>NC_092399.1:35106930-35706930 GCF_030028105.1 Mobula birostris
GCCATTTCTTTGCTCATTCTCCTAATCTGTCTGCCTTCTGTAGTCTCCCTACTTCCTCAGAACTACCTGCTCCTCCACCTATTTTCATATCATCTACAAACTTTGTTACAAAGCCATTATCAGAATCATTGACATATAACGTAAAAAGAATCGGTCACAACACAGACCACGGTGGAACACCACAAGTCACCAGCAGCCAGCTAGAGAAGGCTCCCTTTATTCCCACTCTTTGCCTCCTACCAATAAGCCACTGCTTTGTCCATACTACAATATTTCCTGTAATACCATGGGCTCATGTGTGGCACCTTGTTAAAGGCCTTCTGAAAATCCAAGTACACAACATTCTTTGTCTATCCTGTTTGTTATTTCTTCAAAGAAGAAACTTCTATGAAACCATGTTGACTATGGCCTATTTTATCATGGTCCTCCAAGTACTCTGACACCTCATTGTTAATAATCACCTCCAACGTCTTCCCAACCACTGAGGTCAGACTAACTGGCCTATAACTTCCTTTCTTTTGCCTCTCTCCCTTCTTGAAGGGTGGAGTGACATTTGCAATTTTACAGTCTTCCGGAACCATTTCAGAATCTAGTGATTCTTGAAAGGTGCTTCCACAATCTCTTCAGCTATCTCGTTCAGAACCCTGGGGTGTAGTCCATCTGGACCAGGTGACTTAAATATCTTCAGACCTTTCAGTTTCCCAAGAACCTTGTCTCTGGTAATAGTAACTTCACACACTTCATGACCCCTGACACCTCCATACTGCTAGTGCCTTTCACAGTGAAGAAGATGCAAAATACTTATTTAGTTCGTCCACCATTTCCTTGTCCCCCATTACAACCTTTACAGCTTAGTTTTCCATCAGTCCGATATCTCGCCTCTCTTTTACAATTTATGTATCTGTAGGAACACTTGGTATCCTCTTTAAAATTATTGGCTAGCTTACTTTCATATTCTATCTTTACCTTAAAGACTTATTTAGCTGCCTTCTGTTGGTTTTTAAAAGCTTCCCAATCATCTAACTTCCCACTAAATTTTGCTCTCTTATATGCACTCTCTTTGACTTTTATGTTGGCTTTGACTTCCCTTGTTAGCCATGGTTGTGTCATCTTGCCTTTAGAACACTTCTTCCTCTTTATGATGTATATATCGTTTGCCTTCCAAATTGCTTCCAGGAATTCCAGCTATTGCTGCTCTGCCATCAATCCTGCTAGTGTTCTTTTCCTATCAATTCTGGCCAACCCCTCCCTCATGCCTCTGTAATTCCCTTAACTCCACTATAATACTGATACATTTGACTTTAGCTGCTCATTCTTATGTTTCAGGGTGAAGTTGATCATACTATGATCACTTTCCCCTGAAGGTTCTTTGACCTTAAACTCTCTAATCAATTCCAGTTCAATGCACAACACCCAATCAAGAATAGCTGATCCCCTAGTGAGCTCAACCACGAGCTGCTCTAAAAAGCCACCTCACAGGCATTTTAGAAATTCCCCATCCTAAAATCCAGCACCAACCTGATGTGACCAATCTACCTGCATATTGAAGTCCCACGACTATTGTAAAATTGCCCTTTTGGCATGCATTTTCAACTCCATTTTAACTTGTAGACCACATCCTTACTACTGTTTGGGGGTCTATATATAATTCTCATGAGAGTCTTTTTACCAACACACACAAAAAATGCTGGTGAACGCAGCAAGCCAGGCAGCATCTATAGGAAGAGGTACGGTCAACATTTCGGGTTGAGACCCTTCGTTAGTCCTGACAAAGGGTCTCGGCCTGAACCATCGACTGTACCTCTTCCTATAGATGCTGCGTGGCCTGCTGCGTTCACCAGCATTTTTTGTGTGTGTTGCTTGAATTTCCAGCATCTGCAGATTTCCTCATGTTAGGGTCTTTTTACCCTTGCAATTCCTTAGCTCAATCCACAATGATTCAACACCTTCTGACCCTATGTCTCCTCTTTCTAATGATTTAATTTAATTTTTTACCAACGGATTCACGCCACCCCTCTGCCTTCCTGCCTATCCTTTTGATACAATGTGTATCCTTGGACATTAAACTCCCAGCTATAATCCTCCTCCAGCCATGATTCAGTGATGCCTACAACATCATACTTGCCAATCTGTAAATGTGCTACACGTTCATTAAACTTATTCTGTACACGGCGTGCATTCAGATATAACAGTTTTAGTCCTGGGTTCACCTTTTTCGATTTTGTCCGCCTTTTACTTTGCAACTAATCCTGTTGACTGCAATTTTACCTTATCAGTCTCTCCTTGCTGGGAGTCTCACTACATATTGCGTTTGTTTGTAAACCAACTACCTCATCTTCCACACTATCACTTCAGTTCCCATCCCCCTGACAAATGAATTTAAACCCACCTGAACAATTCTAGCAAACCTGCCTGCAAGGTTATTGGATCCCCTCGGGCTCAGGTGTAACTGGTCCCTTTTCCCCAGAAGAGATCCCAATGATCCATAAATCTGAAACCCTGCCTCCTGCACCAGTTTCTCAGCCATGCATTCACTTGCCAAATCATCCTATTCTTATCCTCACTGGCAGCAAACCAGAGATTACTATCCCGGAGGTCCTGTTTCTCAGCTTGCTACTTAGCTCCGCAAAATCTCTCTTCAGAACCTCCTCACCTTGTCTACTTATGTCATTGGTGCCAATATGTACCAAGACTTCTGGCTGCTCATCCTCGCCCTTGAGAATGCCATGGACACGAACAAGGACATCCCTGATCCTGGCACCGGAAGACAACATACTATTCTGATGTCTCTATTGTGCCCACAGAGCCTCATCTCTGTTCCTCTGACTAAGGAATCTCCTAGTAACACTGCAATCCTCTTCACCTCTCTGCTCTTCTGAGTCACAGCACCAGACTCACTGCCGGAGACCCCAGTCACTGTGGCTCTTGTCATAAGGGGGCGTTGGAAGTGGACCCAAATGCAAGACACAGACACTGAAGTACTAGGAACAGGACAAGGTTTATCAAGAAAGCAAGGGGAATCAGGAAGAAACAACACTGGACATGGACACAGGCCCTGGACAAGACAAGGACATCGGGCCTGGGCTAGGACTAAGGCTAGGAAAGCGGGACCAGGACAGGGAACTTGGAACTAGGAGCCTGGGCTAGGACTCCAAGCCAGAGGACTGGACGTGAAACTCCTGCACAGGACAAGGCACATGGACAAGATGAGAACACAAAGCCTTGACTTGGACAGGACGAGGTTCTTGGACTAGATGAGGTTCTTGGACGTGGCTTGGACCAGACGAGGTTCTTGGATGTGGCTTGGACCAGACGAGGTTCTTGGATGAGGCTTGGACAAGACGAGGGCACTCCAGCATGGGACGAGGGAACTCCAGCACGGGACGAGAACACAAAACCATGACTTGGACGGGGCAAGATTCTCCTGGACTGGACAATGGAACTCCAGCACAGGACGAGGGAACTCCAGCACCGGGCTGGACGAGGCACTCCTGGGCTGGGCGAGGTACTCCAGTGCAGGACGAGGAACTCCAGCGCAGGACTTGGCTCTTGGACTAGGCTAGGCTCGGCTCTTGGACTCAGCTTGGTTAGCCCCTTGGGTACAGAGCCGGGACTCCTTCTTGGAGCGCTGGGCCAGGACCCTTTCTAGGACGCAGGACCAGGACCCTCCGAGGACGCAGTGCCGGGACCCTCTGAGGATGCAGGGCCGGGACCCTTTCTAGGACGCAGGGCCGGGACCCTCCGAGGACACAGAGCCGAGACCCTTTCTGGGACGCAGAGCCGGGACCCTCTCTTGGATGCAGGGGCGGGATGCTTTCTAGGACGCAGGGCCGGGATGCTTTCTAGGACGCAAGGCCGGGACCCCTTCTAGGATGCAGGGTCGGGATGACTGCCGAGGTAACTTGCGGACGAAACTGTCAGGGATTCACATGGGGTGGGGAAGGGAACAGTCCAGCAGGGAACTCTTGCTTTGGAGAGGTATTTATGTGTCAGCCCAAAATGAGAATCAGGTGCCTCAATTAAGGCACCCAATGGAACAAGGGAAAACAGGAAAATCCAGAATAAGGATCGATGAACCGGACTGTGAACCGGAATGTGGATCTACACCTGGTGCAGATGTGTTTATCCGGGAGACTGGAGGTCTCCCAGATTCTCCACATCCCACACACAGTACAGGACACTGACCCTGGAGCCATTCTCACTATATTACGTATTAATGGAGGAGGAATGAACAAATAAGGACAGTGAGAGAGTAACTTACAAGACAATTTACCTCACCCAAACCTGATCTCGCTTAAAACTAATGAACCAAAGCCGGTCTAAACACTGGCACACTCACAAGAACCACCGTTCCATTTGCCCTTGAATTCTTCTTATTGGCCCTTTCTGATGAATCTCTCTTGCTGATTGGTCACCCCGAATCAGAAAAACCGCCGTGAAACTCTGCCCTCAAAATCTCAATAGCCACCCTGATTAAAAGGTAGCTCTTTTCACGCACCCCTGGTGTGGATTGTCCAACTCCTCAGTCCTCAAGAAACACTCCAGAATCTAGTTATTTTCGAAAGGTCATTACTAATGCCTCCACAGTCTCTTCAGCTGCCTCTTTCAGAACCCTGGTGTGTCATCCATCTGGTCCAGGTGGCTTTTCAGCACCTTCAGCACCTTCTCCTTAGTAATAGCAACAGCACTCACTTCCGTCCCCTGACACTCTTGAATTTCTGGCATTCTGCTAATGTCTTTCACAGTGAAGACTTACACAAAATATTTATTAAATTAAGTTCATCCACCACTTCTTTGTCTCCCCATTGCAACTTCTCCTGCATAATTTTCCAGTGGTCTGAAATCCAATCTCATCTCTCTTTTTCTCTTTATAGTATATCCTCTTTTATGTTTTTGGCTAGCTTCCCTTCATAATTCATCCCTTTTCTCTCTTTTCGGATTTTTTTAGTTGCCTTCTGTTAGTTTTTAAAAGCTTACCTATTCACTATCTTCCCACTGATTTTCGATGTATGCCCTCTATTTTGCTTTTATGCTGTCTTTGACTTTCCATGACAGTCACAGTTGCCTCATCCTCCGTTTAAAATACTTCTTCATCTTTGGGTTGTAGTTATCCCGCAGGTTCCAAATTTCCCTGCTGAAACACCAGCCACTGCTGTTCTGCCGTCATCCCTTCTAGCATCTCCTTCCAATCATCTTTGGCCAGCTCCCCTCTCATGTATCTGTTATTCCCTTTAATCCACTGTAATACTGATACATCTAACTCTCGCTTCTCCCCCTCAAACTGCAGGGTGAATTCTATCATATCATGCTCCCTCGCATTAGCCATTTATGCCCCAGGAGAAAAGTCTCTGGCTATCCACTCGATCCATGTCTCTTATCATCATATACACCTCTCATTCTGCTTCACTCCAAAGAGAATACAAATAAAATGTTAAGATGCCTAAAAAATGCTAAAAAGCCAAATCTAAGGTTGTTGTACCAAAGTGCATGAAGCATTTGTGAAATGGCTGCCACGGTAGTGTAGCAGTTAGTGCAACACTACTGCAGCTCGAGGCATCAGAGTTCAGTATGTTTTGTAGGACTAGGTGTTAATATCCTTTATTTGCACTCCTGAGACCTGCTGCCTGGACTCTGTGGGGTGGCCAAGTGAGTGGTGACATCTTCTGGGTTATCAAGTGGGTGCCCTCGTTCCCTCTTTCCTCAGCGTTTCGCTGAGAGCTCCATGACACCACCGGAGGGTTCAGTTCTGGCGTTCTCTGTACGTCCTCCCCATGGAATGCATTTGTTTTTCCCCAGGTCCTCTAGTTTCCTCCTACAGTCCGTGGGCATAGCAGATACATTAATTGGTCACAGTAAATTGTCCCGCAGTTGGGTTCGTGTTAAATTAGGGTTGTCGGGGGTTGTTGGGCGGTGTGGCTCAAAGGACCAGAAGGACTTGTTCCATGCTGTATCTCTAAATAAAATTAACAATGAAATAGGTGTAAGTGGTCAGAATGTGATAGCTGCTACTGAGATATGGCTGAGGGAAACTAAGGCTGGGAACTGTAGGCATTCCACATTTGGAAGTGGGCGGGTGGGTGGATGGGGTATTGTTAGTAAGGGATGAAGTCAGGCAATAGTGGGAAAGAAAATTAGTTCAGTAAATAAAAATGTAGAATTATTCTGTGTAAGGAGAAGAGGCACTGTGTGAGGGGAGACATCAGTGGGAGTTGTCTGTAGCCGCAGAAGAAGTGGTAATGTAAGGGAGAGTAACAAACTAGAAATTAAGAAGGGATATAGCAGAATACCTCAGAAATTAGTATTCTGCAGCCGGTGACAACACTAAACAAAATAAGACCGTGAGTTAAGGAAGATGCAAAACAGCTTCAAGGCAACAGACACTATGAGTGAAGTGACAAAAACATGACAGTTGTAGTATAATGGTATGAAACCATCACAAAGGCAATGAATTATAAAATGGTGTTAAGTCAGGAAATATTAATGTGCAAAGACACTCGAAGTTAGAATCAGACAACAAAGAATTAGATTCTTCAGCCCTTGTAACCATTGTGAGAGTACCTGCCTCTGACATCTTTACAAACAGTGCTTTCCAAATCACAGCCACCCTCTGGGTGCACACATTTTCCGTAGATCTTTCTAACTCCTTAATAGAAACCTCCTGTTATCGATACCTTTGTTATGGAAAAAAGGTTCTTACTACCCTCCCTATCTACAGCTGTCATAACAGTGTACACCTCTGTCAGATCTTCCTCAAACTCCTCTTCTCCAAGGCCTATCCTGTTTATCCTCATAACTGAAGTATTCCTTCCCAGGCACATCTTAGCAAAATTCATCTGCACCTACTCCAGTGCATCCACCTGCTTCCTACATTGTGGTGGCAGGGCTGCTTAAAATATCCCGGCTGTGGCCTATCCAAAATTTTGTACCTGACCTTCATGCTCATGGCCTAGCTAATGAAGGCCATTATCCCATCTACCTTCACCGCCTTATCTAACCGTCATCGATCGTTAAGGATCTTCACATCCAGGACTTTCCCTCTGCTCAATGCTACCTTTAGGGAGAAGGTCCAGGAGCCTGAAGACACACTCTCAACATTTTAGGAACAGCTTCTTCCCCTCTGCCATCAGATTTCTGAATGGAGCAGGAAGACTACCTCACTCTTTTCTCCCCTTTGTGCACTAATTATTCATTTTTATATATTTCTAATTGTAACTTACAGTAATATTTTATGTGTTATACTGTACTCTTGCTGCAAAATAACAAATTTTGTGACATGAGACGGTGATAATAAGCCTGATTCTGATTCTCTGCTGCCAACTTCTGTGATCTATGGGCATGTAAACCAAGGCCCCTCTGTTCCTCCATTCTCTCCAGGGCCCTATTATTAATTCTGTTTGTCCTACTTCTATTGCACCTGTCAAAGTGCATCACCTCACAGCCATTGGCATTAACTTTCCTCTGCCGTTGCTCCACTGAATTTGCAGGCACTCAGGGTTTTAGTCTGTCAAGACTGGAGCATTGCAGTTGACACTAAAATAGGTGGTACAGTGGACAAGGAAGAAGGTTACCCGAGAATTACAGGGGGGGTTTTGATCAGATGAGTAAGTGAGCTGGGGAGTGGTAAATGCAGTTTAATTTGGATAAGAGCAAGTTGTTACATTTTGGAAAGTCAAATTCAGGTAAGACATCACAGTGAACTGCAGGCCCTGAGGAACACAGACAAAATGCTGGGGGAACTCAGCAAACCATGCAACCTCTGTGGAGGAGAATAAGCTGTTGATATTTTGGACTGAGATCCATCATTAGGACTGGAATGGAAGGGTGGAAGAAGCCAGAATGAGAAGGTGGGGGCAAAGGAAGGAGCACAAGCTGGCAGGTGAGGGTGAAACCAAGTGAGGTGAGGCCCAGAGGAGTGTTGTAGGACAGGGACACCTTGGAGAACAAGTGCAGAGTTGCAGGGGCAGGCAGGGTGATGAAGAAGGTTTTTGGAATGCTGGCCTTCGTCAGTCAGGGCACTGAGTATCAAGGTAGGGAGATTATGGTGCAGGATGCTAGTGAGGCTCCACCTGGAGTATCCTGTTCAGTTTTGGTCACTCTGCTATAGGAAAGGTGCCATTCAACTGGAAAGAATGCAAAAGAGTTTTACAAGAATGCTCCCAGAATTTGAGGGACTGAGTTATATCAAGAGGTTGGCAGGTTATGACTTGATTCTGGAGAGTTAAGAAGATTGAGGGATAATATTTATTTATTTTTACCTATTGAGATACAGTGCGGAAAAGGCCCTTCTGGCCCGAGCCATATCGCCCAACAATCCCTGGATTAATTCCTCGCCTAATCATGGGACAATTTACAATGACTAATTAACCTATGAAATAGTATCCCCCTTGACTGTGCAAGGAAACCGGAGCAGCAGGAGGAAACCCCTGCATTCACGGGTGGAGAAAGTACAAACTCCTTACTGGCAGTGGTGGGAATTGAACCCGTGTCTCCTGTACTGGAAAGTGCTGTGCTAACTACTACATTACCATTAGACAGGCATAAAATCAAGAGGGGTGTAAATGGGGTGAATGCACTAAGTCTTTCTCCCAGAATATCATGAACCAGAGCATAAACTTAATGCAAGACAGAAAAGATTTTTAGACGAACTTGAGGGGAGACTCTTTTTTAACACAAAGGGTGGCATTTACAATATGTGGAATGAACTGCCAGAGAATGTGGTTGAGGCAGGTACAATAACAACTTTTGAAAGACAGTTGGCCAAGTACACGGATTAGAAATGTCATAGACCAAATGCCTGCAAATGGGACTGAAGCATTTTTGTTGTCATGGATCAGTAGGGCCGAAGGGCCTGTTTTTTCGCTGTATGACTCTACGTGTAGTTTTGGTCTCCTTACCCTTGGGAGGTTATACTTGCCACAGAGGGAACATGGCAAGTGTTCATTGGACTAATACCGTATCTGGGAACTGTCGTTCGTTCGTTATGTGCTGCGTTGTATGACATCGGCGATCAAGGTCGAGCCTAGAATGAGAGATCACAATCTCGGGTAACGGGGGCAAAGCTAGGGATGAGTTAAGGATGGTTTGTTTCTCACTCAGGTGACAATGAACCGAGGATGTACTAGCAGCCACGGAAGTCTGTGGACGTCAGCTACTAAAGCCAAGACTTAAAGGCCAGAGAACATGGAAATATGATGTTGAGATAGATGCTGGGACAGGAACGATAGAGCTGGACAGAGGGGCCGAGTGGCCTCCCCCTGCCCCCTATATTTTACGTGGTGTCCGCTTGTTGTCGTTTTGTTTCTATCGATTAACATTGTGATACATTCAGGCCGCGTCCCACCAATCATGTTCCACGGACTTGGAGCTGATTCCTGTTTATAAGTCGTCTCACAACCCCCATTCCCCGGGATGCTCTGGGAATGGAAACAGAGACATAGGAAGGAGGGAAATTGCCCAGCTCCTAGCCTGTTTCATATTCACCAGCCGCCTCACCTTTCCCCGCCCCCCTGACTCGGCAGTTGATCCACTCAGGTTCTGCCAACGAGTTGGGTTTACTGAGCGATTCCAGCGGCTCCGATCTTTCTCCGCAGGTCTCTTGACTGTCTGTCTCAGCTGGGGAGAGACGCGTGGACCGTAACTGTGGCCCCGTCCAGACAGAGCGACTCAACATGGCTAGCCTGTCTGGTGTGTGGCCGCGTCCCGGACTCCTCCGGCTCGCAGTCCTCCTGCAAGTCGTCTGCTTGTGTTTAGCCCAAGTAAGTGCAGGGAAGGGTGGAAGTGGGCACTCGGCAGTTGGGTAGCGGGACCTGCATTCGCCGAGTTGTTTGCCTAGGGTGGCAGGTTTTTTGGGGTAAAAAATATTCAGAATAACGAGTTAAATTCCACTTTCTCCGCAGTCCCCATAGTTTGTTTGCCTCGCATCACTGTCTGCCTTTCCCTTCGCCTCGTCCCTTCCCTTTGGTGTGTGTGTGGGTAACCAGTCACAGATAGAACCATTATTTGACTGCCAGCGAGAGGCACTCTCCAAATTTACAGTGAGAATTTGTCCCAATTAACAACAGCAGAGTCATTGCCCGGCCGGTTAAAAGAACAGCCAGCCTTAATGGATCAGTAACCTTCATGGGCTATACCGGCACCAGAGTGGGCTTCCAGGGCTAGCTCCTGAACTCCCTCCCGCTTCAGCGTTGGTTTGAATGAAGAATAGCCGGGGGATGCTGAACTCCATCCCGTTGATTTGGATCCTCCTGAGTGTGTGCGGGTCTGTGGGGTGTGGAACACTGGTGTATCAGTTATTAGACTGCGTTCACTACTCGCGGGTATCTCCGCAGACAAAGACCAGGGTTAGTCTACAAAGACGCACACTCACGGACACCAGGTCGCCAGCAGAACCCCGCTTACCAGGAGAGGGTCCAGCATCTCTGACTGCCGTGATCTCGTCTCGGGAGATTCAGCGCGATGCCCCTTTACCGTACTCTTGCCCCATGTATACAATATTTTAAAATATCATTTCATTAATATAACGGACACACCACTCTGCCGCGCCATTTCTTGCTTCCGTTTAAGAGAAATAGTTTCATATGTTGTTCTCCATCGCTTAATTCTCTCTCTTTCTTTGGACAGGTTTCGATATGGGAACAAGGTGAGCTGGGCTCTCCGGGCCCGGCTGGGATCCCTGGAGCAGACGGGATAGATGTGAGTTGTGGGAGTGTTTGTGTACTGAGGGGAGTCTCACAAAGAGCCGCATTGTCCCAGGTGCCAGACCGCGGAGCCTGCAGTGACATCGGCGGCCGGCAGGGGCGCCTCCAGCCGGCTCCGGGACATTCCGGTATATCCCTTCTCACGGGGGTGCGGGGGTGCAATCAATTGCATTAACGCGCCGGTTAAATCTGTTTTACTTTGAATATTTAGAGATCCGTCTTACCTAAGTATGGTCTGTTTCAATGGAAGCCCGGGAAGTAGGAGTCGCGTAGATTAACGTTACGAAAGTTCTGTAAACCAGGGCTATTAATGTAAACTATAAAACAGACCGATTAAACCGGTTTAAGGTATAAACGCGTGGTTTAGATGACGGCAGCAGGAGAAAACGACGGAGTATTGCAGTGTGAACACGAATTAAAAGCTGCTTCCTAATTATAACTGAATGCGTCTCCAACATTTAGCGTCCCGCAGTGACCGCTGAAACACCCGAGACAAGTCAAGTCAGTCCAGTTTATTGTCATGTGCACAAACACGGCGAGAGGTTCGTGAACAATAAAAAAAACTTGGCTGGCGGCAGTATCACGGGCACGTAGGTCCCGACAACACGCAGAGCACAAGTTATGCCGAAGTTCTACCTGACTGTGCTATTCTAAACAAGACATCAGTCCACAAATCCGAAGCAGTGCGGGAGGTGGTCCGTAGTGTTCTGCTGCCGAGGGTTCTGCACCGGATGGCTGTCGGAAGGTAGTTGTTCCCGAACCTGGTTGTGTGGGATTTCAGATTCTGTGTCTCCTGCCCGACGGTGGCAATCTCTGGCTGAAGAGTTTTTGATTCTTCGGCCGTTTCTGAACAAACCTTTTCCGCTGCCCCGATCCCTGAATGTTGTTTTTTTCTGTCTTTTCAGGGGGAACCTGGGCTCATTGGCCCCCCTGGACCATCAGTAAGTGACTCTCTTTAATCCACCTACAACTTGCACAGCTAACATCTCCGGAGAAAGACTATTATCATGTTTCTGCTAAAGCAAAAACACTAACAGGAATGCCAATTCTCCCTGCATTTAGGGGCCTAAAGGGGAAATGGGAGCCCCTGGACCAGATGGACTGGAAGGTGACCCAGGATATGATGTAAGTACCTTTGACGAGTGCTACTGGAAATGTTTTCAGTGGGGGGGCGTGGCAGTTATGAATGGCTGTGAAGGGGGTGGGTCAGGCATTTTAAATGTCTTATGTGTTTCAGTCTTTGCCCCGTCTCCTTTTGAAGACACCAGATTTGCAAATTTCGTGAACATGGAGACAATCACATCTCTTGGATTATAAATTCAATCTGTTTAATAATTTTGCCTAAAGATTGATATTCCTGTATGCAATGCCTGAGAATTTATACTGCAGATGTTCCAAAATTGGATAGAAATTGGATTTATATTGGTCGAATGAATCGAGAATCTACGTATATCAGGGACTTGACACATAAGAGATTCTGCAGTTGACGGAAATCTTGAGCGACACACACAAAATGCTGGAGGAAATCAGCTGGTCAGGCAGAATCTATGGAGGAGAATAAGCAATCAATTATTTGGGCTGAGACCTTTCATCGGGACTTACACTGGAGACAGCCAGTGAGACAAGTACACCCATGCACTGGAGACAGCCAGTGAGGTGACAACATATTGGTGGCCCATTTTTTACAGAGAACTTGCACCATGTACAGTCAATGAACTGGCAGCCTGTGTACTGTGAGCTTGCACTGTGAAATGATCACCTGCTCTGTGTGAATCTGCATTGTGTCTGCGACATGTTCTGTCAAACTTATGAACTCTCAACACCCAGGAGCTGAAACCGTGTACTGTGTAACTCTGAGCTGTGTAACGTACGCCTGGTAAGCCGAGACTGTGTATGAATTCCATGCCACGAGAGCCTACGTGCTACACATCTTGGAGGTGGAGATGCTGATTTGTATAAATCCAGTGAGCAGAGAACCATGTGCAGCCCATCTATCAGGAATACCTAAGCGGGTAAATCAGAGGAGCTGAGAAACTACAGTGTATATTTCTTGAACTGAGAACTGCACTGTGTACATTCAGTGAATTGAAAACCATGGCTGAGTACACTTTTCTGAGAATCTGAATCTACACCAATGTACCAGGATTGAAAGTATGCATTATATGTATCCAGTGGGCTGCAGACCTGCCCTGTTGTATTCACCAAGTACCAAGAAACTGCAATGTGTACATCCAATTACCTAAAAGCCTACAATGTGTACATCCAATAAGCTGCAGATCCATGGCATTCTACATCCAATAAGCTGCAAGCCCATGGCATTGTACATCCAATAAACTGCAAGCCCATGGTATTCAACATCCAATAAGCTGCAGATCCATGGCATTCTACATCCAATAAGCTGCAAGCCCAAAGCATTGTACATCCAATAAACTGCAGATCCATGGTGGATACATCCAATAAGCTGCAAGCCCATGGCAGTCTACATCCAATAAGCTGCAGATCCATGGTGGATATATCCAATAAGCTGCAAGCCTATGGCAGTCTACATCCAATAAGCTGCAAGCCCATGGTAGTCTACATCCAATAAGCTGCAAGCCTATGGCAGTCTACATCCAATAAACTGCAAGCCCCTGGCATTCTACCTCCAATGAACTGCAAGCCCATGGCATTGTACATCCAATAAACTGTAGATCCATGGGGCATACATCCAATAAGCTGCAAGTCCATGGCAGTCTACATCCAATAAGCTGCAAGTTACAGTGTGTCCATCCAACATAAGCAGGATAGCACGTTCAATGTATCAGAATCGGAACTGTCTATACCTAGTGCACTGGGAAACAAAGCAGTATGCACTCAATGTACAATGGTCTGAACTGTATATACTTCAAACGGTGTACTATACAGTACATCCATTACAATCAGAACCTGAAAAACATCCCTCTGTACTGGGAATGGCAATCTGCAACTGTGTTCCCTACACTCCGTGAACAAATAAATAACAAATAGATGCTGTGCTTTCCCAGGTACCAATGAGAAAGCATCTTTGGATGTAGCAAACTGAAAGTGCCAACATGTCTGCTGCTGTTGGGTGCCTGTTCTGGACTGAGTTGAAAGATGCTGTGTCACTGTACTTTTTTACATTTGGTGCTGCAGCATTGTACAGGCAGATTTGGATCTTAGTGCTAGAGGTTTTCAGGGAAAACATAACAACAGTCAGCTTGCTCGTCTGCAGCCACCAGGAGCTCATGCAAAGCTGGTCATTGAATTCCACTCAGTACTGAGGAGGCTTATGGCAGGCTACACTTTACAGACTGGTCAGATTAGCATTGTGCCCCGTTATATTCCATGTGGAATATACGACATTGAGGAATAAAGAAATACAGACAGAGAGCGCAAGAAAGACTCAGCAGGCCAGGCAGCGTCTGGAACAAGGGAAACAGGATTAAGGATTCAGACCGATGCCCTTTCATCAGAATTGAGAAGTCTAGTGTGTTTTACATCACAGGGAAAGGGGAGAGGTGAAGAGTATTAAAGGAATGGTTGTGATAGGGTGCAAAGCTAGAGATGCCGAATGACATAAATGGAGGTGGTGCCAGCTAGGAGGGGTTGATGAAAACACACCCACTGCAGACGGTCTGTCTGTAGGAGAGGTAAACAGAGAGAGATGGATGAAAATGGATAAGGTGGAGAAAAAGAGATAAAAAATACAAATTCTGGAGCAGTGAGATACAAGCTGTGGAAAACTAAAGCACTGCTAACACTGGTGACCTAAATCAAATAGTGAAATTTCATCAGGCTGGCCAGCATCTGTGCAACGAGAAAACCAGGTTAATGGCCTTTCATCTGGACTGACTGGTTCCAATACAAGCTGAAAAGGTTGATTATCTGAAGCTGAATTCAGCAGTCAGTTCTGAGTACTGCCATGTGCCAAGTTGGAAGATGAGATGTTATTCCTCCAGTTTATTTTGGGGTTTGTTGGGTCAACATAAAAAGTCAAAGTGGGATTGGGATAGAGAGTGAAAAGAATAAGTGGACGGTCAATGTTACCTGGATGAAGATGGCTTTTCCGTTGCCAAGGTCATCCTGTCATAAGCCCTGACTGGAAGATGGATAAATTGTTTCATCTGGGAGGTAGTCTGGGCCCTGAGTATTGGCAATGGAAATGGTAGAAGGGCAGGTGCTGTATCTCCTGTAGTTGTACCGGGAAGAGGGGAGCGGTTGCTGGTGCAGGTGGAAAAATGAACCAGGAATTCATGGAGGGCACAGTTCCTTTAGAATGTTGGAAGTGGGGAAGCGGTGGTGGCATCATGCAGAAAGAGGCGGGGATTACCGAGGGCGAGTCGTAGAAGGTGGACAGGAATGACACGAGGAAGCCTGTCGCTGCTCTGAAAGGATGAAACATTGAAAGATGCAGTTCAGAATCCTATCGTCCAAGTGGAGGGTTAGAAAATAGGAAGCCAACTCAGAAGTAGTGGTGTTGAAGGGGTTACTATCAGAGCAATTATAACAGGATTCAGGGAACTGGGAGAATGGAAAGGAGTCCTCACTTAAAGGAGGGTGTGAGAAATGTAGTCAAGATAGCTTTGGAGTATGTGTGAGCTTGCTATGAGGTATTGCAGACAGGCAGAGTGTGCATTGTGCTATATTGAAGTTAAAACTGAGATGGTGTGAGCATTTTGGGTCTCTTTAACCATTTAATTCATGTCTATAACTGGAAGCCCATCCAGACTCAGACACATTGATATACGTGAGCTTTTTTGGATTGAAGAAGATATATTCAGGGCCATGATGAAGGAACGTGGGAGTGAGATAAACTGAGTTTCTGTTTCAAAAGGCCTCCATGGGTGGTTTGAAAAGCTTTCCTCTGATACAAGTAAAAGTGAGTGGGTTTGATTTCATCGCAACAGCCTGCTGAAGCAATGCTTATCACGTGCGTTCATGCGGCAGGAAGGAAGCCAGCGCCTATGAAGGGGCAGGAGTGATCAGCAGCATGCACAGGCATGGCTTTAAACCTGAAAAGTTCACGGAGAATGCATTATTTTACCATGCCACCACATTCCCACTATCGATAAACATAGGTTTTCTTCTTTTTAGGAAACATAGAACACCACAGTATAGTACAGGACTTTCAGCCCATGATGTTGTGCTAATTTATAATCTACTCTAAGATCAATCTAACCCTTTTCTCTCTATTGCCTTCCATTTGAGTTTCTCAAATGTCCTTAATACATCTCTCCCAACTACCAACCCTAGCAGGGCATTCCAAGCATCCACCACTCTGTGTAAAAAATATATATATATCTGACATCCCCTCTATACTTTCCTCCAATCACCTGAAAATTATGCTCCCTTGTATTAGCCATTTCTGACCTAGGAAAAAAGTCTCTAGCTGCCCATTCAGTCTATTATAGATGAACTTAAGTCAGGGAAGAAAGCCACTCCAGTGTTTCCTGCCACTGAAATCCTTCCAATAATGTGATGGAATTTCAGAACCATCAACGAATCTATTAAACGAAAGTCAATCATTTCTGAGCACTGCGTTTGACCATTAAGAACACAATAACAGACTCATGTATTGTGTAGTTGGAGTGGATTTATAGCACTAGAATGCACTTTTAATGTGCATGAAACAAGAAATACAAGAAATTCTCAACAGATCAGGAAACGCCTGTAAGGAAGGATCAAAGAGGAGAGAAACAGAAGAAATGTTTCAGGTTGATAAATTGAGTTTTGACGAAGTTGAACATCTTGACCCATTAATTCTGTTCCTCCCTACAGTTGCTGCCTGACCTGCCGAGCATCTGCAGAAATTCCCTTTTGTAGCTCATGTTTCCTCACTGGACTTGTGGATGACCCTTCTTAATTCCTAGTTCCATGATCATAACGATGGATAACAGACAACATCTCGAGCACAAGTACTTGATATCTGTCAATAGGATTGAACTTCAAATTCAAAGTAAAGTTTGTTGTCACATGCACAATTACGTGTCTGCACAGTTGCAATGAAAAAGTTATTTGCAGCACAGGCACACCATATTACAAAAGCAGCATTCACAGGCAAAATATAAATTATATTCAATTTTTACAGAGAGACCACACAGAGCAAAAAAAAAGAACAAAGTACATTGTACTACAAAGTGATCAATTATTGCAAAGAGCATTTGTTGATCAGTAAAAGGACTTTGGATGGATAATTAGGTTGTATAAGCTGGCTGGAGAATGCTCCTTCATTTATGAGATCTGACCTTAGGCATGCCCAACATTGCAGGTGAGAAATCTCTGTTTTAAGAATATCAAAGAAAGCTGGTAATCCAGTTCAGACCACCACAGGTTTGGAGCTTTCCTGGCAGAAAGTGCAATTTTGAACAGAATTTATTTCCTTTATTTATTCTTTCACGGGATGTGGACATTGCTGGTGATGCCTGTTTATTGTCTGTCACTAATTGTCCCTGAGCTCAACGGGCATTTAAGGGTCAGCCACACGAGTTGGTCTAGAGTCACACACAGATGGGTGAGGATGATGGATCTCCCTCCCCCAAAGATACTGGTGAACAAACTGGTAGTTTTATGGCTACCAATACTAAGAATAACAATACTAAAAATGTAACTTCCGCTTTCATTTAATTACCTCATAGTAGATTTTCCAGTTTTGAACACTTGCTTCTGGATCAATGACTGGAATTCCATGTACTGGTCTAGTAAATTACCACTGCACCCCAAATGTGAAGACCTGACTGGAGTGATGGGAATAGTAACAAGTAAGATGTGAAAAGAACGTTGGACTGGAGAATTTGGAATTCCAATAGAATGTGAGGAAAGTTTATGTTCAGGCACATCATTAGGATGACGCAAGTTCTGGGAGCTGTGATGAGATATACTTCAAGAAGATATTGTCAAACCTATCTGATTAATTAATGCTTGTGTCAGAACTCTTACCTTTTTTTTTCCCCATCTCACAGGGTTTGGAAGGTCCAAGGGGAGAGCTGGGTGTTCCTGGAAGGCCTGGCCCCAAGGTAATACGATGCATTTTATATTGTGAAAAGGCAAATCTGAGTTATCTTGATGCAGGCTGTTGAGGTGATGGTCTTTCACAGGTATGGGTATTGATGTTGGTTCAGGATTGCCATCTGTACCAAGATACAGTGAAAAGCTTGACTTGCATGTTGTTCCTACAGATCATTTCATTTCAACGGTGCAGTGAGGTAGTACGAGATAAAACAGTAACAATGCAGAACAAAGTGTAAATGCTACAGTGAAAGCACAGGTAAATATAATATGCAAGGTCATAATGAGATTATGCATCAGAGTTCATGAGTCTAACTTATTGTATGAGATGCTTGTTCAAAATTCTGAAGGCCGTGGAACAGGAGCTGTTCTTGAGCCTGGTGGTAGGTGCTTTCAGGCTTTCGTATCTCCTGCCTGATGGGAGAGAGGAGAAGAGAGAATGTCTGGAGTGGGTGTGCCCTTTGATTATTCTGGCTGTTTTACCGAGGCAGCAAGGAATATGGACAATGTCCATAGAGAGAACGTTAATTAGTGCACCACAACAGGAGTGGAAGGAGAGTAGGATCATATTGAAGACTTGTGCTGTGAATGGTGGAAACAACAGGGAGATGCAGACCCCCACCATAGTGTGCAAAGATATTGATAAAGCACAAGTGTGAGAGTGTGTGAACTTAAAGCCATCAGATTTAAAGCCCTGTGCACACATCTAATGTCTTGATTAATTTTGCTCATAACTTGCCCAGAGTTGATAGTCTCTTGTTGTGGCTGGAGTCTTTCCTCCTGTCTTCTCTTATTTGTGTGCAGAGCCCATCTTCCTCGTGGTTCTTCTCTGTCTGTAATCCTGAAAACTGCTGGGCAGGCTGTGGTCACTACTTGTGCCCTTCTGCCACTGGCAATGACACTGAAGGGCCAGTGTCAGGACCTTTTCTGGTTGGCTGGCAGTGACCAGTGATGTTCTGCAGGGGTCAGTGTTGGGTCCCCTATCTTTCACATGATACGTTAATGATCTGGATGATGGAATTGAAGGCTTTGCGGCCATGTTTGAGAATGATACAAGGATAGGTGGAGGGGCAGATAGAGCTGAGGAAGCAGGGACTCTGCAGAAGGACTTGGACAGATTGGAGAATGGGTAAAGAAGTGGCAGATGGAATACAGTGTAGGGGAGTGTACGGTCATGCACTTTGGTAGAAGGGATAAAGGTGTGGAGTACACTGAGTGGCCACTTTATTACGTACACCAGTACACCTGCTTGCTAATGCAAATATCTAATCAGCCAGTCATGTGGCAGGATCTCAATGCAGAAAAGCATGCAGACATGGTCAAGAGGTTCAGTTGTTGTTCAGATCAAACTGCAGAATGGGGAAGAAATGTGATGTAAGTAACATTGACTGTGGAATGCTTGTTGATGCCAGACGGGATAGTCTTTGTATCTCAGAAACTACTGATCTCTTTGGATTTTTATGCACAACAGTCTCTAGAGTTTGTGAGAGTGGGGTAATAAAAAAAAAAAATCCAGTGAGCAGCAGTTGGGTGCGTAAAGACACCTTGTTAATGAGAGAAGTCAGAGGAGAATGGCCAGACTGGTTCAAGCTGACAGGGAAACAACAGTAACTGAAATAACCACATGTTACAACAGTGGTGTGCAGAAGGGCACCTCTGAATGCACATCACATCGAACCTTGTAGCGGGTGGGCTGCAGCAGCAGAAGACCACAAACAGGAGGCAAGTTAGAAAGTGGCCACATGTGTATTTTCTAAATAGGGAGCAAATTCAGAAATCGGAGATTCAAAGGGACCTAGTAGTCCTGGTGCAGGGTTCCCTAAAGATTAACTTGCAAGTTGAGTCAATAGTGACGAAAGCAAATGCAATGTTAGCATCTATTTTGAGGGGGTTGGGATATAAAGGGAGGTGTTAAGCTGAGACTTTAGAGGGAGTGGTCAGTCTGTATTTGGAGTATTGTGAACAGTTTTAGTCCCATATCTATGAAGGGATGTTTTGGCATTGGAGTGTCCAGACATGTTGTGAGAATGACCTGAGAATGTAAGGGTTAACATACGTGGAGCGTTTGAGAGTTCTAGGCCTGTACTCACTGGAGACTGAAAGAATGAGGGGGGAATCTCATTGAATCCTACCAAGTATTTAAAGGCCTTGATAGAGTGGATGTGGAGAGGATGTTTCCAATAGTGGAAGAGACTAGGAGCAGAGGGCACAGTCTCAGAATCGAAGTACATCCCGATAAAACAGAAATGAAGAGGAATCTCCTTAGCCAGAGGAGGTGAACCTGTGGAATCCATTGCTACAGACAGCTATATGGGCCAAGTCACCGGATATATTTAAAGTCTAGATTGATAGGTTCTTGTTTAGTAGGGGGGTCAAAGGTCACAGGGAAAATGCAGGAGAATACATTGGAAAGGGAAAATAAATTAGCCATGATTGAATGGCAGAGCAGACTCAATGAGCCAAATGGCCTGATTCTGCTCCTGCGTCTTATGGTCTTATTGTCATAAGGTCTTTTGCCCAGAGCAGTAATTGCTAATTCCAGAGGACATTCTGGGGGAGATGTCAGAGATAGGTTTGTTACGTAGAGAGTGGTGAATGCATGGAATGCACTGTCAGGGGTGGTGGTAGGGCTGATACATTAGGGACTTTGATGATACTCTTAGATAGGCACATGGATGAAAGTAAAATGGGCAGGAATGGGCTTTGAAGGAGGGAAGGTTTAGATTGAACATGTAGTAGGTTAGAACATTGGCACAGTGTTGTTTGCTGAAGAGCACATACTGTGCTGTAGTGTTCTGTACTCTATGTTATAGGTTGGCTGTTCACTTTAAGATTATCTCTTATATTCTTATACACCACTATCAAGTCACCTCTCATTCTCTATTGTTCCAAAGAGAAAAGCCCTAGTTCACGCAACCCCTCCTCATAAGACATGTTGTCCAATCAAGGCATCGTCCTGGTAAATCTTTTCTGTACCTTCTCTGAAGTTTTCACATCCTTTCTATAATGAGGTGAACAGAAATGATCACAATACTCCCAAGTGTGTACTCCCCTTGACTACTACCGGTAAAGAGGTGTGCCTGGGACAGAGCTGGTCAGGAGTCTAGAAGTGGCTGCTTTCTCCTTTTGTCCCTCTTTTCTGGGGCTTTCTCATCCCATATAAAACATTCTACAAATTTTAGATGTCAATCTTTTGGGTGTTTCTTCTATTCCAACGGAGTCTCTTTGACAGTGGAGTTAATGTGCCGTACTAGCACTTTCCATAGTTAATTCATTGCATTAATAGCTTCCTTTCCAGTGTTGGAATCTCACCCTGTCTAGTTATACGGGCTCTGTAGGGAAAATAAAATCTGTGCTGGGTCGGGTGGGGAAGGGGAAGCAGAAGAAACATCTTGCCTCAGCAGTCTGGAGAGAAATCCTATGTAGGTGTTACAAGAGATGAGAGGATGGTGTAGAGCTGGGGGAGGGGGCAGGTAGTGAGGGACAAAAGTGTGAAATTTCCCATCACATTGAAAAAAATATAATAAATTCACCATAAAACTGGAAATGTCAGATATTGTTTGATGGAAGCAGAATGATGGACAACTTTATATGGTGTTTCCATGTTAAATAAGATGGGCTTGTTTCTCCCTGGTTTATGCTCATATTCATTGTTCAGTAGGGAAGGGTCATGTGGTGTCTGTGGGTTCTTCAGTGTTGCTGCTTGCAGAGGGAAAGCTGTATATCAACAATTCTGGAAGGCAGCCAAGTCTCAGCTAGCAGCAGTGTCTTGTCCAGCAACGATTGAAAGTTATACATATGATACACTCACACTGACATACGCTATACTGACTCTCTTTAAACTATGTAATAAACTCAATGAGCCATCAACCATTTACATACCCTGTACATAAAATTATACAATCAGTTAATTATACCTACATGTATCAACATGTACTGTACAACAAAATAATTATTTATAAAGGTACATAACAAGTTGTTATATGTCTGATCCATTATAAGATCACTTAATCTCACTCTCAAAACTGTTCGCTAATTGTATTATTTCCTGTGGATATCCTCCAGATAAAGTTCATATACATCTCGTCTCACATTATGTTCTGCAGTGGTCTCTTTGACACAACTATTTCAATACAATGCATTACATAATCTTAAATACCATCTTATTGTTATCACCTGTAAACATGCAAGTATGAGTATAAAACTTAACACAGGGTGAGTTATTCTTATTACAAACTGTTGTAGTTACAACTGTACATTTTATTTGATACATTTCTGGATATTATGTACTCAAGCACAACAAGATCTTCTCTGGTTTTACCTTATGCTCTCCATCTTTGTTCCTCTGCTGTAACTCTGTCTGACAGCCTGAGTCCCATTCTCACTTCTCTTCCTCTGTTGTCTCTTTTGAAATTGAAAACTCATCTCTTTTGACCTCTGCTCTTTGGATCTTCCTCAATGCTCTTAACCCTGCCAAATTTTATCAGCTTGCCACATTCAGCTACATCTTGTTGCTAAGTCCCATCCTTGTGACATTTCTACTCGGATCCTTGGAGTTTTAGAACTTCTCGAGTCCTGTCTCAAAGTATCCAACTCAGTCTCTTTTCAGTTAAGACCCATTCATCACGTCTGCCAACTACAAGGTTCTAGGGTTATGCAGGTTCATCTTCACCATTGCATGTTGTTGGTGCTGGGCTCAATCCATGTCATCCCATTACAGCAGCTTGCTTGTGGAATCCTGGACTGGCACAGCCTGTGAACTAACCTTCTCATTCTATTCAGACCCTTGTACTCTGAGAGGATGCATCCCCTTGCCCTATTACTTTCAGTACAGATAGCATTTATTATTTTTACCAGTGGTTACTTTCTTCACCCTCCATGTAAAACACCCACTGCCCTGTGACATCGAAGCCTTTCTGCAGGGTCTCTGTCTTTTGCATTTATATGACCTTTATCTGAATTAATGAACTATCTTATCATTTTAAACACTTTTCAATCACTTCAACATTTACATTTTCTGAATCAAGATAGGTTTATGCAGCCTATCCTGATGTCTTGATTCTCAAGAAAAAAAAATTATCCTGCACAACACAACTCTACTCCTTCATTAGGCTATTCAGACACCTGAGTTTGTGTAGAATATAACTATTGAAACAGAGTACAGTGGAAAGCCATTTGGCCCATCCTGCCTGTCCTGGCTTTGAAAGATTTTTCTACAATCAAACTCCATTGAGATGAAGCAAATGGAGAGCAAGTTGCTCTACCATACAGCACTTAGGCACACACATATATAGTTACCAAATAACACTTAATACTACTGAGCTAACACAAAGCTAAAAACACCTCTTTCTGTTTCCCAACCACCTTCCTATTTTAACCAGTATACAATACTGTGCAAAAGCTGTAGGCACCCTAGCGATATATTTGTGCCTAAGACTTTTGCACAATGCTGAATGCATATAAAGAGGGCTCAATATTTTTCCCCTTCAGATAGTCATACAATTTCCTTTTGCAACTTATCACTGAGTCTTCCGTCACTGCCTGAGTCTTTCGGTCAGGATATTGTTGAAAATAACAACATGACATGAAATATTTCTCCCCCTCACTCCTCTTTCTTTTTCAAAATGTGGAAAATTTGTTCTAACGGTAAAATTATGTTACTTATATCTTGCTCACTAGTAGAGTATTGGTCTTATATCAACTATAGGGGAGAATCAATATATTACTCCCTCTGGGCAGCAGGACCTAATGGAGTGGACTGATCAATTCTGACCCGATTTCAATGAAAACAGACGAAACTCCATTTTCAAATCTCCGATTGGCTCCAACTGTCACACCCTGCTGGGGACAATTTCACTACAGTTTCTGTAAAAGTGCTTGGTGATTTCAGCCTGAATGTGCTGACACAGATTTACGGTGTTGCCCCCTTGACCTGGGGTTTCCCAACAGAATTACCAACTTACTCATTTTTGTGACACCCACTTGTCACTCTCAAGGTAAACCTGCCTTTACCATCAACTCCTTCATTATCTGGGAGCATCTGCCTAAATCTCTACTGCAAAATGTCCACCCTGAACTTGGTGCCAGAACTGAAAGGAATGTAATACTTCAGGTGGGATCTGACTAAGGCTCTGTATCTCCCAGATGCAGTTTTCTCATTTCTGTTAAAGGTGAAAGCAGAAAAGGATAGCGCTGGCAAATACTTTTGCAGCATTGCCTCTGACTGCAGAGGCACATTCCCCTGTGGGTGCAGACGTTGCCTCTACATCTGATGTGATAAATTTAGCACCCAGTGTCAAAAATAAAACTGGAGTATGTTTCCCAGTGCAAGCCCAAACTCACTGAATAGGGTTCCTCTCTGGAATCCAGTGAATCGCTACAGAAGGTTTATGAAAACGTTGGATCAATCTCTTTTGAGAATTGAACTAAAACCCAGAGAGCAAGTGAAGACTGAGTTCTGCAGCAGAGAGGCAGGGCCAGCCCTGAGCTCAGTGTGGTATGCAGTTCCGCGTGCGTGTGTTGGTCAATATTGAGTGGGGACTTTCAGACAGCCTGGGTTAAGTCTGGAATGTATCGCCTTCCTGTGTCAATGAAATGAGTATTGAGACTGAAGGCTTGTGTTTGTGTTTAAAGATCACATTAACCTTACGGTTAGTGCAGAAACTTTACGCCCTGAGGCTCTTCCGCTGGCAAAGTCTGAAAGAATTCATTCATCACCCTTCCAGCCTGAGCAGGACTGGTTGAAGTGTATATATTGTTTGGCCTCAGTCTGTTATTTATGGGCAGAAAAGGAGTGGGAGAAGTTGTGGGAGTATGGAACGGCCATGAATGAGGAGGTGTCGGCCCATTGAGCGAAGTCTAATTGTATTACAGTGAATCGCAAGCTTACTAATTAGTGCCAAAGCAGTCTCCTGACACAGGAATCAATACCAACTCATCACAGTAGCTGGGAGGATTTATTGATCTTAATTAATAAAAAGTAAAGTTGTAAGATTATATTAGCATTTGCTTGCCTAATTATTCTGCTAAGATATCCCTGCAGGGTAGTGTAGTGGTTAGCATGAAGCTTTACAGTGTCAGAGAGCAGTGATCGGGGCTCAATTCCCACCACTGACTGTGAGAAATTTATGTTTTCTCTGTGACTGTGCATGCTTCCTCCAGGTGCTCTGGTTTCCTCCCACATTCCAAAAACCTACGGGTTTGGGTAACAGACATCCCACCTCTCCCGGAAGTTCTGGGAGTCTTCCGCATACCGATAGTGGCTCCCTGACACCCGGAAATTATATACAATATCCCGGAAATCGACTTTTTTTGAGAAAGAGAGGGGGAGGGGTCCTGGAGAGAGACGGAGAGCGGTCCCGATTGGTCTCTCTTCGTGCTAAGAGTGGTCCCCAACCATCAGGCCACAAGGAAACAATATGATTTGGCGATATGAAATGATATGAGTCAGCTGCACCTTTCCTCATTCCCTGTCACACCCACTGTTGAACTTGTACACACGCGCTATATTCATGCAGGGAAAATATGCGCTGTGTGTTTAATATTAAATTCGTTAGATAAACCCTTTTAGAAACGAAATTGAGTGTATTAGCCACCTATAAGTGATTTATAGTTGACTTATCACCTATATTCCGGTCGTGATTAACACCCCCCGTCCCCGGTCAGCCAGTCCGAAAGAATATTGTCAATATTAAACCAGTCCGCAGTGCAAAAGAGGTTGGGGACCCCTGCTAAGTAGACCTATCAGTTTTCTCTGTGGGCGGGCTTTACAGTCGACCTTAAAAATAATGACAGTGTTGCTCGCTGCACTGTTTGCAACAGTGACTTTTCTATTGCCCATGGTGGGTTAAAATGTAAAAGACATGTTGAGGTGAGTTTAACAGGTGTCATTCATTCATTAGCGTAGCTAACGTTATTTAAACTATCTGGCTGGCTGCTAAGGAGCTACGCTATTGATGTCCTACGTGATGAGGCCAAACTCCCTGTAGACTTGCTTAAAATTGTAATAGAATAAATGTGATAATATAAGATAATATAAGCACATATTTTAATGTCACATTTTCTGCATATACCCAACTTGGTTTACAGATTGGACAAAATCACTAAACAAAGTATTACATACACCCTTGGAGGTCGACCGGTGGGGAGGCCGCGAGATATGGGGTTGCGGGGGGCGGGGGTGCTACCTCCCTGCTATGAGCTTTTGCAGGGTGGGATGTCTGGGGTAAGCGAGTTGGTACCGGAAGCATGGAGACACTTGTGGGCTGCCCCCAGTATAGATTTGGATTGTGTTGGTCATTGGCACAAAATGATGCATTTCACTGTATGTTCAATGATCTGATGTATACTGTATGTGAGAAAGCAAATCTTTAATCGTTAATCATTGCCAGCTCTAGCTAGTTCGAGGCACCAGAACCCTGGGTCAGAAGGTCATAAGTTCAGGGGTGCTCTAGTGACTTGAGAACAAAGGGCTGGATTCTCAAGTTAATGACAACCACATTCATCTTTCAGACCCATTGCCCTTGAAACCACTCAGCAGCTTTGGGATTTCTGAGCAGAAGTATGAGAAAATGGAAATCTCAGAGCTGCCTACAACACTTCATGACTGGATTCCTCACAGATCCCAACCCAGAGGGAATTCAGGCTATGTTTTGGTTTTTTTTGCATTTGGCAGAGAATAACACACCAGGTTCTCAGAAGTTGAAGGGATAGTCTTCTCACTGTTTAAAAAACACTAGTTTGGCAATGAATTTCAAAATTCTCCTTTAAATATTCCCAAGGATTTTTTTTCCAAAAAATTGAGTTAGAATATTAATTTATATTTTTATAACATTTAAATATGCTTAGAAGTGTGTGGAAGAGTTTCAGAACTTATAAATTTTTTGATGTTTAATTTTTTGTACTGCTTCTCGAGATCTTAGAAGATTTTGAATCTTTAGAAATGAATTAAAAGTTTGAGATTTACTTTAGGAGTATGAAATTACTGCTGACAATATTTTTATACTTCATTGTTCAGGCTAAGTTTATAGAATCAAATAAATTTTACAAGGAAGATGTTTTTACGCTGATTGAAGGCATCTCTCTAGCTTAATTCCCTCTCCCAGTCCTGGGTCTGCCATGGCTCTCCAGCCACTGTTTAAGTGTGATGAGTGTTTCTGCCTCCACTCACTGTCAAGAGTTCCTGACCATGACCAAACTCTGTGTAAAAAAATTTTTTTTCTCGTGCTTCTTCTAATCCTTCCACCAATTTGTGGCAAGGCTACTCAAATGGTCACCTGGACATTTCTCAGATGATGTCAACGACTGTCTCTATCACCTTCTCCGGCAGTGTGGTCTAGGTACTCTCTGCTCTCAAATGCACTTCAAATACCTTAATCTTTGCAGTAAATCTATATCCTCTGGCTTTAGTCACTTCTGATAATGGGAAATGTTGTTTGTATTCTAATCTACCTATAACCTTCACTTTATATACCTCAGTCATGTCCCCCCTTTACCTGCTCTGCTCCAAGAAAAACAAATATACCTTTTACAGTCTCCTCAGAAATCAGAATTAGAATCAGACTCAGGTTTATTATCAACAGCATGTGTCGTGAAATTTGCTAACTTAGCAGCAGCAGTTCAATGCAATACATAACATAGAAAAAGAAAAATAATAATAAAATAATCATTATAATAATAAAAAAAATTCAGTTACAGTATACGAATACTGAATAGATTAAAATCTTGCAAAGAATCAAATACTATATATTTAAAAAGTGAGATAGTGTTCACGGGTTTAATGTCCATTTAGGAATCGGATGGCAGAGGGGAAGAAGCTGTTCTTGTGTTACTAATAGTTCCTGTGTTGCTCAGGTTTCTGTACCTCCTACTTGATGGTAACAGTGAAAAAGGGCATGCCTGGGTGCTGGAGGTCTTTAATAATGGGCTAGTACCCAAGATGGAGCTGACTAGATTTACAACCTTCTGCAGCTTCTTATGGTCTTGTGCAGTAGACCCCCCCCCCCCACCCATACCAGACAGTGATGCAGCCTGTCAGAATGCTCTCTGTGGTACATCTATAGAAGTTTTTGAGTGTATTTGTTGATATAACAAATCTTTTCAAACTCCCAATGAAGTATAGTCACTGTCTTGCCTTCTTTATAACGACATCAATATGTTGGGACCAGGTTAGATCCTCAGAGATCTTGAACTAAAAGGCAATATCCTAGTAAATCTCCTCTGTACCCTCACCAGTGCCACCACACCCTTCCTATAGAGGAGCACACAGCGCTTAAGCTGAGGGCTGACAAATATTTCATTAATTTGGAGAATAACGTCCCAGATCATTTATTTGCTGCCCTGACGAATGAATGCCAACATCCCAAAAGTGTTCTTAAGTATGTTATTTGGTATTCTGTCACCTTCAAGCATTCTTGGTCATACACTCCAAGGTCCTTCTGTTCCTCAATGACCTTAGCATCCATGGCTTATGCCCTAACTTCACTGGAACTCCAAATTTGCCTTTATTTGCGACTGCAGTGGCATATCATGTGACTACTGTTAAAATGCCGCTTGGTGTAAGTGACACGCTGA
Organism: Mobula birostris; assembly: GCF_030028105.1. Taxonomy (NCBI): domain Eukaryota; kingdom Metazoa; phylum Chordata; class Chondrichthyes; order Myliobatiformes; family Myliobatidae; genus Mobula; species Mobula birostris. The sequence goes on from NC_092399.1 coordinate 35,135,205, forward strand.
CAGCTCATCAGTGAACACAGGACCAGGTCATACACAGATCAAAAAACGACTGCAAACATTCTGCCTCAACGTTCTCTGATTGTGGATCTTTGACTTATGTACACACACACATCCAACAACAGTCCCAAATGGACAAAAGAAGGATTTTAATTAGAGGACTTTGATTTTGTGTTAAATTCAGTAATTTTCTGATATTTAAAATTACTCCTTACGGTGCAAGAGAACAAAGCAGCAATTTGAAAAATCCTTGGAAAAGGCTGAATGTCTGTGACAGATTAATCAAACAGCTTTGCTCTTTCTCTTCATCCTCCCAGTAAATCACAGCTGTGACCCAAGGATTATCGGAGTGCATTAATGAAGGTTTCCTGTGGCTGACTAATTAATAACAAATGGATTTGCAGTCTCAGCATGAAGCTAATACTGAGTCTCTTAACATGTTGGCACATTAACCTCTACCTTGACCTTATAATCACCCAACTACATACCCCAGAGAGGACCATGTGTCCCACTCTAATTGGGCTTTAATTAACATTCCTTTTACAGAGCCCTGATTCCACGTCTGATTCAATCAGTAATTAGTGAGATTAAACTTTCTTCCCTCTTCATGACTCACACTTGCCAACATTCCTTCCATTCCTCATAAGCTCTGAACACTCCACCTTGCTCGTTCTTCTTCCTTCACTCTCTCCTCTGTACTCAAACAAGATACATCCCAGGTCCAGTGACAGTCTCCCAGCGCCCCACTCCCTCTGCCAGTCTCCTGGCTCTTCAAACTCTAGCTCTGTGAGACTAAATCGCCACTTCCAGATATGTCTCTGTCTTCTATCTTGGGTGACACCTGACACTGGAGTATGCCTTCACACTTGTTCTGCAGTAGAGATGCCTGTGGCTTCTACACTCCTGACTCCTAGTTCAGGCATTGTTCAGAGATTATGTGGAGACCAACCAGTAACTTGTGCAAGTGTTTTCATTGACCGATGCAAAATCTCCACTGCGTTTCATTCAGGTCCTATGCTGGTGGCAGCTATAGACAACAGTGAGTGTAGCATCCGGTTCAGATATGGCCCCAGTGCGGAGTGAGAGACACTGAAGCGGATCGATAGTTCACAGACTTTAATGCGAACAACGTTAAAGGGAAAAAAGAAATAATAAACGCTCGGCCAAACAGGGCCATTAACTAAAACTCTCAAATGGAAAATGAAGCCTGCACTGCGATTGAAAAGAACAACTGAGAGTAAAATGAATACCGCTAGTCTTCAGAGTCAGTTGACGCGACAGTCCAATTTCTCAGGCAATGCAGGCAGCGAAGTGTTGCTGTGCCCATACCTCAACAAGCACTATGACAGAATGAACAGTTAAGCACTATCCCAATGAAATAGTTAGCTGACACATGCATACTCACAAGCGCAATTGCCAAAGCTGCTGCGCTGCCAAATCCATGGTTTTTACAGAGTGACATTCCCTGTTCCGCAAGTGACACTGAGAGATCGACAGTGTCCTCACAAAGCAGGTGTAAAACCTATTGTCTTGTCAGATTCCACCTGACCTGGCAGATCAGGGCATGAAGGGATACGGGGAGAAGGCAGAAGATTGGGACTGAAAGGAAAAATGGATTGGCCATGATGAAATGGCAGACCAAACTTGATGGCCTAATCCTGCTCCTGTATTGTTTTGTTACAGGTGGCAGTCTGAGACCCTTCCCTAACATATGTGTTACTGTGAGACTTTTCTTGGAGTCACATACCATCTATGAGATCCTTGCCCTTTGTTTGGGACACTTCACATTGACCCTCCTGTTACAATTCACAATGTAGACTTCTCCTTGATTTGCAGGTGACTCTGTGAACTACCTTTCTGATTTAGTTACCCAGCAAGAATCCGCAGTCTTGCCACTCTTCACCTCCGCTCTCGTTACAGCTTGCCACTCGAACCCCTTTCATACTTTACAATTGGTGCATTGGCCTTCATAAAGCAAAGTACTGGATACAGGAGATGGGATGATATGATGAAGTTGTACAAGATGTTGGTGAGGGCTAATTTGGAGTAATGTGTGCAGTTTTGGTCACCTCCCTACAGGAAAGATGTAAATAAGGTTGAAAGAATACAGAGAAAATTTACAAGGATGTTGCAGGACTGGAGGACCTGAGTTATAAAGAAAGACTGAATAGGTCAGGACTTTATTCCTTGGAGCATGAAGACTGAGTGGAAATTTGATACAGATATACAAAATTATGAAATATATAGATACGGTAAATGCAAGCAGTTCTTTTTTCCACTGGGGTTGGGTGGGACTACAACTAGAGGTCATGAGTTAAGCCCAGTGCATCTGTAAGTGTGAACTTCCTGCAGTTCACGACATTTCCAAAGACAGGTGAGAAAAGGGCCTGAAGGATCATTGGGGACCCGAGTCACCCCAACCACAAACTGTTCCAGCTGCTACCATCCAGGAAATGGTACCGCAGCATAAAAACCAGGACCAACAGGCTCCGGGACAGCTTCTTCCACCAGGCCATCAGACTGATTAATTCATGCTGATACAATTGTATTTCTATGTTACATTGATTGTCCTGTTGTACATACTATTTATTATAAATGATTATAAGTTGCGCATTGCACATTTAGACAGAGACGTAACGTAAAGATTTTAACTCCTCATGTATATGAAGGATGTAAGAAATAAAGCCAATTCAATTCAACTAAGGGTGAAAGGTGAGAAGTTTAAGGGGACCATTAGGGAAAACGTCTTTACTCGAGGGTAGTGAGATTGTGGAACAAGCTGCCAGTGTAGGTGGTGCATGCGAGCTTGATTTCTACGTTGAAGAGAAGTTTGACCATAAGACCATAAGATACAGGAGCAGAATTAGGCCATTTGGCCCATCGGGTCATCTCCATTATTTGGATCTGTACTTGGATGGTAGGGGTATGGAGGGCTGTGGTCCTGGTGCAGATCGATGGGAGTGCCAAGTTGAAATTGCTTGGCATGGACTAGATGGACGGAAGGGCCTATTTCTGTGCTGTACTTTCCTATGACTCTAATTACACTGTGACACATCCTCCTCTGTCCCATCCATTGATATGGATATACAGTAATGGCATAATCCCAGCAGTGAAAGCGTTAATGTACGAGAAACGTTTGATGGCTCTGGGCCTGTACTCAGTAGAGTTGAGAAGAAATGAGGGGGGTTTCTATTGAAACCTATTTAATATTAAAGGTTCTAGATAGAATGGATGTTGAGGAGAGTCCAGGACCAGTTTAGAAGATGTCCCTTTAGAACAGAGAGGTGGAGGAATTTCCTTATCCAGAGGGTGGGGAATCTGTGGAATTCATTGCCACAAACAGCTGTGGAGGCCAAGTCATTGGGTATATTTAAAGCGGAGTTTAGAAACATAGAAACATAGAAAGTAGGTGCAGGAGTAGGCCATTCGGCCCTTTGAGCCTGCACCGCCATTTATTATGATCATGGCTGATCATCCAACTCAGAACCCCGCCCCAGCCTTCCCTCCATACCCCCTGACCCCCGTAGCCACAAGGGCCATATCTAACTCCCTCTTAAATATAGCCAATGAACTGGCCTCAACTGTTTCCTGTGGCAGAGAATTCCACAGATTCACCACTCTCTGTGTGAAGAAGTTTTTCCTAATCTTGGTCCTAAAAGGCTTCCCCTCTATCCTCAAACTGTGGCCCCTCGTTCTGGACTTCCCCAACATCGGGAACAATCTTCCTGCATCTAGCCTGTCCAATCCCTTTAGGATCTTATACGTTTCAATCAGATCCCCCCTCAATCTTCTAAATTCCAACGAGTACAAGCCCAGTTCATCCAGTCTTTCTTCATATGAAAGTCCTGCCATCCCAGGAATCAATCTGGTGAACCTTCTTTGTACTCCCTCTATGGCAAGGATGTCTTTCCTCAGATTAGGGGACCAAAACTGCACACAATACTCCAGGTGTGGTCTCACCAAGGCCTTGTACAACTGCAGTAGTACCTCCCTGCTCCTGTACTCGAATCCTCTCGCTATAAATGCCAGCATACCATTCGCCTTTTTCACCGCCTGCTGTACCTGCATGCCCACTTTCAATGACTGGTGTATAATGACACCCAGGTCTCGTTGCACCTCCCCTTTTCCTAATCGGCCACCATTCAGATAATAATCTGTTTTCCTATTTTTGCCACCAAAGTGGATAACTTCACATTTATCCACATTAAATTGCATCTGCCATGAATTTGCCCACTCACCCAACCTATCCAAGTCACCCTGCATCCTCTTAGCATCCTCCTCACAGCTAACACTGCCACCCAGCTTCGTGCCATCCGCAAACTTGGAGATGCTGCATTTAATTCCCTCATCCAAGTCATTAATATATATTGTAAACAACTAGGGTCCCAGCACTGAGCCTTGCGATACCCCACTAGTCACCGCCTGCCATTCTGAAAAGGTCCCGTTTATTCCCACTCTTTGCTTCCTGTCTGCTAACCAACTCTCCACCCACACCAATACCTTACCCCCAATACCGTGTGCTTTAAGTTTGCACACTAATCTCCTGTGTGGGACCTTGTCAAAAGCCTTCTGAAAATCCAAATATACCACATCCACTGGTTCTCCCCTATCCACTCTACTAGTTACATCCTCAAAAAATTCAATAAGATTCGTCAGACATGATTTTCCTTTCACAAATCCATGCTGACTTTGTCCGATCATTTCACCGCTTTCCAAATGTGCTGTTATCACATCCTTGATAACTGACTCCAGCAGTTTCCCCACCACCGACGTTAGGCTAACCGGTCTATAATTCCCCGGTTTCTCTCTCCCTCCTTTTTTAAAAAGTGGAGTTACATTAGCCACCCTCCAATCCTCAGGAACTAGTCCAGAATCTAATGAGTTTTGAAAAATTATCACTAATGCATCCACTATTTCTTGGGCTACTTCCTTAAGCACCCTGAGATGCAGACCATCTGGCCCTGGGGATTTATCTGCCTTCAATCCCTTCAATTTACCTAACACCACTTCCCTACTAACATGTATTTCGCTCAGTTCCTCCATCTCACTGGACCCTCTGTCCCCTACTATTTCTGGAAGATTATTTATGGCCTCCTTAGTGAAGACAGAACCAAAGTAATTATTCAATTGGTCTGCCATGTCCTTGCTCCCCATAATCAATTCACCTGTTTCTGTTTGCAGGGGACCTACATTTGTCTTTACCAGTCTTTTCCTTTTTACATATCTATAAAAGCTTTTACAGTCCGTTTTTATGTTTCCTGCCAGTTTTCTCTCATAATCTTTTTTCCCCTTCCTAATTAAGCCCTTTGTCCTCCTCTGCTGAACTGTGAATTTCTCCCAGTCCTCAGGTGAGCCACTTTCTCTGGCTAATTTGTATGCTTTTTCTTTGGAATTGATACTATCCCTAATTTCTCTTGTCAGCCACGGGTGCACTACCTCCCTTGATTTATTCTTTTGCCAAACTGGGATGAACAATTGTTGTAGTTCATCCATGCAACCTTTAAATGCTTGCCATTGCATATCCACCGTCAATCCTTTAAGTGTCATTTGCCAGTCAATCTTAGCTAATTCACGTCTCATACCTTCAAAGTTACCCCTCTTTAAGTTCAGAACCTTTGTTTCTGAATTAATTATGTCACTCTCCAGCTTAATGAAGAATTCCACCATATTATGGTCACTCTTACCCAAGGGGCCTCTCACGACAAGATTGCTAATTAACCCTTCCTCATTGCTCAAAACCCAGTCCAGAATAGCCTGCTCTCTAGTTGGTTCCTCGACATGTTGGTTCAAAAAACCATCCCGCATACATTCCAAGAAATCCTCTTCCTCAGCACCTTTACCAATTTGGTTCACCCAATCTACATGTAGATTGAAGTCACCCATTATAACTGCTGTTCCTTTATTGCACACATTTCTAATTTCCTGTTTAATACCATCTCCGACCTCACTACTACTGTTAGGTGGCCTGTACACAACTCCCACCAGCATCTTCTGCCCCTTAGTTTGATAGGCTCTTGATTAGTAAGGGTATCAAAGGTTACAGGGGGAAAACAGGAGAATAGGGTTGAGAGGATTAATAAATCAGCCATGATGGAATGGTGGAGCAGACCTGATGGGCTGAATGGCCTACTTCTGCTCTTATGCCTTATGGTCTTATGATTAATATATAGGATTCGTGCACTCTTAGAAAATACTATCGATGTTTGAATTTGTGCTTGAGCCAGCATGGATGTCAAAACCTGGTGCTGTGGAGGAATAGGGGCAAAAGTCAAACGGCAGCCCCTTTCACTTCTTCACAGTTATTAGTCACAAATGTAACTAGTTTTGTAGGAGAAGCAAAGCTAGTGATGGGGTGATTTACATACATCAGTGCAAAATGTCCAGCACCTGGTCCAGTGAATCTTCACCCAAGCAAAGAGTGACTCTACTTCTGCCCCCCGCCCCCATTCTACTGCAGTTAGATCTTCAGTAAATGTCTCTTTCTGTTTCCAGGGTCTGGTGGGCTTACCTGGACCTCCTGGGACACCGGTACGTATGTGACAGTTACATCTATATCAAACACCATGCTGTCACCTGATTGCAGGTCAATCGTTTGTCAATTATTCTGTCTTTGATTTTACCAACATTATATCTGCTTTATTTTCAGGGTGTTGGAATCATGGGACCACCTGTAAGTTAAACTAATGTAATCACCTATGGACCATATCAATTGGGCTCAAATTTATAGTTTTTTAAAATCTAATAGATTGGGAAGGGCTTCAGGCAACATACTTTGTGCAGAATTTCTCACGTTTGTGGTTTTAAACATGTCTGTTCTAACCAGTGTCATTTTGTTAGTGAATGGGCTGGAACGTAGGTAGATGAAGTTGTAGTTTTCAGTTAGGAATTGGACGAGGAACAATTTCAAATTTCTCTGTAGAAAGAGAAGAGTCAGAGGAATAAAAATAATATGACTGGTTTGTATTGGCTAATGTGTGAATTACAGATGTAGCCATGTCCTGTGTCATTCTGGGCCGTGATTTCCATATAACAAGTGCCTAGTTCACATAACAGGTGGGGATTGTTTCTGCGAATAAAATACTTTCCAGATCAGGGCCTGGTAAAATATTGAAACTAGCTCCGATTCTAAGACATTGCCATGCCTCTCATGAAAATTCCTGAGTGAATTGACTGATAAACAGGAAGACAAATGTAGATGTCATATCTTGCATTTTCAAGTAGCAATTGATAATGTTCTATGTCATCCACTCGTGAAACGTTCAGGTGTTTCGGGTTACTGAGCAGATGGAAAATTGGGTACAATTTGGAAAGTAGATGTGGGGACAAAAGGTGATTATTGAGACTGGAGGAAGATTGACAGCAATGCTTGAGAATGGACAATGCTGCGACCATTGTGAGATGTAATTTACTTTAATGATTTGTACTTTGGAACCAGTAGATCAATAGGAAAATCCACTTATGTTACCAGACCAGCTAGAGTGGGCCTGGGTAGGGGAGGAGGACGGACTACAGATAACACTATCTGAGAATGTAACATAATGTAAGGAAACATGATCTAGCTCCATTCCACTCATTTCTATCCCTCCACCTTCATTCCCCTCACGTCCACCCTCCACCTCCATTCCACTCATATCTATCCCTCTACCTCCATTCCCCTCCCCTCCACCCTTCCACCTTCAATCCCCTACCTCCATTCCCCTCACCTCCCACTTCCACCTCCATTCCACTCATATCTATCCTCTACCTCCATTCCCCTCACCTCCACACCTCTACCTCCAATCCCCTCACCTCCATCCCTCCACTCCCATTCTCTTCACCTTCATTCCCCTCACTTCCACCCCCTCCACTTCCATTCCCCTCCACCTCTACTCCTCCAGCTCCATTCCCATCACCTCCATTCCCCTCCACCTCCACTCCACTCATCTCCACCCCCTCCACCTCTAATCCCCTCAACTCCACCCCTCCACCTCCATTCCCCTCACCTCCACCTATAATCCCCTAAACTCCACCCCCATTTCCCTTGCCTCCATTCCCCTCACCTCTAATCTTCCTACTCCTCCACCTCCATTCCCCTAACTTCCATACCTCCACTCCCATTCCCCTCACGTCCATTCCCCTAATCTACACCTCTCCACCTCTAATCCCTTCACCTCCACCCCTCCTTCACCTCTAATCCCCTCCTCTCTCTCCACCCATTCTCCTCACTTGCATGCCCTCCACCCCCATTCCCCTCACCTCCACTGCCTGCACCTCTAATTTCCTCAACTCCATCTCCATTTCCCTTACCTCTATCCCTCCACCTCCATTCCCCTCACCTTCACCCTGTCCACCTCCATCTCCTCCACCTCCAACTCCATTCTCCACCACTATTCCCCTCACTTCTAATTTTCCTGCTCCTCCACATCCATTCCCCTCACTCCACCTCCATTCCCCTCTCCTCCATTCACCTCATCTTCATTCCCTCTACCTTTAATCCCCTCGCCTCCATCCCTCCACCCCATTCCTCTCACCTCCATCCCTCCACCCCATTCCCCTCATCTCCATCCCTCTACCCCATTCCCCTCACCTCCACACCTCTACCCCATTCCCCTCACCTCTATCCCTCCACCCCATTCCCCTCACCATCCCTCCACCCCATTGCCCTCTCCCTCTACCCCATTCCCCTCACCTCCATTCCTCCACCCCATTCCCCTCACCTCCATCCATCTACCCCATTCCCCTCACCTCCATTCTTCCACCCCATTCCCCTCACCTCCATCCCTCCACCCCATTCCCCTCACCTCCATCCCTCTACCCCATTCCCCTCACCTCCATCTCTCCACCCCATTCCCCTCACCTCCATCCCTCTACCTCATTCCCCTCACCTCTATCCCTCCACCCCATTCCCCTCACCTCCATCCACCCCATTCCCCTCACCTCCATCCCTCCACCCCATTCCCCTCACCTCCATCCCTCTACCCCATTCCCCTCACCTCCATCCCTCCACCCCATTCCCCTCACCTCCATCCCTCTACCTCATTCCCCTCACCTTTATCCCTCTACCCCATTCCCCTCACCTCTATCCCTCCACCCCATTCCCCTCACCTCCACACCTCTACCTCTACTCCCCTCACCTCTACCCTTTCCACCTCCAATCCCCTCACCTCTACCCTCTTCACCTCCATTCCCGCTCCACACCCCCCTCTATCTCCATTCTCCAACCTCCATTTCCCTCCACTACCTGCTCCATCCCCTTTACCTCCATGCCTCCTTCACTGCCATTTTCTCTCCATCTCCATACCCTCCTCCACTTCTATTCCCCCTCTACCTCAATTTTCCACCACTCTGTCCTCCATTTTGCTCCCATGATCTCCAGTGTAAAAGAACTGGAAATTATTCATAGGCTTCAGCACATAATGCCCTAATCCCTCAGCATCAGAGCTTGGCGAGACACTCTCCTCTCCCTCCAATGGACAGTTTTGATTCAAATATCTTTCATTACTTGATACTCTGGAGTTACTTGCTTTGACCAAGCTGCATATCATGACCCTCAGGTGAATCAGGCATCTAATTTAAAATCAGTTGGGAAAAAAAAATCCAAAGGAAGCTATCCCTGAAAAGAAACTCCCTACATGGAAATTTTACTCCCTTGGATACTGGACCAACTTAGAACAGAAGTTGTGTTCTCCTCCAGCTTCATTGACAGAGGTTCTCAAACTGCAGTGATACGGCCTATCTCTGTCAGCTACTGCAAGGGAGGGCAATCATGCACATTTTCCTCCAGTCACACATTCAGTCAATTGTTGGGTCTGGAATGGTCAGAATCGATACTGATTATATAATGTTGTTTGACTTAATTCAGGGTCCTCTCGGCCCAGTGGGGCTTCCTGGAGAAATTGGACGTCCAGGACCTAAAGTAAGTGAAGCTTGCATCTGCTTCTTCTGCCTCTGGTACCAAGGAGTTAATTCAATTCAGCAAACTTAGAAGCAGCAGTATCTATTTTCCTGCATGTTCAGGAAGCCCAAAAGCATAATAGGTCATGGGATACAGGCTGATACCAACTGGTTGTAATGCCATTTTGTTGAGGAACTAGTGAACCACAGAAAATTATATTAGAAATCGACAATCAGGTATAAGATCTGTTTTGAGAAAAACGGGTCTTGGAATCTGCTTGCAATAGTCGCATTCTCACATACCAGGTGTCTCTGAAGAGCGCTAGCTGCTTTTTTCATTACAGGAGGACTTTGGAAATTGACAAACAACTGTTTCTACTGATGATATCTATTAAATATACCGTATTTTAGCTTACAGATATTAACTTATGGGTGTTAAAACATATTTATATTTGAAAATGTTGCAAGAACAACATTTTTTTTGTAAGTCTGAAACTCTCTAGCCCCAACTCTATGTTCCCCATTGGCACAATTGATTTTATAACCCAATTTTCTGTCACACAATGTTTCTTACAAATACACCTATTCTGTTGTGATCTGCTGGAATTTCCTGTCACACAAAGTTTCTTTACACCTATTGCATTGTGACCCACCAGTAAATATGAATCTTCCTTTTCCCCTGTCTTTCGTACACAAATTCACAATATTCCACAATTGCCTTCCATACTGTTACACTGCTGTAGCCTCTTCCTCGATTACACTGCTGGTTCCTCTCCCCTCCCCACCCACCCCAACACTCCCATTGCTCTCTCTACTCTTCCTCTCATACTGCTACTTAATCTCTCATACCTCATGTAGTATTCTGCTTCCCCTCTCCTCAACTTTCCCCTTATGAAATCTGTCCTTCCAACTCTGTGTCATCCACAAGTGTATTTACAGTTTCTGGCATTTACACATGCTGAGGTACAATCTCTTTATTTTACAGGGTGCAGTGGGACAGCTCGGACCAATGGGAAAGCCAGGCCCTCCAGGTCTGCAGGTACGTCACACCAAGTCTCCAGGTATTTTGTAACAGCTGCACTTCCTTCTGTGAGTTAGTCTTCTAACGCAAAGGTAACCATTAGTAAGTTACTTTACAGGTCATGTGGCTTCATTTAGGAGCTTATACTACCAACCAGCTGGGAATAAACTAAATCAGGATTGAATCATAGGCAAAAGTATTCATTCAAGAACTTAAGTTCAGTTTATTGCCATGTCCAGAGGTACGATGGGGTAGAGGTACAATGAAAAGCTTGCTTACAGCAGCATCACAGGCATGTTGGTACAGACCACACACACAACATAATTATGCATAAATTATACAAGACAATGAAGAGTAATAGGTCCTCGATGATGAGATGCAGTTTTCTGGTGAATCTAGGGGATTTTTTGGGGCTTATACATAAAATAATGTATAGCAGCCATAATGTATATCTGTCCTGTTTAGAAGAACAAGAGGTGATCTTATCGAAAATAAGCATATTCTTACAGGGCTTGACAGTGTGGACACAGGGATGATGTTTCCCTTGGTTGGGGTTCCCATCACCAGGGTTGGTCCCTGGCTCAACATTAAAGGTCAGTCATTGTTGACTGCACTGAGAATATATTTCCACAATCAGAAGATAATGAGGGTTTGGAATTCACTACTGTCACAGGGCATATTGAAGGCGGATATTGATAATGTTTGCATATTGAGGGTATGGTGGCATTGGGATTAGTTTCATCATGATGAATCAGTTATGAAAGCTAGAGGAATTATGACCAACGACTTTTCTAATATTCATGTGCCATTGTGTCTGTTTGTGCAGGGACCTCTTGGTAATCTCCATGGTGCGGAAGGGAGCGCAGACCTTCTGGTGAGAATGATTCCATTCACTGTTTAATTTTTACCTTGCACTTCACTGCCCTGTCAGCGAGTGGCCGTGAGCGAAGAACTGCTTCTACTCTTAGTGCTGCTGGGATATTACATTCTTAAACCCAACAATCCAAGTCACTGGAGTACGGCCCGAAACGAGGAAAACAAAATCTGAAGAAACATAAACATGTGTGTCTTCTTTAAATAAGTAAGGCAGATTGTAAGATAGTATGACAGTTTAATAAGGAATGAAGGAATGTTAAAAGAACAGGGCTGAGGGTGCTCTGTATCATTGAAAATTCTATGACAAGGAATCATAAATGCAGAAGGATTAGATCAGAGACAGAAGGTCATTTTGAGGCTGTCTAATGTATTTCCAGGTTTATTGGTTGTTACAGAAACTGGGGGATTGGGCTGGATCAAGACTGGATTGGAGAGATGGATGATAAAGGGAATTGGTAATATTGTGTATGATTGATACCTGTTTTTTTTTGTGGGAGGAGGGAGCGGTTTTCAGGGAGGTGTTGTAACTTCATACTGATGTGCCCATGCAGTGTGAAGTATGAAAATCTCTATTTTATCTCTGCTTTTGGAAGTGTAATTTGCTAGCTATGATCTACAACACTGTAATGCATACAGGGTTTACACAAAATAATTACTCTTAGGGGTTGACCTTTAAGATCTTGTCTTCGGAATTCCCTCTTACAAAAGAAAGTCACTGGATCTTCACTTGGGGTTGGTTGTCACCCTAGATCTTTCCTTAGGGAATAGCACAACCCCGAATTCTCCTCTAAGTGAGATGGGAAGGAATGAATCCTGTTCTCCCAGCTCATTGACCCCCTTCTGCTGTTGGTTGGGTGTGCATTAATCCCACAAAGTTTGCTCTATTGAATCTAGAATCAGAAAAGCTTGGGGTTGAATGGATTCTGTAGCAAGGCTGGGAGATACTGGGGTTGTTTAAATCTTCCTGATGTATATGGTCAACTGCAAGATGCAATCTGCTCATAAGCACAAGCCACTGCAATAACCATTCAGAAACTGGCTTGATTCTTGGGGCTCTGGGACGAGATCTTGGGCAGGAGGCACCTGTTCAAGGAGGACATGGTACACCGTTGCAGAACCTGGACCTGTCCTCATCTGACTGGGGAGACTTAAACCAAAATGACAGGGAATGGGCACTACCATGGGGTAGCAGAAATATGCTTATAGGCATGGGGACACATTCTAAAGGAGAAGGGAGAGGTATTTGGTGAAAGCAGACTAAAAAAAGTTTTCAAAAATCCATTTCAGGAATGCACATGTCTAAATGGATAAAGTGATGAATGAAGTTGTTGGGCTGCATGCCTACAGAGTCCTGGGATTATTGTACATACAGAGTCCTGGGGTTATTGTACATACAGAGTCCTGGGGGTTATTGTGCATACAGGGTCCTGGGGGGCTTATCGTGCATACAGGGTCCTGGGGGGTTATTGTGCATACAGGGTCCTGCGGGGGGGGGGTGGTTGTTATTGTGCATATAGAGTGATAACTATTATTATGTACAGAGTTATTATGTGCTGGTGATAACTCAAACTTCATTCCAAAAAAGTCACTTAATATGCCAGAGTACATTGTTCAGTAAAGATAGGGTTAAACTGGTATAATAGCCAAGTATTGTAGTTTGTATCATTCTTAATCCAGTGAGACACAGTAGAAACAATGGTAGCAACAATAATGGATGGGGGAAAGATCAAAAGAGGATGCTGGCACAGCTTAAATTTGCTAAGTTCTACACACTCTAGATAGAAGGCATCCTGTGGAGGTGGGTAGTAATTAAAGAAAGGCTTCCCATGACACTGTGATCCTCCTCACAGTCATAGACCCACAGAGTAAAACAACTTAGAAATAGGCCCTAGAGCCCAACTTGTCCATGTCATCCTTCCTGCTGGTTCCTATGCAAATCATTCCTCACTGCTGGTTTGACCACTTCCTCTGGCAGCTCATTCCAGGTATTCGCCACCCTCTATGTAAAGAAATTATTCCAGGTCTCTCTTAAATCTCTCCCCTCTTACCTTGTTTCTGTGCCTCATAATGATAGGGAAAAGACTTGACTGTCTGCCTTATCTATACCCTTCATGATTTTATAAGCTTCTGGGGTCACTCCTCATTCTTCTATCCTCCAAGATATAAAGACCCAGTGTTGCCAATAATTTCCCTGTAATCTAGACTCTCTAGTCCAGACAGCATCCTCATAAATCTCCTCTGCATCCTCTCCAGCTCGACAGTGTCTTTCCAATAATGGGGCGACCAAAACTGTACACAGTACGCCAAGTGTGGCCTCACCAATGACATATAGTGTCCCAACTCCCGAACTTGATGCCGTGACTGTTGAAGGCCAGCATGCTGTCAGAGTTGATACAGGCAGACTGAGCCTAAGCCTACCTTTGTGATTTATAATTATATTTCACTTGGTGTTTTGTTGAGTTTCTCCATCTAGTGTAGCATGGATTAGACCATCAGGTTCATTCATAGACCTCTGCTGTGTGAAATGATCTCAGAGAGAACTGGCACATCCTCTGTAAATTGGCATCCGTGTGCCTGAGGTAGAGTTGCTTGGAGTCAATGGGCCCACCTCAACTCACATGGACTGGTTATTGACTAGTCTGATGAATAAACGAGCACACTCAGGAACTGGGCAACCATCTCCAAACAACAGGCCTGAAATTGGCCCCTCAAATTCTAAGCCGAGGCCCTGAGTCCATAATTGGTCCCTGCATTTACAAAGCATATGTCAGTTGTGGGACAAAGGTGCTTCTAAACTGGGGGGAACTAAAGCACAGGTCTTGAAAATGATGAACACACACAAAATGCTGGAGAAACTCAGCAGGTCAGGCAGCATCTTTGGAGAGGAATAAACAGTCAATGTTTTGGGTAGAGACCCTTCATCAAGAGTGGTTATCTGATTAGCTTTCTGAACTGTTTGTGTTACCTTCCAGTGTCCGGTTTCATGTCCCCCTGGACAAAAAGGCCCACAAGGACTTCATGGACTCAAGGTAAGCCCCCTCTTCCACACAGTGTCAAAGGACCTGCACTGGATACTATACAGTGTGTACATAGGGTAACAAATCAGGAGCATTACCAAATCCTGGTCATTGAATTGTGGTGTGAGCAGCCCTGTACACTGCACCATTTATGGCATCAGCAGCAAGTTATAGCTAATGACCTATCTTCCTTCATAGGGGCACAAAGGCAAACCAGGACCACTGGGTGACGCCGGAATACAGGGACCTCCGGTGAGTATTGAGCAGATTGACAAAGTCATGTGGTGTAGCTGGTAGCATTATACAACATTCTTATAAAGTGTCTCTCATTACAAATTTTAATGTATCTTAAATCGTTTAATGTAATCATTGGTGGTGAAGGGGGGCTTTAGTCCCAGTTCGTTGGACATTTATGTGTGACATTAGAAGAACTCATTAGCACTGTAGAGAATTGTAGGTAATTCATTGAGGAAACTGGATGAGGGGCGGGGATGAGCTGATTGGGTGAGGGAGTGGTAGAAATGAGGGGACTGAACTGACTGTTGAATGGACCAAGTGAAGGGATTGAGCTGATTGCTGAAGGCGAAGAGTATGATGGCACTGAGCTGATTGGTGAACGGGGACAGTTTGATGCGACTGAGCTGATTGGTGAACGGGGACAGTATGATGGGACTGAGCTGAGTGGTGAATGGGGACAGTTTGATGGGACTGAGCTGATTGGTAAACGGGGACAGTACGATGGGACTGAGCTGATTGGTGAACGGGGACAGTTTGATGGGATGAGCTGATTGTTGAATGGGGACAGTTTGATGGGACTGAGCTGATTGGTGAACGGGGACAGTATGAAGGGACTGAGCTGATTGGTGAAAGTGGACAGTACAATGGGATGAGCTGATTGGTGAACGGGGACAGTTTGATGCGACTGAGCTGATTGGTGAAAGGGGACAGTATGATGGGACTGAGCTGAGTGGTGAATGTGGACAGTTTGATGGGACTGAGCTGATTGGTAAACGGGGACAGTACGATGGGACTGAGCTGATTGGTGAACGGGGACAGTTTGATGGGATGAGCTGATTGTTGAATGGGGACAGTTTGATGGGACTGAGCTGATTGGTGAACGGGGACAGTATGAAGGGACTGAGCTGATTGGTGAACGGGGACAGTATGAAGGGACTGAGCTGATTGGTGAAAGTGGACAGTACAATGGGATGAGCTGATTGGTGAATGGGGACAGTTTGATGGGATGAGCTGATTGGTGAACGGGGACAGTACGATGGGACTGAGCTGATTGGTGAACGGGGACAGTTTGATGGGACTGCGCTGATTGGTGAACAGGGACAGTATGTAGAGGGACTAAGTTGATTGGTGAACGGGGACTGTCTGAAGGGACTGAGCTGATTGGTGAACGGGGACAGTACGATGGGACTGAGCTGATTGGTGAATGGGTCAGTATGAAGGGACTGAGCTGATTGGTGAATGGGGACAGTTTGATGGGTATGAGCTGATTGGTGAACGGGGACAGTACGATGGGACTGAGCTGAATGGTGAACGGGGACAGTATGAAGGGACTGAGCTGATTGGTGAACGGGGACAGTATGAAGGGACTGAGCGGATTGGTGAATGGGGACAGTACGATGGGACTGAGCTGAATGGTGAACGGGGACCGTATGAAGGGACTGAGCTGATTGGTGAACGGGGTCAGTATGAAGGGACTGAGCTGATTGGTGAATGGGGACAGTTTGATGGGTATGAGCTGATTGGTGAACGGGGACAGTACGATGGGACTGAGCTGAATGGTGAACGGGGACAGTATGAAGGGACTGAGCTGAATGGTGAACGGGGACAGTATGAAGGGACTGAGCTGATTGGTGAACGGGGACAGTATGATGGGACTGCGCTGATTGGTGAACGGGGACAGTTTGATGGGTATGAGCTGATTGGTGAACGGGGACAGTATGAAGGGACTGAGCTGATTGGTGAATGGGGACAGTTTGATGGGTATGAGCTGATTGGTGAATGGGGACAGTTTGATGGGACTGAGCTGATTGGTGAACGGGGACAGTATGAAGGGACTGAGCTGATTGGTGAATGGGAACAGTTTGATGGGTATGAGCTGATTGGTGAACGGGGACCGTATGAAGGGACTGAGCTGATTGGTGAACATGGACAGTACGATGGGACTGAGCTGATTTGTGAATGGGGACAGTATGAAGGGACTGAGCTCATTGGTGAATGGGGACAGTCTGATGGGACTGCGCTGATTGGTGAACAGGGACACTATGTATAGGGACTCAGCTGATTGGTGAACGGGGACTGTATGAAGGGACTGAGCTGATTGGTGAACGGGTCAGTATGTAGCGACTGAGCTGATTGGTGAACGGAAAGAGTATGATTGGACTGAGCTGATTGATGAACTGGGACACTTTGATGGGACTGAGCTGATTGGTGAACGGGGACAGTACGATGGGACCAAGCTGATTGGTGAACGGGAAGAGTATGGTGGGACTGAGCTGATTGGTGAACTGGGACTGTATGAAGGGACTGAGCTGCTTGGTGAACGGGGACAGTACGATGGGACTGAGCTGATTGGTGAACGGGGACCGTCTGAAGGGACTGAGCTGATTTGTGAACGGGGACAGTATGAAGGGACTGAGCTGATTGGTGAATGGGGACAGTCTGATGGGACTGAGCTGATTGGTGAACAGGGACACTATGTATAGGGACTCAGCTGATTGGTGAACGGGGACTGTATGAAAGGACTGAGCTGATTGGTGAACGGGTCAGTATGTAGCGACTGAGCTGATTGGTGAACGGAAAGAGTATGATTGGACTGAGCTGATTGATGAACTGGGACACTTTGATGGGACTGAGCTGATTGGTGAACGGGGACAGTACGATGGGACCAAGCTGATTGGTGAACGGGAAGAGTATGGTGGGACTGAGCTGATTGGTGAACTGGGACTGTATGAAGGGACTGAGCTGATTGGTGAATGGGGACAGTCTGATGGGACTGAGCTGATTGGTGAACATGGGCAGTACGATGGAACTGAGCTGAGTGGTGAACGGGGACAGTATGAAGGGACTGAGCTGAGTGGTGAATGGGGACAGTTTGATGGGTATTAGCTGATTGGTGAACGGGGACAGTACAATGGGACTGAGCTGATTGGTGAATGGGGACAGTTTGATGGGACTGAGCTGATTGGTGAATGGGGACAGTCTGATGGGACTGCGCTGATTGGTGAACAGGGACACTATGTATAGGGACTCAGCTGATTGGTGAACGGGTCAGTATGCAGCGACTGAGCTGATTGGTGAACGGAAAGAGTATGATTGGACTGAGCTGATTGATGAACTGGGACACTTTGATAGGACTGAGCTGATTGGTGAACGGGGACAGTACGATGGGACTGAGCTGATTGGTGAACGGGAAGAGTATGGTGGGACTGAGCTGATTGGTGAACTGGGACCGCATGATGCAACTGAGCCGATTGGTGAATGGGGACATTTTGATGGGACTGACCAGATTGGTGAACGGGAAGAGTATGATGGGACTGAGCTGATTGGTGAACGGGGACAGTTTGATGGGACTGAGCTGATTGGTGAACGGGGACAGTACGATGGGACTGAGCTGATTGGTGAACGGGGACCGTATGAAGGGACTGAGCTGATTGGTGAACGGGGACAGTATGAAGGGACTGAGCTGATTGGTGAACGGGGACAGTACGATGGGACTGAGCTGAATGGTGAACGGGGACAGTATGAAGGGACTGAGCTGATTGGTGAACGGGGACAGTACGATGGGACTGAGCTGATTGGTGAACGGGGACCGTATGAAGGGACTGAGCTGATTGGTGAACGGGGACAGTACGATGGGACTGAGCTGATTGGTGAATGGGGACAGTTTGATGGGACTGAGCTGATTGGTGAATGGGGACAGTCTGATGGGACTGCGCTGATTGGTGAACAGGGACACTATGTATAGGGACTCAGCTGATTGGTGAACGGGTCAGTATGCAGCGACTGAGCTGATTGGTGAACGGAAAGAGTATGATTGGACTGAGCTGATTGATGAACTGGGACACTTTGATACGACTGAGCTGATTGGTGAACGGGGACAGTACGATGGGACTGAGCTGATTGGTGAACGGGAAGAGTATGGTGGGACTGAGCTGATTGGTGAACTGGGACCGCATGATGCGACTGAGCCGATTGGTGAATGGGGACATTTTGATGGGACTGACCAGATTGGTGAACGGGAAGAGTATGATGGGACTGAGCTGATTGGTGAACGGGGACAGTTTGATGGGACTGAGCTGATTGGTGAACGGGGACAGTACGATGGGACTGAGCTGATTGGTGAACGGGGACCGTATGAAGGGACTGAGCTGATTGGTGAACGGGGACAGTATGAAGGGACTGAGCTGATTGGTGAACGGGGACAGTACGATGGGACTGAGCTGAATGGTGAACGGGGACAGTATGAAGGGACTGAGCTGATTGGTGAACGGGGACAGTACGATGGGACTGAGCTGATTGGTGAACGGGGACCGTATGAAGGGACTGAGCTGATTGGTGAACGGGGACAGTACGATGGGACTGAGCTGATTGGTGAACGGGTCAGTATGAAGGGACTGAGCTGATTGGTGAATGGGGACAGTTTGATGGGTATGAGCTGATTGGTGAACGGGGACAGTACGATGGGACTGAGCTGATTGGTGAACGGGTCAGTATGAAGGGACTGAGCTGATTGGTGAATGGGGACAGTTTGATGGGTATGAGCTGATTGGTGAACGGGGACAGTATGATGGGACTGAGCTGATTGGTGAACGGGGACAGTACGATGGGACTGAGCTGAATGGTGAACGGGGACAGTATGAAGGGACTGAGCTGAATGGTGAACGGGGACAGTATGAAGGGACTGAGCTGATTGGTGAACGGGGACAGTATGATGGGACTGAGCTGATTGGTGAACGGGGACAGTTTGATGGGTATGAGCTGATTGGTGAACGGGGACAGTATGAAGGGACTGAGCTGATTGGTGAATGGGGACAGTTTGATGGGTATGAGCTGATTGGTGAATGGGGACAGTTTGATGGGACTGAGCTGATTGGTGAACGGGGACAGTATGAAGGGACTGAGCTGATTGGTGAATGGGAACAGTTTGATGGGTATGAGCTGATTGGTGAACGGGGACCGTATGAAGGGACTGAGCTGATTGGTGAACATGGACAGTACGATGGGACTGAGCTGATTTGTGAATGGGGACAGTATGAAGGGACTGAGCTCATTGGTGAATGGGGACAGTCTGATGGGACTGCGCTGATTGGTGAACAGGGACACTATGTATAGGGACTCAGCTGATTGGTGAACGGGGACTGTATGAAGGGACTGAGCTGATTGGTGAACGGGTCAGTAAGTAGCGACTGAGCTGATTGGTGAACGGAAAGAGTATGATTGGACTGAGCTGATTGATGAACTGGGACACTTTGATGGGACTGAGCTGATTGGTGAACGGGGACAGTACGATGGGACCGAGCTGATTGGTGAACGGGGACCGTCTGAAGGGACTGAGCTGATTTGTGAACGGGGACAGTATGAAGGGACTGAGCTGATTGGTGAATGGGGACAGTCTGATGGGACTGAGCTGATTGGTGAACGGGAAGAGTATGGTGGGACTGAGCTGATTGGTGAACTGGGACAGTTTGATGGGACTGAGCTGCTTGGTGAACGGGGACAGTCTGATGGGACTGCGCTGATTGGTGAACAGGGACACTATGTATAGGGACTCAGCTGATTGGTGAACGGGTCAGTATGTAGCGACTGAGCTGATTGGTGAACGGAAAGAGTATGATTGGACTGAGCTGATTGATGAACTGGGACACTTTGATAGGACTGAGCTGATTGGTGAACGGGGACAGTACGATGGGACTGAGCTGATTGGTGAACGGGAAGAGTATGATGAGACTGAGCTGATTGGTGAAAGGGAAGAGTATGGTGGGACTGAGCTGATTGGTGAACTGGGACCGCACGATGCGACTGAGCCGATTGGTGAATGGGGACATTTTGATGGGACTGACCAGATTGGTGAACGGGGACAGTATGATGGGACTGAGCTGATTGGTGAACGGGGACAGTTTGATGGGACTGAGCTGATTGGTGAACGGGGACAGTACGATGGGACTGAGCTGATTGGTGAACGGGGACCGTATGAAGGGACTGAGCTGATTGGTGAACGGGGACAGTATGAAGGGACTGAGCTGATTGGTGAACGGGGGCAGTTTGATGGGACTGAGCTGATTGGTGAACGGTGACAATTTGATGGGACTGAGCTGATTGGTAAACGGGGCCAGTACGATGGGACTGAGCTGATTGGTGAATGGGGACAGTTTGATGGGACTGAGCTGATTGGTGAACGGGGACAGTATGAAGGGACTGAGCTGATTGGTCAACGGGGACAGTATGATGGGACTGAGCAGACTGGTAAACGGGAAGAGTATGGTGGGACTGAGCTGATTGGTGCACAGGGACAGTACGATGGGATGAGCTGATTGGTGAACGGGGACAGTTTGATGGGACTGAGCCGATTGGTGTACAGGGACACTATGTATAGGGACTCAGCTGATTGGTGAACGGGGACAGTTTGATGGGACTGAGCTGATTGGTGAACGGGGACAGTTTGATGGAACTGAGCTGATTGGTGAACGGGGACAGTACGATGGGACTGAGCTGATTGGTGAATGGGGACAGTTTGATGGGACTGAGCTGATTGGTGAACGGGGACAGTTTGATGGAACTGAGCTGATTGGTGAACGGGGACAGTACGATGGGACTGAGCTGATTGGTGAATGGGGACAGTATGAAGGGACTGAGCTGATTGGTGAATGGGGACAGTTTGATGGGACTGAGCTGATTGGTGAACGGGGACAGTATGAAGGGACTGAGCTGATTGGTGAATGGGGACAGTTTGATGGGACTGAGCTGACTGGTGAACGGGGACAGTATGAAGGGACTGAGCTGATTGGTGAACGGGAAGAGTATGATTGGACTGAGCTGATTGATGGACTGGGACAGTTTGATGGGACTGAGCTGATTGGTGAACAGGGACAGTTTGATGGGACTGAACTGATTGGTGAATGGGGACAGTACGATGGGACTGAGCTGATTGGTGAACATGGGCAGTACGATGGGACTGAGCTGATTGGTGAACGGGGACCGTCTGAAGGGACTGAGCTGATTTGTGAACGGGGACAGTATGAAGGGACTGAGCTGATTGGTGAATGGGGACAGTCTGATGGGACTGAGCTGATTGGTGAACGGGAAGAGTATGGTGGGACTGAGCTGATTGGTGAACTGGGACAGTTTGATGGGACTGAGCTGCTTGGTGAACGGGGACAGTCTGATGGGACTGCGCTGATTGGTGAACAGGGACACTATGTATAGGGACTCAGCTGATTGGTGAACGGGTCAGTATGTAGCGACTGAGCTGATTGGTGAACGGAAAGAGTATGATTGGACTGAGCTGATTGATGAACTGGGACACTTTGATAGGACTGAGCTGATTGGTGAACGGGGACAGTACGATGGGACTGAGCTGATTGGTGAACGGGAAGAGTATGATGAGACTGAGCTGATTGGTGAAAGGGAAGAGTATGGTGGGACTGAGCTGATTGGTGAACTGGGACCGCACGATGCGACTGAGCCGATTGGTGAATGGGGACATTTTGATGGGACTGACCAGATTGGTGAACGGGGACAGTATGATGGGACTGAGCTGATTGGTGAACGGGGACAGTTTGATGGGACTGAGCTGATTGGTGAACGGGGACAGTACGATGGGACTGAGCTGATTGGTGAACGGGGACCGTATGAAGGGACTGAGCTGATTGGTGAACGGGGACAGTATGAAGGGACTGAGCTGATTGGTGAACGGGGGCAGTTTGATGGGACTGAGCTGATTGGTGAACGGTGACAATTTGATGGGACTGAGCTGATTGGTAAACGGGGCCAGTACGATGGGACTGAGCTGATTGGTGAATGGGGACAGTTTGATGGGACTGAGCTGATTGGTGAACGGGGACAGTATGAAGGGACTGAGCTGATTGGTCAACGGGGACAGTATGATGGGACTGAGCAGACTGGTAAACGGGAAGAGTATGGTGGGACTGAGCTGATTGGTGCACAGGGACAGTACGATGGGATGAGCTGATTGGTGAACGGGGACAGTTTGATGGGACTGAGCCGATTGGTGTACAGGGACACTATGTATAGGGACTCAGCTGATTGGTGAACGGGGACAGTTTGATGGGACTGAGCTGATTGGTGAACGGGGACAGTTTGATGGAACTGAGCTGATTGGTGAACGGGGACAGTACGATGGGACTGAGCTGATTGGTGAATGGGGACAGTTTGATGGGACTGAGCTGATTGGTGAACGGGGACAGTTTGATGGAACTGAGCTGATTGGTGAACGGGGACAGTACGATGGGACTGAGCTGATTGGTGAATGGGGACAGTATGAAGGGACTGAGCTGATTGGTGAATGGGGACAGTTTGATGGGACTGAGCTGATTGGTGAACGGGGACAGTATGAAGGGACTGAGCTGATTGGTGAATGGGGACAGTTTGATGGGACTGAGCTGACTGGTGAACGGGGACAGTATGAAGGGACTGAGCTGATTGGTGAACGGGAAGAGTATGATTGGACTGAGCTGATTGATGGACTGGGACAGTTTGATGGGACTGAGCTGATTGGTGAACAGGGACAGTTTGATGGGACTGAACTGATTGGTGAATGGGGACAGTACGATGGGACTGAGCTGATTGGTGAACATGGGCAGTACGATGGGACTGAGCTGATTGGTGAATGGGGACAGTTTGATGGGACTGAGCTGATTGGTGAACGGGGACCGTATGAAGGGACTGAGCTGATTGGTGAACATGGACAGTACGATGGGACTGAGCTGATTGGTGAATGGTGACCGTATGAAGGGACTGAGCTGATTGGTGAATGGGGACAGTTTGATGGGACTGAGCTGATTGGTGAACGGGGACCGTATGAAGGGACTGAGCTGATTGGTGAACGGGGACAGTTCGATGGGATTGAGCTGATTGGTGAACGGGGACAGTATGAAGGGACTGAGCTGATTGGTGAACATGGACAGTACGATGGGACTGAGCTGATTGGTGAACGGGGACTGTATGAAGGGACTAAGCTGATTGGTGAACATGGACAGTATGATGGGACTGAGCTGATTGGTGAACGGGGACAGTTTGATGGAACTGAGCTGAGTGGTCAATGGGGACAGTACGATGGGACTGAGCTGATTGGTGAACGCGGACAGGACGATGCGACTGAGCTGATTGGTGAACGGGGACATTTTGATGGGACTGAGCTGATTGGTGAATGGGGACAGTACGATGGGATGAGCTGATTGGTGAACAGGAAGAGTATGATGGGACTGAGCTGATTGGTGAATGGGGACAGTATGATTGGACTGAGCTGATTGGTGAATGCGGACAGTTTGATGGGTATGAGCTGATTGGTGAACGGGGACAGTTTGATGGGTATGAGCTGATTGGTGAACGGGGACAGGACGATGGGACTGAGCTGATTGGTGAACGGGAAGAGTATGATGGGACTGAGCTGATTGGTGAACGGGGACAGTTTGATGGGACTGAGCTGATTGGTGAACGGGGACAGTACGATGGGACTGAGCTGATTGGTGAACGGGGACAGTATGAAGGGACTGAGCTGATTGGTGAATGGGGACAGTTTGATGGGACTGAGCTGATTGGTGAATGGGGACAGTTTGATGGGACTGAGCTGATTGTGAACGGGGACCGTATGAAGGGACTGAGCTGATTGGTGATCGGGGACAGTACGATGGGACTGAGCTGATTGGCGAACAGGAAGAGAATGATGGGACTGAGCTGATTGGTGAAAAGGGACAGGAGGATGGGACGGAGCTGATTGGTGAACGGGGACATTTTGATGGGACTGAGCTGTTTGGTGAACGGGGACGGTATGTAGGGACTGAGCTGATTGGTGAATGGGGACAGTTTGATGGGTCTGAGCTGATTGGTGAATGGGGACAGTCCGATGGGACTGAGCTGATTGGTGAATGGGGACAGTTTGATGGGACTGAGCTGATTGGTGAACGGGGACAGTATGAAGGGACTGAGCTGATTTGTGAACGGGGACAGTACGATGGGACTGAGCTGATTGGTGAACGGGGACAGTATGAAGGGACTGAGCTGATTGGTGAATGGGGACAGTTTGATGGGATTGAGCTGATTGGAGAACGGGGACAGTTTGATGGGACTGAGCTGATTGGTGAACGGGGACTGTTTGATGGGTATGAGCTGATTGGTGAACGGGGACCGTATGAAGGGACTGAGCTGATTGGTGAACATGGACAGTACGATGGGACTGAGCTGATTGGTGAATGGTGACAGTATGAAGGGACTGAGCTGATTGGTGAACGGGGACAGTATGATGGGACTGAGCTGATTGGTGAACGGGGACATTACGATGGGACTGAGCTGATTGGTGAACAGGGACAGTACGATGGAACTGAGCTGTTTGGTGAACAGGGACAGTACGTAGGAACTGAGCTGATTGGTAAATGGGGACAGTATGTAGGGACTGAGCTGATTGGTGAACATGGACAGTACGATGCTACTGAGCTGATTGGTGAATGGGGACTGTTTGATGGGACTGAGCTGATTGGTGAACAGGGACAGTTTGATGGGACTGAGCTGATTGGTGAACGGGGACAGTTTGATGGGACCGAGCTGATTGGTGAACGGGAAGAATATGAAGGGACTGAGCTGATTGGTGAACTGGGACAGTTTGATGGGACTGAGCTGATTGGTGAACGGGGACAGTACGATGGGACTGAGCTGATTGGTGAACAGCGACAGTACGATGAGACTGAGCTGATTGGTGAACATGGACAGTACGATGGGACTGAGCTGATTTGTGAATGGGGACAGTATGAAGGGACTGAGCTGATTGGTGAATGGGGACAGTCTGATGGAACTGAGCTGATTGGTAAATGGGGACAGTATGTAGGGACTGAGCTGATTGGTGAATGGGGACAGTTTGATGGGACTGAGCTGATTGGTGAACGGGTCAGTATGCAGGGACTGAGCTGATTGGTGAACGGGAAGAAAATGATTGGACTGAGATGATTGATGAACTGGGACAGTTTGATGGGACTGAGCTGATTGGTGAACGGGGACCGTACGATGGGATGAGCTGATTGGTGAAGGGGACAGTTTGATTGGACTGAGCTGATTGGTGAACGGGGACAGTATGTAGGGACTGAGCTGATTGGTAAACGGGGACAGTTTGATGGGACTGAGCTGATTGGTGAACATGGACAGTACGATGGGACCGAGCTGATTGGTGAACGGGAAGAATATGAAGGGACTGAGCTGATTGGTGAACATGGACAGTATGATGGGACTGAGCTGATTGGTGAACATGGACAGTACGATGGGACTGAGCTGATTTGTGAATGGGGACAGTATGAAGGGACTGAGCTGATTGGTGAATGGGGACAGTCTGATGGAACTGAGCTGATTGGTAAATGGGGACAATATGTAGGGACTGAGCTGATTGGTGAATGGGGACAGTTTGATGGGACTGAGCTGATTGGTGAACGGGTCGGTATGTAGGGACTGAGCTGATTGGTAAACGGGAAGAGTATGATTGGACTGAGCTGATTGATGAACTGGGACAGTTTGATGGGACTGAGCTGATTGGTGAACGGGGACAGTACGATGGAACTGAGCTGATTGGTGAACAGGGACAGTTTGATGGGACTGAGCTGATTGGTGAACAGGGACAGTTTGATGGGACTGAGCTGATTGGTGAACATGGGCAGTACGATGGGACTGAGCTGATTGGTGAACGGGTCAGTACGTAGGGACTGAGCTGATTGGTGAACGGGAAGAAAATGATTGGACTGAGCTGATTGATGAACTGGGACAGTTTGATGGGACTGAGCTGATTGGTGAACGGGGATCGTACGATGGGATGAGCTGATTGGTGAAGGGGACAGTTTGATTGGACTGAGCTGATTGGTGAACGGGGACAGTATGTAGGGACTGAGCTGATTGGTGAACGGGGACAGTTTGATGGGACTGAGCTGATTGGTGAACGGGGACAGTATGTAGGGACTGAGCTGATTGGTGAACGGGGACAGTACGATGGGACCGAGCTGATTGGTGAACGGGGACAGTATGATGGGATTGAGCTGATTGGTGAACGGGGACAGTTTGATGGGACTGATCTGATTGGTGAACGGGGACAGTATGATGGGACTGAGCTGATTGGTGAATGGGGACAGTATGTAGGGACTGAGCTGATTGGTGAAAGGGGACAGTATGTAGGGACTGAGCTGATTGGTGAACGGGGACAGTATGAAGGGACTTAGCTGTTTGGTGAACGTGGACAGTATGAAGGAACAGCTGATTGGTGAACATGGACAGTATGATGGGACTGAGCTGATTGGTGAATGGGGACAGTTTGATGGGACTGAGCTGATTGGTGAACGGGGATAGTATGAAGGGTCTGAGCTGATTGGTGAATGGGGACAGTTTGATGGGTATGAGCTGATTGGTGAATGGGGACAGTTTGATGGGACTGAGCTGATTGGTGAACATGGATAGTACGATGGGACTGAGCTGATTTGTGAACGGGGACAGTATGAAGGGACTGAGCTGATTGGTGAATGGGGACAGTCTGATGGGACTGCGCTGAGTGGTGAACGGGGACAGTTTGATGGGATGAGCTGATTCGTGAACGGGGACAGTATGATGGGACTGAGCTGATTGGTGAATGGTGACAGTATGAAGGGATTGAGCTGATTGGTGAACATGGACAGTACGATGCGACTGAGCTGATTGGTGAACGGGAAGAGTATGATGGGTCTGAGCTGATTGGTGAAGGGGACAGTTTGTTTGGACTGAGCTGATTGGTGAACGGGGACAGTATGTAGCGACTGAGCTGATTGGTGAACGGGAAGAGTATGAAGGGACTGAGCTGTTTGGTGAACGTGGACAGTATGATGGGACTGAGCTGATTGGTGAATGGGGACAGTTTGATGGGACTGAGCTGATTGGTGAACTGGGACAGTTTGATGGGACTGAGCTGATTTGTGAATGGGGACAGTATGAAGGGACTGAGCTGATTGGTGAATGGGGACAGTCTGATGGAACTGAGCTGATTGGTAAATGGGGACAGTTTGATGGGACTGAGCTGATTGGTGAACGGGTCAGTATGTAGGGACTGAGCTGATTGGTGAACGGGAAGAGTATGATTGGACTGAGCTGATTGATGAACTGGGACAGTTTGATGGGACTGAGCTGATTGGTGAACATGGATAGTACGATGGGACTGAGCTGATTTGTGAACGGGGACAGTATGAAGGGACTGAGCTGATTGGTGAATGGGGACAGTCTGATGGGACTGCGCTGAGTGGTGAACGGGGACAGTTTGATGGGATGAGCTGATTCGTGAACGGGGACAGTATGATGGGACTGAGCTGATTGGTGAATGGTGACAGTATGAAGGGATTGAGCTGATTGGTGAACATGGACAGTACGATGCGACTGAGCTGATTGGTGAACGGGAAGAGTATGATGGGTCTGAGCTGATTGGTGAAGGGGACAGTTTGTTTGGACTGAGCTGATTGGTGAACGGGGACAGTATGTAGCGACTGAGCTGATTGGTGAACGGGAAGAGTATGAAGGGACTGAGCTGTTTGGTGAACGTGGACAGTATGATGGGACTGAGCTGATTGGTGAATGGGGACAGTTTGATGGGACTGAGCTGATTGGTGAACTGGGACAGTTTGATGGGACTGAGCTGATTTGTGAATGGGGACAGTATGAAGGGACTGAGCTGATTGGTGAATGGGGACAGTCTGATGGAACTGAGCTGATTGGTAAATGGGGACAGTATGTAGGGACTGAGCTGATTGGTGAATGGGGACAGTTTGATGGGACTGAGCTGATTGGTGAACGGGTCAGTATGTAGGGACTGAGCTGATTGGTGAACGGGAAGAGTATGATTGGACTGAGCTGATTGATGAACTGGGACAGTTTGATGGGACTGAGCTGATTGGTGAATGGGGACAGTTTGATGGGACTGAGCTGATTGGTGAACGGTGACAGTATGTAGGGACTGACCTGATTGGTGAGCGGGGACAGTATGTACGGACTGAGCTGATTGGTGAACGGGGACAGTTTGATGGGATTGAGCTGATTGGTGAACTGGGACAGTATGTAGGGACTGAGCTGATTGGTGAACGGGGACAGTACGATGGGACTGAGCTGATTGGTGAACGGGGACATTTTGATGGGACTGAGCTGATTGGTGAACGGGGACAGTACGATGGGAGTGAGCTGATTGGTGAACGGGAAGAGTATGATGGGACTGAGCTGATTGGTGAAGGGGACAGTTTGTTTGGACTGAGCTGATTGGTGAACAGGGACAGTATGTAGCGACTGAGCTGATTGGTGAACGGGGACTGTTTGATGGGACTGAGCTGATTGGTGAACAGGGACAGTTTGATGGGACTGAGCTGATTGGTGAACATGGGCAGTACGATGGGACTGAGCTGATTGGTGAACGGGGACCGTCTGAAGGGACTGAGCTGATTGGTGAACGGGGACAGTTTGATGGGACTGAGCTGATTGGTGAATGGGGACAGTTTGATGGGACGGAGCTGATTGGTGAACGGGGACAGTATGATGGGACTGAGCTGATTGGTGAACGGGAAGAGTAGGATGGGACTGAGCTGATTGGTGAAAAGGGACAGTAGGATGGGACGGAGCTGATTGGTGAACGGGGACATTTTTATGGGACTTAGCTGTTTGGTGAACGGGGACGGTATGTAGGGACTGAGCTGATTGTTGAATGAGGACAGTATGTATGGACTGAGCTGATTGGCGAATGGGTACAGTATGAAGGGATTGAGCTGATTGGCGAACGGGAAGAGTATGATGGGACTGAGCTGATTGGTGAGCGGGGGCAGTTTGATGGGACTGAGCTGATTGGTGAACGGGGACAGTATGATGGGACTGAGCCGATTGGTGAACGGGGACTGTTTGATGGGACTGAGCTGATTGGTGAACGGGGACAGTTTGATGGGACCGAGCTGATTGGTGAACGGGAAGAATATGAAGGGACTGAGCTGATTGGTGAACTGGGACAGTTTGATGGGACTGAGCTGAATGGTGAACGGGGACAGTTTGATGGAACTGAGCTGATTGGTGAACGGGGACAGTACGATGGGACTGAGCTGATTGGTGAACGGGGACAGTACGATGGGACTGAGCTGATTGGTGAACGGGGACAGTACGATGGGACTGAGCTGATTGGTGAACAGGGACAGTACGATGAGACTGAGCTGATTGGTGAACATGGACAGTACGATGGGACTGAGCTGATTTGTGAATGGGGACAGTATGAAGGGACTGAGCTGATTGGTGAATGGGGACAGTCTGATGGAACTGAGCTGATTGGTAAATGGGGACAGTATGTAGGGACTGAGCTGATTGGTGAATGGGGACAGTTTGATGGGACTGAGCTGATTGGTGAACGGGGACAGTTTGATGGGACTGAGCTGATTGGTGAACATGGACAGTACGATGGGACCGAGCTGATTGGTGAACGGGAAGAATATGAAGGGACTGAGCTGATTGGTGAACATGGACAGTATGATGGGACTGAGCTGATTGGTGAACATGGACAGTACGATGGGATGAGCTGATTTGTGAATGGGGACAGTATGAAGGGACTGAGCTGATTGGTGAATGGGGACAGTCTGATGGAACTGAGCTGATTGGTAAATGGGGACAGTATGTAGGGACTGAGCTGATTGGTGAATGGGGACAGTTTGATGGGACTGAGCTGATTGGTGAACGGGTCAGTATGTAGGGACTGAGCTGATTGGTAAACGGGAAGAGTATGATTGGACTGAGCTGATTGATGAACTGGGACAGTTTGATGGGACTGAGCTGATTGGTGAACGGGGACAGTACGGTGGAACTGAGCTGATTGGTGAACGGGGACAGTTTGATGGGACTGATCTGATTGGTGAACGGGGACAGTATGATGGGACTGAGCTGATTGGTGAATGGGGACAGTATGTAGGGACTGAGCTGATTGGTGAAAGGGGACAGTATGTAGGGACTGAGCTGATTGGTGAACGGGGACAGTATGAAGGGACTTAGCTGTTTGGTGAAGGTGGACAGTATGAAGGAACAGCTGATTGGTGAACATGGACAGTATGATGGGACTGAGCTGATTGGTGAATGGGGACAGTTTGATGGGACTGAGCTGATTGGTGAACGGGGATAGTATGAAGGGTCTGAGCTGATTGGTGAATGGGGACAGTTTGATGGGTATGAGCTGATTGGTGAATGGGGACAGTTTGATGGGACTGAGCTGATTGGTGAACATGGACAGTACGATGGGACTGAGCTGATTTGTGAACGGGGACAGTATGAAGGGACTGAGCTGATTGGTGAATGGGGACAGTCTGATGGGACTGCGCTGAGTGGTGAACGGGGACAGTTTGATGGGATGAGCTGATTCGTGAACGGGGACAGTATGATGGGACTGAGCTGATTGGTGAATGGTGACAGTATGAAGGGATTGAGCTGATTGGTGAACATGGACAGTACGATGCGACTGAGCTGATTGGTGAACGGGAAGAGTATGATGGGTCTGAGCTGATTGGTGAAGGGGACAGTTTGTTTGGACTGAGCTGATTGGTGAACGGGGACAGTATGTAGCGACTGAGCTGATTGGTGAACGGGAAGAGTATGAAGGGACTGAGCTGTTTGGTGAACGTGGACAGTATGTAGGAACTTAGCTGATTGGTGAACATGGACAGTATGATGGGACTGAGCTGATTGGTGAATGGGGACAGTTTGATGGGACTGAGCTGATTGGTGAACTGGGACAGTTTGATGGGACTGAGCTGATTTGTGAATGGGGACAGTATGAAGGGACTGAGCTGATTGGTGAATGGGGACAGTCTGATGGAACTGAGCTGATTGGTAAATGGGGACAGTATGTAGGGACTGAGCTGATTGGTGAATGGGGACAGTTTGATGGGACTGAGCTGATTGGTGAACGGGGACAGTTTGATGGGACTGAGCTGATTTGTGAATGGGGACAGTATGAAGGGACTGAGCTGATTGGTGAATGGGGACAGTCTGATGGAACTGAGCTGATTGGTAAATGGGGACAGTATGTAGGGACTGAGCTGATTGGTGAATGGGGACAGTTTGATGGGACTGAGCTGATTGGTGAACGGGTCAGTATGTAGGGACTGAGCTGATTGGTGAACGGGAAGAGTATGATTGGACTGAGCTGATTGATGAACTGGGACAGTTTGATGGGACTGAGCTGATTGGTGAATGGGGACAGTACGATGGGACTGAGCTGATTGGTGAATGGGGACAGTTTGATGGGACTGAGCTGATTGGTGAACGGGGACAGTATGTAGGGACTGACCTGATTGGTGAGCGGGGACAGTATGTACGGACTGAGCTGATTGGTGAACGGGGACAGTTTGATGGGATTGAGCTGATTGGTGAACTGGGACAGTATGTAGGGACTGAGCTGATTGGTGAACGGGGACAGTACGATGGGACTGAGCTGATTGGTGAACGGGGACATTTTGATGGGACTGAGCTGATTGGTGAACGGGGACAGTACGATGGGAGTGAGCTGATTGGTGAACGGGAAGAGTATGATGGGACTGAGCTGATTGGTGAAGGGGACAGTTTGTTTGGACTGAGCTGATTGGTGAACGGGGACAGTATGTAGCGACTGAGCTGATTGGTGAACGGGGACTGTTTGATGGGACTGAGCTGATTGGTGAACAGGGACAGTTTGATGGGACTGAGCTGATTGGTGAACGTGGGCAGTACGATGGGACTGAGCTGATTGGTGAACGGGGACCGTCTGAAGGGACTGAGCTGATTGGTGAACGGGGCAGTATGAAGGGACTGAGCTGATTGGTGAATGGGGACAGTTTGATGGGACTGAGCTGATTGGTGAATGGGGACAGTTTGATGGGACCGAGCTGATTTGTGAATGGGGACAGTACGATGGGACGGAGCTGATTGGTGAACGGGGACAGTATGATGGGACTGAGCTGATTGGTGAATGGGAAGAGTAGGATGGGACTGAGCTGATTGGTGAAAAGGGACAGTAGGATGGGACGGTGCTGATTGGTGAACGGGGACATTTTTATGGGACTTAGCTGTTTGGTGAACGGGGACGGTATGTAGGGACTGAGCTGATTGTTGAATGAGGACAGTATGTATGGACTGAGCTGATTGGCGAATGGGTACAGTATGAAGGGATTGAGCTGATTGGCGAACGGGAAGTGTATGATGGGACTGAGCTGATTGGTGAGCGGGGGCAGTTTGATGGGACTGAGCTGATTGGTAAACGGGGACAGTATGATGGGACTGAGCTGATTGGTGAACGGGGACATTTTGATGGGACTGAGCTGATTGGTGAACGGGGACAGTACGATGGGAGTGAGCTGATTGGTGAACGGGAAGAGTATGATGGGACTGAGCTGATTGGTGAAGGGGACAGTTTGTTTGGACTGAGCTGATTGGTGAACGGGGACAGTATGTAGCGACTGAGCTGATTGGTGAACGGGGACTGTTTGATGGGACTGAGCTGATTGGTGAACAGGGACAGTTTGATGGGACTGAGCTGATTGGTGAACGGGTAGAGTAGGATGGGACTGAGCTGATTGGTGAAAAGGGACAGTAGGATGGGACGGAGCCGATTGGTGAATGGGGACATTTTGATGGGACTTA
Organism: Mobula birostris; assembly: GCF_030028105.1. NCBI lineage: Eukaryota > Metazoa > Chordata > Chondrichthyes > Myliobatiformes > Myliobatidae > Mobula > Mobula birostris. The sequence goes on from NC_092399.1 coordinate 35,168,856, forward strand.
GCTGTTTGGTGAACGGGGACGGTATGATGGGACTGAGCTGATTGGTGAATGAGGACAGTATGTATGGACTGAGCTGATTGGCGAATGGGTACAGTATGAAGGAATTGAGCTGATTGGTGAACGGGGACAATATGATGGGACTGAGCTGATTGGTGATCAGGGACAATATAAAGGGACTGAGCTGATTGGTGAACGGGGACAGTTTGATGGGACTGAGCCGATTGGTGAATGGGGACAGTCCGATGGGACTGAGCTGATTGGTGAACATGGACAGAACGATGCGACTGAGCTGATTGGTGAACGGGGACTGTATGATGGGACGGAGCTGATTGGTGAATGGGGACAGTACGATGGGAATGAACTGATTGGTGAACGGGGACAGTATGAAGGGACTGAGCTTATTGGTGAATGGGGACAGTTTGATGGGTCTGAGCTGATTGGTAAACGGGGACTGTATGACGGGGCTGAGCTGATTGGTGAATGGGGACAGTACGATGGGAATGAACTGATTGGTGAACGGGGACAGTATGAAGGGACTGAGCTGATTGGTGAATGGGGACAGTTTGATGGGTCTGAGCTGATTGGTGAACGGGGACAGTTTGATGGGACTGAGCTGATTGGTGAACGGGGACAGTTTGATGGGACTGAGCTGATTGGTGAACGGGGACAGTATGTAGGGACTGAGCTGATTGGTGAATGGGGACAGTATGAAGGGATTGAGCTGATTGGTGAATGGGGACAGTATGATGGGACTGAGCTGATTGGTGAACGGGGACAGTACGATGGGACTGAGCTGATTGGTGAATGCGGACAGTATGATGGGACTGAGCTGATTGGTGAACGAGGACAGTATGTAGGGACTGAGCTGATTGGTGAACGGGGACAGTACGATGGGACTGAGCTGATTGGTGAATGTGGACAGTTTGATGGGACTGAGCTGATTGGTGAACGGGGACAGTATGATGGGACTGAGCTGATTGGGTGAACGGGGACAGTATGATGGGACTGAGCCGATTGGTGAATGTGGACAGTTTGATGGGACTGAGCTGACTGGTGAACGGGGACAGTTTGATGGGACTGAGCTGATTGCTGAACGGAGACAGTATGATGGGACTGAGCTGATTGGTGAATAGGAACGGTATGATGGGACTGAGCTGATTGGTGAATGGGGACAGTTTGATGGGTCTCTGATTGGTGAATGGGGACAGTACGATGGGACTGAGCTGATTGGTGAACGGGGACAGTTTGATGGGACTGAGCTGATTGGTGAACAGGGACAGTTTGATGGGACTGAGCTGATTGGTGAACGGGGACAGTTTGATGGGACTGAGCTGATTGGTGAACTGGGACAGTACGATTGGACTGAGCTGATTTGTGAATGGGGACAGTATGAAGGGACTGTGCTGATTGGTGAATGGCGACAGTTTGATTGGACTGAGCTGATTGGTGAACGGGGACAGTATGAAGGGACTGAGCTGATTGGTGAATGGGGACAGTTTGGTGGGACTGATCTGATTGGTGAATGGGGACAGTTTGATGGGACTGATCTGATTGGTGAATGGGGACAGTTTGGTGGGACTGAGCTGATTGCTGAACGTGGACTATGTGAAGGGACTGAGCTGATTTGTGAATGGGGACAGTACGATGGGACTGAGCTGATTGGTGAACTGATACAGTATGTAGGGACTGAGCTGATTGGTGAACATGGACAGTACGATGGGACTGAGCTGATTGGTGAACGGGGACAGTATGAAGGGACTGAGCTGATTGGTGAATGGGGACAGTTTGATGGGACTGAGCCGATTGGTGAACAGGGACAGTTTGATGGGACTGAGCTGATTGGTCAATGGGGACAGTTTGATGGGACTGAGCCGATTGGTGAACAGAGACAGTTTGATGGGACTGAGCTGATTGGTGAATGGGGACAGTACGATGGGACTGACCTGATTGGTGAGCGGGGACAGTATGAAGGGACTGAGCTGATTGGTGAACGGGGACAGTTTGATGGGACTGAGCTGATTGGTGAACGGGGACAGTTTGATGGGACTGAGCTGATTGGTGAACATGGACAGTATGTAGGGACTGAGCTGATTGGTGAACGGGGACAGTACGATGGGACTGAGCTGATTGGTGAATGGGGACAGTACGATGGGACTGACCTGATTGGTGAGCGGGGACAGTATGAAGGGACTGAGCTGATTGGTGAACGGGGACAGTTTGATGGGACTGAGCTGATTGGTGAACATTGACAGGTTGAAGAGAAAGACATACTCGGGCCTACCAATGACGGAAAGATTGATAACAGTGATAGAAGCATTTAGTGCCAGTAAATTGGGAAAGCTGGCAAAATTGGAATTGTTTATTATTGTCAGATGTACAGAGATACAGTGAAAAGCTTTAGAATACATGCCATCCTGGCAGATCATTTCATACACAAGTCCACCGAGATAGTAAAAAGGAGAACAGAGTGCAGAATACAGTGCTGTAGTTACAGAGATAGAGCAGCGTATGTGGACAAATAAAGTGCATGCGCCGAGTCAAGGTAGTCTGGAGAATCAGGAGCTCATCTTTTAGTATGTGAGAGGTCTGTCCAAGAGCTTGTTAACAGTGGGATAGAAACTGTCCTTGAGTCTGGTGGTTTGTGCCCTCGAACATTTGCATCCTCTTGCTCAGTAAGAAAGGGAAAAGAGAATGACTGAGCTGGTAGCGGTCCTTGGTGATATTGGCTGCTCTCCTGAGGCAGTGGGAAGTGTAGACCAAGTCAGTGAGGTTTGTGTGATGGACTTTGCTGAGTTCACAACCCTCTGCAATTCCCTGCAGTCTTGGGCAGAGCTGTTGCCATACCAGGCTGTAAGGCACCTGGATCAGATGATTTCTGTATTGCATCTGTAAAAATTGGTGATAGTTATCCGGGACAAGCAAAATTTCCTCATCCTTCTGAGGTAGTAGAGCTGTTGGTGCCTTTTCCGGGTCATAACATTGATATGAGTGGACCAGGGAAAATTGTTAGTGGTATTTACACTTAAGAATTTAAAGCTTTCAAGCATTTCCACCTCAGCACCATTGATACACACAGGTCTGTATAGTTCATCCCACTTCCTGAAGTCAATGTCCAACTCCTTCGTTTTGCTGATACTGAGGGAAAGTAAACAATTTAAAATGTAGGTAACTACGAGGATCTCTATGTTAGTCCAAGAAATACTGCAGCATGGGACAGACCCTTCTGGCCCAACAAGCCACGCCACCCAACAACTCACCTATTTAACCCTAGCCTAATCACAGGACAATTTACAATGACCATTTACCCTAATCACCAGTACCTCTTTGGTCTGTGGAGGGAACTGGATGGAGCACCTGGAGGAAACCCACATGGTCATGGGAAGAAATACAAACTCCTTGCAGGAGGCAGTAAAATTGAACTCAGAACCCCAACACCCCGAGTTGTAATAGTGCCGCACTAACCACTACACTACCGTGGAGCGTGTACCGTAGAGATGGTGTGAAGTTATAGAGTGTAGATCCGATGGGTATTTAGGCATCCTTACCTACATTAGATAGTCCTGGACAAGTACAGAAAATAGTCAAAATCTGAATGTGACTTCATTTGGCAGAGGGTATTCCAGGTTACAACAGTCTATGGAGAAACCACACCAGGAGTATTGGAGCAGTTCTAGGCAACGCATCTCAGGAAGGAAGGGATAAATGGTGATTCAGCAGGACTGCACGTGTACTCCAACTGTTAAATGTCAGGAGACACTAGGACGACTACAGATGCTGGTCTCAGGAGTAACAAACAATCTGGTGGAGGAACTCAGCGGGTCGAGCAGCATCTGTGAGAGGGAAGGAATTGCTGACATTTTGGATCAAGATTCCAGGGTTTCCAGCTGAGCTCCTTAAAGTTCGAAGTAAATTTATTATCAAGGTACACATATGTCACCATATACAACCCTGAGATTCATTTTCTTGTGGGCATATTCGATAAATCCATAATAAAATTATAACCGTAATAGAATCAGTGAAAGACCGCACCACCGTGGGCATTCAACCAGAGTGAAGAAGACAACAAACTGTGCAAGTACGAAAAGAAATAATAATAATAATATACCCATGTTAATGTATTCTTTTGGCATAGTATCTTGGTCTGAAACTGATCTGGAAAATTTACAAAGAAAAATAAGAACTGAAATGACAAATTTCAGAGAACATTAAGTACATTCAAGCGCACTTAGATTATCACTACTTAGGACAGAAGGAGAAAGGGGAATAACAGACATTAAAAATGTACACAACAGTCCAATAATACTTCTCAGAATATATTTTCATCAATAAAAGCAGGATTCAGTGCTCCACATGAGCATATGCAATTCTGGTAAGAAGTATACACCCGTAAACTTGAATGAGAGCACAACCCAGAAAAATAAATGAATTATCACTATTGAAGAAAAAGTTAACCAATGGTTGAGTTGGAGACCTCTTCCCAGAAATAGAAGGGCGCCTTGTGGCAATACAGGGCCAGTGGTTAACACAAAAAATATCAAAAATACATAATAAAATACCAAGAAATTTCAACATGATAAATGTAGAAAATGCCGAGTAAAAACAACAATCCAACAAAGAACAGGATCCTGCAGCAGTTTAACTCAATCTGATTACTTACACAAGCACAATCAAGTGATGTTACACAAACATCATTCACCAAAATCTTGCTTTAAAATATAAATTCATTAAAAAAATCACACCTTACTATAAATACAAGCTGATCCAGTTTTAGTGTAAGAATCCCACAAATTATATTATGACTGATCCATTATTACAGATAGGACAATCTATAATAACCATCTAGATATAATAATACAGGATAAACAAGCAATAACAACTCATCTAATAGGTATAGTCATTCCAAATACACATAACTTAACAGAAATCAACAAGTGAAAAACACCAGAAATATGCTGAATTAAAAGAGGAAACTGAAAGACTTTGGAAAATGAATGTCCCAATAGTAATATTCACAACTGCTGTCATCCCAAAGTGACTACACAATAGCATTGTGCCCTCAATTAGGCCCTCACAGTTATATCTATGTAAAGCTTCAGAAAGCCACAATACTAAACACCACCAGAATAGCCCACAAGTCCCTACCAATTGACAAATGAGCATGCTTGGCTATGCCCATACCTCAAGCTTTACCAGCTTGAGCGGAGAAAAAAATAAATAATACTGATAATAAAAACTAATTAATAAATATCAAGAACATGAGATGAAGAGTCCTTGAAAGTGAGTCTGTAGGTTGTGGAAACATTTTAATGATGGGGCAAGTGGAGTGGAGTGAAATTATCACCATTTATCCAAGAGCCTGATGGTTGAGGGGGAATAAATGTTCCTGAATCTGGTGATGTGAGTCCTGAGGCTCCTGTACCTCTTCTTGATGGCAGCAGTGAGAAGAGAGCATGTCCTGGGTTGTGGGGGTGGTCCCTGATGATGGATGGTGCTTTCCTGTGACAATACTTCATGCAGATGTGCTCAATGATAGGGAGGGTTTTATATTATAGACCGGGCCATGTCCACTACTTTTTGTAGGATTTTCCATTCAAGGGCATTGGTGTTTCTGTACCAGCCTGAGATGCAGGCAGACAATATACTCTCCACTGCATATCTATAGAAGTTTGTCAAAGTTTTAGATTCATGCCCAATCTTCACAAACTCCTAGGGAAGTAGATATGCAACTGTGCTTCCTTCATAATTGCCCTTGCGTGCTGGGCCCAGGTCAGGTCCTCTGAAATGATAATACCGAGGAATTTAAAGTTGCTGACCCTCTCCACCTCTGATCCTCCAGTAAGGACTGGCTCATGGTTTCCAGCTGGTTGTTGTTACGAAATTACATTGAAAAGTTTGCACAATCCAGAATCACGATTCTTAAAAAGGAGAAGGATCAAGGGTTGATCCAACTGAATTTCCCTCTGTTAATTAAAAGGGTGGATGGTGAGAAGCTATTCCCACTGGGACCAAAGAGCAGAGTGAAAATTAGAACCAGACCCTTTTATTAATGAAGTTGGGAAACACACAGGGAGACAGTGGTAAAATCTTACTGCTACAAATGTTAACCAATGCTGATGGTTGACAATCTTCAGCTGACAATGAGATTTCCAGGAGTCAATGATGATGAGCACAGTGAAGATGATAAATGGAAGTAAGTGACAGGTGTAATTCTGGGCAGAAGAATAGCACGAAGGGTTAAACAGCCATCTGCTGATTGCACACTGCTCAACGCATGATTCTCCAAAGAGTATCTGTTCTCCATGGAAGTGTATTACAGAGTATAATTTGTCTCCAGCTTGGTGACCAGTGTTGTTCTGAAGGGACCTGTTCTGTGACTCCTGCTCTTTGTGATTTTTATAAGTGACTTGGATGAGGAAATGGAAGGGTGGGTTAGTAAGTCTGCATATGACACATGGAATTATGGAGAATGTGGAAGATTTTCATAGGTTATAATGGGGCATAGACAGGATACAGAGCTGGGCTGAGAAGTGACAGATGGAGTTCCAACCAGGAAAGTGTGAAGTGATACACTTTGGAAGGTCAAATTTGAAGGTAAAGTACAAGGTTAATAGCAGGGTTCTAAGCATTGTAGAGGAACACAATGGATGAATGTTGGGGTCCAAGTCCATTGATCCCTCAAAGTTATCATGCAAGGTGATAGGGTGGTTAAGAAGGTAGATGGTGTGCTGGGCTTCATGAATTGGGGTAATAAGTTCAAGGACCATGAAGTAATGTTGCAGCTTTATAAAACTCTGGTTGGACCACACTTGGAATATTTGTGTTCAGTTCCGGTCACTTCATTATAAGAAGGAGGTGGAAGGTTTAGAAAGAGGGCAGAGGAGATTTACCAGGAAGCTGCCGGGATTAGAGAGCATGTTTTGTGAGAATAGGTTGAGAAAGTTAAGGTTTTTATCTTTGGAGCAAAAGGTGATGAGAGGTGATTGATAGAGATGTATAAAATTATAAGAGGATAGATAGATTGGACAACCAATGCCTTTTTCCCAGGGTAGCAATGACTAATACCTGTGGACATCCTTTTAAAGTGAGTAGAGTAAAGTTTAGAGGGCATCAGAGGTAGGTTTTTTACACAAAGATTGGTAGGTGTCTGGAATGCACTGTTGCGGTTGGTTGTAAAGGCTGATACAATAGGGACTTTTTACAGAGCCACATGGATTAAAGTAAATTGGAGGGTTATCAGCTGTGTAGGAGGAAGGGGTTAGATTGATCATGGAGTAAGTTTATATAGGCCATCACGCATTTCTGGGCTAAGGGCCTATACTGTTTTATGTTCTATGTTCTATTAAATGTTTATCAATTAAGAGGTTAATATTTTTTTTTCTTTTTCTTTCTAGGGTATTAAAGGTGCACCTGGTATCTCCGGAGAACAAGGCATCCCTGGCCCACCAGTGAAGTATTTTTGTTTAATCCCACTGTAGGAACTCCAAACTTTTGGCTGTTAAAAGACTAGTAGGGAGCAAGGTCCCAGCAGAATGAAGTTTGCCAACAGGGAATAGACCTCAGTCTGGTCTAGTAGATGCTGTTAACCAAGGGGAATTGGAGCTAGCTGTCCACTAATTCAGGCTACCAAGGTAGAGTACGTTAATGGCAGGTGAACAGTGCGTGGGTTCAATAACCCGTAAGTCTCTGGTTTGCACATGACAGTGGTTGAAAGTTCAGAGAAGATACCAGGCATGTGTACAATGAGTGATGTTGTTTTCAAAGATGATCAACTACTCCACAGGTCAAAGTTCAAAAACTCGAGTAGCTTTCAGTTCCCAGCATGCAATTGTAAATGTTTAGAAAGTACTCCCAGCAGAAGCCATTATTGTTTTATTGGCCCAGTTTGCTAATGCTGCTGGGTTGTAGCTGGTGAGGCCAGTGTTGAGAATATATGATGGTAAAGTAGGAGATGCAATGGCTTTTCTAATTGCCTTATCTAAGATTTTGGAGAAATATTGAATGAATTCAGTCCAGCTGAGAGTTGAATCCCAGAATCCAGAGTCAATGGCTAGAAGCATTATCCTCTACCCCTTCACTGGTGGAGCAAGCTTAGAGGAATTTCAGGCTTTTAGAAACATGGCTCCAAATAGTAGAACATTAGGAGTATTGGATATAATATTGAAATTAAGTGTACTTTTCATAAGAATTAATAATTTACACCTTCTTTTCAAATCTACAGGGACCTCAGGGCCTTCGGGGATACCCTGGTATGATGGGAGCAAAAGGTGAAAGGGTAAGGAACTTTTGAAGTTATCTCTTGATTACTTTCTTGACATGAGAGATGTGACTGGTGGATTCTTTCTCAGTCACGCGCGTTCTGCAAAAAGAACTCACCTCAAGCAACAGCAATGTGTCACCATCTTTCAGTAAGCTGTGCAGAGTGTTTAACACATCGGCTGGTTTACCTTTCATGCCCTAGATTTAGCATCGCACCTCTGTGGCCGGGCACTTTTTGACTACGAATTTTGGATTAAGTGTTGGACAAGGTTTCTGATCAAAAAGTGCAGCTAGCACAAGGAAGGTTGTGAGCAGAGTTATGTCATGCACAAAGACAAACATGAGGATGTTTTTAGAATGATCTGGGGAAAAATTCAACAAGCTTTGTTAAATCTCAGAGACATTATGCAGTGGCTCATTCATGGCTTCTTTTTCTCTGTAGGGTGTTCGTGGATACAAGGGGATGGTTGGTCCCATTGGCCCGAGCGGTCCTCCGGTGAGTGAAAAGAAAGCCTGCATCTCACCTTGCTTCCTACCTTTTCCTGCAATGGTCTCAATGTTGGGGTGACGATGAGAAAGTTCTGCATTTCACAGCTGCCTGGAGCTGAAACTTCCAGTCATTCGGAAATGTTCACTGGGTTTGGTTCATCGACACGTACAAAAGCCCTGATCAGCTTTGTATTATACTTAGATTCAATTTTTGTGGTTAAAGTAATCATTAATGGCTCCCAGAAGATCAAAAAACTAAATTTCAACAAGTTGGTGACACATAGCAAGCTGGAATTGGTGGAACAGTAAAATGCAACGCAGAGTGAAGCTCCTCAAACAGAACTTCTTCATTTTATTCTCAGATCAAAACCCAGGAAAGATAGAGATAGTCTTTAACTGACCCATAGGTTATTACAGTTGCACCTGCTGTTCCTAGAAATCATCATGACTTAAGAAAATGATGGGAGTAGTCTTTGAGCTGCTTGAGTCTGTCCCTCCATTCAGGAAGATTGTGCCACATTCAGATTCAGATAGGGATTCATTTATTTGTCATCTGTCCATCAAAGCAGTGAAGTGTGTTGTTTGCAATGAAACCAACATAACTAATGATGTGCTGGAGACGGCCCGCGAGTGTAACTAAACCTTACAGCGCCAATATAGTGTACCCACAATGCTCATCAGAACAAGACACAACACATAAATGATGTGCGCTGGCAATGTCCAAACCCAGGTGCAAAGGAAAGTCAGACTCAGATGTAAAGACTACGATCAGAGTTCATTCATAAGAATTCCAACAGAACATTGGTGGCTCTGTCAATTGACATCACAAGATGTAACATTCTTAAAACTAGGACCCCACCAAATAGTACAAATTTGTCCACTTAAATAGTACAAATAACACAGAATCCTTGAGCCACCGATGTTCTTTTGGAATTCTTATGGATAAAGTCAGGTCACCATTTCTCCACTGGAGTCTGTCTTTCCTCTGCACTTGGGTTCCAACATTGCCAGCACAAGTCGCGACTGAAACTGTAACTACCATGGCCTTGAATTAATAAAATATTATTGTTCCTCCATGCTAAGCAATTCCAAAGGTTCATAGGGCTTTAGCAGAAGAAATTCCTTCTTATGTAATATAAACATCGAATATACTGGAAAAACTCAGCAGGTCAGGCAGCATCCTTGGGCAGAGAAACTGTTAGTGCTCCAGGTTGAAGAACTTTTGTCAGAAGTGAGAAGAAGACCAAATCTCTATTCTGAAACTAGGCTTTCATTTTCTGATTACCCCATGAAGGGAAACCTCTTTTACTCAGCACCAGCAGTTATTGTAATGCTCTGCAGTGCCAGTGATTAGAAGATCGTGGCTCAATTCCTGCTGCTGAGTGTAAGGCGCTTGTATGTTCACCCTGTAACTGTGTAGGTTTCCTCCCCCATTCCAAAACGACATACAGGTTAGGGTTAGTAAGTTGTGGGCATGCTGTTTTGGTGCTGGAAGCATGTCTGCCCCTAGCACATCGTAAATGATGACATGAAATGATGCATTTCACTGTATGTTTCGATGTAAATGTGACAAATAAAATTAATCTCTAAATCTCTAACATGACGTCCTCTTAATCTTATATGATTTGATAGGATCTCCTAGTCTTTTTCCAAAACTCCAATCAGTCAGCCCAACCTGCTTAACCTTTCTTTATAAGACAGCCCTTTCATATCAAGAATCAATTTCTGACACTTTTCAGAACTATCAATATATGGCACATTAAATAAAGAGGTATAAACTGTCTCCAGGTCTCCAGGTGTGTTCTCCCTAATGCCCTATCCAGTTGTAACAAGACTGTTATTCTCCATTCCTATTGCAATAAGGTTATCTTCCAAATTATTTGCTGTACCTGCAGGTTAACTTTGTGCATGAGGCCAAACAAGTCCTTCTGTCCGCCCATGTTCTGTAGTCTTTCTCTTTTTAAGCAATATTCTCCACAGTAGATTCACTCACATGCTCTCATTCTCCCAATCCAACGCTCCCACCACCTTACAGCGTTCCTCTCAGTCCCACCCACCCTCATCCACCTCCCAACCTCATCCATTTATCTTCCTGCTGTTTCCTTAATATCCTGTCTTGTGATCCCATTGTACACCTTTCCAGATTCTCTGCAGCTATTGATTCTGTCCACATGGTTGACTTTTTTTAGAGTAGCAATTTTCCTGTTGATTATCTGCTCTTGCTCATAACTGAATAAAATAATTTCCATTGGCATTTGAAGCATGAACAATCCTGCTTCTTTCTACAATGCTGAGCCAAATGTCTTTGATACCTGGAACACCTGCTTCAGGTGGTTGGACAGCTCCTGTGTAATCATAGACACAAGAGAGCCTGCAGATGCTGGGAAATTTGACCAACACGCACAAAATGCTGGAGCAACTCAGCAGGGGTGGCAGCATCTATGAAAGGAACTGAACTGTCGATTTTTAGGCAGAGTCCTGATGAAAGGTTTCAGCCTGAAACATTGATTGTTTATCCCTCCATAAATGCTGCCTGGCTTGCTGAGTACCTCCAGTATTTTGTGTGTGTGTCTCCTATGTAATCAGACTGATGATGCTAGTGAACCTCTGTCACTTTCAAGAGAATGTAAAGAACTCTTCATCTTTAGGAACTTTGTGCTGGGATTTTGTGGTGGATGGTTCTGGTGAGGCTGTTACTGTAAAGTCATCTACGAGGTCTTCCATCCCATTTTTCACATGCTTAAACCTTCAGTTTGAAGATTTGACTAATTGTATTTCTTACTCTTGTTGTTTTAGGGTGAACAGGGGCCTGAGGGGCCGCTTGGTGACTTTGGCGACAAAGGAGATCGGGTGAGATATTTCAGAATTACACCCTTAATCTCTTTGCGTACATGACAGTGTGGGGAGGAGGATTTTGGGTTATACAGCCGCAATCACAACTGCAGGACACCCCAGTGATGTTTTAGTATTAGTATGCAGGGCTCTCAGCGGGTTGAGGAACGCGCACAGGCCTATCGGTGTGTAAAGGGTGGTCAATGCAGGGAAGATTACAAAACCTCATGAGATCCCAACTTAGTTTTATTTTTAATGTAGACTTCTCAGTGGGGTGATATTTTAGTGTGAGGGGGACTCAGTAGATGAAGTATCTGTGTAAAATGGGCCGGCAATGAGATGAAGAAAGACTGTATCCAGGGTCGCAGTCTGCTCAAGTATCAGTGGGTCCAGTTGTTTCAATGGTGGGACAGGAAAGTGACGAGGCGATATTGTGTAAGAGTGTCAGTGGGGATGAAGGGACATCTGGGCTAAAATGGAACATGTGGAGGCTTGTCAATATAGTACTGTATGCAGGGCTGTCATTAGGTTGATGTGACTCTGTGTAGAGGACTGGTGTTAGTGTGGAATTAGTGTGTGTGGGGCTGCCGGTAGGTACCGGTCTATTAGCAGCATGATGTCTTGAAGCAAGCACTTTTTATTTGAGTGTAATACATGTCTGTGTACTCCTGCGGCAAAGTACAGTGTGCAGTCTGCACTTAATGAGAAGCAGTATCAGAGCAGTAGAAGGCTTCTACTGAGACAGGATATTGGCGCATACAGGGCTGTCAATGTCATGGTGTGTTATTGTGTTTGGTAGTATTAATTTGCTCAGTGGTTTTAGGGAAGTGTGGTATTTGTGTACAATATTTTGCAAATACTTAGACTAAGTTAAGAGCGTTTAGATGAATGGCAGATGGTCTCACTGAGCAGATGGTCTCACTAAGTTAAGAGCGTTTAGATGAATGGCAGATGGTCTCTGTCACTGAGTATATTCAAGACAACCTGTGGATTTTTAGATCTGAAGGGAATCGAGGAAAATGCGGTTAGTGCAGGAAGTTTGAGCCAAAGTTAAAGGTCGGCCCGGATCTACCGAATGGCAGAGCGGGAAGCAAATGGCTCCTCCTGCAGTGTTTTATGTCCTCAGTATGAGATGTGTGGGGAGAGAGGGAAATTTCAGTGGTGATGGGTAGAACTGGGTCCCATGTAGGCTTGGCCACGTTGGTGACAGTCGGGAGGACAATCTGAAGTGGACGATGTGCAGGGTTGTTCCTGTGTGGCTATCTGCAGTGTAACTTTGTGCCATGTGCTCTGGTTTCTGGTTACTCGCCCTTTTACTTTGAGCACCCATCACTCACCGACCGACTGCTCTGTCACTTCACAGGGAGAACGGGGGCAGCAAGGACGCCAAGGTCCCTCGGGACCCAAGGGAAAAAATGTGAGTTACTTCTATTCATCACAATACATTCAGAAATGCTCTTCATTCATTTCCTTGGTTAATTATTTTTTGACTACAGTTCCGCTTAAGAAGGTTCTAAGTGAAAGGGCTGCCAGATTTTTACCTGGAACCTTCCAGCAGGATAATGTTGTCACAAAGCAGGGCTGTAGCATTAGGTCTATCAGTGGTGTCGGATGCAAGACCAGGGCTGGGACTGGGTTCAGTGCAAAGTCACAGCTTCACAGCTTAGTGAGGGAGAAGGTTCCAGAAGTTCATTATCCTTCACATGAAGTCATGTTACCCAATATCTTCCTCCGATAGTACAGGAACAGTTTTAATCTTCTTCCCTCTTGTTCTGGACTCCATACTGGGGCAATATGTTCCTTCTACCTGAATAGTTCCTAAGAATTATCCACTAATTCTGTACTTCATTCATTCATTGTTTAGTCAGCATCTTGGAACCACTTCCCTAACGACCAAACCTTAAGAATTGTACTGGTTCAAGAATACAGCTCATTGTCACCTTCCCAAGGGCAATGAGAGACAAACTGGCTGTGAAGCCCACCTTCCCTTGAATGAATATTTTTTTAAAAAACTACAGAAAATGCAAATCTCTGTACGCAGGCAATACTAGGAATTTAACCCATTCAGCCCTGCCTTTGATCTGGTGCTCCTGCGCAGTCCCTCCAAGGACAATAGAACACTCCAAAGTTGTGATGTCCAGAAGTTATTGCACTGCTTTAAATGGGTTTAGTCGAGGCTCTGTTTGACTAAAACTAAACTTCCTCAATGCAAGAAATGAGGCTGGGGATGATTTCTATAAAAACCTGCACTGTCACATTCATTGTCCACACACTAATTCTTTCTGCTGACCTGCACTGTGTGTTTTATTACAGGGATTGCCAGGCATTGATGGCAAGGATGGCACCCCTGGGGTTCCTGGTATGAAGGTACTTAACGGAGATAAGCTTTGGGCTGGGGAGAATTTGTGAAAGAGATTTTGTAACACTGAGTGGATCAGTACCAAACTTGTGAATGTCGGGGGGCGGCTTAATCCAGTAGCCCACTGATGCAAATAAACAGGCTTTCTACTCATTAGTCTCGTTTCAAAAGCCCCTAATCCAAAATTGCCCGAAACTACATTTTCACTGGTGGAAAAGGTCAATTAGGTCCTTACTCTCTTCCCCTGTCGCCTTGTGCTCAAAAAAACAAAGACAATACTTGGGCTGGTATTATGTTCTCTGACCAGCCAGACCCTTCTTGACCCATAGAAACAAACTGGGCTATGTATCAGCACAGGTAAGTGTCAAGTACATAGTGCATTAAAAAACGTACAAAGAACTTGTACACTGTTTATGTTAGACTCAGAATGCAGAAAAGAATTATGCAAGCACTGCAGCACATCAAACTGTAATACTTTTGGAAAGCATGACAAGTTTGATAAATGATGGTGATTTCTTTAGTGAGATGTATGGAGGTGTATGTACTGGTCAAGACAGTAGAGAGAACTGTTTTGCTCGGTGCAGAAAGTTATCAGGCTAATGTTTATGCCATATGAAAGAGGCAGTGAAGGCCTGGAGAACTATTCTGTTGCAAATTCCAGTGCATGGGAATGTAAGCTGATATTATATGAGCTGAATTAGTGTCACTCCTCTCAGCTGCTGTATTCAAAGGCAAAGTATGAACACACACAGTACTGAAGAAGATCTATGCGAAAACAAGCTGCTATATAGCAAAAACAAGCCTCTAGTGCCACATGCTACTGTGCATCCATGACAGTGCCACTCTAGCCCAGTATGATGTTCTGCTGAGGGCTGTCTATTGGTAGGTCCTCAGGTGGCTGGAGAGGCCGATCTGGGATCCAAATATTTTGCAGCAGCATGGGCAAGAGTGAAGTGGTGTCTGCGGTTAGTAGTTGGGTCTTTTGGTTGTTCAGTCACTCCTTTCGCAGCTGCCACTTGTTCTCTGTGGCACAGTGGAGGGTGCTGTCATGTGGCACAACTTCCTCGAGAGCAGATTTCCTGCAGAAGCACCTATTGAGTGCAAAGTCTTCCCAGTTCCTAGCTGGAATGCTGAATTTCTGCAGGCTGATCTTGATGCTGTCTTTGAAATGTTTCCTTTGCCCATCAGGGTCTTGCTGGCTTCCTTCAACTGGGAGTTACCGATCTGTTTGGGCAGATGTTAGACATCCAGATAACATGACCTATACATCTGAGTTGGTGTTGCTTTATAGTGGTGGAGATGCTGTTTATGTTGGCCTTCTCCAGTACGCTGGTGTTAATGCATCTGTCCTTCCAGATGATCATCAGATTCTCTGGTGGTATTGTTACAGGGTTTTCAGGTGCCTACCATAAGTGTTTTTCTTAATTTCTGGTTTTTCGCCTCGATCGTCTTCAAACAATTTCTGGATATACTCAGTCCATCTGTTCGTAATTTCATCTTTTTCCATGATAATGGTACCATCCTTTGCTTTCAAACATCCACCTGAAGAACAGAGGAGCTTTTTACCAGTGATATTCTTGATTTGTTGATGTAACCTTTTTGGATCAGTAATAGGGATTCTTTCTCTTTGCTCACATTCCTGGTTTAACCATTCTTCTTTGGCTTTTTGACATAAGCTTTTAACTTTTTTATCTAAGGACTTACATTCTATAAGATTTGTTTTCTTCCATCTCCTTTCTTCCATTAGATTTTTGATTTCATCTGTCATCCATTTATTCTTTGTGCTTTTTTCTTTTTTAGGAATCACTGACTTTGCTGATTCTACCAAGGCATCCTTTAGAGAGTTAAATTTCATTTCTACATGATTGCTATCATCTTCAACAGATTCTATTTCTAGACTTTGAAATCTATTCCTTACTTCAATTGTAAATTTTTGTCTTAAGTTTTCTTCTTTAATTAATTGCAAATAGTCAAGGGATTGTTCAGGTTTTTGCTTCTTTAGTTCTTTAATTTAGTTTAGTTATTAATTTAATTTATTTTTTAGTTTTTTAAGTTTTACTTTTACATGACATACTACTGGGTTATGGTCACTATTACAGTTTGCACCTGGATATGTTTTGCATTGTGTCACTGTGCATTGCATTTATTCAATGTGTACAGTGAGACAATATTACAAAAAATAAGAGACATCTTGGGAACCAAAGTTGAAAACGTCAATAATTTCAGATATGCAGATGACACTTTGTTAATTGCAAGTACGGAGGAAGAACTGCAAAACTTAATTGATATAATTGTTGAAGAAACTTGATGATGGGAACTTGATGATGATGAGGACAATATGAGTGAGGTTGATGTTCTGGAGCATGTTGATATTAAGGGAGAGGAGGTGTTGGAGTTGTTAAAATACATTAGGACAGATAAGTCCCCGGGGCCTGACGGAATATTCCCCAGGCTGCTCCACGAAGCGAGGGAAGAGATTGCTGAGCCTCTGGCTAAGATCTTTATGTCCTCGTTGTCCACGGGAATGGTACCAGAGGATTGGAGGGAGGCGAATGTTGTCCCCTTGTTCAAAAACGGTAGTAGGGATAGTCCGGGTAATTATAGACCAGTGAACCTTATGTCTGTGGTGGGAAAGCTGTTGGAAAAGATTCTTAGAGATAGGATCTATGGGCATTTAGAGATTCATGGTCTGATCAAGGACAGTCAGCATGGCTTTGTGAAGGGCAGATCATGTCTAACAAGCCTGATAGAGTTCTTTGAGGAGGTGACCAGCCGTATAGATGAGAGTAGTGCAGTGGATGTGATCTATATGGATTCTAGTAAGGCATTCGACAAGGTTCCACACGGTAGGCTTATTCAGAAAGTTAGAAGGCATGAGATCCAGGGAAGTTTGGCCAGGTGGATTCAGAATTGGCTTGCCTGCGGAAGGCAGAGGTTGGTGGTGGATGGAGTACATTCAGATTGGAGGATTGTGACTAGTGGTGTCCCACAAGGATCTGTTCTGGGACCTCTACTTTTCGTAATTTTTATTAACGACCTGGACGTGCGGGTAGAAGGGTGGGTTGGCAAGTTTGCAGATGACACAAACGTTGGTGGTGTTGTAGATAGTGTAGAGGATTGTCAAAGATTGCAGAGAGATATTGATAGGATGCAGAAGTGGGCTGAGAAGTGGCAGATGGAGTTCAATCCGGAGAAGTGTGAGGTGGTACACTTTGGAAGGACAAACTCCAAGGCAGAGTACAAAGTAAATGGCAGATACTTGGTAGCGTGGAGGAGCAGAGGGATCTCGGGGTACATGTCCACAGATCCCTGAAAGTTGCCTCACAGGTGGATAGGGTAGTTAAGAAAGCTTATGGGGTGTTAGCTTTCATAAGTCGAGGGATAGAGTTTAAGAGTCGCGATGTAATGATGCAGCTCTATAAAACTCTGGTTAGGCCACACTTGGAGTACTGTGTCCAGTTCTGGTCACCTCACTATAGGAAGGATGTGGAAGCATTGGAAAGGGTACAGAGGAGATTTACCAGGATGCTGCCTGGTTTAGAAAGTATGCGTTATGATCAGAGATTAAGGGAGCTAAGGCTTTACTCTTTGGAGAGAAGGAGGATGAGAGGAGACATGATAGAGGTGTACAAGATAGAGTGGATAGCCAGCGCCACTTCCCCAGGGCACCACTGCTCAATACAAGAGGACATGGCTTTAAGGTAAGGGGTGGGAAGTTCAAGGGGGATATTGGAGGAAGGTTTTTTACTCAGAGAGTGGTTGGTGCGTGGAATGCACTGCCTGAGTCAGTCGTGGAGGCAGATACACTAGTGAAGTTTAAGAGACTACGAGACAGGTATATGGAGGAATTTAAGGTGGGGGCTTATATGGGAGGCAGGGTTTGAGGGTCGGCACAACATTGTGGGCCAAAGGGCCTGTACTGTGCTGTACTATTCTATGTTCTATGTTCTATGTAAAGTGCAAAAATGGGTCTATCTATCAATTGCAAAAAGACAGAATGTATGGTGATATCCAAAAAGAAGGAGAATCCTATCTGCAGGCTGAGAATAAACGGGGAAGACATAAAACAAGTACAGAACTTTTGCTACTTAGGAAGCTGGGTGACATCAGATGGCAGGTGCGACTTGGACATCAAAAGAAGAATAGGGATGGCAAAAGACACCTTTACGAGAATGAAGAGTATACTGACCAACACTAAACTAGGCATGACAACCCGCCTCAGAGTACTGAAATGTTATGTTTATCCAGTTATGTTATATGGTCAGAATGTTGGACAACATCGAGTAACATGAGGAAACGAATTGTAGCAGCAGAGATGTGGTTTTTGAGGAGGATGCAAAGAATATCATGGATGAAACGAATATCTAATGAGGATGTCATGAATAGAGCAAACACAAAAAGAGAAAGAATGTATGAGATCATGAAAAGGCAACATAACTTCATTGGACGTGATTAGGAAAGAGGAGTTAGAATGCAGGGTAATTATGGGAAAGATTGAAAGGAAGAAAGCAAGAGGAAGGCAAAGACAAATGATGATGGAGACAGCAGCCAGAGAACTGGAAATGAATACCAATGATTGATCCACTTGACCCGAAACAGGAGTGTGTGGGTCATGGCAGTCAAAGCTCAAACCGGGCACGGCACCTGATGATGATGATGGCCATAGGTGTTCCATGATTCAGTTCAATCAGAAATGGAGGAACAATTGCTCGATAGCCCAAAAGCTTTGCTTGGACCTGCAGGCTGCGGTCTTCCAGGACACTTTTCCTTCACCTTGCATAGATTCCACTAGCTCGGCTTTGTCAGTGGTTGATCTCTGAGTGGATGCCTGCTTTTGAGGAAAGAATGCTGCCAAGGTGTCTCTACAGAAAACCAGGTAGTATTACACACAGGTCTGTGTCAACTGGGTTATTTATCAACGCAGATTTGTCTCAAATACACAATGTATAAAAAAGTACAGTTGTGTTAGACTCAGAGTGTAATAAAGAATTATACAGGCACTGGAGACCATTTGTAGAGAGCAGTTGTATCAGCTCAACAATTACTTGCTCCAGGTTTTCAAAGTCTGAGAGCCACCACTGATTGGAGGAAAAGGGGATCTCTGATGTCCTGGCAGGGTTCAGTCAGTGCTGGTGCAGAAGCCTCACAAATGAGGAGCCCTTGGAGATGAACTCAGACAGTGATCAGGGTACACTGTGGTGACTGATGGCAGAATTGATAATAGCAAAGTGAGAGCACGTATTTCTGTGTGTCCTGAATGAGGCCTAAATGCAAGTTCACAAGGATGATTCCAGGAATGAAAGGATTATCAGATGAGGAATGTTTAATTACTCTGGGTCTGTACTCGCTGGAATTCAGAAGGATGACGGGGGGATCTCATTGAAACCTTTCGAATGTTGAAAGGCCGTGACAGGGTAGATGTGGAAAAGATGTTTCCCATGGTGGGAGAGTCTAGGACAAGAGGGCACAGCCTCAGGATAGAAGGACGCCCTTTCAAAACAGAGATGCAGAGAAATTTCTTTAGCCAAAGGGTAGTGAATTTGTGGAATTTGTTGCCACATGCAGCTGTGGAGGCCAAGTCTTTGGGTGTATTTAAGGCAGAGATTAATAGGTTCTTGATTGGACATGGCATCAAAGGATGAGAGGGGACTTGATAGAGGTCTACAAGATTATGAGAGGTGTGGATAGGTCGGATAGCCAGTACCTGTTTCCCAGGGCATGGATAGCAAACACCAGAGGGCATATGTACAAAGTGAAGGGAGGGAAGTTTAGGGGAGACATCAGGGGTAAGTTTTTTATACAGAGGGTGGTGGGTGCCTGGAACGACTTGCCAGGGATGGTGGTGGAGGCTGAAACATTAGGGGTATTTAAGAGCCTCTTGGACAGGCACATGGATGAAAGAAAAATAGAGGGTTACGGGGTAGTGTGGGTTTAGTACGTTTTTTTTAAAGGAATATATGGGTCGGCACAACATCGAGGGCCGAAGGGCCTGTACTGTGCTCTAGTATTCTAGTGTCTAGTGTTACAGGGAGAAGGCCGGGAACTGGGGTTGAGGAGGAGATAGGAAAAAATGATCAGTCATGATTGAATGGCGGAGCAGACTCGATCGACCAGATGGCCTAATTCTGCTCCTATGTCTTATGGTCTATGGTCTTATAGTCACTCTGCACTGCCTCTCATTCACATTTTCCACGCTATCCTCCAACACTTTTGGCCTAACAAGATAAACATTCAAATAAATTCAGACTGTTTCACTGCACACGTTTCAGTAGTAACTGTCTGAGGCAGAAGGTTATGGGTATTCTTCAGAATTCCAGATTCAGGATTGTTTAACGTCACTTCCAGTGCACAAGTGTAAGGGCTGCTCAAGATAATTGTTATTCCGGATCCGGTGCAGCACACAAACAAACACAATGAGATAAAGAACACAATAATACAAACACAAGAAATATAAATACATAAATTCCTACAGAGGGCGAAGCAGATAATCGAATTTGGCATCTCCAGCATATTACTGATGGGAGAGCTACACTCTCACACTGATTCTCAGATGGGATGCTGACCTCAAGCCTCATCTACTCTCGTGTGAGGACATAGAAATCCCCCCAGCACCATTCTGAGGAAAGGCAGGAAATTGCTCCCTGAGAATCTGGACAACATTTACCCCTCAATCAGTCTCGATTACAAGATGATTTGTACTTTGGAATGTTACTGGAAATGGGAGCTATTGATCACAGGTTGACTATTGTTTCCCAACGACAGCTGCATTTTTTCTTTTAGTGACCTAAGACCATTACCATGTTCAACAATTGGGTCACCGGAGTTTGTTCTTCCTTTGTTGGCAAGATACTGAGTCATTGGGGTTATTAAAGGTGCACTTCCTTCAATAAAAATATTGATAAAGAGGGCAAGATCAAGTAAGCAGGTGGGAATATTAGTATTAAATTGTTTATTTAAATTAAACCCTTTTGGTTTGAGGTCAGTTGATATACCTGCCCTGAAATTGAGAAAGGAACTTGGAAAAAAATCTTCTCCAGTAAAGTGAGGAATATTTGGTAAATGCCTGTTGACCTACAGAGTGAGATGTGAGGGGTATAGGACCTGGAAGTGCCTAACATTGAACTTGTAACATATTAGACAGGTGACAGGACCTTTAACAGAAGTTAATGAGGTATGTGCTGCACCTTCCCCAAATGCTGTCAGTACTCTCACTGACAGCACTCAGTGTCAACGTCAGAAATGGGCTGAAGTACTTATGATCTCAAAACACTACTCCCATCTCACCGGAGGCACTTGCAGATCCCCAGCTCTCTGGTAGTGGCTGCGTGCATGTGTTTCTCAAAGGGGCAGTCTTGGCTAAATGTGGGTCTCCGGTCCTGTATTAGTTTGATTACAAGATCCCCTTGTTGACAGTTATGTAAGCCTGGGCTGTTGGTTTCTGTGGAGGGGTCGTGCTTTTGATAAGTCCGTGAGGTACCCATCAGTGCTGGGTATACGTAACGTTAACATAATTCAACGTTCATGAGTGTTAAATTGCTGTAGGTCTACTTTTCCTTCTGAGCATTAGTTCTCCATTCTGCCTTTTCTATCCAGCAGGGTAACTCTGTAAAGGCAGCTGGGAATGTATTAACATCTGTGTCTGATGCATTCAGTAAGGCAAAGGGGCTTTCCCAGCCTTTAGCTTTATCTCACTGGCCACCGATTTCAAGAAGGAAAGGAATGAGAAAAGCACTCCATTTGTTTCTTTGAATGCATGCAGTACAAGATTATCCTTACTATTTTACATCTTTGGAATGTCCACCACAGCAATCTAAGTTGTTTTCAGAATTGGTGGGAATAATGGGGACGTGGCCGCAGCATGTGTTTTCCCTCAGCTCGTTGTTATGTGCAGCCCTGAATTGCAGTGGCTTCTACATCCTGAAATTCAGCAGTGTTTGGTGAAGACTCATGAACTTTTCCTCTCTCCCCTTTTCCTCTGCAGGGAGCAAATGGCCAAGCAGGGATTCCAGGACCTCCTGGTCCTCAGGGCAAACCTGTGAGTATCTGTGCTTGTTTATTAATCAGTTCGAAACAGGTCAACTCAGAACAGCCGCACAAGAAGGCCAGTGGGAAACTGAGCCTTCAGGCACTGAGTTGTTTTCCCAAATGTTCTAAGCCGCCTGTTTTCATGATTACTTGTGAAAGATTCAGGAAACTTTGGGAAATATGCATCAGGCAATTAGGTATTTAGAGTAATTGAGTGGAATGTTTTGAGAATGGCTTTCAGGACAAAGGAAGAGTACTTTCTGACCTGTACAAAAAGGACGGGTTGCACTAGAATCCTAGGGAGACCAATATCCTGGTGGGGAGATTTGCACAGGCTACTGAGGTTACTTTAATCTAGAATGGTTGGGGGGTGGGAATCAAATCGAAGAGACTGGGAGGGAGGAGGTTAGTTCACAAATAGAGAAAGCTAGTAGACAGTGTGTGAGGGAGGATAGGCAGGGGACAGAGATTGGGAGCACTCAGACCGAAGATGTAGGGGAGAAGGAAGAAAAACGTAACAAAGTTCTTTGCTCCATTAAGGGCAAACAGAGAGTTAGAGGTGGAGAGTTTCTTAAATGCATCTATTTTAATGCTAGGAACATTGTAAGAAAGGTGGATGAGCTTAGAGCATGGATTGATATCTGGAAATATGATGTAGCTATTAGTGAAACATGGTTGCAGGAGGGGTGTGATTGGCAACTAAATATTCCTGGGTTTTGTTGCTTCAGGTGTGATAGAATAGGAGGGGCAAGAGGGGGAGGTGTTGCATTGCTTGTCAGAGAAGATATTACAGCGGTGCTCTGGCAGGATAGATTAGAGGGCTCGTCTAGGGAGGCTATTTGGGTGGAATTGAGGAATAGGAAAGGTGTTGTGCCGCTTATAGGGGTGTATTATAGACCACCTAATGGCGAGTGAGAACTGGAGGAGCAAATTTGTAAAGAGATAGCAGACATTTGTAGTAAGCACAAGGTTGTGGTTGTGGGAGATTTTAATTTTCCACACATTGACCGGGAAGCCCATTCTGTAAAACAGCTGGATGGTTTAGAGTTTGTCAAATGTGTGCAATATAGTTTTTTGCAGCAATATGTAGAGGTACCAACTAGAGAAGGGGCAGTGTTGGATCTCCTGTTAGGGAATGAGATAGGTCAGGTGACGGAGGTATGTGTTGGAGAGCACTTCGGGTCCAGTGATCACAATGCCATTAGTTTCAATATAATTATAGAGAAGGATAGGACTGGACTCAGGGTTGAGATTTTTGATTGGAGAAAGGCTAACTTTGAGGAGATGCGAAAGAATTTAGAAGCAGTGGATTGGGACGATTTGTTTTATGGGAAAGATGTAGTAGAGAAATGGAGGTCATTTAAAGGTGAAATTTTGAGGGTACAGGATCTTTATGTTCCTGTTAGGTTGAAAGGTTAAAAATTTGAGAGAGCCATGGTTTTCAAGGGATATTGGAAACTTGGTTCGGAAAAAGAGGGGGATCTACAATAAAAATAGGCAGCTTGGAGTAAATGAGGTGCTCGAGGAATATTAAAGAATGTAAAAAGAATCTTAAGAAAGAAATTAGAAAAGCTAAAAGAAGATGCTTTGGCAAGTAAGGTGAAAATAAATCCAAAGGGTTTCTACAGTTATATTAATAGCAAAAGAATAGTGAGGGATAAAATTGGTCCCTTAGAGAATCAGAGTGGACGGATATGTGACAAGGTTCCACACGGAAGGTTAGTTAGGAAGGTTCAATCGTTAGGTATTAGTATTGAAGTAGTAAAATGGATTCAGCAGTGGCTGGATGGGAGATGCCAGGGAGTAGTGGTGGATAACTGTGTGTCAGATTGGAGGCCGGTGACTAGTGGTGTGCCTCTGGGATCTGTACTGGGTCCAATGTTGTTTGTCATATATATTAGTGATCTGGATGATGGGGTGGTAAATTGGATTAGTAAGTATGCAGATGATACTAAGATAGGTGGCATTGTGGTTAATGAAGTAGGTTTTCAAAGCTTGCAGAGAGATTTAGGCCAGTTAGAAGAGTGGGCTGAAAAATGGCAGATGGAGCTTAATGCTGAAAAATATGAGATGCTACATTTTGGTAGGACTAATCAAAATAGGACATACATGGTAAATGGTAGGGCATTGAAGAATGCAGTAGAACAGAGGGATCTAGGAATAATGGTGCATAGTTCCCTGAAGGTGGAATCACATGTGGATAGGATGGTGAAGAAAGCTTTTGGTATGCTGGCCTTTATTAGACAGAGCATTGAGTATAAGAGTTGGGATGTAATTTTGAAATTGTATAAGGCATTGGTGAGGCCAAATTTGGAGTATTGTGTACAGTTCTGGTCACTGAATTATAGGAAGATGTCAATAAAACTGAGAGAGTACAGAGGAGGTTTACTAAAATATTGCCAGGGTTTCATCTCCTATGTTACAGAGAAAGGTTGAACAAGTTAGGTCTTTATTCTTTGGAGCGTAGAAGGTTGAGGGGGGACTTGATAGAGATATTTAAAATTATGAGGGGGATAGGCTTTTTCCATTGAGAGTGGGAGAGATTCAAACAAGAGGATATAAGTTGAGAGTTAAAGGGCAAAAGTTTAGGGGTAACATGAGGGGGAACTTCTTTACTCAGAGACTGGTGGCTGTGTGGAACGAGCTTCCAGCAGAAGTGGTTGAGGCACGTTAAATTGGATAGATGTATGGACAGGAAAGGAATGGAGGGTTATGGGCTGAGTGCAGGTCGGTGGAACTAGGTGAGGGTAAGAGTTTGGCACGGACAAGAAGGGCCAAGATGGCCTGTTTCCGTGCTGTAATTGTTATATGTTATATGGTTACTTTCAGGAGGAAAGAGATATACGTGAGATCATAGTGTTTATTGTAAGAATGATTGGTATCATCTACCCCATAGGTAGACCAAAGGATGGTACAGTATGTATTTGAGGAAATGACAGGAGTGTGCAAAGTTCCCACACTTCACATCCCTCCACGTCCATAGATCCCTCAAAGTTGCTGCACAAGTTAACACGGTGGTTAAGAAGGCGTTTGGTCTGTTGACCTTCATTAGTTGAGGGATTGATTTCAAAAGTCACAAGGTGATGTTACAGCTCTATAAAACTCTGGTTAGACCACACTTGGAATATTGTGTGCAGTTCTGATCACCTAAGGAAGGCTTCAGAGAGGATGCACAGAATGTTGCCTGGATTAGGGAGCAGGTCTTATGAGGATAAGTTAAGTGAGCTAGGGCTTTTCCCTTTGGAGCAAAGGAGGATGAGAGGAGCAGATACATCAGGAAACTGGCTCACACCAGGGGGCATAATTGTAAGATGTTTGGAGGAATGTATGGAGAGGAATATGAGAAATGTGAATGGTGGTTGCATGAAATGTTCTGCCAGGGATGCTGGTAGTGGCAGATACATTATAGATTGGCACTGGATGATAGAAAAATGGAAGTCTACATAGGAGAGAAGGGTTCAATCGATCTTAGAGTAGTTTAAAGGTCAGCACAACATCATGGGCTGAAGGGCTGTTCTATGTTCTAAGCAATGTGACTCTTCTAAAGATTCCTTCAGGACTGTACCTTGGAGAGAGAACCCTCAGGGACAGGACCCTGGGGAGAGTCGGTTCCCCGAGGGACTGTACCCTGGGGAGAGTTGGTTCCCTCAGGGACTGTACCCTGGGGAGAGTTGGTTCCCCCAGGGACAGGACCCTGGGGCGAGTCGGTTCCCCGAGGGACTGTACCCTGGGGAGAGTCGGTTCCCCGAGGGACTGTACCCGGGGGAGAGTCGGCTCCCCTAGGGACTGTAGCTTGAGGAGAGTCGGTTCCCCCAGGGACTGTACCCTGGGGAGAGTCAGTACCTTTGAGTCTGTAACCCAGGGTGAGTCAGCATCTTCAGGAACTGTACCCAGGAGACAATCAGTACCTTTGGGAACTGAACTCTGAAGA
This sequence comes from Mobula birostris, assembly GCF_030028105.1. Classification (NCBI taxonomy): domain Eukaryota; kingdom Metazoa; phylum Chordata; class Chondrichthyes; order Myliobatiformes; family Myliobatidae; genus Mobula; species Mobula birostris. Next base: position 35,194,748 of record NC_092399.1, read on the forward strand.
CAGTCAGAATCCTCAGGTACTGTATCCTGAGGAGAGTCAGTACCTCCGGGGATTGTACCCAGTGGAGAGTTGGTACACTTAGGGACTGAACCCCAGGGAGATTCAGAACCCACAGGAACTGAACCCCGGGGAGATTCAGAACCCACAGGAACTGTACCCCAGGGAGAGCCGGTACCTCCAAGGATTGTACCCTGGGAAGATTTGACCCCTTTGTGTGAATGAATAGAAAGGCAATTGAAAATAAATCATATTATAGTTTCTACTACAACATCCATCTGTTCCCCTGCAGTAATTAATCAATGACGTTTCCTTTGCCAGGGTTTATCAGGGCAGCCCGGTCAGAAGGGAGCCGCTGGAGCCACGGTAACTGAACTTTCGTCAAACCTTTCCATTAAAGGCACAACTGAATGAAATATGCTGTCCATTTCATCTGGTATCTATTCCGAAACCAATGTGGATGTGTCTGTGTGGATTCCAGTCTCCATGGGAGTTGGCTGTGCCCTTGGCTTGCCTGCCAGGAGCGCAGCTGGCCTTCTGCCTCTGTAAGAAGACTGTACATTCTCCCCATGACCATGTGGGTTTCCTTTGGGTGGTTCAGCTTCCACCCACAACCCAGAGACGTATGAGGTAGGAGGTCAATTGGTCACATGGGTGTAATTAGGCAGCAGAAGCTGGTTGGACCGAAAGGGCCTGTGACCGTGCTATATCTCTAAAGAAATAAAAAGGAGCTAACCAATCGTACCCACTCTCCCAAACTGACCAATCATACCCACTCTCCCAAACTGACCAATCGTACCCACTCTCCCACACTCACCAATTGTACCCACTCTCCCACACTGACCGATCGTACCCACTCTCCCACACTCACCAATTGTACCCACTCTCCCACACTGACCAATCGTACCCACTCTCCCACACTCACCGATCGTACCCACTCTCCCACACTGACCAATTGTACCCACTCTCCCACACTGACCGATCGTACCCACTCTCCCACACTCACCGATCGTACCCACTCTCCCAAACTGACCAATCATACCCACTCTCCCACACTGACCGATCGTACCCACTCTCCCACACTCACCGATCGTACCCACTCTCCCAAACTGACCAATCGTACCCACTCTCCCACACTCACCGATCGTACCCACTCTCCCACACTGACCGATCGAACCCACTCTCCCACACTGACCAATCGTACCCACTCTCCCACACTGACCGATCGAACCCACTCTCCCACACTCACCGATCGTACCCACTCTCCCAAACTGACCAATCGTACCCACTCTCCCACACTCACCAATCGTACCCACTCTCCCACACTGACCAATCGTACCCACTCTCCCACACTGACCAATCGTACCCACTCTCCCACACTGACCGATCGAACCCACTCTCCCACACTCACCGATCGTACCCACTCTCCCACACTGACCAATCGTACCCACTCTCCCACACTCACCGATCGTACCCACTCTCCCACACTGACCGATCGAACCCACTCTCCCACACTCACCGATCGTACCCACTCTCCCACAGTGACCGATCGTACCCACTCTCCCACACTCACCAATTGTACTCACTCTCCCACACTGACCAATTGTACCCACTCTCCCACACTCACCAATTGTACCCACTCTCCCACACTGACCAATCGTACCCACTCTCCCACACTCACCGATCGTACCCACTCTCCCACACTGACCGATCGTACCCACTCTCCCACACTCACCGATCGTACCCACTCTCCCACACTGACCAATCATACCCACTCTCCCACACTCACCAATCGTACCCACTCTCCCACACTCACCAATTGTACCCACTCTCCCACACTGACCAAGCGTACCCACTCTCCCACACTGACCAATCATACCCACTCTCCCACACTTTCCCTGCAGCCCTGAGAATTCCCACTTTCAAGCAAAGCTCCAGTTTCAGTTCTGATGAAGGGTGATCGAACTAAGATTTTATCTCTGTTCTTCTTCACACAGATGTGGCCTGACCTGACGAGTGTTTCCATTGCATTATTTAGATTTTCAGCATCCACAGATATTTTTGATTTCCATTTCTAGCTGCAATGATTGGCAGTGGTGTTGGTCACTGTCAGGACTTACCACTTACAGGAACGATTCCTTTTCCCTTCCACTGCAGTGGATATTAATTCCAAAGGTGTAACAGCTCCTTTGAAAACTGCCACATTCTGATGTTCCTTGTCATTTAAAACCAATTATACTGAGGAACTGTACGCCTACAGTAGGTTCTATGAAGTCCATGAATTATTTCCTTAGAGGGAAATGCAGGTTGGTCTAACGTAGACATGAGGTGTAGGTGTACTCTGAGCTTGCTCTACCACTCAACATGATCATCCCAAGTTCATAGAATCATGCAGTCACAAAATGGATGTGGACTTCATCTTTCCAATACACACTGGCAATCAAGCTCACAGTACATTAATCCCAGTCATCATCTCCACATTTCCATCAACTCAACCACCTCCCCCACCCCACACAAACACACACACACACACACACACACTTGCAAACAAGCACATACACAAACTCATGCAAACACACACACAAGCAGGCACAAACACACACACACACACACACACACCCACCAGGGGCAATTTACACATGTTAATTACCCTGCTGACCTCTGTATTGTTTGGATGTGGGAGGAGACTGGAGTGGCTACAGTGTGTGAAGCCCACCTGGTTACAGGCAGAAAGTGCAAATTCCACACAAGCAAGGACGGGGCAGATGGACCAGTGAGGCAACAGCTTCAGCCGTCCAATTACCCCCATGTGACCAATTTTCCGGCATTCGATCCATTGTCACCTAATCCGCTTAGCCATTCAAACTCTATTTTAGCTACCTTCTGAAACAGAGATTTCCACCGATTCACTAGTCCCCGAGCAAAGGAATTTCCCTCATCCTATGAGGTCCCACCATGGAGATCATTGTTCTTGTAAGTCATCTGACTACTCCCATCATTCTATGGACTCTCTTGTTCTTCCTCCTGGGTCATCCTTCTGAGCTGTGCATGCACGTCCTTGAACAAAGTGGGCAACACTTGTCTTAATGGTGATTGTGAGTTGGGACTTACAGGGCTCTGCTTTAACATGGCAAAATTCATGGCGTCTGGCACTAGGAATCAAATTCAAGAAGGACCATTATAAGTAAAGTAATTTTTTTTGTCACAGCAGCTCCCTATTGGCTCACTGCACCCCCACCCGGCCCATCAGATATGACCACCAGTGACTGACCCACTCTAGATCTTCAACCCAATGTTGACATCATCTGCAGCACAAACAATTTCCAGCTGATTCCCAGTTCGGTCTAGCACCAAGTGACCCATCCTATCATAGCAATCTTCAAAATGGCAGACTTCAGGGCAATCCCATTCCTGACCATCTCCAGGATGGACTTTGAAAACTGATCTCCAGATTGAACGTCATTCACTATCAGTCCCAACACCCCAGCCTGATTACCTGGCCTGATGCACAAGGCACCATATCCACCGACGGATGTCACCACACTCTCCCAACCTAGACTTCATAGCCCATGATCCATCTACTCCCACCCCAGAACACACACCATGATCCACAGAACAATTCCTTGTACATGGTTTCTCTCCTGCGATCCACAGTATTTCTAAGTCTTTATAGTCCCAGAGGGCTGATTTATAGCCTGAGCATCTGCCCTGACCTCCTTCGTCTGCCTGTTTTGGTCTGTCATTGGATAGACCACACTGATTGCATGTGTGCATGCCCCACACCTGACTCCGAAAGCAACTGCTCTCTCTCCTGAGATCTGTCAAGACAAGAAATTAGCAGATATATTGAGCTCAAAACTTCCTCAAAGAAACATTTTTGTATATGAATATATTCTACTGATATTTGGGAGCTCAAAACTGGCCATTTGATCAGATACAACAGATGCAAAATGCTGGAGGAACTCAGCAGGTCAGGCAGCATCTATTGCAGGGAACAAACAGTTAATGTTTTGGGCTGAGACCCTTCATCCCAGTCCGAAATGTTGACTGTTTATTTCCCTCTACAGATACTGCCGACTTGCTGAGTTCCTCCAGCATTTTGAGTGTGTTGCTTGAGTTCCGTATCTCTTGTATTTACACTTTGAACAGATGTTTGATTCCTCTATAACTTCATTCCATTGTGTCTTACAATACTCCTGGGAGGAGTCCTGGAATATTTTACCCCTTTGTTACTGTTTTCTCTGAATAAATGTCTATTTTTTAAAAAAATTGGTTGATAGTATTCTCTTCAGTAACTGATGGTATTTTTGTAATAGGGTGAAAGTGGTGTGCGAGGAATGACGGGTTTGTCTGGTCCCCCAGGTAAAATGGTAAGGAAAGCACCATTTGTTCTGATTCACCTTGCTGCTGCCTCTGTTACAACTTTCTGTCTGTGGCCTGAAGTAGGTGGAAAGTTAATTGTGTGTGTGTGTTGACAGGGTGAGCCTGGACCTCAAGGGGAGATTGGCCCTCCAGGACCTGTGGGCCTGAGGGTGAGTGTGCACACATTTGAAGATTTACTAGCGCTAAGGTGGGAACTGATGCTGTGGTAGCTGCAGCAGGCCTTCACAAGTACGTCCTGACCCAGGGTTTTGAGGGGGTCAGGTCACATCCATCTGAGCCTACGTGTCAAGTTTGTGTTGGCGTTGGGCTCTACGAGCTCCAGTACATAGCACGTTGCTCCATGGTTCCCAGTGTAAGGTGGCTGAGGTTGAAGGATGGGGTGAGTAGGTGGGATTGGGGTCTATAAGGTTGGGTGGGTTGACATTAAGGGAAATGATAGAGATGGTGGGAGGTTTTGAAGGTCACTCCCAACACATCTATCCTCACCGTTTACTGCTTTCTCATTCTAACATGATTCTCCTCCTTATTTATTTATTTATTCATTTATTTAATTCCCCACTGATTTCTCTGCTGGCTTACTTCCAGTTCTGGGAACATTATTTCTGGAGAGTGGAGCAATCTGGGAGGACCAACAGCTCTAGACACTGGGTGATGATTGAATGTACAGAGGCCATGTCGAACTGCTGCAGCCTCTCCTGTCCTTGTGGTGTATGTGCCATTCACAGTGGGAGTGCATCATACACAGAGGGATACAGCACTCCATCCCCACTGATGCTAACCAGGGTCCTGGTGATGAACTTCCTTCCCCTTGACCTAAACCTCAGCTCTAGCAAAGGTTTCTTCGAGAAAATGTTTCAAAACGTTTCTTCCCGAAGATTGATCTAAGTCTTTCCTGTCTCAACAACTCACCCTCCAATGCAGCTCTGTGGGGTTCCGCTAAACCCCTTTTGCTAATGCAATGATGGCTTGGAGATGGGGATTGGGAGGAGTGGGTTGGGGCAGGGAGGCAACTAAAGCATGACTGTATTATGGGTGCATCTCTTTCATAGGTGTGAATTGTACATTTGATACATTTGTTATGAACTGCACAAACCTTCTTTATACTATGCTCTCTTTATTTAAAAAAGCAATAAAAAATATTTGAAATGAAACAACTCACCCTGATGGCCTCAGCTGTGGTGTAGATCAGAGTAAGGTGTCTCACGCTTTACGTTACCAACACTCAGGACAAAACCAAGAAAACATCCTCTTGAACTGCTGAAGTCACGAGCTAATACTTTTGACCCGACGTGACTGCAGGACCCCTTTGCTCAGATATTGAGCCCACTGATGTTTGCCACTCAGATAACGACAGTATTTGACTGAATGTGTTTCTCTCCCATCAGGGTGACAGAGGAATGCCTGGTGAAAGCGGTCCCCCAGGGCCCAGAGGCAAGGCTGTAAGTACTGAAAATCAGCCGGCTCTAATGGAGAGGGACATTCATACAGCTGGCAGGAAAGTCAGAGACAGAATCATATCCACATACCTGCAGTATTTTTGGTCTCTATTCTTCAAAAATTTAGTGTGGTTTCAATTAAATATGAAAAGGAAGTTCAGTCTTTTAATTTGAGTAAAGTTGTGCTTTAATTTTTGATGGTGATGGAAAGGCGTGGTCATAAAGAGAGTAGTGTTTGTTTTTTTAGAAGGCCACGTTTGAACTTGCTGTCTTGCTCAGGGAGCTTTGTTCAAAAGGAATTGGGCTGAGGGGAACCGAGACAAATCTCCTGCTGTAATTTCAAAGCTTCCCCCAAATGATCTGGTTTTCCACCTTCCTCCACAGCTTGTAAGAAGTGCCCTGTTGAGTCCTGTAGGTTCTAGTCAGCTGCCGGTGGGGGACAGGTCTCTGTGTCAGGATTTCCTGTGTCGTGCTGAGATGGGACTGAATTTGACACAGAAAATGGAGAACACGGAGTGAGCAGCTGAATTAAAAGAAGTGTTTGTTGAATGGAATTGGAAACATCGAGGTGTTTAAGGGCTGTCTGGAAATGACACAGGTTTTGTTTGGCACAGAGGGAGACAGGAAATTTCTATTTTTCTTCAAATGCTCAATTAGCTGACAGTTTGCTGACATTTTCCACAGCCTTGGCTCACTGGTATCTCTGTGAATCACCTGCACTGTTCAGCTGAGCACTGATTGGAGGGTCATTTGTCCAGGGCCCATTCTCATACTCAGTCTTACTTGTGCTGACTGTAACAATCTGGTCCTATTTTCAACTGTGCACCAGGCACAGCCAAGTGCTGAGTGGTGAGGATACCCTGGGCTTACCCCTCGTGTCTGATCCTGTTTCAAACCAGTTGCCATTTGTTTCATTCACATTAGTTCACCCTACCTCTGAACCGTAGACACTATCGACCCGAACTCTCACTTGTGATCTGAACCAGCTCCCTTATTCTGCCATTCCTGTTGTATGATCTGTGATTTGTTCTGTATGATCAGTAGGCAAGACAAGCTTTTCACTGTATCTTGGTACGGGTAACAATAATAAACCAATTCTAGTTCCAGTTCCACTGGTTCAGATTTTCGGATTTAGAACAGCACAGGAGCCTGATGGCCCATAATGTTGTGCCAAACCAGCTAAAATTAAAAAAAAAACAAAACTATCCCTCCTACCTACACAATGTCAATATCCCTCCATCTTCCTCTAAATGTCCCTTAAAAGCCTCAAATGTATTTGCCTCTACCTCCGCACTAGGCAGCGCATTCCAGGCATCCACCACTCTCTGAGTAAAAAACTTACCCCTCATATCCCCTTTGAACCTACCCCCTCTCACCTTCAATGCCTGCCCTCTGGTGTGAGACATTTCAACCCTGGGAAACTGATAGTCCCTGTCTACTCAATCTATGCCTCTCATAATCTTATAAACCTGTATCAGCCTCCACCGCTCCAGAGGAAACAACCCCAGTTTGTCCAGCCTCTCGTGATAGCACACACTCTCTAAACCAGGCAGAATCCTGGTAAATCTCTCCTGCACCCTCTCCAAAGCCTTCCTGATACAGTACACAGTATTTATTTATAACCTGTACATGGAAACATACAGTGAAATGTGTTGTTTCTGTTTGCGTTGACAACCAACACACCTAAGGATGTGCAAGTGTCACCACACATTCCGGCACCAACATAGCAAGCCCATGACGTTCAGCAGGACAATACAGAACACAACAAAACCGAGCAAACCAATCAACAAAGTAACCACAGTGAAACAAGCCCCATTCCTCCCCCCCCCATGCAAATACACAGTCCTCTAAGCCCAGGACTGACTGTCCTCTTCATCCTCCTGCCTCCAGGGAGCTCATGGGTTTGCAGACACTGGGCCCCAACTTCCCTAGCAGACTCACAAGGTTTTACACTCCTTCATGTTGCGTTCCAGACATAACACAATGCCTTGTCAAAGGGACCTCTCCCTATTTGTCAGCTGAATTGTGGCAGCACCACGTGTTTCTGCTGATTGTGACTGAGTAGGGGACTCCGTGCTGTGAGAATGGAGCAGACCACAGACACACCAATACTCTAGGCTGTCCTGGAGTGACCAGAGAGATGGGCAGTTCAGCAGAATTAGGATTAGGATTTTGTTCCTGGTGGAGAGCATGTCCAAAGATTTCCAAGCAATGAAAGTACCCACAGTGATCAACTGCACTTCCTAGGAAGAACAGATTACAATGGATTAACACCACAAAAGGCCAGCTGCTGGAAGGGTTTATTTTGGGAGGAGTCAGGACTCGGAGGTAAATTCTGTTCTGAGCCACACATAAAATGCTGAAAGAACTCAGCAGGTCATGCAGCATCCATGGAAGGGAATAAAAAATCAATGTTTCGGGCCAACCCCTTCATCAGGACTGTTTATTCCCTCCATAAGAGCTGCCTGACCTGCGAAGTTCCTCCAACATTTTGTGTGTTGCTCTGGATTTCCAGCATCTGTAGAATCCTTTGTGTTTGAAACTCATTTGTGATCTGACTTTGTATTAGGTAGAATCATGAGTAACCTTCACCCTGTCCTGGAACAAGCCCATATGAGCCACGGCAATGAGCAACAAGCTGGTCTTCATGAGTGACAAGTGAAGTAATTAGTCATTTTACTAACTAATGTTACCTTACAATAGGCATCATGCTCCCACAATAATTCAGTACATTTTAGTTCATGTAGACATGCTGTGATGCTCTTTGACTCTATGAATCCAGCACTTTAATAGTGTCATCTGCAATTCCTCTCCCCAACATGCTTCTTGCAGTGTTACTCAGTCCTCTGAGTGTCCCAGCCAAGAAAAGATGCTCCAAAAAAAAGTGCAGTCCTGTTATAGATGTTCCAGTCAGTTGACCGAACAAGCATAGAATCAAGACCAGGTTGCAATTCATTGTGAAGGGAGCTAACATGTGTCAGTTGTGTAAGCTTTCCTATTGTGCCAGATTATTATTATTATTATTGGGTGGTGTCATTCCAAATACAATGACATATTCAGTGTCAGAACCAACAAAGCCTTTATCTGCAAATCACAGCCCCTCTGAACAAATACAGCGTCAACAACTTCCAAGAGCTCTTCTAGGACAAGATAGCCTGTTTGCTTGGTACACCATCTGCCACTAGTGTACGGTGCTGGAAATGAGTACCATTGAGAAAATGGGCAGTACTCACTCACCTAGGTTACCCCGGCTTTACTTCCCAAACCCACAGCCTCTGCTACCAAGGACAAGGCAGCAGGTGCATGGGGAACACCACCATCTGCAGGTTCCCCTCTAAGTCATGGACCAAACTCACTTGGAAATGCATTGCAGTTCCTTTATTGTTAGCACAGCTAAGTCCTGGAACTCCTCACTCACCAGAGGATCTCTGTTGTGCTCCAAGAAGGTGGCTCACTTTCTCCTTCTCAGAGCCAGAGATGGTCAAGGTCTTAGCGGTTTCCACAACTCCTGTGTGGAAAGACCACCTACTCAAGTCACCAAGAGAAAGTTAGAGGAAAGCCCAACTTAGCAGATAGAAACCATCAGCAATGTGTGATGGAACTTGAGAAAGTTTTTTTTCCTCCAGTTCTGTGGGCTGGAAGTTGCAGTCAACACCTTCATTTTCCAATATCCACAGGAGCCATACCGCCTTTATTGTTACCCATATCGAAGAGGCCACACAATCAAAAACAATTTTCCTGCTACCTCTGTCATTGAAGAACACTTTATCCTCAGTATTTTGTCTCAAACCTCGGTGCTCGTAGACAGACTACAGCGGAAATCAGACGGGTGGGCATTTAAATAGCCCGCCAATTCCCCTGGCCTACTGCTTTCCCACCAGTCCTACTGCTGGCCTGTCACTTCGAGCAAAGTAATCACAGGAATACAGGCTGTCTGTGTGAAACAGACAGACTCATGTCCTGTAGTCTGACTTCAGACAGCAGGGTGAGGGGAACAGATGTGGCTTTCCGATCAGCCAGAGCTGTGGGACAGGTTTCTACTTGGACGAAGCTTTGGAGGCAGACTGTGGGATAAGGGAGCAGTGCTCCTCCTGCCTCCTTCTCCTGAAGTCCTGACAATCTCCCACAGAATGTTCAGCTGACCCTGGCAAGTCTTCTAGCAGTCAGCCTATCCTCCACCTCTGCAGTGTCCATCAGTCACCTTCTGCTTCAAGGATCTGAAGCTTCAAGGATCTGTCTGCAGCTTCCTCCTGTCCTTCAAATTCTGTTTATTGTAGAGGTCTAAATGTTCTCAGTTCCAAGCAAATCAATCAGAAACTTCTAAAGAACATTTATCACAATACCTAGTGTTGGCAAAGTCAAGGGGGTTGATTCCCATCATCTCAATCAGAATCAGAATCAGGTTTAATATCACTGGCATATGTCGTGCCATTGGAGAGGTTTTGGTGACCTGGGAGGGCTTTCAAATGGGAAGTGTGACTCATATCTTAACACATGTGCATAGGTCAACCACTTTACAATGAAAACTCCTTCTGTTTCTAGGGCACGAAAGGAGAGCGAGGTCCCCCAGGGATACCGGGTCCTCAGGGGATCCCTGGACCGAAAGGATCTAAGGTGAGGTGCAGCGTGTCATTGGTTGGTCCACATGGGTGCTGAAATATAGACTGGGTGGTGGGCCAGGGACACTGGGAACGGGACTCGACAGAAGTGACACTGCAAACTGTGTTAGTTAGTAAATGCATGTAGTGCAAACCCAGTCCTGGTGAAGAGCTCTGATCCCAGGCTTTTGTTTGCTCTCTCTCCAGGGATTCCAAGGAAAAGTAGGGTCCAAAGGCAATTACGTAAGTTGTTGTTTGTTTGGGTGTTCATGTGTGTGACTTCGTGTCTGTATATGAATTGTTTCTTTCCATCGACATATGTCCGTGTGTGTGTGTGTGTGTGTGTGTGTGTGTGTGTGTGTGAATAGGTGTTTGTGTACGTATTTGTGTGTGTGTGTGTGTGTGTGTGTATGAGTGTGTGTCCAGGTGTGGGTGTGTATGTGTGTGTGTGTATACAGTAAGTGTTTGTTAAATGTCTCCAATACCAACCCTGGCTGTGCATTCCACGCACCCACCAGTAACGTTTCCAATAGTAGGAGAGTCCAGGACCAGAGGGCACAGCCTCAGGATAGAAATCTGTCCCTTTAGAACAGTAATGAGGAGGAATACCTTTAGCCAAAGGGTGGTGAATCTGTGGAATTCATTGTCACAGACAACTGGTGGAGCCCAAGTCAATATTTAAAGCAGAGATTGATAAATTATTGATTAGTAAAGGCTTCAAAGGTTACGGAAGAAGGCAGGAGAATGGTGCTGTGATTGAAAGGTGGAGCAGACTTGATGGACCAAATTGCCGAGATATTGCTTCTATGTCTTATGGTGCCATAGGCTGCATGTGTGTTCCTGTACTCTGTGTGATTGTGGGGAACGGTTCAGTTCCCTTGTTTCTTTCAGTTTGATTTTTTTTAACAGTTGTGTGTGTCTACCTGAGTGTGTGTGTGTGTGTGTGTGTGTGTGTGTGTGTGTTTGTGTGGGGTGGGCTCATTTGTACGTGTGGGGTACATGTGTGTGTGGGCTTGTTTGTATGTACGTGTGTGTACACACGTGTGTGCTGCCCATGGTTTCCTGTGCTTTCCATATTTGGTGTTAAGCTGCTTGATGTCATCACTTCTCGTCCTTGCTGCAGGGAGACCCCGGAGTGGAAGGCTTGGATGGCGATCCAGGTGAAAAGGTAATATCCTGGGGAATCATGGACCTGGATGCAAGACATAGTGTGCTTAGATCATTTTAAACCTTTTCATTTTATTGGAATGTTTTGGAATCCTGAGTAGGTCAGGCAGCATCTGTGTAAGTTAATGTTCAGGCTGACGATTTTCCTCAGACCTGGCTGGTTAACTCTGTTTCAGATGCTGACTGACATATTGGGTATTTCACAGTTTCTATTTTTATTTCCGGTTTCCAGCATCTGCGGTACTTACCTTTTGGGTTCAAGTGTGGGTAGATGACAAATCCCGGGATTAATTGTGTCTTGTCCCGAAGTATTGGTGATGTGCACACAGGACACAGGCTCTCAAATACACCAGGGGTCCAATCTCAGCTTTGGCTGGCGTCAGGCGGCACAAGTGAACAATTACTCAGGACACGATGGACCCCCAGTCCTGAGCCGGACCCCAGGACCAGGGCAGGCATAGGTGCACGCAGGGAGCAATGCTGCCACACAACTCTGGTGACCCAAGTTTAACTCTGACCTTCAGTGCCGTCTGTGTGGAATTTGCATCTTCTCCCTGTGGCTGCATGGATTTCCTCCCACCTTCCTAAGACAGGCTGATAGGTTAATCAACCCTCAGTGGTAAGGGAGTGGTGGAATCTGAGGGAAGAATAAAATGGGTCACTGAAGACTTGGTGAAATTAATTTTTAATGGTCAGCATGGACATGGGAGCAGAGTGGCCTATTCCTCGGTGTATGGACCCTCCGGTCTGAGATTGTGTACCAGGTCCAGACAGAGAGTCTGGGAACCTTGTACCAGCTCTGGAGCCAAGGCCCGAGGACACTGTGTCAGGTCCCAGTCTGGGGCCTGAGGGTGGGGTGATCTGATAACACAACTTTGAAGATCGATGAGAATTATCGGTCTTCAGCTCTAGATCAGGGCTGCAGACCTGCTCTATGTGTGTGTGAGAGAGAGAGAGAGTGTGTCTGTCTGTCTGAACTGCCAGCTCTCTTCACTCCCAGTGGTGGGTCCAGTCAGCTGAACTTCAATGTTCTGACAAAGGGTCTTCAATCTGAAACGTTAGCTGTTCCTCTTCCCACAGATGCTGCCTGGTGAGTGCTGAGTGTTTCCAGCATTTTCTGTTTTTTTTATTTCAGATTTCCAGCATCTGCCTTTTTTTTATTTCAGCTTTGTTGCGTTTGTGTTGACCATGAATCCAGCTAACAGCAAGTCTTCTTTACTCTGCAGGGAGACGAGGGGGAGCCAGGAGTGAAAGGACAGGTCAGTGTGACCACAGACAGTGCGTGTCTTTCCCGAGTCACGTGTCGGAGGGAGGGGAGGAGAAGTGATCTGCGTGGGGAGGAGGGGGATTTGGAGGAGGGATGCTCACTGCAAGGTATAAGTAATTAGTAATTAGTCGTTTACAGTGGGGTAAGGTCAGAACTGCCCTGGGTGAAGTGGAAACAAAGACAAACCAGCAACAGTGTAATCGAACAATGGGAGACCTGTAAGGGAAGAGTGGTTCGGGCAGAATCCAGTTGGGCAGAGGGAGCGGAGCAATGAAATAGGAGTAAGCTAGAGCAGGGAATAACATCTGACGATACTAGGCTGTGAGCCAACTTGAAGGTTCAGAAGGGAAGGGTAATTGGAAATGAGAGGGCAGAAGCACAAGAGTTTTCCCACAGAGAGAAAGGCTGGAATGTGGCACATGCTGCTTGAGGTACTGCAGGTAGAGACTCACGACATTTAAGAGGCATCTGGACAATGCTGGTAAATGAGAACAGTAGTGGTGTACAAAGGTCAGCACGAGTCAGTTGGGCCAAAGGACCTGGCCAACTCTTTGACTCCAAGGCTGTAGCAAACGTGAAGATTTCAAAACTACTCTCTAGGCAAGGGGAGAGGTGGGGCTGATCAGAGACCAGCGAGGAAGGAGGCACAGGGTATGGCTGAGGTACTACATGAGTCTTTTGCTTCAGTTGAACATCTGAGGAGCTGCTGAAGTCTCAGGAAGAGGGTGGTGAGTTTGAGGATTTGAGTGTGGTTAAAACCTTAAAGGACAGGCACAAGAAGGGTCAGTTGTATTCAGCGGATCAAACATGTAGACCAGGAGGGATGCATGCCTGGTTGTTGAGGGGTGTATGGGAGGAAAGTGCAGAAGTTGTGGCCATAAATGTCCCAACATAAATACATAAATATCCCTATATCTTTAGATTTAGGGCAGTGGCAGAGAACAGGGAAATTGCAAATGTTAAACCTACACCACTCTCACCTCTCCTATCCTTCCTTTATCTCACCAGCCACCATCAGCCCTTGTCTCTCCCCTCTCCTGCCCTGTTGATCTGCCCCTCACCCAAACCTTCGTCCCTCCAGTTCCCCTCATCTACCTCCCTATAGTCCATGGTCCGCTGTCCTCTCCAATCAGATTACATCTACTTCAGATATTTGTCCCTTCCACCTATCACCTCCCAGCTTCTGACATCATCCCCACCTCTCCCTTCCTCCTCCATCTGTCTATCAACCCCTCATCTGGATCCACCCATCAAACTATTGCATCCTTCATTTGTATGAGGAGCTCGGTCATACTGTGATCAAGAGGATCCTTTGTAGTTACAAGGTCGTTAATTTTACCTGTCTCATTACACAGGACCAGATCCAAGATAGCATGTTGCCTTGTACATGCTGTTCAAGAAAGCTATTATGCATTCTATGAAGTCCTCCTCAAGACTGCCTGGACCAACTTGATTCTCCTAATCTACGTACAAGTTAAAGTCCTCCATAATAACTGCAGTTCCATTCTTACAAGCTTCAGATATTTCTCGGTTTATTGCCTGTGCCACTATAATGTTAGCATTTGGTGGCCTATAGACAACTCCCACCAGTGATTTTTTTCCCTTTACTATTCCTAATCTCTAATCAGACGGGTTCAACATTCCGCTCTTAGATCCTATATCATCTCTGACTATCACCCTGGTCTCATCCTTAGTTAAAAGTGCTACCCCACCTCCCTTACCTTCCTGCCTATCCTAATGTATTACCTGATATCCTTGGATGTTTAGTTCCCAATCCTCTCCACCCTGCAACCATGTTTCTGTAATGGCCACTCAATTATATGTCTTGTACTGATTTGTGCCACAAGTTCACTGACCTTGTTACAAATACTGTGGACATTGAGATAAAGAGCCCTTACACTCATTGTATCTTTAAAATCTAGTAATCCTTGTCTATTTTGCACTTGACTTTTCTGCATTCCATACTTACTTTTCCCCTTTTCTAACTTTTGCTTTTACTTTATATTTTACTTTATCCATACTTCTCCAATCTGTTGAACCCATTAGTCTTGCGAGACCATGGATCTGTGCCTGGAAAGTCTTCACTCTCCAGGGTGCAGGCCTGGGCAAAGTTGTATGGAAGACCAGCAGTTGCCCAAGCTGCAAGTCTCCCCTCTCCACGACACCAAAGTTGTCCAAGGGAAGGGCATTAGGACCCATACAGCTTGGCACCAGTGTCGTCGCACAGCAATGTGTGATTAAGTGCCTTGCTCAAGGACACAACACATTGCCTCGGCTGGGGCTCGAACTCACGACCTTCAGGTTGCTAGTCCAATGCCTTAACCACTTGGCCACGTGCCCACACCTGTTGAACCCACACCCCTGCTATTTAGTTTAAAGCCTTGTCCACAACCCTAGTTATGTGATTCGCCAGGATCCCGGTCCCATCATGGTTCAGGTGGAGCCCATTCTGATGGAACAGCTCCCTCCTTCCCCAATACTGGTGCCAGTTTCCCATGAATTCAAACCCACTTCTCCCACACCATGCATTTAACTCTCTTATCTTCTTAACCCTGTGCCAATTTGCATGTGGCACAACTGAAAGGTCTGCACATAGATAAGTCACCTGAACCATATGGGCTTACACCCCAGGGGTCTGAAAGAAGTAGCTGAAGAGATTGTGGAGGCATTATTGATGATCTTTCAAGATTCACTAAATGGTTCCAGAGGACTAGAAAATTGTAAATGTCACTCCACTCTTTAAAAAGGGAGGGAGGCAATAGACAGGAAATTATAGGCTCGTTAGCCTGATCTCAGTGGTTGGTAAGGTGTTGAAGTCCATTATTGAGAATAAGGTTTCAGGGTACTCGGAGGCACAAGATGAAATAGACCAAAGACAGAATGGTGTCCTTAAGGAGAATTCTTGCCTGACAAATCTGTTGGAATTCTATGAGGAAATAACAGGCAGGTTAGGCAAAAGAGAGCCAGTGGATGTTGTTTACTTGGATCTTCAGAAGATCTTTTGACAAGGTGTAGCACGTGAGACTGCTAAGCAAGATAAGAACTCATGGTATTACAGAAAACCATAAGATATACAATTGGAGCAGAATTAGGCAATTTGGCCCATCAACTCGGGGAGGAACGATACTAGCATGGATTGGAGATTTTTTGACTGCGAGAAGGAGAAGAATGGGAATAAAAAGGAAATTTTCTGGTTGGCTGCTGATGACTAGCGATGTTCCATGGGGATTGGTGTTGGAACCACGTTATACATCAATGATTTAATTGATGGAATTGATGGCTTTGTGGCCAAGTTTGCAGACGATACAAAGCTAGGTGGAGGGGCAGGTAGTGTGGGGGTCTGCACTTAGACAGGTTAGAGCAATTGACAAAGAAATGACAGATAGACTATAATACAGAGAAATGTATGGTCATAAACTTTGTTAGAGGAAATAAAGACAGACTATTTTTTATACAGAGAGCCAAATCGGAGGTAGAAAGGGACTTGGGAGTTCTTGTACAGGATTCCCTGAGGTTAACTTGCAGGTTGAGTCAGTGGTAAGAAAGGCAAATGTTAGCATTCATTTCAAGGGGACTAGAATACAAAAGCAAGGATGTAATGCTGAAGCTTTCTAAGGAAATGGTCAGAATGAATGGAGTATTGTTAGCAGTTTTGAGCCCTTTATCTAGGTAAATTTGTGCTGGCATTAGAGAGAGTCCAGAAGAGTTTCACGAGAATAATCCCAGGAATAAAATGATTAATGAGGAGTGTTTGATAGCTCTGAGCCTGTACTCACTGGAGTTTAGAAGAATGAGGGGGCATCTCATTGAAACTTATTGAATATTGAAAGGCCTAACTAGAGTGGATGTGGAGATAGTGTTTCCTAACAGGGAAGTCTAGGATCAGAGGGCACAGCCTCAGGGTAGAAGGATATCCCTTTAGAATGAGATAGGAGGAATTTATTTAGCCAGAATCTTTGGAATTGCCACAGACGCCTGTGGAGGTTGATAGGTTCTTGATAAGTCAGGGCATCAAAGGCTATGGGGAGAGGACAGGAGGATGGGGATGAGAGGGATAGTAAATCAGCCATGGTGGAATAGTAGAGCAGACTCAATTGTACAAATGGCCTAATTCTCCTCCTGTGTCTTATGGTCTAATGTAAAGTCTTATATTTCAGCAGTGACAGTGGGAAGTGAGAAACTGAAGAGAACAGGGATAAGGAGGTTCAGGAGCAGAGGGATCTGGAGGCAACTTTCCATTCAGAAGATGGGCTGAGAAAGTGGTTGAATAGCAAATGATGTCCTGGGCTTCGTAATGAGTGGATCAGCAGAGAGTCACCACACTCCAGCTCCATCGTTCCACAGAGTCCTAGTGTAGAGAGCGAACTGTGAGGGCCCTTTGTTCAATACAGCGCCTGCCCCCACAGAGTCTGTGTGCAGCTCTGTCTACAATATGGACGTAAAGGCTTGAGAGAGGGTGCAGAGGAAGTAAAGGAATCTAGTTACTTGGTAACAAAGGGAGGAGGGTTTGAGGGGAGAGGGCTGGTTGAGGAATAAGCTTGGGGCAGATGTGGAGAGGGCAAGTATCCGGAGAGGTGTGGTTCAGGGGAGGGTGCATGGCAGTGTGGAATGGTGGGATAGGTGGGGAACAAGATGAAAAGAGCTGAGGGGAATGATTGCTGTTTTGGGGTATGGTGGGGAAGCTGTGTGGGATCAGGAGGGAAGAGAGGGGGGTGGTGCATGGGTGATGTAAACTGAACCTGTGTGGTGGGGTTAGGGAGAGGTAATGGGGGTGCCATTGACACCACTGGAACCCTCCTTTCTTCATGTCCCTCCAGCAAGGTATCCCAGGGGAACCAGGATATCAAGGAGCGCCCGGTAACCCGGGTGAACCCGGAGCTCAGGGCCGGGCCGGACTGCCTGGGACCCGAGGCCCCCACGGAGTGCGAGGAATTCCAGGAGCAACTGGGAAACAGGGACCCCCTGTAAGTATTTCTGCTGCCTGGGCGAGTCCCTGTCAGAAGAGGGGGTGGAACTGAGCAGGGAATGGGCACAGAAACCAACACAGCCCACAGTCAGGCAGCTCCCTTGTGTCTGACCTCCTCCACCGTCCTTTGAGGGACAGGGCACTGAGGGTGCTGCTGCTGCAAAGAATTCCCCTGTCTCTTAATTCACACAGAGCCCTGGTAACTTTTCGGAAGGTTCACAGTGGTTTATTTTCTGCCCATTCTCCTCTGTACAGTAAGCCCACAGTGGCATTAACTGACAGTTAATGAGCTACAGGCACTTGAACCCAGGCCGATTCCGGGTGGGAAGTAGTTGATGAGATCATACAATGGAGTCCTTATACTCCACCTGCTGAAGTCCAGGCCACAGTGTTAACAGGAGTGGGCACAGGTCAGAATCTGGTTTATTATCACTGGCATGTGACATGAAATTTGTTAACTTACCAGCAGCAGTTCAATGCAATACATAATCTAGCAGAGAGAGAGAAAATAATAATATAATAAATAAAATAAAACATAATAATAAACAAGTAAATCAAAATAGATTTTTAAAAACGTGCAAAAACAGAAATACTGTATATTAAAAAAGTGAGGTAGTGTCCAAAGCTTCAAATTCCATTTAGGAATTGGATGGCAGAGGGGAAGAAGCTGTTCCTGAATCGCTGAGCGTCTGCCTTCAGGCTTCTGTATCTCCTACCTGATGGTAACAGTGAGAAAAATGCATGCCCTGGGTGTTGGAGGTCTTTAATAATGGACGCTGCCTTTCTGAGACATCGCTCCCTAAAGATGTCCTGAGTGCCTTGTAGGCTAGTGCCCAAGATGGAGCTGACTAGATTTACAACCTTCTGCAACTTCTTTCGGTCCTGTGCAGTAGCCCCTCCATACCAGACAGTGATACAGCCTGTCAGAATGCTCTCCATGGTGCAACTTTAGAAGTTTTTTAGTGTATTTGTTGACATGCCAAATCTCTTCAAACTCCTAATGAAGTATAGCTACTGCCTTGCCTTCTTTATAACTGCAGCGATATGTTGGGACCAGGTTAGATCCTCAGAGATCTTGACACCCAGAAACTTGAAGCTGCTCACTCTCTCTACTCCTGATCCCTCTATGAGGATTGGTATGTGTTCCTTCGTCTTACCCTTTCTGAAGTCCACAATCAGCTCCTTCGTCTTTCTGACGTTGAGCGCCAGGTTGTTGCTGCAGCGCCATTCTGACGTTGAGCGCCAGGTTGTTGCTGCAGCGCCAGGTTGTTGCTGCAGCGCCATTTGGCATATCTGACTCCTGTACGCCCTCTCCTCAACCCCCGAGATTCTACCAACAATGGTTGTATCATCAGCAAATTTATAGATGGTATTTGAGCCATGCGTAACCACACAGTCATGTGTACATAGAGAGTAGAGCAGTGGGCTAAGCACACACCCCTGAGGTGCACCAGTGTTGATCATCAGTGCAGAGGATATGTCATCACCAATCTGCACAGACTGTGATCTCCCGGTTAGGAAGTCGACGATCCAATTACAGAGGGAGGGACAGAGGCCCAGGTTCTGCAACCTCTCAATTGGGATTGTGGGAATAATGGTATTAGATGCTGAGCTATAGTCGATGAACAGCATCCTGACGTAGGTGTTTGTGTTGTCGAGGTGGTCTAAAGGTTGTTCAAATTGTGTAAGAGCTGAGATAAAACCCCACTTTGGACCATCTACTTGTTGATCCCCATATTACTGTTGAGCTATGAAAATGGCTGGTCTACTTTATGCATCAACTCTATAAGTTTGAGAGAAGTGTTTTAAACTGCATCCAACGTTACTGGATTGTTGCAAGTAGCTGCATGGACACTATCTGCCAGACAGTGGCAGTGCTGAGCAGTTATTAGTGTCTCACTCGCAAACCTGAACTGAAACAAACCCTTCAGGATTTAAAGCAGAAACCGCTGGGCATTTGCAGTGAGCCATGTGCCAAAAGTAGCTCTAAAAGAGAAAAAAAATACTCCCATAAAATTGATGGGGAGAGGAGCATCAGTGGAAAGAAAAACAGAGTTAACATTTCAGTGTAATCACTTGTTCTGATGTCATTGACCCGAAACGTTGTCTGTTTTTCCACCGCAGATGCTGCCTGACCTGTGAATTATTTACAGCATTTTCTATTTAACTTCAGATTTGCTCATTTGCAGTTATTTGTTTTGTGTTACCACATCCCCATGACAGCAGTACCACTGCTGAATACCCCACCAGCCCCAGCTATGGGTGAGAGGTCAGTGTCAATAGATCAGGGGTCAGAGGCGAGGAATACTGCCATGAGTGACTCAGTCCCCAATGCCCTGGACTCTTCCTATTGTCTACAAGGCACAAGTCAGGAGTGTGATGAAAATCTCTCCACTTGAATGAGGGTAACTCCAAGACTCTCAGCAGTATCTGGGTCAAAGGTTTTCATTCAGAGTGCTCAGTCCCTTTGCTGCTGCAGTGTGGACCCACCAGGCTTCATTGCCAGCACCCCAGACCTGATACCCTCTGCCATCAGGGATATGAAGACAGCACCACTTCTGATCTCTCCCCATCACTCATCATCTCCGTTGCATGAATCATCACTGCTGGTTTGATTCCCCACACTCCCTCCTCTGTGGCCCTGCAGGAGAATATTACCAGGAGGGTTGAAGAGATTCATGGAGGAAGCTCACCCCTCCTTCTCCAGGGCAATTTGGGATGGGCAGTTGTTGCTGGCCCTGATGGCATCCACATCCCTCAGAATGAAAATATGTTAAAAGTGTATCATAACTATATGTCACAGGGAACAGTTGTTGGTGGGCTGGGTTAATTTCCGACACTCACTGTAAGGATGAGGTGAATTAGAATCTGTGTGACCTCTCCGCACTGGGCAAGACTCCATTGTGACTGCTTCCATTTACTTTGACAGGGGCGAAATGCAGGAGATCAACATATCATTGAGGTGTGCCTGAAAATGATGCAAGGTCAGTACATTACTGAGCAGTGCCATGTACAAACACTGGGTCTCACTGAGGATTAGGTTGTGTTGTCATTGAAGTAACCATCCTGGCAACACTGAACATCAAACAGTCCACTGTACAAGATAGCATCTGGGAACAACCCAAGTCTAATAGTAAAGCAGAACCGTGCCACACTGATCTCGAGGGGCTGAGAACAGAAACAAATAGACACCAACACAAAATCTGCAGATGCTGGAAATCCAGAGGAACACACTCAAAATTTCTCAGTTTCTCTGAGGTGAGGAGCGACCAATCAGCAAGAGGGATTCATTAGAAAGGGCCAATAGAAATCATTCAAGTGCACGTGGAGCGGCCATTGTTTTTGAGTGTGTCAGTGTTTAGAGTGGCTTTGGCTCATCAGGCTGAGGTGAGGTCAGGTTTGAGCAGATAAATTGTCCTGTAAGTTACTCTCTCTCTCTCTGTTCTTACTTGTTCATTCCTCATCTGTTCAGGCATAGTGGTTTAGTGAGAATGGCTCCAGTGGCAATGTTCTGTACTCTGTGTGGAATGTGGGAGGTCTGGCAGACCTCCAGTCTCCTAGATGAACACATTTCGCCAGGTACACTGAGCTGCAGCTACTGAGAAAACGTATTAAGGAACTGGAGCTGCAGCTCGATGGGCTGAGACTCATATGGGAGGATATGGAGGTGATAGACAGGAACTACAGGGAGGTAGTTACCCCTAGTTTGCAGGACACAGGCAATTGTGTGTCTGTCAGAAGAAGGGGCGGGGGAGAATGTGCCAGTGCAGAGTACACCTGTGGCTGTTCCCCTCAATAATAAGTATACAACTTTAGATACTATTGAGGGGGACAACCTACCAGGGGAGAGACACAGGTCTCTGGCACTGAGCCTAGTGTTGTGGCTCAGAAGATCAGAGAGGTGAAGGGGACTGCAGTGTTGGTGGGAGATTCCTTAGTCAGAGGAACAGAGATGAGGTTCTGTGGTAAGGATGTGGTCTACAAACTACAATGAAAGATAAAAAATGCATTCCAAAAGGGTAATGTTACAATAGTCATGGGAGATTTCAATATGCAGGTTGATTGGGAAAATCAGGTTGTGCTGAATTTCCAGATGGGGAATTTCTAGAATGCCAACAAGATCCCTTTTTAGAGCAGCTTGTGGTTGAACCCACTAGGGGATCAGCTAGTCTGGATTGGATGTTGTGAAATGAACCGGAATTAATTGGAGAGCTTTAGGTAAAAAATCCCTCAGGGGCAATTTTTAAAAATTATTCATTCATTTGCGGGATGTGGGCGTCACCAGCTAAGCCATTCATTGCCCATCCCTAGTTGTCCTTAAGATGATGGTGGTGGTGAGCTGACTTCTTCAACCGCTGCAGTCCCTGAGCCCACAGTGCCGTTAGGAAGGGAACACCGTGATCTTGACCCAGCAACAATGAAGGAACAGTGGTATGTTTCCAAGTCAGATTGTGAGTGACTTGGAGGGGTATTTCCAAGTGGTGTGTTCCCAGGTATCTACTGTTCTCGTCTTTCGAGATGGTAGTGGTCCTGGGTCTACAAGGTGCTCCTTAGGAACTGTGGTGTATTGTTGCAGAGCATCTTGTCAATGGTACACACTGTTGCAACTGTTCATCAATGGTGGAAGGATTGGATACTTGTGAAAGGGGTGCCAATCAAGTTGTTTTCTGAACAAGGTCTACTGTAAGTGGGAGCCTTCAAATTGAAATTTGAGAGTAGAGAGTTTGTATGTTCCTGTGGAATAGAAGAGAAGGCTAACAGGTTTAGGGAACTTGGCTTTTGAGAGATATTGGTTAAGAAGGAGGTATGTAGCAAGTATAGGCAGGAAGAAACAAATAAGGTACTTGAGGAGTATAAGAAATGTAACACTTAAGAAAGAAATCAGAAGAGCTGAAAGAAGGTATGAGGTTGCTCTAGCAAACAAGGTGAAGGAGAATCCCAAAGGCCTTTACTGATATCTTCAGGGCAAAAGGATAGAAATGGCTATCAGCATGGTCATTTATACATGGAGCGGGAAGATATGGGGGAGATCTTAAATGGATATTTGGCATCTATTCTTTCTCAGATGGACGCAGAATCTATTGAAGTGAGTCACTACAGTCTGTATACAGGTTGCAGATGAGGAAGTGCTTACTGTCCTGAGGCAAATTAGGATGGTTAAATCTGGCGAATTAGGATGGAGCCTGACAAGGTGTTCTCTCAGATCTTGTGAGTGTCTAGTACAGAAATTGCAGGGGATCTAGCAGAGGTCTTTAAAACATTGTTATCCACAGGTGGGGAGCCAGAGGATTGGACAATAGCCGATTTTGTTCCACGTTTAAGAAAGGCTCTAAGTATAAGATGGGAATTGTAGGCTGGTGAACCTGACATCAGGAGTGGGTAAGATATTGGAAGTTATTTGAAGGGTGAAAGGTGAAATATTTAAGGGAAAGTGGAGGGGAAACTTCTTCACTCAAAGGATGATGCAAGTGCAAGTGTGGAATGAGCTGCCAATGAAAATGGTGGTTGCAGGTTCAATTTCAAAATTGAAGAGAATTTTAAATAAGTACTTGTCTGGGAGGGGTATGGAGATGTATGATACGGGTGCAGGTCAACGAGACTAGGCAGAATAATAGTAGACAGTAGATGGGTTGAAGTGTCTGTTTCTGTGCTGTAGTGCTCTATAACTCAATGTCTCTATGACCTTACCTACTTGCGACACTATGGTCAAGGAATTATAGATCTGTATTCCCAGAGCCCTTTGTCCTGCCACACTCCACAGTACCCTACCTTTCACTGTGTAAGTCCTTCTCTGCTTTGTCCTACCAAAGTGCAACATCTCACACTTGTCTGCATTCACTTCCCTCTTCCCTTTTCCAGTCCATTTTTCCAGCTGGTCCAGGTCACTTTGCAAGCTTTGAAAACCTCCATGCTGTTCACTACGCCCACCATCTTCGTGTCATCCACATATTTTCTGATCCCAGTTTACCACATTATCATCCAAATCATTAACATATATGAGAAGCGACATCGGACCCAGCACCGATCGCTGCCATACACCACTAATCATAGTCAGAGAAACAACCATCTTCTACAACTCTCTGGCTTCTTTCACTAAGTCAACTTTGAATCCAATTTACTACCTCATCCTGAATGTCAAGCGACTGAATCTTCTGGACCAGATTTCCATGCGAGACTTTGTCAAAGGCCTTGTCGTGTTCCGTAATGAGAACCTGACATAATGTGGCCAGTGAGATACCTGCCTGTATATCTCAAAGTCCTGGTGCACATGTTCCCCTAGAGAAAACCCACACGGTCACGGGGAGAGCATACAAACTCCTTACAGAGAGCAGCTGTAATTGAACATGGGTCACCGGTTCTGTAAAGCGTTGTGCTAACCACTACACGTACTGTGCATCCCTATTTCATGAGCCTGTGTTAGTGAATGAGTGATACATTACAAAAATTTACATGCATAGTGACCTATAACTGATTGTTAATGTGCCACTGAATAATAATGTGTGTGTAACTGAATATTACAGTACATATCACTTGGTTACTTATGTAGCTGAGAATTATTATTGAGTATTAGTGTCACTGATATATTATTTCCACATGCATCTGCATGTTTATATACAGTAGGTATCAGGGAATTTGTGTAATAACAATTACTTTGTGTATTATTGAATGTGAGTGGATTTGAAACATAATGTTGTTTGCAACACAGAATAATGATCAACTATTGAACTTACTTTTTCATGTGTTACTCTTCTCTCATTTAAATGAGGCTGGGTTAACAAACCTGTAGAGAACAATAGTTGGATCAACCACTGTTGCTTTCTGGCTAGCTGAACTTCTCACACCGTCTCCCTTTATTTGTTTCTGTTTTAGAACAGTTAGCAGCAGCAGCAGTCAGTGCCAGGAGACAGGTATTGGGTGGTGCAGGGATGACAGGACCTCCCGGACCCCCTGGACCTGTAGGCTCTCCTGGTGAACAAGGAGACCACGGTATTCCAGGACCTAGTGGTCTGCCTGGTCTGACAGGCCCTCATGGACAGATTGGAAATACAGGACCAAAGGGTAAGGTGTCCACCTTCTCCAAAACACAGATTGTAATTTTGAAACTCCAATCAAAGATAGGGCCCAGTGGTTGATAGACCATTGATTAAGAAGAATGACTGACCCCATTGATCATAAAAGTAAATGATATAACCTTCCAAGCCTATGATTCCATGTGATGGATCCTCCATTGATAATAAACCCGTGACGGACATCCCATTGATTAATTAATGATTAACCTTCCACTGAATAAGAATCTCAGAAATTGATCCCTATTGACAGTATACTCCTGTGATCACTCCCTTATTGATTAAGAAATCCAGTGATTGAACCCCATTGATTAAAACGCAGAGTGATTGATCCCTGATAAATTCCGAGATGCAACAATTGACTCCTGTATTGACATTTTTCATCTAACAGAAATCTCTACCAGTAACTCTGAATCTATTGTTTTGTTACCTCAGGCAAGCGAGGGGAGAAAGGTGATCGAGGTGTGACGGGACGTGGACATCCTGGCCTGCCAGGCCCACCTGGAATTACAGGTACGGGGGAGGGTGCTTCAATATAGGTCAACTTCCAGGTACGTGATGGCTCTGTGTAGTACGAGGATGGTTATTGTGAAACTTTCCCTTGTTTCATTGTTTTTAGAGTCCCTGGGCCATAAGAGATAGGAGCAGAATTAGGCCATTTAGCACATTGAGTCTGCTGTACCATTCGATCATAGCTGATTTATTATCCCTCTCAACTCATTCTCGTGCCTTCTCCCTGTAACCTTTGATACCCTTACCAATCCAGACTCTATCAACCTTTAAATATAGTCAATGACATGACTTCCACAGCCATCTATGGCACTAAATTCCACAAGTTTACCAACCTCTGGCTAAAGAAATGCCTCTTATCTCTGTTCTAAAGGAACATCCTTGTATTCTGAGACTGTGCGCTCTGATCCTAGTCTCCCCCACTATTGGAATCATTCTCTCAGTGTCCTGTTTGCTGCCATTCTACACTCAGTCTCTTCTCCTGGGAACTGAATTCCACACGCTCCCATACTGGGTGTTGGGTTGGGAGAGGACATCCTGTGCCGATTAGTTCAACAATAAAGAATGGGCAAATGGGAGCCCTGCCCGGCCAGGTTCAGTCTCCACAGTCCTCCACCCCACCCTGGTGGTGACTGACCCCACGTATTCCCACCCTGGTGGTGACTGACCTCGCGTGGCCCCATCCTGATAAAACAGACCCTAGGGTTCCACGTGTGGAGGACAACTGTGTCATGGTCTGGATCGGGGTCCCTTTAAATTTACCTTGTTTATGTTACGATCCGGACCGTTGATTCCCTGTTTTCCCTTGTCCCTCGACTTTGGTGATTAGAGCCAATTAACGCTCAGCTGAACCAGTAGTTTATAGTCTCTGGCTTTCAGCCGTTCAACACGGGAGCGTCTGCAAAGTCACGGCGTGCCAATGTCATCTGGCCGGAGCAAGCCTTGTCTCCGCCCGAAGCGAGTGCCGGTAATTCACCTTTCCTCACCGGAGCAACCCTGTCCAGTTACCTCGCCGAAGCGAGCCTGCAAAGTTTCCTCATCAAGGTGGGTCCGTCAGTTAACCTGCCGGAGGGAATCAAGATCCGCTGTCTACTCTTCCTGGGCCGAGTTGAGAGCTCGGCACTACCCGAAGGTTCCAAGCACCACGTCCTGGCTCCAGCGGCATCCAAGTACCACATCCACTTCCTGGCTCCGGTGGCGTTCAAGTACCATGTCAAGTCCTGGCCCTGGCAGCCTGCTATTCCTGTCCTACCCCCTTGTCTGAAACCCTTCTCTTCCCCTCTCACCTCTAGCCCTCGTCTGCAGCCCCCACCTGCACTTCGGTCTAGTTCCATCACCGGAGCTAGATAGGTACTGTCCAGTGTCCATTCGTGTTGGTCTTGTCTTGTCTTGTCCTCGCCTCTGTGGGGTAAGTCAGGCTGTCTTGCCGTTGCCCCGCGGGGAATCATGTCTTGTCTTGTCCTGTCCTCGCCTCCGTGGGGTAAGTCAGGCCATCTTGCCGTTGCCCCGCGGGGAGTCGTGTCTTGTCTTGTCTTGTCTTGTCCTTGCCTCCGTGGGGTAAGTCAGGCCGTCTTGCCGTTGCCCCGCGGGGAGTCGTGTCTTGTCTTGCCTTGTCCTCGCCTCCGTGGGGTAAGTCAGACTGTCTTGCCGTTGCCCCGAGGAGGGTCATGAGTCCCACCCTATGTCCTGTACCCAAGGAGGGGTCCCGGCTCTCTGTTCTGTGTGTGAGTCCCGGCCCTATGTCCTGTACCCAAGGAAGGGTCCCGGCTCTCTGTTCTGTGTGTGAGTCCCGGCCCTATGTCCTGTACCCAAGGAGGGGTCCCGACTCTGTTCTGTGTATGTTTCCATGGTTCCATGTACCTGCTCTCCTGAAACCAAGGCTCTGTGTTCCCATGTTCCTCCTCTCCCTAGCCCATGTCATGTCCATGCCTGGTTCTGGGGTCCGAGCCCGAGGCAAGACCCAGGTACTGGGTCCTTGCCCAGTCTCGGGCTCAGAGTCCATACCCTAGCCTCTTCATGTCTCCTCTAGTTCTGGGAGCCGATTCCGAGTCCAAGCCCAGACCCTTGGACCCAGCCTGATCGTAGTCCTCAGTCCTTGTCCAGTTCGCTATTCCTGCTCCTGCCTAGCTCTCATGGTGTCAAACAATAAACCAAATCTAAGTAACCTCACAAGATGTGTCTTGCATTTGGGTCCACCCTTGCTCCCAATGGCCTGCCATTGTGACAAACTGCCCTGCTGCTCTGTGAAGCTCTTGTTACATTTGCATATTTGGAGGTTGCCACCCTGTTACTCAGCCTTGCTGTTTATTTACTGTCATTCATTGGTATTTCTCCGATTATATAGAGACACAGAGTCAGAAAGTACAGCACAGAAACAGGCCCTTTGGCCCATCAGGTCTATGTTGAACCATTTAAACTGCCTACACCCATCAACCTGCACTGGGACCATAGCTCTCCATAAGCCTAGCATCCATGTACCTATCCAACTTCATCATTCACCCTTAACCCATGACCTCTAGTTGTCGTCTCACCCAACCTCAGTGGACACCGTATATCAAATTTCGTCAGTCTTCTCCGTTCCAAGGAATAAAGTCCTAACCTATTCAATCCTTCCTTATAACTGGAGTCCTCTTACAACATCCTTGTAAATTTTCTCTGTATGCTTTCAACCTTATTTACCATCTTTGTATTATCTTTAGTATTGTGTACTAAAACTGTACGCAATACTCCAAATTAGGCTTTACCAATGTCTTATACAACTTCAACATAACTTCCCAACTCCTGTACTCAATATTTTGATTTATGAAGGCCAATGTGCCTACAGCTCTCTCTGTGATGCTATCTGTCTTTGACGCCACTTTCAATGAATTATGGACCTGAATTCCCAGATCCCATTGTTGCTCCGCACTCCTCAATGCCCGACCACTCATTGTTCAAGGCCTTCCCTGGTCGGTCCTACCGAACTGCAACACCTCACATTTGTCTGAAGTTATATCACTGTCATTCTATAGATCTGACTGCCTATTAATTTTCACTTGCTTACTGATGTTCTTTTGGCAGCACATGAAACTATCCAACCTAGTGATCGAGTCTGGTTCAGGCAAGGCTGCAGAAAGCAGGAATGTTGAACACACAAGAAGGTGTAGTGTGGTAGGGTTGTGAGTCATGGCAACGGTTGTTCCAATGGTGGACCCACCACAGTAAGCCCCCAGACTCCGGTCCCATTGACCTGCTGGTTCAGTAGACATTTTAACCAATCAAGCCCCAGTTTAATTATAGAAACAATTTCTCAGTTGTAACAGGAGTATTCTGTCACTGCTCTCTCAGCCTGTGGAACCTGAAATCCCCAAAGTGTGTACACAACTTGTCTTGGATATAAACCTTGTCACTCTGCTGGAATCTTATCTTTGCACTTTGAGGAATTTCCCAGTTTCCTACCATTTCTTCAGTGTGTTACATGGTATATGTTTCCACTTGTCACCTTCCAGCCTCTATCCCACCCCACTTCATACTGCTGTGTACCTGCAGCCTTTCCTGTTTCCTCTCAGTCCTGATGCAAAGTTGTGACCAAAAACTTCCACTTCCACCTTTTGTCCTCACGGATGCCGACTGAACTGCCGGGTCAATCTAGCACTGTTTCTGGTTCCAGATTCCAGTATCTGTCGTCCCTCTTGTCTTCAATCTCACTTTCTTGGCTTGTGTTGTCCTTCCAAATCTATTGCAGAGGGTTTAGAGGATTTTCTACAACTTTCGAAACCTTGTCTGCATAACCCAATTCCCAAAAGCAGTGCCTGCTGTTAATGTCTCTCTTGGTCATAGATCAGAGAACAGTACAGCACCATAGAAGTCCTTCAGCTCACAATGTTGTTCTCACTTTCTAACCTATTCCAAGAGCAATCTAATGCTTCCTTCCCACATATCCTTCCATCTTTCTTTCATCCGTGTACCTATCTATGATTCTCTGAAATGTTCCTAATTATCTGCCTATCCCACCACCCCTGGTAGAATGTTCCATGCACCCATCACTCTCTGTGTAAAAACACCCACCTGTCACATCCCTTCTTACTTTCTTTCAATCATCTTAAATTGTGCCCTCTCTTATTAGCCATTTCTGCCCCAGGGAAAAGATACTGTCTGTCCACTCTATCTGTGCTTCTTACCGCCGTACACCTATATCAAGTCACCTCTCATCCTCCGTCTCTCAGCTCACTCAACCTTTCCTCATAAGATATGCTCTCTAATCCAGGCAGCATCCTGGTAAACCTCCTCTGCACCCTTTACAACCTTCCACATCCTTCCAACGATGAGGTGAACAGATCAGAACTCTGATATCACCAGAGTTTTGTGGAGATACAACATTTCATCATGGCTCTTCAGTTCAATCTCTCGACTAAAGAAGGCCAATGAACCGTCTGCCTTCTCAACCACCCTGCCAGCTTGCACAGTTCCTTTAACATCTCCCATTAACCCTTCTTGGTCCGTGATCCATGAACTATGCAGGCAATCCATGATTAACAAGTGATGTTAAAGTGAGTACCTGTTCTCTTCATTTCTCCAGGACCACCAGGAATGCCAGGACGGAGTACAGACGGTAGACCTGGTGAATTAGGTGTGCCAGGTATGCCCGGACAACCTGGTCGCCCTGGTTTGCCTGGTCCCCCTGGTATACCTGGATACTGTGAAGCTGCTGCTTGCTTAGGAGCCTCGGCATACCTGGCCTCAGGTGGAGGACCTGACTTCAAAGGGCCGTGAACTGTTACCTGACAACCAGCACGCGGCCAAACAACTGACCAGCAAGTGTCGTGTGCACAGCAGCGAGGAAGGAGTGAAAGATAAAATGGAGACAGCCAGGAATCAACCCTAAAGGAAGGGGTTTCCTGAAGACTGAAATGATTTTAAATATTTGGTGCGTTTTATAAAAAAGAAACACAAAGGAAATGAAAAATAAACACAAAATACTACTTTACAGATTAAATGAAGGCTAAATAGTTTTTAAAAAGTTTTGCATTGGCATGTTTATTTGTCCAAAGATTGATGTACATTGGTTCCTAATTTCTTATTTGGTTTAATGATTTTAAAATGAATAGGACAAACTAGTAGGGAATGGTATAGTGATATGAGTTTGCATCAGTCCCCTGTGTAAATCTAGTAAGTTTGTGTTTGTGTATAGAGTTCCATTTCATTGTAGCGACTGGACTAAGTGTGTTATCGAGAAGCCCATCTCATTACATGCTCTGGACAAGTGTTGAGATCAACTCCATTGCTGAAATTTTCCGACAGCACACCAGTCTCATGTGGACCTCCTCAGATTTATTTCAAAGCCCTGTGTGGGTGAGGCTAGTTCAAGGTTTGCTGTGTGGTCTATGCCAGCATGAATTCTGTGTGAGCAGCTCTGAAGGAATTTTAAAAAATAAACAAATTGCAAGAATTGTAAATTCAGCATGTAGAGCAATGTCAGCGAGAGAGCTGGGATGAAGGACTCATCTCCGGTGATGCCATTGTCCTACAGGGTACAGTTGAGTGATACACAGTCTGATGTTGCATCCTCATTCTCAGCTGAGATTTCATCCTCATGGTCAGCTGAGATTCCATCCTCGTGCTCAGCTGAGGTTCCATCCTCGTGCTCAGCTGAGGTTCCATCCTCGTGCTCAGCTGAGATTCCATCCTCGTGCTCAGCTGAGGTTCCATCCTCGTGCTCAGCTGAGATTCCATCCTCGTGCTCAGCTGAGGTTCCATCCTCGTGCTCAGCTGAGATTCCATCCTCGTGCTCAGCTGAGATTCCATCCTCGTGCTCAGCTGAGATTCCATCCTCGTGCTCAGCTGAGATTTCATTGAGATGGGGGAGGGTTAGCACCACCAACCCACAGAAAACCAACATCCCAAGCCTGAGTTTTGGTCCTCCCTAGATGGACCACAACAATGAGATTTGGACCCTGCACATTCCTAACCCCTACTGAACCAAAGACTCACTCTCTCACAGTCTGAGAAAGGGTAACCTGCCTGTTCATTCTTTGCTCAGTCAGCTGATCATCCCTGGCAGTGTCGGGGGTTCACTTCTGGTTGGAGCTGAGCTGAACTGAGATATAAACAGAGCCACTCAGAGAGTGGATACTGGAAATCCCATTGAGCATTGTAGGAAAGAATCCTATTTCCTGTAGACTGTGTATTTTACAAACTCTTCCCTCCAGCTCTTTGTGACCCAGAGAAGGTACCTGTGAATGGCAGCAAACTATGGTGAATCTTCTTGCAATTTCCTCACTGTAAATACTGAGATGTAGTTTACAGGATTAACATAGAAGATTATGTTCCATGAAACAAACAAGCAAAGAACAAGTTGAGGACCCTGTGGTAATGTCTTTAATCAGTGGGTTATTTCAGCACATAATTCGGCACTTGGAAGCTTAATAACAAATATTGTTCAAGCCCTGTGTAACATGCCCAGAAATAAAACCTACTGATTAATTTCATTAACATAATTAATTTATTATGTTTTAAATCTTGTGCAACTGTAACGACCATGTGTTTGTCTCTCGTTGTACTGGAGCACCATCCAATAAAACGGACATTTTGTAAAAGACAATGTTTTTCTGTCACCTGCAGAAGACCCCATGCCTACACTGCACTTCGGCCTGGTGCTCAGGCCCCCTCTGGGCCTCTGTGCTCTGGCCTGGCTCACGATCCTTTCATTGGGACTTTGTACTCGGATAGAGCGTTGCACCGTGCATCTGACTTGTGCACTGGGACTGTGCTCTCTGACCTTTGCGATTTGGCCTTGTGCTGGATACTCACATTTGGACTTTGCCCACTCACTTTGCTTTCAACTTCTCTTTGGTTATTTTGTTTTAATTTTATGCCTTTTACTGTCAATAAATGTGTACATAAAGCTACAGAGCTGAAGAGAGGCTGTCGAGTTTTGATTTACCCCTCTCTGACATCTGTTTGGAACAATGCGGAGGGAGCTTCTTGGCTGGGCTTTGGATGAACCTACCACTGGGAATTCTCTGAACAATTCCTAGTTTAGCCTTGAAACACTGCCTCAAAGGGATTCACATTTTAGCTCTGTCTTCCTTAAACATTGTATGTTCACACTAGCCCTGGGGTACTGCTGCAACATAGCACCATTGCTGAGGACCTTCGATCTACTTCCGTTGCGTAATCTAGTTTAATCCAGGGAGGAGGCAGCTAATTTTTAATACCAGGGTATTAAAAAAAAAGATAAAGTTCCTTCAAGCGCATCGGGCAGCAACCTTGCCTTTTCTTCAGCATTGATCTGTTTTACGAGGCCAAGTTGCTAGCTCGATGCTCAACCGAGCAGGGGTGAAACTCGTGCAAGGAGCCGCCCGGATTCAAACCCAGGACCTCGCGCTTGAAAACCCACATGTGGATACCACTACACCACCAGCCAAGATATAGTAAGAAATTAATTGAAGGTTAGCAAGAGGAGCCGGGGAAAGGAAGTATTGGGGCTCTCAATACAGAATATTTAGTCAGTAGGACTACATCTGTAATGAGGAGTGTAATTTTTTTTAATTAAAGTGGAAAACAGTTAATGCAAGTCAGTAGCTTCACTCCCGAGATACAGCAGCTGAAATGTAATTAAGTGGCCAGGTAGGAATTGCATCTGGCCCCTTAGCTCTGCAAACTACAGGATTGGATAAAGGTGTAGGGAGAAGATGGGGGGGGGGGGGTCGGTCAGAGGAAGAATGCAGCAGGAGCTCAGGTAGAGGGAGAATGCATTTTCTAACTTCAGAAAGGCTGTCATTTTTGAACACCTATAACATTCAATGTTTCAGATTCTAACATATTCAACATAGAAACATTTGGCACATATTGTGACAGCTTGTGTTTCCTCCTCAAGAATGGTGTTGTATCAATTACACCTGTCTGCCCCAGCCATTGGTCAGCCTTGGCTGTTTTTCAGATATTTACATGGTGTGGAAGAGACAAAGCTGGAGGAAGAGGGTGAGTGTAAATTTCCAATTGATTGTAACTGACTCCCTCCATTCTTTGTAAAAGCTGCTTGTCCACACTGAACAAGAGAAAATTTGCAGATGCTGGAAATCAAAGCAACACACATCAAGCCAGCAAGCATCTATGGGAAAAAAAAGTGCAGTCAAATGCAGTATTTGATAGCCACCTATCTTTGCCTGTCTATGGTGGCAGAGAGATCAACTTGTGATTCAATGTATGCAATGTGGTGAAAATTGGGGCTTAATTGGTGGAAACCATGCCCTTGGGAAGCTTGAATATTGACCCTGAGCTCTAAAATGTCTGAAAACTTTAAATCAAACAATGGCAAATAGAACAGTGAGAAGTGAACCAGACTCTGGGAAGAAGATGAGGCAGCTTCAAAAGTTTAATGGTGATAAATGCAAAATTATTCACTGCATTGACGGAACAGAAAGGTGTTGAAAGTTGTTTCCATGAAGTTAGATTGGGAAATGATGCAACAGGAATTCCTGTACACCATTTACTGAAAGTATACGGTACACGGAGATGTAGTGAGGTGCTCCTTGCTGGTGACACGTGGAAACTGAACTTTTTTAGGACTTAGGCTGAACTACAGAGGACAGGGAGGAGGGCAGGCCCCTGCACACGTAGCATGCTGGCCCACTGGTGTGTGAAAACGTCCTGGTGCTCGTGAAGTAGATCCCCAGCTATGGGTAAATAGCTCTACTGCCTTGCGGCAGCCTCGTGAGAGGTGATGTTTCTCCTGGCAGAAGGTGAGGATCTGGAATGAGAGTCACAATCTCAGGATAGAAAGGAAGAGATTCAGGACTGAGATGGGAAAGTGGATGCATGAAGGGCAGAGTGGACACCAAGGGCCAAGTCCAGCAAGGTGTGGAGGGAGCAAGGGGAGTGACTGAGTAAATGTGTTTGTGTAGAAGGCCTGTGGAAGTGACACGATGCTACCATGGGAGAGTTCCGAGGAGGCATGTCATGAGTGACAAAACAGGTTGCAGTAATACAAAGCACAGAATTGCCAGTTATTTAATTTGCCACTTTTGACAACACCATCATGCACTTCAGAAAACACCTCTGCTTTCTTTCCTTCAAAGTTCATACCATCACTCAAAAAATGGACTTTTAAATTGGCAAACTTTATACACATTTTCATATTCTCAAGCTCTTGGAAAGCCCATGCACACAGTATGAACTTTATTTTATCAACCCGACATTCCCACCAAAAAAACTCCAGCAAGTTAATCAAGTAGGATTTGCCTTCAACGAATAGTGATGACTGACATTTATTGGCCCATACCTTGTCAATATCCTGTTTAATTTTAAACAGATTGTTGTTTATAAAGGTTATTTTCAGCATCACTTGATTATACTACAGGTGCCAGGCTTGTCCTGGGTCTGTGAAGTAGAAATGCAATGAAAATTATTTGAAATCATAAGGCATTGAAGCAGATTTAGGTCACTTCATCCATCAAGTCTGCACCATTTCATCGCGACTGATTTATTACCCCTCTCAGCCCCATTCTCCTTGCCTTCTCAATGTAGCCCTTAATGCCCTGACAAATCAAGAACCTATCAGCCTCCGCTTCAGATATACTCAATGATTGGTCCTCCACAGTGTTCATGGCAACGAATTCCACAGATTCACCACTCTCCGGCTAAAGAAATTCCTCCTCATCTCCATTCTAAAAGGACGCTCCTCTATTCTGAGTCTTTGTCCTATGGTGTTAGACTCTCCCACCATAGAAAACATTCTCTCCACATCCACTCTATTAAGCCCTTTCACCATTCGATAGGTTTCATTGAGATCAATTATGGTGAATCCAGGCCCAGAGCTATCAAACGCTCTTCATATGACAAGTCATCCAATCTTGGAATCATTTTCGTGAACCTCCTTTGAAACCTCTCCAGCTTCAACACATCTAAGGGGCCCAAAACTGCTCACCATACTCCGTGTGGTCTGACCAATGCCTTATTAAGCCTCGGTATCACATCCTTGCTCTTATATTCTAGCCCTCTCAAAATGAATGCTAACATTGCATTTGTCTTCCTTACCACAAACTCAACCTGCAAGTTAAACTTCAGAGAACCCTGCATAAGGACTCCCCAGTGCCTTTGCACCTCTAATTTTTGAATTTTCTCCCCATTTAGGAAATAGACCACCTTTATTCCTTCTACCAACACTATATCCATCTGCCACTTCTTTGCCCATTCTCCTCATCCGTCTAAGTCCTTCTGCAGCCTCTCTACTTCCTCAACACTACCTGCCCCTCCACTTAACTTTGTATCGTCTGCAAATCTGGGCTGAAAGCCACCAATTCCATCATCAAATCATGGATAGATCACGTGAAAAGGAACAGCCCCAGTTCCGAACCCTGTGGGACACCACTGGCCACTGGCAGCCAACCAGATTAGGCCCCTTTTTAATTTGCTAAGCAGTAGATCTTTGGAATTCTCAGTCAGAGGGCTCTTGTGGCTCTGTTACTGTGTTCAAAACTGAGACCTTTGTTTCTCCCAGACTCTTTCTTGTTCTGTCACTGCATCCCAAACACCCAGCCACCAATCTGCCCTGCCCCATCGGTTAGGTTTTGCAACTTCAGAGCATTAATCTATTTCAAAGGAAGACACGAGAGTCAGAAATCTGAGTCTAACTTCATGGTTACTTTAAGCGAGTCGCACACGTATCACATATAACCATAATAAAGTATAGAAACAACAAAGAATGCTTAATCAAACAATATATTTACAACATTACTCAAATATTACTGAAGTATTGAATACCCAACATTCCTCCCCACTGAGCTATAAAATCTTACTTTATATAAAATACATCTCACCTATATACACAGTATACTATATAATACAACTACTATATACAGACATCCAGAGCAGAGCAAAGTTTAAATTGTTCCATTCAGGTCTGAAGATTTAATTGCTGAGGAGGATTTCTTACTCTTGTGGGATAACATCTTCCCTGCAAAAGGAATCACTCTGTTTGGCAGGTGAGACTCGTGGCTGTGAAACAATCTCCGGTTCTGAGGCTTCCTCTGTTGCGGTATAGAACATCATTCTGGGACTGTAGGAAATAGTTCTGACAGTGGTAGCCACTTTTCTTCTCCAGCTGATTGATGTGTCGCCTCCAGATGACATCAGATGCAATCTTCACTGAGCAGGAGAGTGATCCAGTTCTGTTCTTAATCTTTCTGAGTCACCTCTGTAGACCCTCGCCAGGACTGCTTGGCTGGGTGCAAAACATTGAATCTCCCTGTTTGAGGAGCCTTCAATCTGTTCCGACTATTTGTCCTGCATATTCCTTCTGAGACTGGGTTTGAGGAGATCTAACGTGAACACAAGGGATGACCAAGGAACAGCATAACCGGTGAGTTGTTGGTGGTTGAGTGTGCTGCATTGTGATATTCAAAGAGGAAATTGACGAGCTTCTGATAAAGTGTATAGTATTCTGCCGACATTGCCCACAGGGCGTTCTTTAGACTTTGGCAAAACTTTCCACCTAGCCATTTGCACCTAAATGGTTCAGTGCAGCTGTAATGTCTTATTCCATTCATTTTTAGGACTGACTTCCACAAACTCTGGTCCATTGTCACTGACGAAGTGCTCTGCAACACCAGTCCTCTCAACAGATTATCAGTGTGTGAAGCTGTAGTGGAGGCTATTGGGAACATTTCTGGCCACTTTGTAGCTGCATCACTACCAAGAAATTTGTGCCCATGAATGGTCCGGAAAAATCCACAAAAATCCTCTGCCAGGGCAATGCAGGCTTTTTCCAGCGATGCAGAGGCACTGCTCATGGCATCTTCTGGACATGTTGGCGTCCCAAAGGATGCAAGACAAACTGCTCAATCTGCTGATCTATACCATGCCACCTGACAAACCTTCGAGCCAAAACTTTCATATTAATCAGTCCTGGATGACTGGTATGTCACTCCTTGAACACTTCAGCTCTCAGTTTGGATGTAGAACAACTCTCAATCCTCACAGAAGGGAATGCCTGCCAAGAGCACGTTCACCCTGATGCTGGTAGAAATGGGGGAACTGGAGATTCTGCTGCACATTCTAGCCATTTTGTGTGGCCATGTAGACTGAGACAGTGTGGGGTCTTTTCTGGTTTCCCTTTGGATCATCTCTGCCGTAATAGGGAGACATTTTATTTGTGTTAGGTCAAGAGGAGCGTCTTTTTTTTGTAATTTTTTCTTCTATTTCCTTTTCCAAGGGTAAATGGGACAATCCCTCAGCATTTCCATGATGAGACATCCTCTTGAATTCAATTCTCTGTAAGTTTTCATAAATAAAATGGCAGAGGCATTTTAAATTTCAAGGAAACCACAACAACTTCCTTATTGTCGACCAAACACAGAACACAAAGCACAGTAAAAAAATAAACATCATTACATCATCATGTGAGACCAGCCTCTTAAGGTGAACCCCAACTCCATATCAGTGTTTGTGAATTATGCATACGTTTTCACCCATTACATTACCCTACACAGGTCCCTCCAGAATTCACTAAAACCGGCATCGTGAGCCCGTCCAGAGCTTCGACAAGCTGCCCATCTCATGTCCCGTGTTCCATGTTCCATGCCTCTGGCTCACCCAGAGATGTGTTGACATGCTCATGGTCTGGCCATGGTAGCAGAATTCTCCAAATCTCGGTGAGGAAGTTCATGGCAATTTACCAAAATAGGCTCAGGTTTACCCCTATCTGTGATGAAAGTCTTTTCTCTCCATTCCAAAACACGGAACAGGCCATCATAAGGGGGCCTATGAGATGTTGGTGTGCATCATTGCGGACAGAAACAAACCAGGTGGAATGTAGATCAACAGGAACCCAAGAGTGTTGCACACCATCTTGGGAAGTAGGAATAGCTGCAGAGGAATTGAATTTACTGAGGAGGGTGGAACTCTGTGGAGAGGCCAACTAGGAATAGGTGCAAAGGAATTCAATTCACTGAGGAGGGTGGAATGCTGTGGAGAGGCCAACTAGGTGATCGTGGCGTCAGGAATAAAATTACCTGGCACCCATAATGGCTGCCCGCATACCAACTCAGCCGTGAGTGAAGGCAGGTCTCTTATCGAACCGTTCTGAGCCCCAGCAGGACCCACAGGAGACGATCATGCCAACACAACACTCATCCGTCAGGGCAGCCTTTCAGGAGCGGTGAAACCATTGGATTGCGGGTGATACACTGTGGTGTGATGTAGCCTAATGCTGAGGTTCTGAGCCATCGCAGTCCATTGGTCTGAGGCGAATTGGGGACCGTGGTCAGAGAAAAGATCAGTTGGGGTGCCAAACCGAGCAACCCAGGGCCTGATGAATGCCCGACCACGTCTGTGACCGACATTGATGCTAGAGGGATAACCCTTAGCCACCTGGTGGTACGGTCCACCATGGTAGGGAGGAGAGTTAAACCGTGAGATGGGGGAAGGGGACCAACCAGGTCCTTATAGACATGGTCAGATCGTCACTCAGGGATCTCAAAAGGTGCCAATGATGCCCGAACATGATGGTTAATTTCTGCCCGCTGGCTCTCAACCCAGGCGGCAGTCTAATCACACACATACTTTCTAAGGCCGTGCCACACAAACTTTAGTGCAACCAGTTACTGTGAAGCCTTCTGGCCCGGATGTGAGAGGCCTTGAATGGAGTTAAAAACTATATACCTCCAGTTTGTGGACACGATGGGGGTGAGAGCGACTGATTGAGACATCGTAGGAAAGAAACCCCAGCTTCCCCGAACTTAATGTCAGCCAACCGCAGGCCCGTGACTGCTGTTCGTTAAGCCTGGACCTCTGGGTCAGTTGCAATGCCAGCAGTCAGTTCCCATGTGTCTGGCCTCAATGTGGGAAGCAATCAGTCACGCCATTATTTTTCCCCATTGATGTATATCAGTTCTGAACTCAGATACGTAATCCAGGTGGCAGAGCATAGATCTGATATTTTGGCCATTGCATGCACAAGGGGTCTGTTGTCAATGAACACCGTGAAATGGCGACCCTCGAGAAGAGCTAGAGCCCGAGAAGCTCACGGTCAAACGTGGGGACAGAGCTGCCGGTGACGAAGGTGAGCAGCCTCCACACGCCCCTGAGCAACTGTTCGTGCACAGCTCCCACAGCACAGTCAGAAGTCAGATGCATCAGTAGTAATAGCTATGGGTGCGTTGGGGACTAGGGTCATATTGAAAAGAGCTTGTTCGGTGTCATCAAATGCTTCGGTCACGTCCGCTGACCAGTCAAGCGCGTGATGAGAGACGTTGCCTTTAAGGGCACCATACAGGGCAAGCAGAAGTTCAGCAGCCTTCAGAATGAAGCAGTGATAGAAACTTACCATATCTAAAAGCTCCTGTAGTTTGTTTGTAGTGTGTCGGCGGAAATTCCGGAACAGCCCCGACTTCTGATGGGAGAGGTTTCACACCTTCTGCCGGGGAGGTAATGGGCAAGAAAGTCAGTGGTTGACAACCCAAACTGGCATTTAGCAGGATTAATAATCAACCTGCGCTGGTTTAAATGCTCAAAATGTGTGTGGAGATGAGACACGTGTTTGGACTCGGATGCACTAGGGACAAGTATGTCATCCAGGTAAACAAAAAGAAAATCCAGGTCTTTTAATACAGAATCCATCGGTCTGTGCTGTATTTTTCAGCTCAAACAGCATGGGCAGAAACTCAGTTATCACAGTCATTTTGGGAATGTCCTCTGAGCACACAGGCACCTGATGGTAGCCCCTAACTCAGTCAACTTTAGAAAAAATTAACTTTCCGGCTCAATGTGCCAAAATGTCTGGGATGTATGGGACAGGGTACCGATCACGGCTGGTAACCTTGTTAATGGGTCCGGGAACGCCTCGAAGATCCTCTGACTTCCCACTAAGCCCCGCCTACGACTCCTCACCACCCAATCCCGTCCAGAATGGTCCTGCCCATCATCAGGTCACATCCCATCAAGGCCCGCCTACACCCCCTCACCACCCAATGACGCCCGGGAAGTCCTCCGACTGGTCCAACCAAGTCCCGCCTACAACTCCACACTACCCAATCCTGTCCCGACGATTTAGCGCCAGGTCCCGCCCATCACCCGGCCCTGACACCCGGAGTCCCCGCCCTCCACATCCAGGTCCCGGCCCACCGCGCCGCAATGGCCGCGCTGTCGTCGTTGGGCCGTTCAGTGCCGCTGGTGGTGATCCTCGGCGCCACCGGCACTGGCAAGTCGAGGCTGGCGCTGGAATTAGGCCGGAGACTTCGCGGGGAGATTGTCAGCGCTGATTCCATGCAGGTAACGGAGGGGACGGAGTCAGGCGGTGAGAGCCGGGACGAGGGAGTGAGTGGTAGGTTGGGAGATGTAGGGGTGAGGGATGAGGGTGTTAGGATGAGTGTGAGGGGAATGAGTGAGGCAATAGGATGGGGTTACGGGAATCGGGTTAAGAATGAGGAGGTAGGCTGGGGGATGAGGGAGGAAGGTTGTGAGAGAGTGAAGACTAGCTTTAGTTTTCACTTGTACATTGAAACATGCTGTGAATTGTCCCTTTTGTGTCAAATCAAATCAGAGAGGATTTCACTGAGCAGCTGGCAAGTGTTATCACGCTTCTGGCTCCGACAGAGCCTGCCCACCGCTTACTAATCCAAACCTGTAAGTCTTTAGAACGTGGGAGGAAACCGGAGCACTCGGAGGAAACCCG
Source organism: Mobula birostris (assembly GCF_030028105.1). Classification (NCBI taxonomy): domain Eukaryota; kingdom Metazoa; phylum Chordata; class Chondrichthyes; order Myliobatiformes; family Myliobatidae; genus Mobula; species Mobula birostris. Next base: position 35,235,791 of record NC_092399.1, read on the forward strand.
TGTGGTCATGGGGAGAATGCACAAACTCTTCCTACAGACCGAGTGAGGAGTTGATCCCTGATCTTCCTGCTGGTGTGGAATAGAGTTAAGCTAATGACTACGCTACGGTGAGAGGTGGGAAGAGCAGTTTGGGGACACAGTTCTGGTCCATTAGAAGAGAGCTGAGAATAAAACAGTTGAGGTGGGTGACTGCAACTTCTGCTGGAGGCAGAAATCTGGGAGATGAATATTGGGAAAGGCATCACCTGTGACTCACTGACCAAGAGCTTGGGGGGGGGGGGGGGTGCTGGTATGGTCACAGGGGTTGAATAGCTTTCTGTTTAATTAACTCTTCAATCACTGGCAGGGACTTGAAGGTTTGGATTCTATTTGGGGCTGGAAGACGGGCAGTGATGTCATGAAGGGTTGTGACAAGTGTCAGCTTCGGGAGACAAGCGAAGCGATACCATGAGTGGAGCTCTGCAGCGATGCTGCTATGGTTGATGTGTGTATTACAGGTTTACAAAGGTCTGGACATCATCACAAACAAGGTGACAGCCGAGGAGCAGCGGCTCTGCGAGCATCACATGATCAGCTTCCTCGATCCACTGGTCTCCTCCTATTCAGTGGTGGATTTCAGGAATAAGGCACTGTCCATAATATCCTTCATGCTATGCAGGCAGAGAGTTGTGATGTTATCTGTATGGGGAATGTCTATCTGGTGATTTCATTTGCTATGCTGTGGGAGGTTTATATAGCACTTTAAATCCAGATTTAAGGTTCAAGGTTCCTCTTCAGCAGCCAAGTGTAAGAGAACAAAATGATTTGTTACTCCAGATCCAATATAGCATGAAAAACACAAGAAATATAAATATAAAAGTAATCATATAAAACGCTGCAGCAGTGGCTTAGTGAGGCCTGAAATACATAGCATTATCTTATATACACAGACTGATTGTACATAAAGTGACGTGAAGTTCAGCAATATCTGTACGTCAGGTGACTCTGACAAGAAATGGTAACGTGACAAAGTGACTCTCGGCAAGTGGAGCTCTGCTGGGTGGTAGCAGGACAGGTGAACACAGTAGGACAGTGACTGTCAGTGTAGATATGAGGTGTGGAGTGTAAGGGTAATGCAGTAGTGCCGGCGGGGGGAGGGTGCTGAGGGTCTGGAGAGGAGTGACTGATACGGATGAAGTGGTGGTGGGGTGGAGGTATTGATTAGCGTGACGGTTTGGGGAAGTAACTTTTTGAGATCAGTGGTCCTGACGTGGATACGTGTAGCCTCTTCCCTGACAGGAATGGGACAAACAGACCATGACAGGTTGGGTGGGATGGCCTTTTTCTGACACGTTATATATCCCTGATGGTGGATAGGCTGGTGTTCGTGATGTGTTGGGCTGTTTAAACTCCTTGTCTGCCACAGTACAGTTTCCCTACCACACAGTGGAGCAGCGTATTAGGATGCTCTCAATTACACATCTGTAGAAGGCTGGGAGTATGATGTGCATAGTCCAGCTCTTTTCAGCCTCCTCAGAAAGGAAAGGCATTGCTGAGCTTTTTCAACGTGGGCGATGTGTCCATGAAAAGATTTGAGAGCTGTACACGCCCAGGAATTTGAAACTGATGCAAAGAGGGATGTGCGTGATGTGTGTTCTCCTGAAGTTGATAACCATCTCCTTTGTGTTGTTAACAACGAGGAAATGTCTGTCAGCCTGTCACCAGGCCTCAAGCTCTCTAGGCGGTCTCATTGTTGTTTATGAGCCCCAAGCAGTGTCGAGTCATCGATGAACTTAACAGTGTGATTGATTGCTTGGCTGTTTGGCCTTTTTGTGACAGGAAACAAATGTCCATATATTTTCTAAACTCAAACAGATTTTGATATGAGATACTGTACTGTTATCAGAAGTTTGTAAATTTTGAAGGATGTTTGGAAGCTGACGTTTTGAGAACAATTCCTGAGAAAGCTTTGACACCTGGAGGTACAGATGCTGATGATGCAACTGTTTGGCCTTTGAAATTATTGGGGATATTCTGGAGTCCACTGACAGAGAATTGGAGATGCAGTTTCTCTGAAAAAGATGGGCACAACAGTGGAGGAATATGAGAACCAGGGTGAGGGTTTTAAATTAGTATTATTGGACCAGGAGTTGTATAGATGATAAACACAAGAAATTCTGCAGATGTTGGCAATTCAAAGCAACACACACAATGAGGAACTCAGCAGGCCAGGCAGCATCTATGGAATGAGCAAGCAGTTGACATTTTGGGCCGAGACTCTTCTTCAGGATTGGAAGATGCCGGAATAAACTGGTGGGCAGAGTGGAAGTTCGATAGCCAGAAGGTGATAAGTGAAACCAGGTGGATGGGAAAAGTACAGGGCTGAAGAGGAGGGAATCTGAACGGAGAGGAGAGTGGACCATAGGAGAAAGGGAAGGAGGAGGAGCATCGGGGGAGATGATGGGCAGTTGAGAAAAGATAAGAGGCCAGAGTGGGAAATCGAAGAGGAGGGGGAGGGAAATTCTTATTCTGGAAGGAGAGATCGATATTCATGCCATCAGGCTGTAGGTTACAGAAATAGAATATGAAGTGTTTCTCCAACATGCTGAGGGTGGCTGCATCGTAGCACTAGGGGAGGTCATGGATCGACTTGTTAGAGTAGGAATGGGAATTAGAGTGTTGGGCCAATGGGAAGTTCCACATTTGGTGGATGGAGCAGAGTTGCTCCTGTCAGATTCCGTCATTTTTAGCTCTTTATCTTTCCCACCCACCTGGCTTCACCTATCATCTCTCGCTAATCCTCCTTCCCCTACCCCCACCATTTTATTCTGGCGTCCTCCTCCTTCCTTTCCAGTCCTGAAGAAGGGCCTCGGTCAGTTATGTCGACTGTTCATTCCATAGATGCTGTCTGACCTGCTCAGTTCCTCCAACATTTTGTGTGTGTCATTATCGATCCGTGGACACAGGTAACAAAGTTTTGGTTAGAGACTCATTTATGGAGGGTGGGAGGCCGTCACCTGGAGGTAGGTAAGACATAGATGAGAACCTTAGTAGCAATAAGTTGAGGTGAGGGAGTTTGGTGGGGGGGGGGTGGAGGTAATTTGGGTGATGGCGCAGATACATGGGTAAGAAAGACCCATTGGGACCATATACAGAATATGTCTCCAAACAATCGGAGTCATCCTCGCAGTTGCCAGTGAGATAGGAAACTATCTTTGAGTAAACATTTTACTCAATGTTTGCTAGAAAGAAACATGAACAGAACAATTGAGAATACGTTTTTGACAGGAAGCAAATGCACTGAGTTTCATGATCTGAATATTTAGTTCGGGAAAGCCTCTGCTCATTCCATTCTGATGTCTGGCAGTAATAAACTGGAGACAATGGGCTCAAAATAGGTACTAATGAGTTAAAGCTGGATGTTCTCTGAAAGCCAATGTCCATTCAAGGAGTGTTCTGCTTCGAAAATATTAGTTAACAAACTGAACTCAAAGAAGTGAAGTCAAATGGCGAATCAGTCCTCAGCTTAACATCACTCCTGAAGGGCAGCAACTGCTGCAGATCAGGAAACCCCTGTGGTTGGTTGGTAGTGATCTGGGTTTCATATGTAGGGATGTAGATTCAAATCTGCTTCAGAAACCTCAGTAGAAAACTTCCAGACTGAATCACCAGTGCAGCAATTGAAAAGTGGCAGACTGTCTGAAGTGCTGTCTTTTGAAGGCAGTACCCTGGTTATCTCATTCAGGTTAGCTTATAAGTGTTCATGGCACCCTTTTGAAGAGGGCAGTGTTTCATTATCTGAATATTTAGTTGGAGAAGGCCTCTGCTCATCCAGTTACCGCCACTTGTATTTTAAAAAAGCAGATTAGCTGTTCATTGTTAGAATCAGGGCCAAGTTTAATATCACCAGCATACGTCATGAAATTTGTTTTTGTACGGCAACAAATTTGTATTCCACTGAAATTTGTTAAGATTTGTATTTGCAGCTGTTTGCTCTTTGTCATTTGACTGTCATGTTTCATTTTGTGGAAAGCTCTTTGGGAGGTTGTGAAAGGAATGAAAATCTTTCTGTCATAGTGGAAGCTCTGGTCTATGGTTCGAAGCCAGGACATGACTTGTCTGACTTGCTTGTTTCTTCTTCAACGCTGGTAATTTTAAATGTGACAATCCTTGGCTGCAACGCCTGGTGTGCTGTGCTTGCTGGGTTTGACTGATCTGGTCCAATCCATCTGTGAGTTTAGTCATGTAGCTTCTGATATTTATGTCGATTCCAGTCATGAAACTTGAATTAGTGTAACTTTCCATTAACTTTACACATTGAAGACATCATGAACAGAGAAAAGATCCCGATTATAGTAGGAGGAACCAATTATTACATTGAATCGCTGCTATGGAAGGTGCTCGTGGACACAAAGGTATGAAGACGGCCATCACTCAGCTTCTTAGAGGCTGATCGATGATGGACGATGGGGTGGGGAGGTGCAAACGAAAACACCACACTAAATGTTATATGACACCAGAGAGAAAGGGGTATGTTAAGCTGTGCTATTGCTCATTGTTAAAAGATAGAGGGAGCAGTGGGTAAGTGACAAATACAAAGTCAAGCCAGTCAATCTCTGTAGGGAGGATAGCATATTGAGTATTGTTACACAAGAGCCAAATGGGATTATTGAGACACATGATTCTGATGTTTTCCACACATTCAGATACCATTTGGAAAATATACCATAATGATCCATTTTTAGGTTTCTTAGCAGTTCAAAAATTTAAATAGGATAAACATGCGAAAGTCTGCAGGTGCTGGAAATCCAAAGCAACACACACACAATGCTGGAGGAACTCAGCAGTTCGGAGTTTTGGGTCAAGACCCTTCTTCAGGACTCTGGAACTATGGGAGAACCAGAAAGCATAAAGTGGGCTCCTGGTACAAGGACTGGAAACAGTGTGATTAATGCCGATATGAGGTGATGGTAATGATTAACGCTGCTAAAGTCGTGAAAGTTTTAAAGTTTGAGAATTCTGAACACCGGCTCTTGATTGGTGTCCTCACTATGTGACATTTTCACCGTCTCCCTGCTGCTATTTGATTTCTGGGATTCATTTACTTGATGGGTTTAATTTGTACTGCTGTCTGTGCTGTAGGAAGGGACTGTTTGCTCTGCTGCAGATGGAGATTTTGTGACTTCATCTACCAAGAGGAAAGAAGAACTGGAAAAACTTGACTTCCAAGAGCTGTACACACGACTGGTTGAAGTGGATCCTGAAATGGCCGAAAAGTTACACCCACACGATAAGAGGAAAGTAGCAAGGTAGGCCAAATGTGAGTGGCATTTAACCACTTGTTTATCTGGTGGAATTTATATAGAATGAAAATATTTTAAAATTAGCTCAGTGTCCTTTTCTGATTCAGCAAAGGACATTTGTGTACAGTACTGTGCACGAGTCTTAGGCACATATACAGTGGCATGCAAAAGTTTGGGCACCCCGGTCAAAATTTCTGTTACTGTGAATAGCTTAGCGCGCACAGCCGCTCTGAAATGATATCGTATTTGTTAAGTAGGGGCCGTGCGCAATCCTGATTTGATGGAGACAGATGTGAGAAGCACAGAGAAACTTCTGAAATGCCTGCTTCGCTGCCGCTGCTACTGTGTGATCGAGAATCTCCAGAGGGGAAGGCCCCAAATCCTTGGCTTTGCCTATTGCCTCTTGCCGGGGCCGGGGTCGAAGCGCTCGGCAGAGATGGTGCTCGCTGCTCGGTGTTGGAGGGCTGGTCGGAGGCTCGAAGTTTTCGGATGGACTCAAGAGTCGGCTGTGGTCGGGTGCTTCCAGGGTGCTGCATCGGCAAGTTTGCGGCACTGGAGGTTCATGGCAGGGAGAGTTTTTTATCTTCCTTCTACCGTCTGCGTGAGATGATGGGACTTTTGAGAGACTTTGAGACTTTTTTTTTTACCGTGCCCATGATCTGTTCTTTATCAAATTACGGTATTGCTTTGCACTGTTGTAACTATATGTTATAATTATGTGGTTTTTGTCAGTTTTTTAGTCTTGATTTGTCTTGTTTCTGTGATATCATTCTGGAGGAACATTGTATCATATCTTAATGCATGCATTACTAAATGACAATAAAAGAGGACTGCGTGTCCTCATAATCTAATTTAATCTAATCTAAAAGATGAACTGATTTCCAAAAGGCATAAAGTTAAAGATTACACATTTCTTTAATATTTTAAGCAAGAAAACTTTTTTATTTCCATCTTTTACGGTTTCAAAATAACAAAAAAGGATAAGGGCCCAAAGCAAAAGTTTGGGCACCCTGCATGACAGTACTTAGTAACACCCCCTTTGGCAAGTATCACAGCTTGTAAACGGTTTTTGTAGCCAGCTAAGAGTCTTTCAATTCTTGTTTGGGGGATTTTCACCCATTCTTCCTTGCTTTAAAAGGCTTCTAGTTCTGTGAGATTCTTGGGCCGTCTTGCATGCACTGCTCTTTTGAGGTCTATCCACAGATTCTCGATGATGTTTAGGTCAGGGGACATGAGGGCCATGGCAAAACCTTCAGATTGCACCTCTTGAGGTAGTCCATTGTGGATCTTGAGGTGTGTTTAGGATCATTATCCTGTTGTAGAAGCCATCCTCTTTTCATCTTCGGCTTTTTTACAGACGGTGTGATGTTTGCTTTCAGAATTTGCTGGTATTTAATTGAATTCATTCTTCCCTCTGCGAGTAAATCTTCCCTGTGCCACTGGCTGCAACACAAACCCAGAGCACGATCGATCCATCCCCGTGCTTAACAGTTGGAGAGGTGTTCTTTTCATGAAATTTTGCACCCTTTTTTCTCCAAACGTACCTTTGCTCATTGCGGCCATAAAGTTCTATTTTAACTTCATCAGTCACAGGACTTGTTTCCAAAATGCATCAGGCTTGTTTAGATGTTCCTTTGAACACTTTGAAAATTTTGAATAGAACTTTGTATATTTACTCTCGAGGTTGTAGATTTGTAGTCCTTTTATTTTCTTTAAGCAATCCCAATCCCAGGCGAACACCACTTTGTCTTACAGACTTCCATTTATTTTAGCATGTATGAAGGAGAGATCATATTTAAATCTTTCCCTACAAATATGTAATTTGATCCATTGTGCATCCCACTGTCTTGCTTTCATTGAATTACGAGGTCTGTCCATGGATCAGAGCTGACGTGGAAAATGTACAACCGGTACACACCACCCCACAGCCATCCTGCACCTTTGAGATTTCAGTTCAGGTCGTACAGGTGGTTCAGAAGATCAACTCCACCAGGAAAATTACAGTCTATTGTTTGTAGTGATCGTTTAGCAGAAAAAGCTGTAATAATTGAAGTATATAGTGTTCTTTGTTTTATTTACCACCAACAAGCAGTCACTGAGTTTCACCAGAGCCATCTTAAACCGAAAGTTCCGGGGGATATAGATGAAAGAAGCCATCTTTTGGATGATTCATAATGTAGGGGAGATATAAATATGTGGCACATTATGCTGTTAGGTGCTCTGATATTGTCATTTATTCTTTCATTCTTCAGCCGTTCTTTCTGGTTGAGTGGAGTACAGTGATAGGTCTGTGGGTCTCTGCTGAAGGCCTGACATGAAAAAGGCAGAAAAATGTTTCCTGAATCTTCCAAATTTAGTGTTCGGGGCATTCCAAATGTTTCTGTGGCATCACCTTGCATGGTTTCTGTGAGAATGAGTTGGTGCTTAGAATAGGGAAATGATAGGTATTGGAAGGACTTTGGGGGTAATGATTACCTGCGTGAGTGTGAGTGAGTGGTTTCTGAGGAATCTTGGCTATGATTGTTACAGGCAATACAAGTGCAGAGTGCTTCCCAGTGCTACAGCTCACATTTTCACTGTGGAGTTCTGAGTGTCCATTAGTGAGAATAACACAGTGGCTGCTCCTGCAGTTCAGCCTTCAGGAAGGCCTTCTGGGCTCCCTAGTGCAAAGACTTCCTTCTCCCCTCCACCGTCTCTCCATTCTCAATTAAAACAGTGGTGATAACGGAGGGTGTGGGCACTCACTCTCCTATATTACCTCCAGCTAGAAAATCATAGATATGTCTAACAATTCCGAGGCTCATGGAAATATGGAGGTCTGATGTCAGCACGCATAGTAGGTGCCCTCAATTGCTAATTAGTTGTTCAGGCTTTCAGTCCTCTAACTTTAACTAGGCAAGCTATCTGAGCCAGACTCATTTTAAAAGCAGAGTCTGTGAATATTTCTGTAAGACTAAGGTGCTGTATATTGTGAACCTGGTGCTGACGAGTTACTGTAAGCTGCTACATGGAAGTTAATGCATTATTACTTTGCACAGTGGCTGAGGACTTGCCTTCAGCTCACTCTTTCCAGTCACACGGGGTCAGTGGACACTGTCCGCTTCATGCAGCCTAGTTACGGTCACTGCCATTTGTCGGCTAAAGAAAGTGTTGGATTTGTGGTGGAGAAGCTGGCATTTGTGTTGAAGTTCCTGTGTGCTCCATTTAGCCTATCAACGTAATAATTTCTTTCTACTTTGTCAGATGGGATTTGCCACAGGATAGAGCCCTCCACACTTAATTATGTAAGTTATAGGATTCTCCTTGAAATCTCGTGTACTTTTGTTTGTGACACTGAGCACTGGACTCCATGGCTGGTGAAGTGGTTTTAACCCTTGGTGGTTATAAAAGGCTACATGTTTGTTGTTGTAGACTGACTATCAGTATTTGGCTAACACAAACTTTCCTTAAACAGGAGCTTGCAGATCTATGAGGAGACTGGAATTCCCCACAGCAAGCTTCTCCTGCAACAGCGGGAAGAAGAGGGTGGAGGTCCCCTCGGTGGTGCCTTGCGGTTTCCACAGCCCTGTATTTTTTGGTTACATGCTGACCTTCCAGGTAAGAGGAGGTGTGAATAAACAAAAATATTGGATCTCATTCGTGTTATGAGTCGCACTCTAATAACTTCTCAAATTCCCTCAGCAGTGGGTATGGATAGGAGCTTCTCAATCGCATACTGTTATTTTAGTAACGTGAGCTTTAGCTGTGGAGGTGACCAAGCTTCGTATTCAAGTCAGCTGCTTACGTTGCAATTTGAAACTCTTCATGGATGGTACCCAAGGTCAGGATTAAACCTGGTTCCTTGCAACTGTGATGCAGCTGAAGCACAACCTCCCAATATTCTGCTTTCAATTCTGCTAGCAGTAAACAAAAACATTGTTTGCTTGACTGATTACTTGGTTCACTGCCCACTAGCCTTTGGTAAATCATGTGTAGAGAATACCTAGACCCCTCTGAATTTCAGAGCTTGGCAATTTCTCATGACTTGGATATTCTGCTTTTTTTTATTATTCCTACCACAGCAGGAAAGTTCCCACAACTGGTGCAGCAGAGTTATTGTATGCGCAGTTTCTCCCATCTCAGCCACTGAAGCTTGTAGCTCCTCCCAAGTTGTCATTGGTCTCTTGGTGGCCTCACTCATTGGTCCGTTTCTCGCACGGTCACTCAGTTTTTGAGGACAGCCTGCTCTAGGCAGATATACAGCTGTGCCATATTCTTTCCATTTCTTGATGATTGACTTGGTTGTACCCCAACGGATATTCAGTGACTTGGAAATTTTTTTGTGTCCTTTTCCTGACTTGTGCTTTTCAATAACTTTTTGTGGAGTTGTTTAGAGTGTTCTTTTGTCTTCATGGTGTAGTTTTTGACTCACTATTAGTTGGACCTTTTAGATACAGGTGTATTTTTACTGCAATCAATTGAAACACCCTAACTGAACACAGGTCTCCAGAATCATCTCTATTTTACTGATTATGTGACTTCTAAAGCCAGTTGGCTGCACCAGTGATGATTTGGTGTGTCATATTAAGGGGGCTGAATACTTAATGTAATCAATTACTTTGAGTTTTATATTTGTAAGTTAGATCATTTTGTGGAGATCTGTTTTCACTTTGACTCTTCCTGAGTCTTTTCCTGTTGATCAGTGTCAAAAAAGCCAAATTAAATCCACTGATTCAATGCTGTAAAGCAATAAAGCATGAAAACTTCTGGGGTGGGGGGGTGAATACTTTTAAATGACGTTGCATGTATTTTGACGATAAATTTACAAACGTTTGTACTTTGAGCATTCATTCCATCCACTTTTTATTTGCTCTTGAATCAGCAATATCTGTGAGTGGTAAGTTTTTGTTAATATTGGTGAACATTTAGGAGAGATGTTTTGAAGGAAGTATTATGTTTATTGTTTATCGATACTAAAATTTCCTTGCACCACGAGTTTACTCTTGTCTAACAGCATAGTGTTGTGTATGTGTACTACCTAGGTTAACACCGATTGTGAGAATAATCAACAGTATTAGTACAGTCAGGCACACAATGATTCTGTATTTAATTTAATATGTGTTTTACTCAACCTCCTGCAGTTCTACAAGGGGGTGAATACTTTTTACAATTAATCCTAGTATCATGACTCTAAGAGATTATTACTTTCCATCTATTATCTCCATTGGCTATTAGCTCCTGCCCATTTACTATGATTTGTGTCATTAACTGTTAAGAAGGTGCACAGGGTTATAGAGTCAGCCATCTCCACTACGGGCACAACCCTGCCAGCAAGGGTATCTTCAACAAGGCAGTGTCTGTCATTAGCATCCAGGACATGCCCTCTTCTCCTTACTACCATCAGGAAGGAGGCACAGGAGCTTGAACACTCAAACTCAAGGATTCAGGAATTTCTGAATGATCCATGCACACTACTTTGTTTCCTTTATCCACTATTTAGTTATTCTTGTCATTCATGAATTGTTACGTCTTTGCACTTGCCACCACAAAGCAACACATTTCTCATCATATGTTAGTGATGATAAATCTGACTCTGATATGCTCAAAGAGTTTTCAGTTTTGCCCTTTCACCATTTTTCTTGCTCTGGCTCTAATTGAATTACACACTCAATACTCTGATCATTACTATCTATTTTGCTGTCTGCTTCATCTTCTTGTTCTTTAATTTTCCCTTGCAGTACCCTACCTCTGTAGCTATTTGTGTGTAGTTTATAGTGTGTATAAAACCATGAATAGTTCATCTGTTTGGAAATTGGTCCCACCTAATTCAACTGCACCACATTCCAATAGCTCCCACTTTCCCCTGTATTGGTGCGAGGGTTTCATGAATTAGCACCCATTTCTCAGACAGTAATCTTTGAAACACTTATCCAACTCTCTGATCTTGTTGCCCCTTTGCTAAATTGCACATGAACCCAGGCTCAGAGATGATTGCACTTTTAGTTGTGTTTCTTCATTTGGACCCTGCTTGCTCATACTCCTTTAGCAGCACCACCCTCTTTACCCTTTCCCACATAGTACTAAATCATTTTGTGTGCCTATTCTAACCTCTTGTCCAGCTCAAGGGTTGATGCTATTAACTGGTATCAGAAAGGCAACAAGGCCTTTAAGACTATTCCTACATGACTACCATGTGCCTTTTCACACTCCCACCTTGAATGATCCTCCTACCATGAAGCTATTGGGATCCAATTTGACTTTCCTGCAGCCTTTTGTTCTTGTTCGCTCAGTGTGGGATCTCTGGCTCTTCCTGCACTAAATTCAGGATCCCCAATCTTTGTTTTACTTGAAGTCACTCACCTGTCCCTCTTGACCTTAAATTCTGCACTACTTGTTCTCAGGCTTGTGACTGCCTCTTGGAACAAGATATTCTACTAACGTTTTTCCACCCTGTTACTATCAATGCTTCTGAATCTTGAATCACACCCTATCAATTCCTGAGCTGAAGTTTCTCAAGTTGAAGGTGCTGTCTGTGGATGATAGAAGCTTCCATCAGCTCCCATTATTGACAATGTGACACATCACTGCCCTAATTCAGTGCTCCATTTGTAAAGCTGCACTGTTTCTCACAAAATTCCACAGTATTGTGTTCCTTTCAATGTACAAAAAAACTCAGCAAAACCTCTATTTATTTCCTGGACCCACCCATTCTGCATCAGTTAACTACCATTAACTTGGTATATATAATTACCCAGCAGACTTTACAACTTTATTCTTGTGGAATGCTGCAAGTGAAAACTATAAGCCAAACTAATATTTGAATTAAATTGAACAAATATTTGAAATAAAATTACCTCTTTTCACTAAATTCCTCACTGCACAAAATGCAAAGGAGTAGTGTAAATAAGAATAGTGTAAAGTTATTTAATAGAAGAAAGTAATAATTACAAGTGGTGAAAATTGTGCCCAAGGGGAAGCCAAGCAAGAAATTGTGTCCAAGTTGCAGAATCACCTACCTCATGATGCTACCCAACGATGCTAATGATGCTGTCCTTTGATCAGTCCCAGTCAGCTTAAAAACATCTAACACTGTCAACTTTCTTTTTTGAAATGTTTGAAACTTCAAACCTAATCCTGGTTAGATCCACCTGTCCCTTTCAGCCAGTGAATTCTGTATTGCAGGCTTGTAATTGGGTGGTCAATGACTTGTTAAGGAGATTGGAGACACAGCTATGCTTCACAGGAGTACATCTGCTGAGTGTTGCATAATTTGAGGGTGCTGGGGACAGGACAGTGAGTGAATGGAAGACTTAGTTGAGAGAATGGCCTTGATAGACAAATATACATGTCTGTGTGAATTCTCTGGATCTGAGCCGAGTGATGAGCATGGAAAGAAGTAGATGATGGTTGGATGTTGAAGTTGAAGAAGTTGGACGTTCCTATTTCTGAGCATTAAGAGGACATGAAGTTGAGAAATTGGAACATTTGAGATAGAAATTTTGATTTCAGAGTTTGAGATGCTGAAGTGTAGATGTGTCTGTCTCAATCTGGAGTTAGTTGTGGTTAGTATGTACTGAGAAATTAAACATTTCACTCGTTAACCTCAGGTAGTCATGGCTGGTCAGTGATGTGTCACACACACCTTCAGTAAGTGGGAATGCTGTACGCAGTATGCCCTGCATCTTTAGGATGTTCAGCCGAGGAATTAATAGGCTGCAGTTTGCGATTCACACTCATTGACGCACCAGGGAGGAGAAAAGACTGAGAGATGCAAATTAATGTCATTTAGTGTTGGAAAACTGTTAACTCTTGGATGTCTTTTGTCTAGTTCTGGACGAGCGTTTGGACCACCGAGTTGACGAGATGCTTGCTGCTGGTCTTCTGGAAGAACTGAATAGTTTTCATAAACAGTACAACCAACAGAAAATAGCCAAGAACAGGTCAGATGTTGTCCTCTCATGGATATAATTAAGTAGCAAATTTATCCTATTGGGAAGTCAGACAGAAAGTTTTTAGAATCTTAGTGAATCATTCAGGCCCTTCATCACATCACGTTCAAGCCAGCCATAGGTACTAGTAGTTGGGTGCTGATGCTTTTGTGATCGGAAGTCAAGAATGAGGCATAAAACTTATTTCCAGACATTTTATTAAGTGTTACATAAACAAAGGAAAAAGTAGTCCTGGTCATCTCGTACTCAAACTAGAGGTAACTAGTGATAACAATTAACCTATAAGATAGCCTGATTCAAATGGTGTGACAGCTGCTGCTGAAAACTAAGAAGTTTCTACAGAAATGCAGACGCAACTGTAGCATATTACTGAAAAAACTCCACTGGATATGGGTGATTATATAAAATTACAAGCAAGCCTTAAGCTACAAGAAAAGTAACATTCTAACTCCAATCCAATACAATATACACTAATTCTGTGTACCAACGTTCCCCTCTTTGCAATGGGAATTCGGGTGCATTCAGATGCTTATTAATTGCTGTAAGAGTACCCGCCTCCACCACCCACTCAGGCAGTGTATTCCAGAAACCATCCACCCTGTCAGTGAAAAAGTTATTCTTCAAATCCACTCTTGCCCATTAACCTAAACTTTCACCCTGTAGTTTTAGAGACCTGTCTTATGAGGAAAGGTTTTTTACTGTCTGCCCTACAATAATTTTGTATACCTTTATCTGGTTGTTGCTTTTTGTCCTTTGTTCCAAGGGAAACATATTTAATTGGTCCAGTCTCTCCTCACAACTGAAATACTCAATCCTAGGTTACATCTTGATGGTTTATCTCTTCACCCTTTTGGTGAAATTATATCCTTCTTATAGCTACAACAAGAAACCACAACAGTACAGTACTTGTGGCTGAACTGATATTTTACAAAGTTGTGCCAGAACCTCCCTGTCCCATATTCTGTGCCTGGCTAATAAATGCAATTATTCTCTAGCTTTGAAAAAATTTTTTAAAAGTGCTGAAAATACTCTGGTCAGAGAAACAGTTAATATTCTTCGTCAGAACTGGGAGGGAGACAAAAGAAGCTAATTAAGTTGCAAGGAGACAAGGGAAGGGAAATTGCTCTGATGGCTTAGAACTGGGGTGACCTAGGGATAAGCTGTAAACAAGTTGATCTGGCCACTGAGTTAATGGGAGCAGTTACAGTGAGAATGTAAAAAAAAATGCAGAAGGTAGGAAATACAAAGCTGGAGGCTATGCTTTGATGGAGAGTTGGGGAGGGGGAGATCGGGGCAAAAACAAACATGCTGAGCTAGTACCACAGATGGATGACTGATACAGAGAAATCAAGTTATCCGAACTTGTAAAATTAAATGTTGAGTCTAGAAGGCTGCAACATGCTCAGATGGAGGATGAGGTGCTGCTCTTCAAATTTGTGTTGAGACTTGTAGCAATACCAGAGACTGCAGACTGAGGTGACAGTGAAATGGAGAATTAAGATGGTAGACAACAGGAAGCTTCAGGGTCATCCTGCAGACCGAACGTGCAAAATGGTTCCCTAATGTTTTAGTTGTTTTTTTTCCAGTGTAGAGGAGACCACATTGTGAAGTATGCTGTGTTGGAGGATATGCAGATGAATCGCTGCTTCACCTGGAAAGACTGCGTGGGGCCCTGGGTGGTGGGAAGGGAAAAGGTGAAAGAAAGTGTTGCGTTGCCTGTGGTTGCAAAGTAATGTGCTGTAAAAAGGGGTGGTGAGTGGGAATGGAGGAGTGGACCAGGGTGTTGTGATGGGAATTGTTTCTCTGAAATCCTGAAAGGGAAGAGGAAGATGTGTCTGGAATCTCCTTGGAATTGCAGAGAATGGTCTGTCGAATGGAGAGGCTGGTTGGGTGGAAGGAGAGGACCAGTGTAATTGTATCACTGTTGAAGAGCAGAGACATGAGAAATGGATAAGACGCGATCAAGAGTGTTGTTAAAGGAAGAGGAGAAGCCACAGGAAGAAAGAAGGTATTTTAGAGGCACTTGTATGGAAGGTTTCATCTTCAGAGCAAATATGACAAAGGTAGAGTCCTGTCAGGAGTCGAGTGGGATGAAAATAGATGTGGGAGCTGTAGGCTTGTGATGGATGTTAGTGGTTTGGCTTTCACCAGAGATGAAGGCAGGGAGATAGCCAGACTTCAATTCTCCTTCAGGTTTTCACCCTGCCTTCACCTCATGGTCCGTCAAATTCTACCCTCCCTTTAGTGGATCTTTTTGTCTCTCTTTGGCCTACCCAAAGTGTGCTACAGCAAGACGTCCTGTTGTCTGCAGCAAGCTATTCATTCTTTTCAAATAGTCAAATTCTGATAGAACGTGTGTAGGGTAAATGATAGGGACCCTCGGAGTATTTATGTACAGAAAGACTGAGGTGCAAGTCCATGGCTCCTGAAAGTATGGTCACAGGTGGATGATGTAGAGAAAACGGTTCGGTATGTTTGCCTTCCAAGGATTGGTCTGTCATGTTGCATAGCAGCTGTTTAAAATATTAGTTAGACCTCACCCGTCTTATTGTGTATAGTTCTGATCTCCACACTGCAGGAAGGATGTGGTAGCAATGGAGATTTGGCAGTATGTTGCCTGAAATGGTAGTCCCTCTTTAGAAGGAGCGTTAAGCCTCTTTTGAATTGTGAAGGTCATTCGTAACTAGTCTCCCCTAGGTCTCTATTTCTAGAAAGCACAGGTTTATTGTGAGAGGGAAACATTTAAAGAGGATTGAGGGGTAATTTTCCTGGGAACGGGTACCTGAGGAGCTGGTGGAGACAGATGTATTTACGGTGCTTAAAAGGTGTTTGGATAAATACTTCCAAAGGAAAAGGTATAGGAGATGAAATAACAGATCTGTTTCTGTGCTTTGTGATTCTATGTAATATTTGATCATATTTCAAAAGATGTTACCCCAATAATGACATAAAGTAATCCTTTGCCCTAAGGGCATGTTATTGTAATTGTTCGCAGTATTGTATTTGGTTACCCATTTCATCATGCCTTTCCTTTTAAATCTATTTGCTGACAAGTCCTCCCTTAAGGTGATGGTGAACTGCTGCCTTATATTGCACACGCTTTTGATGCAACTGAGTGGCTTGTAAAGCATGTATCGGCCTGGTGTGTAAAGGGAACTGCTTCTTCGCTAGTTTGGATTTTTAACAGATAGTATTATGTTCAGCATTAATGAAAACATTTTTTAAATATTTTGAATTGGAGAAAAGATTATTTGCTTCATAAGATGTAGGAGCAGGATTAGGCTATTCAGCCCATCAACTTTTCTCCAGCATTCAATCATGGCTGACTTATGATCCCTCTCAACCCTGTTCTCTTGCCTTCTTCCCATAACCTTTGATGCCCTTACTAATCGAGAACCTATTCAACTCCACTCTACTCAATGACTTGGCTACCACAGCTGCCCTTGGCAATGAATTCCACAGGTTCACCACCATTTGGCTAAAGAAAATCCTCTACATCTGTTCTAAAGAGACTTCCTTCTGTTCTGAGGCTGTGCCCATGGTTCTGGAGTCCCCTAATATATCAAACATCCTTTCTATCTAGGCCTTTCAATATTTAATAAGTATCAATGTGATTTCTCCTTCATTCTTCTAAACTCTAGTGAATACAGACTCAGAGCTGCTCAACATTAACCCTTTCTTTCCTGGAATAATTAATATAAACCCCCTCTGGGCTTTCTCCAATGCCAGCACAGCCTTTCTGAGAAAAGGGGCCCAAAAACTGCTCCCAATACTCCCCAAGTGTGGTCTGACCAATGCCTTATAAAGCCTCAGCATTGCACCCTTGCTTTCATATTCTAGTCCGTTTGAAATGAATGCTAACATCAGAATCAAGTTTATAATCACTGGCATGTGACGTGAAATTTGTTAACTCATTGCATTTGCCTTCCTTACCACCGTCTCAACCTGCTAGTTAACCTTTAGAGAATCCTACTCGAGGTCTCCCAAGTCCATTTGCGCCTCTGATTCCTGAATTTTCTCCCTGTTTGGAAAATGGTCTACACCTTTATTCCTTTTACCCGAAGTGCATGACCATACACTTTCCTGCACCGTATTTCATCTGCCACTTCTTTGCCCTTTCTCCTAATCTCTCAAGACTTAGAAGTCTAGGTCCTTATGCTTCCTCAACACTACGTGCCCCTGCACCTATCTTTACCCTCAGATTTGTCACCCTTCTATTAAATGCATCTCCTTGATTCACTTCAGCTGCTCATTTGTTTCACACCTTCACCAATCTTGAAGTAAGGAAGCTTCTCATGAATTCCAAGTTTCGCTTCATGGTGACCTGGATTGATATCTTCTGGTAATGTTTTCCGCATAGTTTTGAGTTGAGAGTTAAAGGGCAGAAGTTTAGGGGTAACATGAGGGGGAACTTCTTTACTCAAAGAGTGGTAGCTGTGTGGAACGAGCTTCCAGCAGAAGTGGTTGAGGCAAGTTCGATGTTGTCATTTAAAGTTAAATTGAATAGATATATGGACAGGAAAGGAATAGAGGGTTATGGGCTGAGTGCACGTTGGTGGGACTAGGTGAGAGTAAGAGTTCGGCACGGACTAGAAGGGCCGAGATGGCCTGTTTGCATGCTGTAATTGTTATATGGTTATATGGTTGTTATATGGTTATACATATCTTGTAGCATCTCTTCTGTGTACATTCCATGAAAAACGATTGAAGTTTAAAGATCTTTATTTGGTCAACACTGGAGAGGCCAAGTCAGACATTTATCAATAACCTCAAATCCCTCCAATGTTTTGTCAGGTAGCCAAATGCTGCCTCCTGGATCATCCACATTAAAATGCAGTTTCTCTACATCAGCTCACCCATACCAGATCTCAATCCAATCATATTTGGTTAGTCTGTTCAGTTAATACCATCTGCAAGCAGAGCAAACTCTGCTTCTGTTCAGAGATCGGATGGGTTAGCCACATGATGATTGGCATCAGCATCATTACTGAGGTGGTAGCAGTCTTATTGTGTCTGCAATCAGCAAAGATTTCAGTGCCAATCTTCCCACCACAGTAGTTGACTCCTTGTCATGTTGTCTTTACATTTATAACCTTTTTCCTATAGCCATGTAAAATTTCTTTGTTCCTTCTTAACCTCCGAATTCATTGCTTGTGTGAAAGAAAGCTGCACCATAATTGAGTTACGTCCATACAACAATTGTTGCCATAAATGAATTTAATTAAAAAAAATAGTTTTGCAACCTCTTTCATGGTCTCCAAGCATGTGAATGTTATTGGTTGTCACTGTGTTACACCATTGGACAAGAAAGATCTCAATTAAGCACAGCAAGCTCTCACATACACAATGATTGCTGCCAATTTATTGGTTACCTTTAGTGATGCTGTTTGAAGAATAATAGTTACCTTAAATACTGGAGATCGTATCTCTTTGAAACTTTATTGGACCTAATTGAAAGAGATATTGGCCTTAATTTATTATCCCTTCTGTAAAGTGGCCTTGCTTGTATTGTAACAAACTTCCAAATAGTTTTATGTAATTTTTTGTGAAGCAGATTCAATTTCACAATATCTCATCATTGGTGCCTTTACTTTTATGGCCCCCACTTTCATTTTTTGGGTAAAGGTTATGGTGAAATACTGTAGCAGCTTTGTCGTTCACTGATTCTAAAGCAACATGATTTTGGGAGGACATTTTTACATGATTCTAAAGCAACACCATCCTCTGGTAAGCTGATATCCTGTACAGCTGGCCTCACTAGAATTCCAAAATGGACCATTCTTTTTACATCCTGAAATGCTTTCGTCTATGTCAGAGTGACAGATGTATCCCCTCAGCATAGACAAAGTGCTCCACCCATGAGATGTCATAGGATTCGTGTAGGTGTCGAATCATTCATTCCATTTTGTCCTTTGTTTTCATTAATTGGTGATGTGTGTTTATTCTTTTCCTTACATTGGGATGCAGCCAGGACTATCAGCATGGCATTTTCCAATCGATTGGATTCAAAGAATTCCATGAATATCTGATCTCGGAAACTACCTCCAATGAAATAAGGGAAAAGCTACTGACCCAAGGTACATTCCTGTGCTTGTGTATTGAAAGAGTAATGTTCAGCTACACTTGGCAAAGCAGTGCATGAGAGCTCCCTTCTGGGTGTATGAGGGAAATAGAGATACTTAACAAGCAGCGAATGTAGCAACAAAGCTCCACCAAAGCCAGATACACAAGTGCTCATACGTATCAGGAAGTTTCTGCTGAGCTCCTAGGCAAAATGGGTATCTTTGCCTCTGGCAAATAAGATCAATTAATCTGCAGTGTATGTAATGTTTCACCTTTTGAAACGTAAGCTTCCGTAACAAAATTAGCAATTATTACCCTTCCCAAATTGTTGTTATGTGAACCTTTGGACCACAGCAATCCTCTGGTTAAGAACTCCCATTGCATTGTTGGCTAGTGAGTTCCATGGGATGAAGTTCAGACTCCTATTCTGAATATAAGAATGTCAGAAATGGAGCAGGAGTAGGCCATCTGGTTACTCCAAATTGATTTTTTTTCCTCAGCTCTGTTTTCCAGTCCTTCCCCCATGTCCACTACTACTACTACTACGTCGACTCAGGCCTAGGGGGCCGGCGTTGGGCACGATGACGGACTCTCCACTTCTCCCTCTCCCTCATCAGTGTGATCAGTTCATCTACATTAGCCGCGCCGCTGTCTTCTTGGAGCGTGTTGACCGTAGTCTTGGGAGGGCGCCCAGGGTTCATCCTCTCGTGCTTGGGCTCCCATATGATGACTAGGCTAGCAGATAGCTCGGGGTGGCGCAGACAGTGCCCCGTTAGTTGCAGTCTTCTCACCTCGATTTTAGCGGAGAGCATCGGTAGGTCCCTTGATGCCCTTTGTGTTTGGAACGCGATTAATCTGTCCTTTGAGTAAGGATAACTTAGCCATAGCTCTCTAGAGTAGAGAATACCCCTCTGATGGAAGATATTTCTCCTTGTTTAAGTCATAATAGCTTACTTTTTATTCTAAAATTATTCCCGCCTCATCTTAGACTCATCAGCCAAGGCAAGCATCCTCCCTGCATTACTATTATGTCAAAACGTACAAAACGACGGAGTAACACAGCAAATCAGGCAACAGAGGAATACTCAGTCGACATTTCGGGCCAAGGCCTTTCATCAGCACTGGAAAGGAGAGGGGAGGAAGCCAGATTAAGGTGGTGGGAGGAGTGGAAGGAGTGCAAGCTGGCAGGGGATATGTGAAACCAGGTGAGGTGGGGAAGGGAATGATGTGAGAGGCTGGGAGGTGATGGACGGAAGAGGTAAAGGATTGAGGAGAGTGGACCATGGAAGAAAGGAAAGGAGCAGGAACACCCGGGGCCCCTCCTCATCTGAGCTGTCTTTGACTGATACTGTTGGAGTGGTGAGTGGTTTTAATCATTTACATGTTGTCTCACTCCTGGCAGGAATCACAGCACTGAAACAAGTCGCAAAGCGTTATGCCAGAAAACAAAACAAGTGGGTCCGGAATCGCTTCCTGAAAAGTAAGTAACGGAATGTTTGAGGAAGAAATATGGGGACCAAATATGTTTTCTTAAACATCAAGTATGCCTGAACACTTCTGTGAAGCTCTATATCACAACATCCCTGTTTAAAACCTGCTCAAGTATCTCGGCTTCATCCGAATGTCACTGCTTCGTGGGGTTCTGGAAACCTATTCAATAGTAACTTTGTGAAGGAAATTTTAAGATTAAATATGAATAATCTGTAAAACTGTGGGGAGCAGTAAATGGTTGGGATGAATTGAATATGTCAGTCAAAGAGCCAGCACAAGCCATAACTCAGAATAAATCAGGTTTAAGTCGTTTTTGTTGTTTTTTTGGCAGCAGAACACTGGAATACAGAATAATAAAAACTATACAGTGCATTGAAAAAATATTCAGCCCCTAACCCTTTGTTCACGTAAGTGAATATTACAACCAGGGATATTGATCTATTTAACTGAGAATTGTTATTTATGTTTTTTTTTCACCTTGAGCCCAAAAGACGGGGAAAATTGGAAAGCATGAAAAACTAAAAATTCAAAATATGAAATATCAGCAGTTCAAAAGTATTTATTTATCTATGCTCAGCATTTGAACCACCTCTCTCACAGCTTTTACAGCCAGGAGTCTTTTTGGATAAGTCTCTATTAGCTTTGCAAAATGTGATGGAGCAAGTTTTGCCCACTCCTCTTTGTAAGGTTGCTCAAGCTGTGCCATGTTAATTGGGAGGCAGCAGTGGACAGCAATCTTGTGGGCTTGCCGAGAGATATTTGATTGGGTTGAGGTCAGGACTCTGACTGGATCAATTTTCTTCATTTGATACCACTTCACCTTTGCTCTGGCAGTGTGCTTAGGGTTGTTATCCTGCTGAAAGGTGAACTTCCTCTCCAGTTTAAGCTTTCTGGCAGAAGCTAGCAGTTTTTATCCAGGATCTCTCTGTATTTAGCAGCATTCATCTTCCCATCAACCAGATTTCCAGTTCCTGCTGCTGAAAAGAGTCCCCATAAGGTGATGCTACGGCCACCATACTTTACAATAGAGATGGTATTACCTGGCTGATGATTTACGCCACACGTACCACTTAGTGTTGAGGCCAAAAATTTCCACTTTAGTCTCATCTGACCTCAAGACCTTCTTCCACATCTTTACAGTAATGCTTTGCTAAGTCTTTACGGGCAATAATATACTTTTTTTTTCCCTGATATCTCTAAGGTACTACAATCTTGCTGTGAGGTCTTGTATTTTCCAGATAATTTTACTTTCCCAGCAGGATAGTTGAGAGTCGAGATTTAAAGTCTTTGCGTTTCACTTGTGCCTGTAGACCGCTGCACCTTCCCTGCCTCCGTTTTCTTAAAGGGGAGAGGCACTCCTGACCCAAGTCTGCCATTTGGGGTCTGTTGATTTTGAGTTTTGATGGATTTTTTTTTAAGTCTTAAATGTTTCCTGAAGTAGCCATGGCTGTGACTGTGGACTTCAGCTGTAGTAGTCCTAAACAAAGCTATTTGATGATTCCCATGGGAGCTACATGCAAAGCTTTGCCGCTTATCAGCAGTATCTTAATCTTAACTCATGTAATTGGGAAAAGAGATTTTACTCATAGATGCAAACAACAGGAATTCTGCGGATGCTGGAAATTCAAGCAACACACATAAAAGTTGCTGGTGAACGCAGCAGGCCAGGCAGCATCTCTAGGAAGAGGTGCAGTTGACGTTTCAGGCCGAGACCCTTCGTCAGGACTCGGAAATTCAAGCAACACACATAAAAGTTGCTGGTGAACGCAGCAGGCCAGGCAGCATCTCTAGGAAGAGGTGCAGTTGACGTTTCAGGCCGAGACCCTTCGTCAGGACTCGGAAATTCAAGCAACACACATCAAAGTTGCTGGTGAACACAGCAGGCCAGGCAGCATCTCTAGGAAGAGGTGCAGTCGATGTTTCAGTCCTGACGAAGGGTCTCGGCCTGAAACGTCGACTGCACCTCTTCCTAGAGATGCTGCCTGGCCTGCTGCGTTCACCAGCAACTTTTATGTGTGTTACTCATAGATGTGCTGGTTTGTCACTGTCACGTGCTGAGATACGGAGAAGAACTTAGTTTTGTGAGTCAGACATAGAGATCATTTCAAAGTAAGTTCATAGTACAGGGGAAAAGCAATAATGAAGTGCAGATTATGGTGTTACAGTTACTGCCACAGAGAAAATGCAGCGTAGGTAGACAATAAGATGCAGGAGCCATGATGAGGTAGATTGTGAGCTGAAGAGTTCAGCATTAATATTCAAGAGTTCCTTTCCAAATTACTACAGTGGGATAGAAGCTTGGTGCCTGAAGGAGGGGGACAAGTGATACTGGGGTGTGAGAGGTTTTTGATTTTGCTCATTGTTTCTCTGAGGCAGCGAATAGTGTTCAAAGGTTCATTTATTATCAAAATTATGTATGCAGTGTACAACTCTGAGATTCGTCTTCTCCAGATCAGGGGTCCCCAACCTTTTTTGCAACGCGGACCGGTTTAATATTGACAATATTCTTGCGGATCGGCCAACCCGGGGGGTGGGTGGTGGTGGTAGGGTTGCCAGCGGACAAGAGTAGCAGTCAAGTACGTTGTGTTTACCCCGAGAAAGACTACAATTACCATGAAGCCTTGCGCAGGCACTTGTGTGCGCATGCGTGTATGTGCTGATTTTTTTTCTACAAATCGTTTTTGGCAATTCTGTTCGGTGGTGGGGGGTGTTAATCATGACCAGAATATTGGTGATAAGTGGCTAATACACTCAATTTCGTTTCTAAAAGGGTTTATCTAACGAATTTAATATTAAACACACAGCACATATTTTCCCTGTATGAACATATAAAATCATTGCAACACACCAATATCACTGAATCAGTGGGAGCCCTGGGCTTGTTTCCCTGCAACAAGATGGTGCCATCGAGGGGTGATGGGAGACAGCGATACTCGAAGGGGGTTCCTTATGTCCAGTCTATTCTGCAATTTAGTTTTCGTTGCATTCATTGCAGAGATACGTTGGAAATGGAAGCAACATTTTCAGTGCTTTCCTGGCTATCTCAGGATATTCAGCCTTGACTTTGCTCCAGAATGCTGGCAGAGATGTTATGTCAAACATACTTTTCAGCCTGCCGTAATTTGCAAGCTCGAGGAGTTGATCTCCTTCCCGTGCTGACATGGATGACGTGCGGGTAATAACCTCGCATGCGTAATGACCTCACGTGTGTTCAAGCTCAACAGTAGGTGTGACAGGGAATGAGGAAACGTGCAGCTGACTCCTGTGGCCAAATCATATCATTTCCTCGTGGCCCGGTAGCACATGCTTTGCGGCCCGGTACCAAGCCCGCAGCCTGGTGGTTGGGGACCGCTGCTCTAGATAGTCACAAGACAAATGAAGCATGGAAGTCATTCAAAGAAAAATATCAACCTCCCACCTCCCCACACAGGAGAAAAACTAACAAAATACAAAAAGAACATTGACCCCCCCCAAACCCCCTCCCCACGCACAAAACAAACCTAACAGAACGCAACAAGAACATCCACCCTTAAACGTCTTCACCTGCACAACAAAACGAGAAAGAACAGGTGAAAGCACCAAATATAAAAATCATAAGAATGAAAACAACAGTCCATAAACTCAATTGACCAATCGATAACACGGGACCTCAGTAACATCCTCCAGCATCATTGAAAGAGAGAGACACCTCGTGAACGCAGAGGCCTACCCGTCTCTTGATAACTATCATCAAAGAGCCTTGGTTCGCAATGCTGTTGGTCGCTT
Organism: Mobula birostris; assembly: GCF_030028105.1. Lineage (NCBI taxonomy): Eukaryota > Metazoa > Chordata > Chondrichthyes > Myliobatiformes > Myliobatidae > Mobula > Mobula birostris. The sequence goes on from NC_092399.1 coordinate 35,260,320, forward strand.
CAATTGGTTGCATGATTTGTATTTTTTTCTTGCGCATCAGGTGCTTGGCTTTTATTTTTACTTTTTATTCATTTTTTTCTTTAATTGTGTTCTTTCGGTTTCTTGCTCTGTGGCTACCTGTGAGCAAGCAAATCTCATGGTTGTATAATTTATACGTTCTTTGATAATGTACTTGAATCTTGTTAGAGTAATGGATCCCGCAACCCATCTGGGTCGTAGAAGTGCTGTACAGATGAGCACTGCACCAGTTGCCTCCACCTCTCACGGTTGTGGGCAAGTGCCTGGGCTGTAGCAAAGCTCTCTCCAGTCCACTCTGCAATGTTGTCTGCCCATTTCTTCCTCTGCCTTTTTCTTTTTCCCAGCACCGCTCCCTGAAGAATGGTCTTTCAGAGTCCACTCGATCTTGTTATGTGGCCATACTATCTCAGTTTCCTCTTCTTTACTGTGGACAGTAGATCTTTGTAGTGTCTTGTGCTGAGTGATGGTTCTTTGTACTTTTGTATGGGAGATGCTGAGGGGCCTTCTAAATCATCTCATTTCTGCTGCCTGGATCTTGTAGTTCTGCTGTCAAAGTCTATGATTTACATAAATACAAGAAAATGGTGAGCACAGAATCAGGTTTATTATCACTGGCACGTGACGTGAAATTTGTTAACTTTGCAGCAGCAGTTCGATACAATACATAATCTAAAACAGAAAAAAAATAAAAATAATAACAATAAATAAACAAGTAAATCAATTACAATATATGTATTGTTACGTACCCCGTAACTGGGTTGCCAAACCAGCAGAAATGGATCACTCAGTTGGAGTCTGGACTACTAGAACTAAGAAAGTTTTATTAAAGAAACAAACAACACAGTAATCGAAAGGATAATAAATGCAACAGTTCAGCAATGATAAACACACATGTGCACAGAATTAAGATAACAGCATCAATCAAGCTCTATCGTTGTCTAGGGATAAATGACCAATTTCAAAGTGACACAAAGTTCAATCCAATTTAGTAGTGCAGTTCGCAGTAATCGTTGCCATGGTGATGGACAACGTGGGGGGGGGGAGAGAGAGAGAACGGGAACGACTGATCATTCAGGCACGGCTTCCACTCACAGACCGGCGATAATTGCTCACAAGCAGCTTTTGGGCAGGTCCTTGGTGATGTCACCTGAGGTCACTGACTGTGACCCCTCCTCCAGATGCGGTCGATCCTCTGCAGTGAACCCGGCACCCAAGCAAGGGCGGACACACACCGGGTTCCCGCTGATCGTACCTTTCCACCCTGTGCGTTGTCCGGTACTTCCCACCGACTCGTGAGAGGCGCATCGCTTCCAGGGTCTCGTTACCTCGGGTGTCGTGTGTGCTGCCTTAGCGAACCTGTCCCTTTTTATCCCCCTGCTGGGGTATCGCCTGTCCATCACTTCAAACAGTTCAGGGTTTAAAGGGGGAGCCGATCTTGGCAATACCCAGACTGATGGCTCCTTCATTAACATCTCCACATGCTGCTTCATTGTTCCTTATCTCTCCTTCCCCCTGAGGACAGGTGGCAGACCAACTGCTGATGCCACTGATGCTAACCCAGGCCAGCAAACATCTTAATTTTATGTGTATACTCATCACAGTATATTGAATCGATTTTAAGAAGTGCAAATAAACAGAAATACTGTATATTAAAAAAAGTGAGGTAGTGTTCAAGAGTTTAATGTCCATTTAGGAATCGGATGGCAGAGGGGAAGAAGCTGTTCCTGAATCGCTGAGTGTGTGCCTTCAGGCTTCTGGCATGCCCTGGGTGCTGAAGGTCCTTAATAATGGACGCTGCCTTTCTGAGACACTGCTCCCTGAAGATGTCCTGGGTACTTTGTAGGCTAGTGCCCAAGATGGAGCTGACTAGATTTACAACCCTCTGCAGCTTCTTTCGGTCCTGTGCAGTAGCCTTCTTCCCCCTCCCTTACCGGACAGTGATGCAGCCTGTCAGAATGCTTTCCACAGTACAACTATAGAAGCTTTTGAGTGTACTTGTTGACATGCCAAATCTCTTCAAGCTCCTAATGAAGTATAGCCACTATCTTGCCTTCTTTATAACTGCATCAATATGTTGGGACCAGGTTAGATCCTCAGAGATCTTGACACACCCAGAAACTTGAAACTGCTCACTGTCTCCACTTCTGATCCCTCTACGAGGATTGGCGTGTGTTCCTTCATCCTACCCTTCCTGAAGTCCACAATCAGCTCTTTTGTTTTACTGACGTTGAGTGCCAGGTTGTTGCTGCAGCACCACTCCACTAGTTGGCATATCTGACTCCTGTACGCCCTCTCCTCAACCCCTGAGATTCTACCGACAATGGTTGTATCATCAGCAAATTTATAGATGGTATTTGAGCTATGCCTAGCCACACAGCCATGTGTATATAGAGAGTAGAGCAGTGGGCTAAGCACACACCCCTGAGGTGCGCCAGTGTTGATCGTCAGCGAGGAGGATATGTTATCACCAATCCACACAGTACGTAATCGATGTGGCTTTGATATATTCCACTGGGCGCATCCCAGGACCGGCATCATGATGCCTTGTGCTCTCCAAGATTGTTCACAAGCACCATGTTGCAGCTGGTGAACTCAAGTAGGTGTAATCCTCACTCACTGGTTATGACATTACAGGAAGGGCCGCAGAATTCCTTCCAGTCTTTGTGTCTGCACCCACCTTGGCATTCCAGTCCCCCAGATGATTAGAATGTCCTTTTTGTCCACCTTGTCAATAATGCTCTGGAGTTAGGAGTAGAATTCCTCCTCTTGTCCATCTTAATAGTCCGTTGTTGGCGCGTAGGCCTGTATTACTGTGACGTTGAAAGGTGCTGCTCTAAGGTGGATGGAAATAAGCTTACTAGATACTGGGCAGCACCCCAGTACTGAGTTCTTGATGCTCTTGTTGACCAGAAATCCTAAACCATCGGCATGTTTGTCAAGTTCTCCACTGTATGTGACTTCCTCAGTAAGATGTTCACCAAGGTTTCTCCATCTGACTTCAGAGCTCCATGATGTGCCAGGTATATATATCTCTATTTCATCGGCGAGCTCCTGCATTTTCCCTCCTTGGGCAAGTGTTCTCACGTTCCTTGTGGCTAATGATGTGTAGTCTCTCCCACGGATCCCAAAGTTAACAAATTTCACGTCGCATGCCGGTGATAATAAACCTGATTCTGATTCTGATCTTCCGTGATGAGCAGCATCCTTAGCACCTCCGCCCTGGTGTGCAATGGATGGCGCAGTCCTTGGTGACCCAGGCGGCAACTCATCCGCTATGGGGTCTGTTGCTGTGTGCATCATGTATTGAAATTAAAGTTTTGTGTTTCTAGGCAGTACAAGAACAAGGAAATCTCATGTTCAGGCGATTTGATCTCTTAATCTTGACATGAGTACATCTTCAGTTTAATATAAGACCATGAAACATTGGAGCACAATTAGGCCATTCAGCTCGTTGAGAATGCTCTGCCATTCCATCATGGCTGATTTTTCATCGCTCTCAATATTCTCCTGTCTTCTCCCAGTAACCATTAACACCTGACTAACCAAGAATCTATCAACATCAGCTTTAAATATATACCCAGTGACTTGGCTTTTACAGCTGTCTGTGGCAATGAATTCCACAGATTCAACACCCTCTGTCTAAAGAAATTTCTCCTCATTTCTGTACTAAATGGATGTCCCTCTATTCTTAGGCTGTACCCTCTGGTCCTAGATTCCCCCACTTTAGGAAACATCTTCATGTCCACTATAGTTAGGCCTTTCATTATTCAGTGGGTTTTGATGAGATCTTCCCTCATTCTAAATTCCAGTGAATACTGGCCCAGAGCCATTTTGGTATCCACCTTATGTATGGTACTCCATTCAGCCCTAGAATGCAAACTTCCATCATGAAAACAGGTGGAAAAGTACTTTAGCTGTAGTGTCTCAGTTAGTTTGAAAGGATCTTTGATGTTTTCTTGGCTTTCATTGGCCACAAGGAAAACCGCGAAAACAATAAATAGGCTTTGTTCCTTAAGTGAAGCATTTGATGATAGGAACATAGAGAAACATAGAAAGCCTACAGCACAATACAGGTCCTTCGGCCCACAATGTTGTGCCGAACATGTACACACTTTAGAAATTACTTAGGGTTACCTGTTGCCTCAATTTTTCTCAGCTCCATGTATCTATCCAGGAGTCTCTTAAAAGACCCAATCGTATCTGCCTCCACCACCGTTGCCAGCAGTCCATTCCACACACTCACCACTCTCTGCATTAAAAAAAACTTACCCCTGACATCTCCTCTGTACCTACTTCCAAGCACCTTAAAATTGTGCCCTCTCGTGTTGGCCATTCCAGCCCTGGGAAAAAGATATGAACTACTTGTTTTCTCTTTTTGAGTGCCTTAAAAGTTAGCTTCACAGGCATGCTAAGTACAAACTGTCACAAAGGAGAAAATCTGCAGATGCTGGAAATCCAAGCATCACACACAAAATGCTAGAGGAACTCAGCAGGCCAGGCAGCATCTATGGAAAAAAAGTAGTTGACATTTCAGGCCGAGACCCTTCAGCAGGATGAGTCAGAATTAGAAGGTGGGGGAGGGGAGAGAGAAACACAAGCTGACAGATGAAAGCGGGGTGAAGTAAGGAGCTGGGAAGTTGATTGGTGGAAGAGATACAGGGCTGGAGAAGGGGGAGTGATAGGGGAGGACACAAGACCATGAAAGAGAGAGAAAGGGGGAGGAGCACTAGAGAAGTGATGGACAGGCGAGAGAGAGAGGAAAAAGGGGACGGGGAATGGTGAAGGTGGTGGGGGGGGAGGTGGTGTGGCCATTACTAGAAGCTCGAGAAATCGATATTCATGCCTTCAGATTGGAGAGATGAGACCACACTCAGGTTGGGCATGTCAGTCCATGTCTCTCCTGTCGCAATGAGGCCACACTCAGGTTGGAGGAGCAGCACCTTGTATTCTGTCTGGGTAGCCTCCAACCTGATGGCATGAACATCGATTTCTCAAACTTCCAGAAACGGCCAAGCCTCTCCCCCCACCCTTCACCATTCCCTGTCCCCCTTTCCCTCTCTCTCCTCATCTCCTTGCCTGTCCATCGCCTCTCTCTGGCACTTCTCCTGCTTTTTCTTTTTCCACGGCCTTCTCTCCTCTCCTATTAAATTACCCCTTCTCCAGCCCTGTATCCCTGTCACCAATCAACTTCCCAGTTCTTTACTTCACCTGCCTCCCTCCCAGTTTCACCTGTCACCTTCTATTTCCTCCTCCCCTCCCCCCACCCACTAACTCTGACTCCTCATCGTTTCTTCTCCAGTCCTGCTGAAGAGTCTCGGCCCGAAACATAGACTGTACTCTTTTCCATAGATGCTGCCTGGTCTGCTGAGTACATACTGTGGCGGCTTTCTTCTCTGGGCAGAATGTTAGGGGCCTTTGGTGGTCCATGTCTCATATTTGTCCTTGTAGAGCCAGAGCCATGCATTCACGCAGCAAGACTCAGTGTTAAATAGCAGAACTGTACTTTTAGTGGACAGAAGTGTAACAGGGGGTATTAAATCTGAGGTGCTGAGTTTGACCACTACAACAGACCAGACCCCAAGAGCAGGAATGTAAGGTGAGGTTTACAGCTGACGCTACCGGCAGGTCAGGAGCAATTCAGCGATTCAGGAACAGCTCCTTCCCCTCTACCATCCGATTTCTAAATGGACATTGAATCTTTGGACACTACCTCACCTTTTTTTTAATATACAGTATTTCTGTTTTTGCACTTCTTTTTAATCTATTCAATATGCGTAATTGATTTACTTGTCGATCTATTATTTTTTTATTATAATTATTTTCTCTGATAGATTATGTATTGCATTGAACTGCTGCTGCTAAGCTAACAACTTTCACATGCCGATGATAATAAACCTGATCCTGATTCTGAAACACAGGATTCAGAAATCTGCTCTTTTGGATTGTTTAAATCTTAGATTAAGCCATTTAATTGTTTTCTTTACAGTTTAATAATTAATTACTTGCTCCTCTGTATTAGTTTTTATATGCAAGTTTAACATGCTCCCGTGGCTATATAAAGTATAATTCTGCAAAGCTCTGGCTTCTTTGTTCTGCATTAAATGCATAAGTGTTTTCTCATTGGTTAAGTTGAAACTGCAGTATTCAAATGAGTACTGGTTAATTGGTTAACTCTTATCTATAGATTTGAATGACTTTTTTCTTATCTCTGTGGTATAAAAATATCTGTTCTACACCAGTCCCATCTTTAATTTCTCTCTCTTGTTCGACTTATAGACCACTATCCCTGTTTGTTCAATTTTCTCCTGCTTTATCAACTCTTAATAATACAAATGTGAAGCAACAAGTTTTGTTCCTTGTTCCTGACTTCTGAAAGATTAAAACAACAGAAACCATTTGGATGGGAAGCTTTTGGATTTTAAAAGGATTAGAAGGGTCGGGCAGATTTGAAATTTGGGCGTTCAAGTATGGGAATGAGGGCGAGGAAAATCAGGGAAGTCTGTTGGGTGAGGAGTTCAGGATGTGATGTTCTGAGGGAACACAATACATTAGGGAACAGTGATGTAGAGAGCAACAAAAGCTATCAACGCTTGCAGTAGGAGCTGAACCAGCAGGAAAAATAGCTGAAAATTGGCAGTTGGAACCTAATGAGGTGAAGCACTTTGGGAGGACAAACCAGGGTAGGATAAATACAGATAATGGTAGGGCAAAGAGGAGTGTTGTTAAACAAAGAGAACTTGGAAAACAGTTCTATAATTCCTTGAGGAGCATTACAGGTAGATGGGATAGTAAGGAAAGCTTTTGGCATATTGGCCTTTATAAATAGAGTCACGAGTACAGGAGTTGGTATATTATTTTAAAGTTGTATAAGATTTTGGTGTAAAAGAATTTGGAGTATTGTATACAGTTCTGTTCATACACCCACAAGAGAGATATCAATAAAGTTTAAAGAGTACAGAGACATTTCACAGGGATGTTGCCAGGAATTGAGGACATGAGTTATGGGGAAGGGTTGAATTGGTTTGGACTTTATTTCCTGGAGTGGAGGAGAATGAGGGAAGATTTGACAGAGGTATATAAAATAATGAGGGGTATAGATAGGGTAAATGCAAGCAGGCTTTTTCCACTGAGGTTGGGTGAGACGAGAACTAGAGGTCATAGGTTAAGGATGAAAGGTGAAATCTCTAAGGGTAGACTGAGAGGCAGGTATTCATTCTGTGGAGTAAGTGTGGAACGAGCTAGAAGTGGTGGATATGCGTTGGATTGCAACATCTAAGATAATTTTGGATAATACATGGATGGGAGGGGGATGGAGGGCTATTGTTCAGATGGGACTAGGCAGAATAATAGTTTGGCATGACTTAGAAACTAAAACTTCATGTTACTTATTCCAAAGAGAATTTGCTATGAACACAATTACAATCTGTTGCATGTCTGTCTGCATTTGAAGTGTTCATGTAGAGAACTGGAAATATTTCAATGGAAGAAATGAGATTTGGAAATAAAATGGAAGAATTAACACAGCATGGGAGATGGGAAGAAAGGCTCTTGTGTAAAGGTAACAATGTCAAATAACAGTAACATTTCTTTGATAAATATGTAGACAAACAGAATCTATCCTCAGTCAACTCTCCATAAAGTATTTACAGACATTTTATGACCATCCTCCTGTATGATTTGATTTCAAAAGGGCCAGGGGTGAACGTTCCATCAGTGTATGGCCTGGATGTGACCGTTGTCAGTCAGTGGGAGGAGATGGTGTTGCAACCTGCACTCCAGATCGTTGAGAGCTTCTTAAAGGTATGGAACACTGTGCTAGTGTTTAATGAGGGAGATGTGAAGTGTATATCACCGTGATATCGACACGGACAAGCCGTAAAGGAGAAAGGCAACAGAAAAGAAATTATAGACCAGTTAGCCTGACCTAATGGTTGGGAAGATGTTAGAGTCAGTTGTTAAGGATGAGGTGATGGAGTACTTGGTGACACAGGACAAGATGGTACAAAGTCAGCATGGTTTCCATCAGGGAAGTTCCTGCCTGACGAACCTGTTGGGATTCTTTGAAGAGATTACAAGTAGGATAGATAAAGGTGATGCAGTGTATATTGTACATTTGGACTTTCAGAAGGGCTTTGACAAGGTGCCACACATTAGGCTGCTTATCAGGTTAAGAGCCCATGGTATTACAGGAAAGTGACTTAACATGGTTAGAGCATTGACTGATTGGTAGGAGGCAGCAAGTTGGAATAAAACAATCCTTTTCTGGTTGGCTACCAGTGACTAGTGGTGTTTTGCAGGGGTCGGTGTTGGGACCATTTCTTTGAGATGATGGAATAGATGGCTTTGTTGCCGAGTTTGCAGATGATATGAAGATTGGTGGAGGGGGCATGTGGTGTTGAGGAAATGGGTAGGATAGAGAAGAACTAAGACAGATTGTCTTGTCTCCCTTTCTCTTCACCATTTACACCTCGGACTTCAACTACTGCACAGAGTCTTGCCATCTTCAGAAGTTTTCTGATGACTCAGCCATAGTTGGATGCATCAGCAAGGGAGATGAGGCTGAGTACAGGGCTACGGTTAGGAAACTTTGTCACATGGTGTGAGCAGAATTATCTGCAGCTTAATGTGAAAAAGTCTAAGGAGCTGGTAGTGGACCTGAGGATGGCTAAGGCACCGGTGACCCCTGTTTCCATCCAGGGGTCAGTGTGGACATGGTGGAGGATTACAAATACCTGGGGATACGAATTGACAATAAACTGGACTGGTCAAAGAACGCTGAGGCTGTCTACAAGAGGGGTCCGAGCCGTCTCTATTTCCTGAGGAGACTGAGGTCCTTTAACATCTGTCGGACAATGCTGAGGATATTCTACGAGTCTGTGGTGGCCAGTGCGATCATGTTTGCTGTTGTGTGCTGGGGCAGCAGGCTGAGGGTAGCAGACACCAGCAGAATCAACAAACTTATTCGAAAGGCCAGTGATGTTGTGGGGATGGAACTGGACTCTCTGACGTTGGTGTCTGAAAAGAGGATGCTGTCCAAGTTGCATGCCATCTTGGACAATGTCTCCCATCCACTACATAATGTACTGGTTGGGCACAGGAGTACATTCAGCCAGAGACTCATTCCACTGAGATGTAACACTGAGCATCATAGGAGATCATTCCTGCCTGTGGCCATCAAACTTTACAACTCCTCCCTTGGAGGGTCAGACACCCTGAGCCAATAGGTTGGGCCTGGACTTATTTCCTGGCATAATTTACATATTATTATTTAATTATGGTTTTTATATTGCTATATCTATACTCTATTCTTGGTGCAACTGTAACGAAACCCAATTTCCCTCGGGATCAATAAAGTATGACTATGACTAGATGAGGAGAATGGGCAGGAAGGTGGCAAATGAAATACAATGTAGGAAAATGCATAGTCATGCACTTTGGTAGTAGAAATAAATGTGCGGACTATTTTCTAAATGGGGAGAAAATCCTGGAATTTGAGATGCAGAGGGACTTGGGACTCCTTGTGCAGAACACCCTGAAGGTTAACTTGCAGGTTGAGTTGGTGGTGAAGGAGGCAAATCACATGTTAGCATTCATTTCTAGAGGTCCAGAATACAAGAGCAAGGATGTGATGCTGAGGCTTTATAAGGCATTGATGAAGTCTCACCTTAAGTATTGTGAACAGTTTTGGGTCCCTCATCTTAGAAAAGATGTGCTGGCATTGGAGAGGGTCCAGAGGAGGTTTGCAAGGATAATTACAGGAATGAAAGGATTATCATACGAGGAAAGTTTGATGGCTCTGGGTCTGTAGTCGCTGGAATTCGGAAGGATGAGGAGGGATCTCATTGAAACCTTTCGAATGTTGAAAGGCCTAGACAGAGTAGATGTGGAAAGGATGTACCCCCATGATGAGAGAGTTTAGGACAAGAGGGCACAGCCTCAGGATAGAGGGGCACCCTTTCAAAACAGATGTGGAGAAGTTTCCTTAGCCAAAGGGTAGTGAATTTGTGGAATGTGTTGCCACATGCAGCTGTGGAGGCCAGGTGGTTGGGTGTATTCAAGGCAGAGATTGATAAGTTCTTGATTGGACATGGCATCAAAGGTTACGGGGAGAAGGCCGGGAACTGGGATTGAGAAGGAGATGTAAAAAAGGATCAGCCATGATGGAATGGCAGAGCAGACTCGATGAGCCAGATGGCCTAATTCTGCTCCTGTGTCTTATCGTCTTGTGGTAAAGACTGTAGCCTTCAGCGGCAAAATGCATTGCGATGGAAAGGCAAAATTCAGCACCTGATTAGAAAGAAACAAGGAGGGAACCAGGCTTCACTCAGAGACCACATTTGCATTGAATTTTGGCAACTTGTGACACGTGTTCTGCAGTTAGTGGCACGACAAGCAGAGCCGCTGCTTCAGGTCCAGCATCCCAGGTGTAATCCTGACCTTGGGTGTTGCCTGCCAGGAGTTTGTACACTTCTCCTGTGAATGTACGGGTTTCCCACTGTGTCCCAAAAACACAGGGGTAAGTTAGCTGGATTCTGTTAATCATCTGTAGTGTGGGTGGGTGATAGGAGATTTGACAGGAGCTAATGGGCAAACGAGAGAATAGGTGGAAAGGAAATATTTAATTTTAATTATTTTTTATTTGGAGAGGGAAGAATATTGTTATGATTGTTCTGAGATCTGGTAAAAACCCAATGGCTGTATGTGATAGATGTGAGACTTAAAGCAAAATTGTCCTGAAGGTATTTGGTCAGTCTGTATTCAAGCCATCAACGATTGTACTGAAGAAAAACTGAACAAAGTGTTTCCATTTATTTCGATAGAAATAGCGACTATTTTTTGTAAGAATATGTAATCCTTGGTATTGTCAGTAGAATAATATACAAAAGTAAGGTTTCATTAAACCTTTATCAAATGCTGGTCAAGATTTAGCTGGAATATGCTCTTCGTTCAAATGACACACTTTGCCAGACTCGGATAGTGTCAAGTGATAGACTTAGTTAATTGCGTAGATTAGAGAAGCTAGGGTTGTTTTCTTCGAATATGGAACAGGCCATTGAGCCCATGATGTGCCAATCAATGCCAGTTTATGCCAACCATCTTCCTGTTTATCATCCACGTCTCTCTAATTCTTTCATTCATGTGTCTATTTAAAGTCTTACTCAACCAGACAGCTTGCTTTCACTGCTACTCCTGATAGTCTACTCCAGGTACCTACCACTCTCTTTGTTTAAAATAAAATGCCCCTCCCATCCCCCTAAATCTCCCCACCCCCTCAAACCATAAAGGCATGTCCTCTGGTGTTTGACATTTCCACCCTGGAGAAAAGATTCTGTCTACACTATCTATGTGTCTCTAAATTATAAAAACCTCTGTCAAGTCTCACCTGTTCCTCCGATGCTTAGAGAGAACAACCCAAGTTTGTCCAACCTTTCCTTGTAGTTTATACACTCTAATCCAGTCAGCATCCTGGTAAACCTCATCTGCACCCTCTCCAATCCTTCCATAATGGATCAACCAGAACTGCACGCAGTATTCCAAGTGCGGTCTCACTGAAGTTTTGTACAGCTGCAGAAATACTTCCTCAGTCTTATACTCAATGTCCCTCCCAATGAAAGCAAGTGTACCATGTGCTGCCTTTACCACCTTAGCCACCTTCAGTGAACTATGGACCTGAACCCCAAGGTACCGCTGTATCTCATTGCTATTAAAGAGTCTATCATTATAGTAAAAGAGAAATTATACTTTCTCCTTTCATGTGACCTCCCAAAGAGCAACATCTCACACTGCCCAGTTTGTATATGTCACTTTGAGATCCATTTTCTTGCAGGCATTTACAGGAAAATAAAGAAATACAATAGAATCAATTAAAAACTATAAACAGCAAACACTGATAAACAACTTATGTGCAAAATAAAACAGTAAAGAAATAATACTGAGGACGCAAGTGTAGAATCCTTGAAAGTGATTCTGTAGGTTGTGGAGTCAGTTCAGTGTTGAGGTGAGTGAATGTATCCAGACTGGTTCAGGATGTTTGTTACAGAATGTTGGTCTCTGTAACAGCAATGACGTTGTCATTCCATGTTCAGATCCAGGCTCCAAGTTCACCCTCCTTACTCATAATACTTATAACATTGATATAAACGCTTTCCAGCTCATCAATCCAGTCTTCTCCTTGTCCTTCCTTTCTGACTTGCTTCTCACACCATCTTTCTTGCCCTCAATCCTATCACCTGTTGCCCTGCTGTTTTGGTTCCTGTCTCCCTGCTGGTATTGTTTAAACCCTCCCATGTACCAGCAGCAAATCTCCTGGCGAGGATATTGGTTCCCATCCAGTTCAGATGGAAACATTCTTGTTTGTACAGGTCTTATCTGCCCTGGAAGAGAGCCCAATGATCCATAAGTCTGAAGCACTCCCTTCTGCACCAGCTCCTTCGCCATATATTGAACTGTTGCTCACTCACTTGCACGTGGCATGGGTAGTAATCATGACTTTGCAACCCTGGAAGTCCTACTTTTGAAATATTTTACCTAAGTCTCTAAAATGCCTGCCTGTCATTGGCACCAATATGGACCATGACCTCTGGCTGCACATCCTCCCCTCTCCAAATGTCCTGTACCCACTGCGACATCCTTGACCTGGAATCGAGGAGGCAATGCACCAGCCTAGAGTCTCGATTGCAGCCACAGAAACACCTATCAGCACCCCTTCCTATTGAATCCCCTGACAGTCTGCCCTTCCCTCCTCTGCCTCAGAGCCAGGAATGGTGCTGCTAACTGGGCGACTGCTGCTGTCATCTGTAAGGTCATCCCCCCCCCCCCCCCCGGCCGCCAAACAATAACCAAGAGGTATGTATACTTGTCAGTGAGGGGAATAGCAACGGGGGATCTAGCACTGTCTGTGTAGTCCCCTTACTTCTCCTGGTGATCACTCTATCTGTAGCCTGTGCCTCATTAAACCTCTCATTTATGATCCCCTCCACCTTCCTGATGATCCTGAGTACATCCATCTACCCCTCCAGCTCCTTGACCTGATCTGTCACAAGCTGCGGTTGGGTGCACTTCCCACCGATGTAGTTACTGGAGAGACCATGAGATTTTCTGACTTCCCACATTTTGCAGGAGGAGCATTCCACTGCCCTGACTGCCATTCTCTTTATGCTAAATCAAAGACCACAAGTCAGCACAAAAATTAAGACCTTAGTGGTTCTTACCTGTCACTCACCTGTCCCTTCTTGATGAAGCCTCTTGAGTCAAAGCCTCAGCTTCCAATCTTTACACTGGCCACTGTCAGAATGACCACTCCAAAATGGTCACTCCACTTTACCTTGCCTGTTATTGGCAGATCGCCATACACAGCGAATACGATTTTTAAAAACTTTTTTTAAAAGCTGCAGGCTCTTCCCCGCTGTTGTAAGATTTTTTAGGCAGTGAAGTTTCAAGATATTTATCAGGTGACCAAAATCAAAGTAATCAAATATTCAAATTTAGATTTATTATCAAAGAATGTATAAACTGTACAGTAGAGTACAGAAGAGGTTTTGTCTAATGGCAGAGCGATTGGTAACTAGAAGTAGCATTCATGGTAATTCATAAAATCTGGGGTGACAAGGTAATATTTTTCTACAGTGCAACTTGGAATGAAAATAAATAGGAGCTGGGAATCTAAACTAAAAAGAGAAAATACTGGGAATACCGAGTAGGCCAGGCAGGAAATAGAAGTGGAAATTGTCAAAGCTTCAGTTTGAAACCCTTCGGAAGAGCTGAAAAGGAAACATAAGAAGCTTTGGTGGGAGGGAGCAAGGGATGAGAATGTCTTCGATAGGTTAAAAATGGGTGAAGGTTACCTGGTCTCTGTGTGAGTGGGAGCAGATAGAGAGCAAGAATATAGACAAAAGAATGAAGGAGTTAAAAAATGTAGAGCAGGAGGACATGCCCAGCAATTCAGGGTAGGCATGAGCTCCATTGCCAGAGAGAAAACAAAAGGAAGAAAAAGTAAGCTGAGCCCAGGTTAGACAGATGTCTGATACAGACAGAAACCAACTTTCCCAAAGGCATAGAATTCAGTTTTGAGTCCAGAAGGCTGCACTATGCTAAGGTGGAAGTTGCAGTGTTGTGCCTCAGGCTTGAGTTTGGTCTCACTGTCACAGTGTAAGAGAGCACAGACAAAAGGTGAAAGTGGTTTGGGAATTAAAGTGACAGGCAACAGTAGTAGCAAGGGTTCAGAGGAGGTTCACGAGAATGATTCCAGGAATGAAAGGGTTATCGTATGAGGAGCATTTGATGGTTCTGGGCCTGTACTCACAGGAGTTTAGAAGAATACGGTGGTATGTCATTGAAACCTATTGAATGTTGAAAGGCCTGGGTAGAGTGAATGTGAGAAGGATGTTTCCTATAGTGGGCAAGTCTAGAACCAGAGAGCACAGCCTCAGAATAGAGGGTCATCTATTCAAAACAGAGATCAGGAGGAGTTACTTTAGCCAGAAGGTGGTGAGTCTGTGGAACTTGTTCCTAAAGTTGGCTGTGTAGGGCAGGACATTGGGTGTGTTAAAGGCAGTTTGCTAGGTTCTCGATTAGTCAGGGTGTGAAAGGTTAAGGGGAGAAAGAAGGGGAATGGGGTTGAGAGGGAGATGAATCAGCCATGTTGAAATGGTAGAGCAGACTCGATGGGCCAAATGGCCCTATTCTGTTCCTATATCTTATGGTTTTATGGTCAGCTTTGCAGGCAGAACATAAGTGTTATGCAAGGTGATCACCCAATCTACATTTGGTACATTCACTTGCATTTCTTCCAATCTAATGGGCTACTTTGGTGTTCACAGTGTTGTCTCCTCAGCAGTGGAGAAACCAAAGGCAGAGTAGTGAGCACCTTGGTACAGCGCAAATAGGAAATTTGCTCCCACAACGAGTGGTAGATGTGAAGAATATAAACATTTCTAAGGGAATGAACATGAGAACAAAGGAACGGGTGTCAGAGTACTACAGCACAGAAATGGGCTATTAGTAAATATAGTAAATAGTGATATGATTTGATGAGGTGTAACAGCAGGAAATACTCTAAGGAACAGTTGGCTCTGTGGCCTGGCTGGTAGTTCTTTATAATCAAAATCCCTGCTTTCTTTCTAGTCCTGTGCTTGCCCTTGCCTCACATTTCCCATTATTTCTATGAGCTTGGCTGCATAAGTCATTCTCTTTCTTACTAATCATTTCTGGCTGCATTGCTTAAAGTTAAACGTTGGCTGCTGTTATTTGTTGTTCCTGAGCATACGGACACAGTGCTGTAAATTTACATTGAACTCTTCAGTAATTTGATACAACACTGCTTTCTAAGACTGATGCAAATGATCCAGTGGTGCTTTTCAGATAAAACAGTGTGCACTGATGTCCTGCTGAAACAATCTTACATCCAGAATCATTAATCTGGTCTTTTATGCTTCTGCAGTTTGTCACTCTGCTGGCTTTTCTGCCTTGTTATGCTAGTGGTGTAATGAAATTAGGACACCCTAAAATGCAGATCGTAAATTCCTTAAATGAAGAATTGCTAAATCCTCAGTAAAAATGGTGGCAGAGAAGTCAAGCATGCTTTGCTCCAGAGGACTCTTCAAAATGTATTGATACCTCCAGTGACTGAAAGCCAATTATTTAATTTGGTGTGCTGATCCCAATCTCCTCTTTGTTACTGGTCATGTAATTTGTGTTGGCACAATGAATGGTGTTTGACAGCTGCTCTCCGTAACCACAGGGAGAGAAACCTGTAGCACTGCCGCTAACCATGGCTCAGGACCAGAATGATGGGAAGAGGAATCGTCGAGTCTGTGAATTGTGTGACAAAATCATCCTTGGTGATCAGGAATGGAAGGGTAAGAAGAATTACCTAACATGCATGATGAAACTCAGTGAAGGAAGGTTGGGGAACCAAGGATGAGGAACTAGCTGGGTAACAGATTGTTCAATGAACTCTGAATGTTTACTTGCAGCTCACCTGAAATCCAGGAATCATCAGTACCACTTGAAGAGGAAGAGGAGGGCGGAGGCGCAATTAAACACACACACTTCCTCTGACTCTGAAAACACTGCACAAGAAGTGTAGAGGTTGTTTCCAATCTGCAGTTGTATCGCAGGAACTTGGCCAGGGTGTGAATCAATCGGTATGAATGGTCTGGAGCAGTATCCAGCCGGAAGCTCTTACCTACTAGAGACTGAGTGCAGAATGACTCCCGTATCAAAGGACATGCTGTGCAGCCATTCCTCCGTCTGTACTTGTAATCAACACCAAATTTGTTGTTGATATTCTGGGTTGTAATTCCTGAAGCTTCCTGGTGGATCAAATTTTGGGTAAATATTGCATAATTTTCTTTTGAAAGTTGGAGATAATTGATACTGGCTTGCTAAAGGTGGCTGGATGTATTCCTGGAGATTTTCTAACATCTCCCATCTCCAGCCTTGCCATTCACTCAAGAAACATTTTCTCACCAGCTCTACTATTAACTTGCAACAGTGTTGAAGAAAAGTTAAAAGATGCATTTTATTCAGGGAGTATAGCAGATCCAGAAGGTTAATCATTCATTTTGAAGAGTGACTAACCATGACTTGAAACTAATCAGTAGTAACTGATCAAGTATGATAGAAGGAACAGATATTTGGAGTTGTAGCATATTCAGGACTTCCTTCCACATGCCTTTACCGATGAGCTATGTGAATAAAGGCCAGTCGTTAATGTGGAAAATGATGCACATTGACTAAAGCTGACTTCTTGCAGGGGGATGGTATGTGTTATCATTTTGTGTCTAATCTGAAAAGAAAATGAACAAAACAAGGACTGATAACAGAAATAGTAAATTACTCTGAGCAATGCATTGTCTATTGGGTTCAAGTGGAGAGTGATAGCTGTAACGGAATAAACTGTCAGATCGCACGAATGTCAGCTGAATTCTATAAATGGGACCAAGTGTACATTCCCAAGTTGAGGAAATTATTTCTATTGAATATTTTTGTTTTAATGCTCCATTTCTGTTCTGCATGTGCTGAACTTTTAATATCTTGTTTTTTAAAAATCCCACTAAGTTTAAGAAATTCCCAGTAATGGAGAGAGGCCTGTCAGGTACACCCAAACAGCTCCAGAATCACAATATAAATTTTAAATTGTCTTCATCTTAATTAGTGTATCCTTGGAACTCAAGTCACATTTCATTCTGTAAATCTGTACTATACTTCCTCCAAAGTCATTGCATCTTTCCTTGGATGTGGTGATTACTATATTCATGGTACTCATTGTGTTGTCTTACCAAGGCTGTAATAACTTGTCTATAAATTCTAACCATTTGAATTGTAGTTCCGTTTGCTAAACTTGTTCTAAATTTTATATACATTTACATAAAATGGATTTCTTTATTTCAACTTGTTGGGTTTTATATTTTGAGAGCAGTCTGCCCCAACCTTTGTAAATCCGGTCTCACATTTGGCTGTATTTTCCCCCTTTTTTTCAATCATACTAATATCTTTAGATATATACTTGTACAGTGCTTTGTAATCCAGCTCTATTTGTGGCATTGGTCAATTTATTTTCAACATACTTTCCAACGCTGCAGTGTAGACTAGTGGTCGCCAACCTGTCGATCGCGATCGACTGGTCGATCTTTGAGACTTTCCCAGTAGATCCTGAAAAAAATCAAAAATAAATACACAAATACTGTTGTAATGTGAGCATTAGAAAAATAAGTAATACTAATTAGGATAATGGTAATATAGCAATACTTTTGCTACTGAAAGCTGTTTGTAAAGAGAGATTGTTTCTGGGTTGCGGGGATTTAGTTCCGTGCCCAGTGTGCATGTGTGTAGCTCCCCACCATGCGCTGCATTTTCAGCATAGCTTGTGCTGCATCAAAGTGACCAATTAGATTAGATAAGAGTACAGACTGTCGCAAACATCCATATATGGCACTCGCTCGTGATACCCTGATAGCATGGTGGAGGCTCCACGAAAGAAGGCGAAAACGTACAAATTCCATCCAGAGTGGGAAGAGGAATTTCTATTTACCTTGGTGAAAGACAAGTGTGTATGTATGTTGTGCCACCAAACACAAGCACTGACTAAAAGAGGGAATCTGGAGCGGCACCAACCACCAGAAAATTAAAGACACTTACCCCTCCAAAGAGCGCAATTCGTGCCAGGAAAGTTGAGGAGCTAAAATCTGGGTTGAAGGCCCAGCAATCGTTTTTCACAAAACATGCTGCTCAAAATAAGGCTGCTATGGAAGCATCATTACGTGTAAGTTACCTTTTGGCTGAACACAAGAAGCCTTTTACAGATGGCGATTTATTCAAGGAAGCAATGGCCATTACTGCAGAGACTGTTTTTAATAACTTTAAAAACAAAAACGGCATCACAACCGCAATACATAATATACTGCTTGGCCCTGCAACAATGACAAGGAGGGTAGAGTCACCGTCAGAGTTCGTGGATCGAATTGTTACTCTGTGAATATTTTTCACTACAGTTCGATGAATCCCTGGATGTAATGCAAACAGCTCAGCTTGTTGTATTTGTCAGAATGGCTTTCCAGGATTTTACAACAATGGAGGACTTCCTCACTCTTTTGCAATTAAAGGAGAGAATGAGAGGTGAGGATATTTACAATGAGTTTTAAAAATATGTCCGTGAAAATGACATCCCCATTCATAAACTGGTGGCAAGTACTACTGATGGGGCCCCAGCACTGCGCGTTGGCTTTATAGCACTAAAAGTCAGTACCTACTTCGGGTCAACTTATCAATGTGAAATTGCTTTTTCACAGATGAAAATTATTAAATCTAAGTACAGGAGCTGTCTTACTGACAGACACCTCACAGACTGTCTCAAACTGGCTGGCTGTAGTTATGAGCCAAATTTCAGGGAACTAGCAGAAAGTATTCACCCCAGTCATCACACTGAGTGTAACAGTCAATTTTTATTCATTTATTTTTCGTGTTGAAATAAAATTAAATAATGAAACTTGGAATTAAAGGTGTGAAATATTGTAATATTCTTAATGAAAGACAGCTATGGCCTGTTTGATATGCTAGTTACAGTGTTTTCTTGTTTGAATTAATTTGAAAGTTTGACAAAAGTATTTTGTGTAATTCAAATACCATTAGCCCAAATAAAAGGCCTCAAATTGGAAGTATAATCTGAGCTGTTTTTTCTCTAAACGATTTAGTAGGTAGATCTTGCCTTTCACTAAGGTTGAGGTAGGGGATCTTGGGCTTAAAAAGGTTGGTGACCACTAATGTGGACCAATACTACAGAGGTGTAGAGTACAGCAGTCCATCCAGTACTGGGGTATTCCTCAATACCACAATGTAGTCCATCTAGTAATTTGCTGATTTTCCCAGTAATAAGAAAAATTAAGAAAACAAGTCCACAAAGTGAACCAAACAAAAAACAAGAATTAAAGCTCTTCTCCTGTTATGCTGCAGATTGGAGTCAGTGCAGGGCAAATAAATTAGACAGGATGCACCCAGACCCAAAGACCCTGGACAGACTGACTTCCAGCAGGAAGTTTCCCCATTGTAAATTAGAATGATTAATATTTATTTTCCAGTTAATCTGACTGAATTCTAAATGTCATAATGAGTACATGAACATTTTTTATATAGTATAGAGAGGAGCTACAGGGAGATGGTAAAGCTGAGTTGAAGTCCGCAGGTAGTTGTCAGGTTACTGTCAGGTGAGGAAAGGGAATAGACAGTGCAGAGTGCCCCTGTGGACATTCCCTGAATAATAACTACACCGCTTTGGATACTGTTGGGGGACGTACGATCTACCAGGGGAGCTGCAGCAGCCAGGGCTTCTGAAGCGCAAAGGTTCGAATTCAAAGCGGGAGGAGAAGATGGCGGCGTGACGCAGCTTGCAGCGGCCACTCCGGTGAGTGATATCTTATCTGTCAAGTAGGGGCCGTGCACAATCCTGATTTGATGGAGACAGACGTGAGAGCACGGAGGAACATCTGTGAAACTTCTGAAATGCCTGCTTCGCTGCCGCTGCTACTGTGTGATCCAGAATCTCCGGAGGGGAAGGCTCCGAGTCCTCAGCTTTGCTTTTTGGTCGGTGACCGGGATGGGGGTCGAAGCGCTCGGCAGGGATGGAGCTCGGTGCTCAGTGTCGGAGGGCTGGTCGGAGGCTCGAAGTTTTCGGATGGACCCAGAGTCGGCTGCGGTTGGGTGCTTCCAATGCATCAGCAAGTTTGTGACGCTTGGAGTTCATGGCAGGGAGAGTTTCTCCCTTCTACCGTCTGCATGAGATGATGGAGCTATCAGGACTTGAGACTTTTACCGTACCCATGGTCTGCTCTTTATCAAATTACGGTATTGCTTTGCACTGTTGTAACTATATGTTATAGTTATGTGTATTTGTCAGTTTTAGTCTTGGTTTGTCCTGTGTTTCCGTGATATCTCTCTGGAGGAACGTTGTATCATTTTTTAATGCATGCATTTCTAAATGATAATAAACGAGGACTGGCATCTGTTAGTCTTGCGAGACCATGGATCTGCGCTGGAAAGTCTTCACTCTCCAGGGCGCAGGCCTGGGCAAGGTTGTATGGAAGATCAGCAGTTGCCCATGCTGCAAGTCTCCCCTCTCCACGACACCAATGTTGTCCAAGGGAAGGGCATTAGGACCCATACAGCTTGGCACCAGTGTCGTCGAAGAGCAATGTGTGATTAAGTGCCTTGCTGAAGGACATAACACGTTCCCTCGGCTGGGGCTCGAACTCACGACCTTCAGGTAGCTAATCCAATGCCTTAACCACTTGGCCACGTGCCCACGCAAACAAGGACTGAGTGTCCTCATAATCTAATCAAAGTTCATATATGCCACCATATACAACCCTGAGATTCATTTTCTTGTGGGCATACTCGATAAATCCATAATAGAATAATTACTATAATAGAAACGATGAAAGAACGCACCAAATTGGGCATTCAATCAGTGTACAAAAGACAAACTGTGTGAATACAAAAAGGAAGAAATAATAATAAATAAGCATTAAATTTCGAGAACATGAGATGAAGAGTCACTGGTTGTGGGAACATTTCAGTGATGGGGCAAGTGACGTTATCCCCAAGAGCCTGATAGTTGAGGAGTAATAACTGTTCCTGAACCTGGTGGTGTGAGTCCTGAGGCTCCCTGTACCAGCTTCCTGATGGCAGCATCAGAAGAGAGCATGTGTTGGTTTGTGGGGGTCCCTGATGATGGAAGCTGCTTTCCTGCGACAATGCTTCGTGCAGATGTGCTCAATGTCAGGAGGGCTTTACCTGTGATGCTCTGGGCCATATCCACTGCTTTTTGCAGGATTTTCATAGAACTCTGGCTTCTTTCTCCTGACCCAAACTCCAAAAAGAAATGTTGTTCTTGTTATGTTTTAGTGTTGATATTATGCACCTTAAAGTGGATGAAGGTCAGCTATCATGGAAGATAGTGGATTACAAGCCAGGTTAAGGCATCAAGATATGAGGCTACCTCTTCAAGCACAATGTTGGCCAATGTGCGGTCACTGGAGGAGAAGATAGAAGAGGACCTAAGGGTAAGATTGCTGTATTGGAGGGAAATGAAGGATTGCTTCCTTCTGTTTCACTGAGCCATGGCTCATTCCGGACATGGAGATCCAGCCCTTGGGATTCTGAATCCACCGGATGGACCACTGACTGCTGATTTGAAGAAGACAAGAGGTGGATGACTGTGTTTCATGATCAACACTTTGTGATGCTCGGACGTAGTGGTCTTGTTGCACTCTTGTTATCCTGACCTGGAACAGCAAATGGTTAAATGCCGATGGTACTACTCTTCCGTGATCATGTCCACAGTTTACATCCCACCCATGACAAATGTTAAACAAGCACTTGATATATTGAGAGCCATTATTAGCAAACAAGAAACATCTGTTGGATCACAGCCTAACCCAACACCTTGCACATCGTTGCCAGGGACTTCAGTCAGGCGAGTTTGAAAAAAATTTCTGCCCAATTATCATCAGTACCAGCTGCCTCTTCAGGAGTCCCAACAACTCGACCACTGCTACACTACCAGCAGGGACTACCTACTGTTGACCGCATTTCAGGAGTCTGAACAACTGGCTGTACTCCTCTTCCTTGCATATAGGCAGAGGCTAAAGACTAAAGCACGAGAGATAAGATCAACAAGGAGGTGGTTGCGGGAGGCAGAGGAGTGAATACAGGATTGCTTGGAGTCAGTAGACTGGACAGTGTTCAGGGGCTCATCAGAGATTCTGAATGAATACGGTACAGTTCCTGGACTGTATAAAGACTCATGGACAATGAATGTGTCCCCACAGAATCATTCAGTCTTCCTCAAACAGGTGCCCTGGATGGACCAACAGATCTCCAGTCTGCTGATGGCTGGGTTGGTGGCTTTCAGGTCTGGTGATGAAGGAAAGTACCAGAGGTCAGGGTATGACCTCCAGAAAGCTATCTCACATATGAAGTGGCAAATCCAGACCAAACTTGAATCACAGAACATGTTCAGCAGCTGTGGTAGGGCTTGAATGCTATCACCTCCTACAAAGTAAAACCAAGCGACATATGTGACAATAAGTTTCTGCTCCCAGATGATCTCAATGCTTTTTATGTTTCTTTAACCAACCAAACATGGAGGCACCTTTATAAACTCCCACAGCCCACAACAACCCTATGATTTCAGTCTCTGAGGCCAAAGTCAGAGCATCCTTAAGGAGAATGAATCCAGGGAATGTATTTGGCCAGGATGGTGTACCTGGCTGAGTATTGAAGATCTGTGCTAATCAACTGGCCACAATGTTCAGTGACATCTTCAACCTCTTGTTTTGGCAGTGTCAGGTACCTACCTGCTTCAAACAGGTTGCAATCATACTGGTGCCCAAGAAGAACATGGTAGCCTGCCTCAATGACTATTGTCCAATAGAACTTACATCCACTGTGATGAAGGCTTTGAGAGGATGGTTATGAAACACATAACTCCTACCTGAGACGCAACTTGGATCCACTCCAATTTGTCAACCACCACAGCTGGCCAACAGCAGACGCCATTTCATTGGCTCTTCACTCAGCTCTGGAGCATCCCAACAGCAAAGATACATGTTTCAGAATGCTCTTCATTGACTACAGCTAAGAATTTAACAGTTGAAACATCAATAACCTCCAAGACCTCAGCCTCGATACCTCCTAGTTTAACTGGATCCTTGATTTCCTCACTTGCAGATTCCAGTCTGTTTGGATTGGCAGCAATAATGCTTCCACAATCGCCATCAACACGGGTCCACTCAAGGCTGTGTGCTTAGCCCCCAGCTCCACTCATTTTCTACTTATGACTGTGAGGCTGTGCAGTTCCAATGCCATACTCACGTATGCTGACGACACCGCTGTTGTTGGCCAAATCAACGGTGCTGATGAATCGGCGCATAGAAGAGAGATTGAAAATCTAGTTGAATGGTGCCACAACAACGAACTCTCTCTCAGTGTCAGTAAAACCAAAGAACTCGTTATTGATTAAAGAAGAAGCAAACCAGAGGTCCATGAGTTAGTCCTCATCAAAGGATCAGAGCTGGAGAGGGTCAGTAACCTTAAATTCTTTGTCATTATCATCTCAGAGAATCTGTCCTGGACCAGGCACATAAGGGCCATTACGAAGAAGGCATAACAGCACCTCTACTTTCTGAGATGTTCGTGCAGATTTGGCATGGCATGTAAAACATTAACAAACTTCTAAGGGTGCACAGTGGAGAGTATCCTGACTGGTTGCATGACCACAATACGGAAAACCCATTTCCCATGAAGTGAAAAGCCTACCAAATGTAGTGGGTGCAGCCCAGTCCATCACAGGAAAGGCCTCCCCACCATTGAGCATACCTTCAAGGAGTGCTACTGCAAGCAAGTAGCATCCATCGTCAAGGACCCCAACCATTCAGGCCATGCTGTCTTCTCACTGCTGCCATCAAGAAGGAGGTACAGAAGCTACACCATGTGACCAGGTCCCACACCACCAAGTTCAGGAACAGTTATTAGCATTTAACCATCAGGCTCCTGTACCAGTGTTAATAGCTTCACTCAGCTCCACACTGAACCAATTCCACAGCGGTGGGCTCACTTTCAAGGAATGTACAATTTGTGTTTTCAAAGGTGTGTATTTATTTATTTATTTATTTTTGTTTCTTTATTTCATTGCTTGTTTATTTGTTACTTGTTATATATTTACAGTTTGTCTCCTTTTGCATATTCATTGTTGGTCCTTCTTTGTGTGTAGATTTTCATTGAGTCTATTGTGTAATTTGTAACTACTCAGAAAGCCCACAGGAAAATGAAACTTGGGGTATTGTATGTGACAAATACATCGTTTGATAATAAATTTACTTTGAGCTTTGAGTGAAATACTAGAACCCTTAAACCCAGCCTCTGGCAAAGTAGTTGTTCCCATTCATTCTGAATGCATCACACAATAAACTAACATTGAAACATGGGAAGCCATTGAAAGAACAATTAAATGCACCATTATACTAGAACATTGTGTAAAATTATTTTTTTTAAACACAAATTCTTCGCATTACATTAGGTGGATGATCATACTACCAAGATTTTAGTCGATCAATTTCTCTGACTATCCCCACTATTTCACTCCATTGTCAAATGTTAGGGTAAGCTAATAAATTTCTGCACTACTGGTTTGTATTCCAAATGGTTTAATGGAGCCCTTGGTCCAGTTTTTGCATGGGAAGATAAGATGGCAGGATACACCGAAGCAGAATGTAAGATAAAATGGAATTTCTTTCATCCCTGGTCAACTGGAACTGACAACTCCAATATTTATTTTGAGATTTTAGTCCCATAAACTACTTTATTTACCCAGATTTCCTATTTGCCCTCCTTCAGGCCATAGCACATAATTCGTGCTTTGACACAGATGATACCTTACAACAAAAAGTAGTTCAGAAATTTTGGTGCCCTTTTGAGTCCAATTATATTTCAGATAGACTTCGGCAAGTTGGAAAATAGGGTAGACAAGTCTATAAGAAATTCTACTGTTGATGATAGTAAAACTTGGGATAACGTTGATCACCACTCCCTGAATAGATAATATTGCACATGAAGACAAGCCTTCAATTATTATGTATTCAGTTTGTTGGTATTATCATCAACAAGCGTTTCACAATTTTCACAGTATTTTAGAAAGTATGAATAAGGGCCACTAGTTCTGGTTGTCCTGACACAGCTACCACTGTTCTCGGTGATTGCCAGCAGATTCGTCATTTTGGTAACTGATCTTATGGGATCATTACTACCTCCTCATGCACCGAGCCCTGTGGTCTCACCCCTGGAGTGTGGGGCGTCACACCACCCTGATCCTGATTGCTGTGGGCTCCACTTGAAAAAATGCAGCTTTCCAAATCGAATTTGATGATCCCCATTTTCGTAATCTCGCAATCACAATTTTAGCTGGTGCTTTAGCCCAGATGCATGCTATCAGGTAAGTTGTCACTTTTACTAATCAGAATCTACTGAAACAACAGATGAGTGAAGCACCTTGTTTCATTAGTTTCCCTTCGAGACCCGTGCCAAGCCTTGTTCCAGCTGAAACACGATTTAAGCCATTCACATCGGTTGCAAATTTGACTCTGCAGCAGTAAGTGCCGTTTCTACGTGCACCACTGGGTAGGCCTCCAAGATCTATGTTGCTTGAGTATTGGAGAAGATATGTTGGTCCAGGATACACTTCACTCATTCCCTCCTTCCAGTTTTCATGAGCCATGGAGTGTTTATTTCCACCATCAGCTTCCTGACCACATACTTTTGTCCAGATATATTGGTGTTAGACCAGCTATACTCTGATTTGTGCCTCTCTCTGCCTGAGAGGGCACAGTCCTGATGAGGTGCCTAAGGCCCCACAGCATTCTCCCATCTGTAGATCCGCAGCATCCAGCCAAGGCAGAGGAATTTCACAAACAAGCTAGCGTCATGTTGAGCCAAAACAGTGAACGTGGCTTTCCGCAGCGAGTTGTTGGTCACAGTCCCCATCCGCAAAAAGCCAACCAGGCAGGGTCACCATCTGTGAACTCGGACTGTGGCACCAAGGCTGATAGCAGAGACCACGATGTTGTTCACTGTGGCAATGATGGGAGAGTGCTGGGACTGGACCACAGGAAGAGCCAGCAGTCTGAGAATTAATGAGGTGGTTTAGGCCCAAAGTCCTGACTAACTGACTAATTCTGGCATTTTGTTTTCACTGACAGTATTCTGAGAACTCAGTTCCAGTCTGGTGGGGAGAATTATTCAATCGGGGAAGAGAAGGAGCAAGCTGTTCATTGTTTTGTGGTCATGGTGATATGTAACACAAGGGTCTCATAGATACCATTGGGCAAGGCTATACTATCCCAGTGGAGCTTGTCTGCTGATCCACAACAGCATTTAAGGCAGGTGGTTGGGAATGCTCACACAAACCTGTTCTCAAGTGTTGTTACAATCGTCACAGAGCTGAGGTAATGAAACAGTCACGCCGAGTACAATTCCAACCAAAGGCCGAAGTCTCTTCCTTCAGGAGTGAAGGGCTCATCAGGTGGTGATAAGGCCCTACAGTCATGGCCTCTTCCTCTGTATTGGTTCCCTTCCTGTTTACCCTGTATTCCTCAGACTCTAGATACAACACTGAGTCATGTCATCTGCAGAAATTCTTTGATGACTCAGTAATAGTTGGGTGTATAAGAAGGGTCAGAGTTGCCTCTACTTTAGGAGACTGAGGTGCTTTGGATTATGCAAGCCTCTCCTTCACATCTTCTACTAGCTGTTGTTACCAATACAGTCTTCTATGTGGTGGTGTGCTGGGATAATGGGATCAACATGGGTGATGCCAGCAGGCTCAATAAACTGATTAGAAAGCCTGGCTCTGTTACAGGAGTCAAACTGGACACACTGGAGCCTGTGGTAGAACAAAGGACCCCACGGAAAATCGTGGCAATTCTGCACAATGTTTGTCACCCTCTGCATGCTACCTTGGCTGAACAGAAGAGCACTTTTAGTAGTAGACTAAGACAACTGTACTGCTCCAAAGAGCGCTATCTGAGGTCATTCTTACCCTCGGCCATTAGGCTGTATAGCGAGTCAACCTATCGCCGAGGAAGTGGTGACCCGTCTTGTATGTGGTAACTTATTTTTTTTATCTGTTCTCCTTCACTAATATTTATATCTGTGCACTTGTAATGCTACTATGACACTAATTTCCTTTGATATCAATAAAGTATCTATTTATCTATCTAACAATGTGTTGAATTTCTAAGCAAAACCACGGGGATTTTTCATGAGGCCATTAATAACAAGGAAACTCCAATGAAAATCAATGCTGCTCACCCCCCCTCGCCCCCCCCAGGGTTTCACACAAGCCAGCTGTCCTGTCACCTGCTTTTTCATCAGCCAAAACATCCTTTACAATCTTTACAATTCAGCTGTGAAATCCACTCAGTCCTGCTGAAGGGTCTCGGCCTGAAATGTCAACTGTACTCTTTTCCACGGATGCTACCTGGCCTCCTGGGTTCCTCCAGCATTTTGTATGTCTCGATGTTCCTCACTGACTAGGAAGCTGTGGAACGTGTGTTCAGTGTCTGCCATCACCTGCAACAGACTCAGTTGTGAAGCGCGTGAGGACCTGAGCAGACTGTTAGTGAAGTCTGGACCCTGCAAGAACACATTCTTCAGTGATACACTTTTGAACTGTGTGCTTCCATCAAAGATCATTCATATTTGTGCCGGTTTCTGAGGGTGGTAAACACCGAAGTTCGCCAATCCCAGTTTTCTTTGTTGGGATCTAGTGGAGGAGGTAGCTCAGTATGATTGTTCCTGAAGTCTTTCCATGAACTCCACATAATAGTTTTTCATTTCTGGTTCCCTTTGCAATGTGTGACTGAGGGACATAAATCAACAGAGCCTGCTTTCTGCTGTTTGGTGCGGGTTGTCGTGGAGAGTGAAGAGAAAGGGGAACTACAGAAGCATGAGAGTGGAGCTCGCCAAGGTTGATTGGAAGGGGATACTTGCAGGGTTGATGGCAGAGTTGCAGGGGCTGGAGTTTTTTTGGGAGTAATTTGGAAAGCACAGGATAGATACATCCCAAAGATGAATGTATTCTAAAGGGAGGATGAGACAACCATGGCTGACAAGGCAAGTCAAAGACGGCATAAAAGCAAGCGAGGGCATAAAATATAACAGAAATTATTGAGAAGTTAGGAGATTGGGAAGCTTTTAAAAACCAACAGAATGCAACTAAAATAAGTAAAAAGGATAAGAAATTACCTGACAGAGAGGAGGAAAAGATTGGGAATAAAGGGGACCTTTTCTGCTTGGCTGCTGATGACTAGTAATGTTCCACCAGGATTGGTGTTGGGACCACTTATTTTCACGTCAGTGATGGCTTTGTGGCCGAGTTTGCAGACAATACAAAGATAGGTGGAGGGGAAGATAGTGTGGAGGAAGCAGGGGGTCTGCAGAAAGACATAGACAGATTAGAGCAATTGACAAAAAATGACAGATAGACTATAATATAGGGAAGTGCACAGTTATCAACGTTGTTAGAAGAAATGAAGACAAGGACTATTTTTTAAACAGAGAGCCAATTCAGAAATCAGAGGCAGAAAGGGACTTGGGAGTTCTTGTGCAGGATTACCTGAATGCTGACTTGCAGGTTGAGTCAGTGGTAAGGAAGGCAAATGCAATGTAGAATTTATCTCGAGAGGACTAGCATATAAAAGCAATGATGTAATGCTGAAGCTTTCTAAGGAATTGGTCAGAATGACTGGAGTATTGTGAGCAGTTTTGAGCCCCTTATCTAGGTAAGTTTATGTTGGCAATAGAGAGAGTCCAGAAGAGTTTCACAAGAATGATCCCAGGAATAAAATGATTAATGTATGAGCAGTGTTTGATAGCTCTGAGCCTGTACTCGCTGGAGTTTAGAAGAATGAGGGGGCATCTCATTGAAACTTATTGAATATTGAAAGGCCTAACTAGAGTGGATGTGGAGATAGTGTTTCCTAACAGGGAAGTCTAGGATCAGAGGGCACAGCCTCAGGGTAGAAGGATATCCCTTTAGAATGAGATAGGAGGAATTTATTTAGCCAGAATCTTTGGAATTGCCACAGACACCTGTGGAGGTTGATAGGTTCTTGATAAGTCAGGGCATCAAAGGCTACGGGGAGAGGACAGGAGGATGGGGATGAGAGGGATAGTAAATCAGCCATGGTGGAATAGTAGAGCAGACTCAATTGTACAAATGGCCTAATTCTCCTCCTGTGTCTTATGGTCTAATGTAAAGTCTTATATTTCAGCAGTGACAGTGGGAAGTGAGAAACTGAAGAGAACAGGGATAAGGAGGTTCAGGAGCAGAGGGATCTGGAGGCAACTTTCCATTCAGAAGATGGGCTGAGAAAGTGGTTGAATAGCAAATGATGTCCTGGGCTTCGTAATGAGTGGATCAGCAGAGAGTCACCACACTCCAGCTCCATCGTTCCACAGAGTCCTAGTGTAGAGAGCGAACTGTGAGGGCCCTTTGTTCAATACAGGGCCTGCCCCCACACAGTCTGTGTGCAGCTCCGTCTGCAATATGGACGTAAAGGCTTGAGAGAGGGTGCAGAAGAAGTAACGGAATCTAGTTACTTGGTAACAAAGGGAGGAGGGTTTGAGGAGAGAGGGCTGGTTGAGGAATAAGCTTGGGGCAGATGTGGAGAGGGCAAGTATCCGGAGAGGTGTGGTTCAGGGGAGGGTGGGTGCCAAGCTGCATGAGGTGGTGGGATGGGCGGGGAATAAGGTGGAATGGACTGAGGGGAATGGTTGGAGAGAGCTGTTTTGGGGGATGGTAGGGAAGCTGTGTATGAAGAGGAGAAAGGGGGGTGGTGGGCTTAGGGAGAGGTAATGGGGGTGCCATTGACACCACTGGAACCCTCCTTTCTTCATGTCCCTCCAGCAAGGTATCCCAGGGGAAACCAGGATCTCAAGATGCTCCCGGTAACCCGGGTGAGCCTGGAGCTCAGGGCCAGGCCGAACTGCCTGAGTCCCGAGGCCCCAACGGAGTGCGAGGAATTCCGGGAGCAACTGGGTAACAGGGACCCCTGCTGTGTTCACCAGCAACTTTGATATATGTGCCCTGTAAGTATTTCTGCTGCCTGGGCAAGCCCTCGTCAGAAAAAAGGGGTAGAACTGGGCAGGGAATGGGCACAGAAACCAGCACAGCCCACAGTCGGGCAGCTCCCTTGTGCCTGACCTCCTCCACCGTCCTTTGAGGGACATGGCACTGAGGGTGCTGCTGCTGCAAAGAATTCCCACCTCTCTTAATTCACACGGAGCCCTGGTAACTTTTCGGAAGGTTCACAGTGGTTTATTTTCTGCCCATTCTCCTCTGTACAGTAAGCCCACAGTGGCATTAACTGACAGTTAATGAGCCACAGGCACTTGACACGAAATGAACCCAGACTTTATCCGGATGGGAAGTAGTTGATGGGATCATGCAATGGAATCCTTACACTCCACCTGCTGAAATCCAGGCCACAGTGTTAACAGGTCGTTCAACTTGTGTAAGAGCCGAGATAAAACACTCTCTCATTTGGACCATCCACTTGTTTAACCCAATATTACTGCTGAGCTATGAAAATGTCTGGTCTACTTTATGCATCATCTCTATAAGTTTGAGAGAAGTTTATTATACTGCGTTCAAAGTTGCTGAATTGCTGTAAGTAGCTGCATGGACACCATCTGCCAGACGGTGGCAGTGCTGAGCAGTTATTAGTGTCTCATTCACGAGCCCAAACTGAAACAAACCCTTCAGGATTTAAAGCAGAAACCGCTGGGCATTTGCAGTGAGTCATGTGCCAAAAGTAGCTCTAAAAGAAAAAAAAATACTCCCATAAAATTGATGGGGAAAGGAGCATCAGTGGAAAGAAAAACCGAGTTAACATTTCAGTGTAATCACTTGTTCTGATGTCATTGACCCGAAACATTGTTTTTTTCCACTGCAGATGCTGCCTGACCTGTGAATTATTTACAGCATTTCCTATTTAACTTCAGATTTGCTCATCTGCAGTTCTTTGTTTTGTGTTACCACATCCCCATGACAGCAGTACCACTGCTGAATATCCCACCAGCACCAACTATGGGTGAGAGGTCAGTGTCAATAGACCAGGGGTCAGAGGCGAGGAATACTGCCATGAGTGACTCAGTCCCCAATGCCCTGGACTCTTCCTATTGTCTACAAGGCACAAGTCAGGAGTGTGATGGAAATCTCTCCACTTGAATGAGGGTATCTCCAAGACTCTCAGCAGTATTTGGGACAAAGGTATTCATTCAGAGTGTTCAGTCCCTTTGCTCCTGCAGTGTGGACCCACCAGGCACGTGGCCACCAGGCTTCATTGTCAGCACCCCAGACCTGATACCCTCTGCCATCAGGGATATGAAAACAGCACCACTTCTGATCTCTCCCCATCACTCATCATCTCCGTTGCATGAATCATCACTGCTGGTTTGATTCCCCACACTCCCTCCTCTGTGGCCCTGCAGGAGAATATTACCAGGAGGGTTGAAGAGATTCATGGAGGAAGCTCACCCCTCCTTCTCCAGGGCAATTTGGGATGGGCAGTTGTTGCTGGCCCTGATGGCATCCACATCCCTCAGAATGAAAATATGTAAAAAGTGTATCATAACTGTATGTCACAGGGAACAGTTGTTGATGGGCTGGGTTAATTTCCGACACTCACTGTAAGGATGAGGTGAATTAGAATCTGTGTGACCTCTCCGCACTGGGCAAGACTCCATCGTGACTGCTTCCATTTACTTTGACAGGGGCGAAATGCAGGAGATCAACGTATCACTGAGGTGTGCCTGAAAATGATGCAAGGTCAGTACATTACTGAGCAGTGCCATGTACAAACACTGGGTCTCACTGAGGATTAGGTTGTATTGTCATTGAAGTAACCATCCTGACAACACTGAACATCAAACAGTCCACTGTACAAGATAGCATCTGGGAACAACCCAAGTCTAATAGTAAAGCAGAACCGTGCCACACTGATCTCGAGGGGCTGAGAACAGAAACAACTAGACACCAACACAAAATCTGCAGATGCTGGAAATCCAGAGGAACACACTCAAAATTTCTCAGTTTCTCTGAGGTGAGGAGTGACCAATCAGCAAGAGGCAGTGCATAAAGAAAACTACCTTTCAGAAAGGTCTGTGTTCAAGATTTAAACAGCAGAGCTTTGTGCATCTCTCTGAGTTGGACAGTCCATGTCAATGTTGTGTAAAAAGAGCTAGTTTTCGATGAGAATGGTGACCGAGATTTGAAAGGCAGAGCTTCGCGCCAGTTTCTCTGAGTTGAGGAGCGACTAATCAGCAAGATGGATTCGTTAGAAAGGGCCAGTAAAAATACTTCACGTGCAGCGGATCAACATTTCTCGGAGCAGCCATTGTTTTTGAGTGTGTCAGTGTTTAGAGTAGCTTTGGCTCATCAGGCTGAAGTGAGGTCAGGTTTGAGCAGATAAATTGTCCTGTAAGTTACTCTCTCTCTCTCTGTTCTTACTTGTTCATTCCTCATCTGTTCGGGCATAGTGGTTTAGTGAGGATGGCTCCAGGGGCAATGTTCTGTACTCTGTGTGGGATGTGGGAGGTCTGGGAGACCTCCAGTCTCCTAGATGAACACATTTCACCAGGTGCACCGAGCTGCAGCTACTGACAGAAAGTATTAAGGAGCTGGAGCTGCAGCTCGATGGCCGACTCATACGGGAGAATGAAGAAGTGATAGACAGGAGCTACAAGGAGGTAATCACGCCTAGTTTGCAGGACACAGGTAACTGGGTGTCTGTCAGAAAAAGTGGGGAAGAATGTGTCAGTGCAGAGTACACTTGTGGCTGTTCCCCTCAATAATAAGTATATAACTTGAGATAACTTCTGAGGGGAACAACCTGCTGGGGGGGAATCACAGTGACTGGGGTCTCCGGCAGTGAGTCTGGTGCTGTGGCTCAGAAGAGCAGAGAGGTGAAGAGATCTGCAGTGTTGATAGGAGATTCCTTCGTCAGTGGAACAAAGATGAGATTCTGTGGGCACAATAGAGACACCCGGATGGTATGTTGCCTCCCTGGTGGCAGGATCAGGGATGTCTCGGATCGGGTCCATGACATTCTCAAGGACAAATGAGAGCAGCCAGAAGTCTTAGTGCAGATTGGCATCAATGACACAGGTAGACAAGGTGAAGAAGTCCTGAATGGAGATTTTAGGGAGCTCGGTAGGAAGTCGAGAATCCAGCATAGTCATCTCTGGATTGCTGCCTGTACACATGCCAGTGAGGGTAAGAATAGGATGGATTGTCAGGTGAATACATGGCTGAGGAACTGGTACACAGGGCAGGGATTCAGATGTAGGGACCTTTGGGATCTTTTCTGGGGAAGGTGTGACCTGAGGGGTTCCAATATCCTTGTGGGCAGATTGGCTGGAGTTGTTTGGAGTCCTCAATACTCTTATGTGGGAGGGTTGTGGTCCATGTAGGTACCAATGATATGGGTAGGATGAGTGATGAGGTTCTGCATAGGGAGGTCAGGGAGTTGGTTGCTAAGTTAAAGGGCAGGACCTCCAGAATTTGATCTCAGGATTGCTACCTGTGCCATATGTTAGTGAGGCCAGAACTCGGAAGATTATACAGTTTAACATACAGCTAAGAAGTTGCTGTAGGAGTGAGGGCATAAGATTTTTGGATCGTTGGGCTCTCTTCCAGGGAAGGTAGGACCTGTACAGAAGGGAGGGCTTGCACCTGAACTGGAGGGAACTAATATCCCAGTGGAAAATTTTCTTAATGCTGTATGGTGGGGTTTAAACTAGAGATGCAGAGGGATGGGAACCAGAGAGCCAGAAGTTAGTGGACAGGTTGTGGAGGCAGATGTTGGTAAGATCTCAGACAAAGTCAGGAATCAAAAGGTCGAGCATGGTGTGACTATTGTCCTGAGCTGTGTATATTTCAATGCAAGAAGTATCGTAGGAAAGGCAGATGAACTTAGAGCATGGATCAACACCTGGAATTATGACGTTGTAGCCATGAGTGAGACTTGGTTGTAGGAGGGGTAGGACTGGCAGCTCGGTATTCCGGGATTCTGTTGTTTTAGACGTGACAGAGTGGGAGGGGTTAAAGGAGGAGGGGTGGTGTTACTAGTCAGGGGAAATGTCGCGACAGAGATTCATCAGGACAGACCGGAGAACACGACTAGTGAGGTGTTATGTGTGGAACTGAGAAATAAGAAAGGTATGACCTCGTTAATGGGGCCATGTTATAGACCACCCAACAGTCCTGGGGATTTAGAGGAAGAAATCTGTTAAGAGTTTGCAGACTGCTGCAAGAAACATAGCGTTTGTATCGTAGCTGATTTTACCTATCCACATGTTGACTGCGAATCCAATACTGTAAAAGGACTAGATGGGATACAGTGTGTCAAATGTGTTCAGGAAAATTTCCTTCATCAGTTTGTAGAATTTCCAACAAGAGTGTGTGTGATACTGGATCAACTGTTAGTGAATGAGACAGGGCAGGTGACAGAAGTTTGTGTCGGGGGACACTTTGCATCCAGTGACCACAATGCCATTAGTTTCAAAGTAAATATGCAGAAAGGTAGTTCTGGGCCACGGCTTGATATTCTAAATTGGAGAAAGGCCAATTTTGATGGTGCAAAGCTTGTATGTGCCTGTCAGAATAAAAGGTAAAGATAACAAGGGTAGGGACCCTTGGTTTTCGAGAGATATTAAGGAAAAAAGGGGGTGCATAGCAGGTACGGTATCGGCAGACTGGATCAAATGAGGTGCTTATGAAGTACAAGAAATGCAAGAAAACACTTCAGAAAGAAATCAGGAAGGCCAAAAGAAGGCACAGAGTTGCTCTAGATACAAGGTGAAGGGGACTCCGAGGGGATACTACAGATAAGTGAAGAGAAAAGGGATTGCAAGCGACAAAATTGGTCCCCTGGAAGACCAGAATGGTCATCCATGTGTGGAACCAAAACAGATGGAGGAGATCTGAAATGAATTCTTTGCATCTGTATTTCCTCAGGAGACTGATACAGAGACCATAGAAGTGAGGCAAAGTAGCATCAACTCATGGACCCTGTACAGATTACAGAGGAAGAGGTGCTTGCTACCCTGAGACAAGTCAGGGGGGATTAATCCCCACGGACCAACAAAGTGTTCACTTCGATTCTAAGGGAGGCAGGTGCGGAAATTCCTGTGGCCCTAACAGAGATATTTAAAATATCCTTTGTGACAGGAGAGGTACCGGTGGATTGGAGGATAGCCAATGTTGTTCTCATGTTTAAAAAAGGCTCTAAACATAAACCAGGGAATTATAGGCCGGTGAGTCTGGCATCAGTTGTGGGAAAGCTATTGGAAGGTATTCTAAGGGACCAGATATAGAAGTATTTGGGTAGACAAGGACTGATTAAGGATAATCAGCATGGCTTCATGTCTGCCCCTCACCAAGAAAACCTCCCCCTGCACACATTCCACATCATCCCTTATCTTCAACAATAACCCAAACATGCTGAAAGCAGAACAGACTGCTCTTGCAGAACTGCTAAATGAAATACCTACAGTAGAATAGTAAGGATGTCAACCAGGGCATTACACTTCCAATTTGTCTAAGTCCTTCTGCAATTGCATTGCTTCCTCAGCACTACTGACCCCTCCACTTACCTTCGTATCTTCTGCAAACTTTGCCACAAAGCTATCAATTTCATTATCCAAATCATTGACAAACAATGTGAAAATAGTGGTCCCAGCATTGACCCCTGTGGAACCCCACTAGTCATTGGCAGCCAACCAGAAAAGGCCCCCTTTATTCCCACTCGCTGCCTCCTGTCTGTCAGTCATTCCTCTATCCATGTCAGTATTTTTCTTGTAATGCCACAGGATTTTACCTTGTTAAGCAGCCTCATATGTGACACCTTATCAAATGCCTTCTGAAAACCCAAGAATATGACATCCACTCCCTCTCCTTGGTCCACCCTGCTTATTACTTCCTTTGAGAACTCTAACAGATTTGTCAGGCAAGATTTCCCTTCACAGGAACCATGCTGACTTTGACTTATTTTATCATTAGTCTCCAAGTACCCCGAAACCTGATAATGGACTCCAATACTTTCCCAACCACTGAGGTTAGGCTAACTGGCCTATACTATCCTTTCTTTTGCCTTTCTCCCTTTTGAAAGAGTGGAGTGACATTTGCAATTTTCAAGTCCTCTGGAACCATGCCTGAATCAAGTGATTCTTGAAAGATCATGACCAATACATCTGTTATCTCTTCAGCAACCTCTCTCAGGACTCTGGGATGTAGTCTATCTGGTCCAGGTGACTTAGCCACCTTCAGACCTTTGAGTTTCTCTAGCATTTTTTTCCTTTGTAATAGTAATAGCACTCACTCCTGCTTCCTGACACTCACACTGCTCGTGTCTTCCACAGTGAAGACTGTAACAAATTACTTATTAAGTTCATCTGCCATTTACTTATCCCTCATTACTACCTCACCAGCATCGTTTTCCAGTGGTCCAATGTCAACTCTCACCTCCTTTTACCCTTTATTAACTGAAAAACTTTTAGTGTCCTGCTTTATAGTATTGACTTGTTTGTCCTCATATTTCATCTTTTCCCTTATGGCATTTTTAGTTGCCTTTTGTTGGATTTTAAAAACTTCCCAATCATCCAACTTCCCACCCACTTTCGCTACATTATATGCCCTTTCCTTGGCTTTTATGTGCTCCTTGACTTCCCTTATCAGCCACAGTTGGCTACCCGTGGTATGTCTTCTCTAGGACATATCTATCCTGTGCCTTGTGAACTAGTCCCAGAAACCTCAGCTACCTCTACTTTGCCGTCATCCCTGCCAGTGTCCTCCTCCAATCCACTGGGCAAGCTCCTCTCTCATGCCTCTGTAATTCCCCTTATTCCATTGCAAAAGTGATGCATCTGACGTATTTCTCGCTCTCAACTTGCAGTTTGAATTCAATCATATTATGATCACTGCCTCCTAAGGGTTCCTTTACTTTAAACTCCCTAATAAAATCTGGATTATTACACAACACTCAATCTAGGATAGCCTTTCCCCGAGTAGGCTCAAGCACAAGCTGCCCTAAAAAGCCGTCCCACAGGCATTCAACAGATTCTATCTCTTGAGATCCAAAACCAACCTGCTTTTCCAAATCACCTTGCATATTGAAACTCTGCATTACAATTGTGACATTACCCTTATTACGTGCCCTTTCCACCTCCCTTTACGATCTCAACTCCACATCTTGGCTACTATTTGGAGGCCTTTATGTAACATAGAAACATAGAAACATAGAAAATAGGTGCAGGAGTAGGCCATTCGGTCCTTCGAGCCTGCACCGCCATTTATTATGATCATGGCTGATCATCCAACTCAGAACACCGCCCCAGCCTTCCCTCCATACCCCCTGACCCCCGTAGCCACAAGGGCCATATCTAACTCCCTCTTAAATATAGCCAATGAACTGGCCTCAACTGTTTCCTGTGGCAGAGAATTCCACAGATTCACCACTCTCTGTGTGAACAAGTTTTTCCTAATCTCAGTCCTAAAAGGCTTCCCCTCTATCCTCAAACTGTGACCCCTCGTTCTGGACTTCCCCAACATCGGGAACAATCTTCCTGCATCTAGCCTGTCCAATCCCTTTAGGATCTTATATGTTTCAATCAGATCTCCCCTCAATCTTCTAAATTCCAACGAGTACAAGCCCAGTTCATCCATTCTTTCTTCATATGAAAGTCCTGCCATCCCAGGAATCAATCTGGTGAACCTTCTCTGTACTCCCTCTATGGCAAGGATGTCTTTCCTCAGATTAGGGGACCAAAACTGCACACAATACTCCAGGTGCGGTCTCACTAAGGCCTTGCACAACTGCAGTAGTACCTCCCTGCTCCTGTACTCAAATCCTCTCGCTATAAATGCCAGCATACCATTCGCCTTTTTCACCACCTGCTGTACCTGCATGCCCACTTTCAATGACTGGTGTATAATGACACCCAGGTCACGTTGCACCTCCCCTTTTCCTAATCGGCCACCATTCAGATAATAATCTGTTTTCCTATTTTTGCCACCAAAGTGGATAACTTCACATTTATCCACATTAAATTGCATCTGCCATGAATTTGCCCACTCACCCAACCTATCCAAGTCACCCTGCATCCTCCTCACAGCTAACACTGCCACCCAGCTTCGTGTCATCCGCAAACTTGGAGATGCTGCATTTAATTCCCTCATCCAAGTCATTAATATATATTGTAAACAACTGGGGTCCCAGCACTGAGCCTTGCGGTACCCCACTAGTCACCACCTGCCATTCTGAAAAGGTCCCGTTTATTCCCACTCTTTGCTTCCTGTCTGCTAACCAACTCTCCACCCACACCAATACCTTACCCCCAATACCGTGTGCTTTAAGTTTGCACACTAATCTCCTGTGTGGGACCTTGTCAAAAGCCTTCTGAAAATCCAAATATACCACATCCACTGGTTCTCCCCTATCCAATCTACTAGTTACATCCTCAAAAAATTCTATGAGATTCGTCAGACATGATTTTCCTTTCACAAATCCATGCTGACTTTGTCCGATCATTTCACCGCTTTCTAAATGTGCTGTTATCACATCCTTGATAACTGACTCCAGCAATTTCCCCACCACCGACGTTAGGCTAACCGGTCTATAATTCCCCAGTTTCTCTCTCCCTCCTTTTTTAAAAAGTGGAGTTACATTAGCCACCCTCCAATCCTCAGGAACTAGTCCAGAATCTAACGAGTTTTGAAAAATTATCACTAATGCATCCACTATTTCTTGGGCTACTTCCTTAAGCACCCTGGGATGCAGACCATCTGGCCCTGGGGATTTATCTGCCTTCAATCCCTTCAATTTACCTAACACCACTTCCCTACTAACATGTATTTCGCTCAGTTCCTCCATCTCACTGGACCCTCTGTCCCCTACTATTTCTGGAAGATTATTTATGTCCTCCTTAGTGAAGACAGAACCAAAGTAATTATTCAATGGGTCTGCCATGTCCTTGCTCCCCATAATCAACTCACCTGTTTCTGCCTGCAGGGGACCTACATTTGTCTTTACCAGTCTTTTCCTTTTTACATATCTATAAAAGCTTTTGCAGTCCATTTTTATGTTGCCTGCCAGTTTTCTCTCATAATCTTTTTTCCCCTTCCTAATTAGGCCCTTTGTCCTCCTCTGCTGAACTCTGAATTTCTCCCAGTCCTCAGGTGAGCCACTTTCTCTGGCTAATTTGTATGCTGCTTCTTTGGAATTGATACTATCCCTAATTTCTCTTGTCAACCACGGGTGCACTACCTTCCTTGATTTATTCTTTTGCCAAACAGGGATGAACATTTGTTGCAGTTCATCCATGCAACCTTTAAATGCTTGCCATTGCATATCCACCGTCAATCTTTTAAGTGTCATTTGCCAGTCAATCTTAGCTAATTCACGTCTCATACCTTCAAAGTTACCCCTCTTTAAGTTCAGAACCTTTGCTTCTGAATTAACTATGTCACTCTCCATCTTAATGAAGAATTCCACCATATTATGGTCACTCTTACCCAAGGGGCCTCTCACGACAAGATTGCTAATTAACCCTTCCTCATTGCTCAAAACCCAGTCCAGAATAGCCTGCTCTCTAGTTGGTTCCTCGACATGTTGGTTCAAAAAACCATCCCGCATACATTCCAAGAAATCCTCTTCCTCAGCACCATTACCAATTTGGTTCACCCAATCTACATGTAGATTGAAGTCACCCATTATAACTGCTGTTCCTTTATTGCACACATTTCTAATTTCCTGTTTAATACCATCTCCGACCTCACTACTACTGTTAGGTGGCCTGTACACAACTCCCACCAGCGTCTTCTGCCCCTTAGTGTTACGCAGCTCTACCCATATCGATTCCACATGTGATTCCCATAATGTTTTTTTTCACCCATGCAACTTCTTAACTCCACCCACGATGATTCGACATTCTTTGACCCTATGTCACCTCTTTCTAAAGATGTGTTTCCATCTCTTACCAACAGAGCCACACCACCAGCTATTCTTTAAT
Source organism: Mobula birostris (assembly GCF_030028105.1). NCBI lineage: Eukaryota > Metazoa > Chordata > Chondrichthyes > Myliobatiformes > Myliobatidae > Mobula > Mobula birostris. Next base: position 35,300,460 of record NC_092399.1, read on the forward strand.
GCCTGTCCTTTCGATACAAAGTATATCCTTTGACATTAAGCTCCCAACTATGCCCTTTCAACCACAACTCAGTGATTCCCACAATGTCATACCGACCAATCTTTAAATGCGCCACCAGTTCATTGCTTATTTATTATTATTAATTATTTATTTTAATTCTTGCGGTTGCAGAGTTTGGTGGCTTTTCCATATTGGTTGGGATTCATTTTATTGTGTTTCTTGTATTCTTTATGAATGCCTGGGAGAAAATGACTCTCAGGGTTGTACATGGTGACATAGATGTACTTTGAATATAAATTCACTTTGAACTTTTGACCGTGGACACCTCCACGTTCAGGAACAGATATTACCCGACAACCATCAGGCTCCTGAACCAGTGTGGACAACTTTACTCACCTCAGCTCTGAACTGTTTCCACTCCCTATGGACTCTCTTTCAAGGACTCGACAATTTCTGTTCTCAGTATTATTTATCTATTGATTTATTTTTCACAGTTTATCATCTTTTGTACATTGGTTGCTTGTTAGTCTTTGTCTATAGTTTCTCATTTATTCTATTGTATTTGTTTCCTGTGAGACAATGAATCTTGAGGTAGTCTATGGAGATACGGACATACTTTGATAAAAAGTTCTTTGAACTTTGAATGAACTGCTGTGTGTGCTCAGTGTGGTGGGAGTTGTTTTATAAACCATAGAACTGATGGCACGAATGGGGCTTATCTACTGCAAGGAAGGGTACGGCTTTGCTTAACTTGAACTCCCTCAAAGTTCCTTCAGTAAGTTTTATTGCACAATGAGATGCTTATAGTTTATTATAGCTTGACTTTCTGTGAAAAAATATGTGGGATGCTTGCTTCCAACTCAGCTAACGTAACAAGGCTGCAGTGCAAAAGGTGATCTGGGACTTGCAGCCGATGCACTCTCCATGCTGCGGGAACAGTTCACACTGCATGCTGCAATCTCTACAGGTTCAGCTCACACAAAACCCTACTCTCCACATATCCCTCCATCAGTCTGCACACTTTGCAGCCTATGTGCTGCATTGTTAAAGTTCCAGTTCACTCAGCATTCAATAACTCTGCTGTCTATGTGGTCCCAGCTCACACTGTACACTGCACTCCCCACCATTCCTGATCACTCAGTAAGCTACACTTTCTGTTGTCTCAGCTCAGCCTTTGCACTGCACTAGTCTTAGGTCACTCTGAATTCCACACTCATCCAGTGAATGTGCACTCTGCACTGCTCGAACTGACTCTGCACTGTACGGTTTCAGCTCACTTCACTGACCGCAGAGCCAGCTCACTAGACACATTTCCAGCTCACACTGTACTCTATGCAGTAACTGATCGCTGTACTCCACAGTTTCTGATCACTCTGTACGGTTACAGCTCACTCTGCAGACTCTACACTACGCTCCCTGCTCACTCTCTGCACTGCTTGAAGTCCCAGCCCATTCTCTGTATTGCCACCTATCCAGTTCCAGCCCACTCGACTCACTCCAGTCTTCACTCCCAGCTCACTCTGACCCTCCACTCTGCACAGCCCCAGCTCACTCTCACCCGTCCCCATCCCCACCCTCAGGAGTTCCCAACCTGGGACTCCTTCCTTAATGGTATTGGTCCATGGCATGAAAAAACATTGGGAACCTCTGCTAACTTACACCAACTTGTTTAGTCTCCCAGTTCTGATGAAGGAACTGTGACCTGAGCATGAACTCCGCTGCCTGACTAGCCGACTAATTCTGGCATTTTGTTTTCACTGACAGTATTCTGAGAACTCAGTTCCAGTCTGGTGGGGAGAATTATTCAGTCAGGGGAAGAGAGGGAGCAAGCTGTTCATTGTTTTGTGGTCATGGTGATATGTAACACAAGGGTCTCCTGGATACCATTGGGCGAGGCTATACTATCCCAGTGGAGCTTGTCTGCTGATCCACAACAGCATTTCAGGCAGGTGGCTGGGAATGCTCACACAAACCTGTTCTCAAGTGTTGTTACAATCGTCACAGAGCTGAGGTAATGAAACAGTCACACCGAGCACACGTACTGTAGTCTGTTCCTTCAGGAGTGAAGGGCCCATCAGATGGTAATAAGGCCCCACAGTCACAGCCTCTTCCGCTGTTTTCCTAACAGTGTGTTCAAGGTCATGAGCAAAACCATGGGAATTTTTCATGAGGCCATCAGTGACAAGGAAAATCTGATGAAAATCAACGCCACTTACCCACACAGGGCTCCACACAAGCCATGTTCTGCCACCTGCTTTCTCATCAGCTAAAACACCCTTTACAATTCAGCTGCTAAATCCACCAAGGTGCCAGACTCAGAAACAGGCCCTTCAGCCCATTGTCTGCCCCATCACGCACTCATTTACTCCAATCCTACATCAGTCCCATTGTTTACTCTCCCCAAATTCTCAGCTGTTTAAGGTCACTAACATTGAGTTCTGGGTGTATGGTTTTAAGGTCAAAGGGGTTGGTGCAGAATCCCACGGGAATGTACTTTCTGATTGAGTTGGTGACAAGGAGAGGGTGAGTGAGTGACTGTGGGTCCACTCCATGCGCCCTCCACTTCTTTCTGAGCCGACCCACATGTGGACAAATGGGTGAGCACCCTGACCAGTGGTGACACGTTTGTCCTTTTACCTGTTTCATCAGGAAGGAGTCGTGGTTGCAATGGGCCAGAGATAACCCTCCCCTTTCCACAAGCTGGGCCATACTCTGTAACCCTCTCCTTTCCACAAGCTGGGCCATACTTTGTAACCCTCTCCTTTCCACAAGCTGGGCCATACTCTGTAACCCTCCCCTTTCCACAAGCTGGGCCATACTCTGCAACCCTCTCCTTTCCACAAGCTGGGCCATACTCTGTAACCCTCTCCTTTCCACAAGCTGGGCCATACTCCATGAACCAGGGTCTCCTCTCCAAACAGCAGAAACACCTGCTGCTTGCCCTCGGTATGGTACGAGTTGTTTCATCAACTGTGTAATTGATGCCAGGAATGGGATTTTTCCACGAAAGGGAAATTCATAAACTCTGTTCCTGACATCAATCACGTATTGTGTAACTTATACTCCTTCAAAATTTCTTGAATATCTTTCATTTACTTGTAAAATGAAAGGTGTATAGCTGAAAATCAATGCCTTATTTGAGTATCTGTTGCCGATTCCCCAGCCTTCAGTGCCCACTCTCTGGGATGCCAGCTCCCAATTAACATTGTGAGGCTGAGATAAACAGGTGGATGAGCAGAGACCTTCCTGGCATTCCTGTCCTGTGATGGAGGCTATCTGCCACCATTTGGGAGAAGGTCCAAAGCTTCCCATCACAGCTGGTGACTACCTGATGGAACCCACAGGTGGGGACATATCCCAGTCCACGCACCTTCTCCCATATCCCAGTCCACACACCTTCTCCCGTGTCCCAGTCCGCACACCTTCTCCCGTGTCCCAGTCCACACACCTTCTCCCGTATCCCAGTCCGCACACCTTCTCCCGTGTCCCGGTCCACACACCTTCTCCCATATCCCGGTCCACACACCTTCTCCCGTGTCCCAGCCCACCAGGGGAGAGCTGCAGCAGCCAAGTCTTCTAAAGTGCAAAAGTTCAAAGTAAATTTATTGTCAAAGTACAAATATGTCACCATATACAACCATGAGATTCATTTTCTTGTCGTCATACTCAATAAATCCGTATTAGAATCAATGAAAGAGCACACCAACTAGATGGTCAACCAGTGTACAAAAGACAACAACTGTGTATATACAAAAAGAAAGAAAGAATAATAATAAATTAGCAAGAAATATTGAGAACATGAGATGAAGAGTCTTTGAAAGTGAGTCCATTGTTTGTGGGAACATTTCAGTGAAGGGGTGAATGAACCTGGTAGCGTGAGTCCTGAGGCTCCTGTACTTGGGAATCCTTGTGCAGAACAACCTAAAGGTTAAGTTGCAGGTAGAGTCAGTGGTGAGGAAGGCAAATGCAATGTTAGCAGTCTCTTCAAACAGTCTAGAATATAAGAGCAAGGATGTGATGCTGAAGCTTCATAAGGTGCTGGTGAGACTTCACCTTGAGTATTGTGAAGAGTTTTAGGCTTCATGTAAGAAAAAAAGTGCTGGCATTGGAGAGAGTCCAGAGTTGGTTCACAAGGATGAATTCCGAGAATGAAAGTGTTATATAAGGAACGTTTGACGGCTCTGGGTCTGTACTCACTGGAATTTAGAAGGGTGAGGGGGGGTCTCATTCAAACCTTTTGAATGTTGAAAGGCCTAGACAGAGTTGATGTGGAAAGAATGTTTTCCATGGTGGGGGAGTCTAGGACAAGAGGACATAGCCCCAGCATAGAGGAGCATCGTTTAAAGCAGGGATGCAGAGAAACTTCTTTAGCCAGAGGGGATGAGTTGTGGAATTTATAACCACAGGCAGCTGTGGAGGCCAGGTAATTGGGTGTATTTAAGGCAGAGCTTGTTAGGTTCTTGATTGGACATGGCATCAAAGGTTACAGGGAGTAGGTCTGAGGAGGGGAAATAAGGATCAGCCATGATTGAATGTTGGAGCAGACTCACCGAGCCAAATGGCCGAACTCTGCTCCTATGTCTGATGGTCTTGTCGTCTATTAAGCCTTGCAAAAGAGTATTCCAGAGACTGGTCTTAAAAACAGTCTTTAACTGTTCTCACCGTGAAATTCTGGCCTTGATGATGTTTCTGCAGGAGATCAGCGGGATATATTGGTGCAGATAACCATGAGGAGAAGGTGAGCTGATCAGCTTGGAGACCTGTTATGGCATGATCAGCCAGGTTGAGATCAGTATGAACATAGTTCCATTGGCTCTTCTGAGTTTCTGGATCCTATTAGAAACATGTCACCCTCTCCCTGGGGCTCGTATGCAAACTTGGCTCATTTATCGCTTTGTACATTGGAAACTATTATAAACATGTAACCCTCTCACTGGGACTCATATGCAAACTTGGCTCGTGAGCTAACTCTGCTAACAGCCACGTGACTCAGTGGTGAGAAGAACACCTTTCACAAACAATATACATCTAGGGTCGGTATGATTTGGGGTTCAACCAAACAGGTAAGTTGGGATGCTCTGATTAAGGAACATTGATTGTTGTGAATGCTGTGTAAATACTGTTCCATGTAAAGTTATCACTCATCAGAAAATTAACAGATCATACACCGGCATAAAATTATAAAGAAATATACTGAACAAATTTACAGTGATGGGAAATATAATAAAAGGGCCCTTTACTGTTAAAGCAGCCCAATGTGCACATAAACATTGGAGCTCATTTCTGGAGTTGACGAGGATATCACTTCCCTCACACACTGAACCCACACTCTGTGTGAACGACACCAGCAACAGTCTGAACCTCCCTCGAAGACCATCTCAAATGAACTGGCTCTCTCAGGAGTATTGGCACTTCTTCCTTGGAGCCATTCATCTCACAAAGCACTTCTTACAATGAGTCTCTCCCAGAACAGTATTCTGTGGCACCTTCCCTTGTGCCCCACTCCGTAGCTCCCACCCAAAGACCCCAAACCAGACGACTGTCCTTCAGAAATCTGACCCTGCCCAGCTCTCCCGAATTTCCACTGGGCAGAAAGTTACAACACGTACCAAGACAATCCTGATTGGCTGACACAACATTCCTCGGTTAACCAACATGGTAACTTACCTTTAGCTGAAGCCAAAACACTATTATTAACAGGATACACAGCTTTTGCAGAAAACTGCTAAAATAAAAATACTTAACAGCATAGCAGCAGAAATCTTAACCAGGGCATTACAGATATAAACATAGAGTCTCCTTGTCTCATTAATGATTTACCTTGCTATCGGTAAACAATCTGATGTCATCTTCTGTGTCCAGCTCTTCGGTTATCACCTCTGCCATCTGAACTGTTGAACAGCAGCACTATGTTCAAGCCTCGGTATGGGGAGATCTGGAGTGGGAGCAAACTTTGTCTTGACCAGGATGAATCCATTTTCACTATACACAGAGGTGTCTGTGACCCTCAGGTATGCAACAGCAGCAATAGTTTTAGCTGAAGCATCACAGAAGATGCAGACCTTTTCCTTTTGGACTGTAGCTGGTGAAATTGTTGTGTAGGTTCTTGGAATTTTCAAGCCTTTAAGATCCAGAAGGGAAGAACATCACTGCTGCCACTGCTAATGCCTCTCACTGGGGAGTGGAACGTCCCACCCATAAGTATCCTAGGTCAGCTGTTAACAGGAAGCACCTTGGATGCTCACGAGCAGCAAACCCAAGAGGGGCATTAGGCTGTCAGTAGTCGATAGCATGCTATGATGTGTAAAGGGTCTTTCAGTATCAGCGTCCTGGAAAGTAAGGGTGACAGTAACAAGGTTCCTTCCAAGGCCAGACTGTGCTGCGTAGGAGGGAGATCCTGTCCAAGATCAAGATTCTGTAGACCTTTGGCCAGATCTTCCGATCAGAAACATTGCATGACATCACCACTGTTGGAAGTGATCTTATGCAGTCTGAGATTAGACTGCACAAACATCTTGTGTTGCTTTCAGCACGCTGACTGCTTCTGTACTAGAAAATGATTTAAGGCCATCATCAGCATAGAAATGTCTCTCTATGTACCTCCGTGCTTCAGTCCCAAATTCCTTCCCTCCCTCGATAGCTGTCCTCTTGAGGCCACAGCTGATGAGGGACAGTTACCAAATACATGAACTCTCGTGAAGTTGTTCAGAATTTCATTGTTCATTTGGTGGTGTTGAAACCACAAGTATCTGAGGTAGTCTCGATGAAACTCCCTCACTAGGAAGCTGTGGAACATTTGTTCAGTGTCTGCCAACACTACAATGGACTCAGTTGTGAAGCGCATGAGGATTCGAGCAGACTGTTAGTGAAGTCTGGACCCTGCAAGGACACATTATTCAGTGATATGCCTTTGAACTGCGTGCTTCAATCAAGGGTAATTCATATTTGTGCAGGCTTCTGAGGGTGGTGAACGCTCAAGTTTGGCAAATCCCAGTTTTCTTTGTTGGGATCTGGTGCAGGAGGTAACTCAGCATGAATTTTCCTGAAGAACCTTTCCATGAACTCCACATAATGATTTTTCAATTCTGGTTCCCTTTTCAATGAGGGACATAAGTCAATTGAAAGCCTGCTTATGTTGTTTGGTATGGGTTGTCGTGGAGAGTGAAAAGGAAACGGGGCTACTCACTGTTTGACTTGTTTTTGCTAAAATTTTTGTTCATCATTTGAAGGAAGACCTCACCTTCGATGGAAGGTGCCCACTTATCTTCCAAGTGACAAGGACCAGCTTGCCTAAATCTGGTTGAGCAGAGAATTAGTTTATTTGCCTACGATCTTCTCTTTCATTGAGGTTCCTCTCTCACAGGGTCAAAATGACTTGAGCATCCATTCTCCAGGACAGTCGTAAATGTGCTGACAGTAGGCTGATGAGCACTATCGAGGCAGACTTCACCCACCACCACCCAACCCAGGTCAAGTCATGGGGCACAAGTTGCATTGTGCCGACCATTGCACTGTTCATGTACCTTGTGTGCATGAATGGTGTCTCTGCCAAGCAACAGGGGAATCTCAGCAGAAGAGTGCAGTTGGGGGATCTTGTCCACTATGCCTTAAGGTGTGAATGACCACGTACAACTTCAGAAGTTGGGATTTCATCTCTGTTGTTGGGAATATGGTCGCACTCAGTGAGGGTTGGCAAGTGTAAGCAGACCTCACCTCCTAATGGCTCCATGACAAATCCACTGGCTCTTCTACCGGCAACTTCTGACGTTCCAGATCATGTATTTAGAGTGTATGGGGGAACAGATCTTCCATGACACATTGCTTTCATCATCCAGATGTTTTTATCTTTTGCTCAAGATGTCCTCAGACCATAAGTCCATAAGACATAGGAGCAGAATTAGACCATTCAGCCCATCGAGTCCACTCTGCCATTTCATCATGGCTGTTCCTGGATCCCATTCAACCCCATACACCTGCACTCTCACCATATCCCTTGAATTTATCAACCTGCTTTGAATATACCCACAGACTTGGCCTCCACTGCAGTCTGTGGCAGAGCATTCCACTGATTCACCACTCCTCGGCTAAAAGATTCTTCTTTACCTCTGTTCTAAAAGGTCACCCCTCAGTTTTGAGGCTGTGCCCTCTAATTCTGGATAGCCCTACCAGAGGGAACATCCTCTCCACATTGAACTTATCCAGTCCTTTCAACATTTGGTAAGTTTCAATGAGATCACCCTGCATTCTTCTAAATTACAGTGAATACAGGCCCAAAGCTGCCAAATGCTGCTCATATGTTAACCCCTTAATTCCCAGAATAATCCTGATGGATACTTCCTCCAATGACAATGCACCCTCTCTGACATAAGGGACCCAGAACTGCTGACAATACTCCAAGTACGGTCTGACTAGGCACAAAATGCTGGTGGAACGCAGCAGGCCAGGCAGCATCTATAGGAAGAGGTACAGTCGACGTATCGGGCTGAGACCCTTCATCCCAAAACGTTGACTGTACTTCTTCCTATAGATGCTGCCTGGCCTGCTGCGTTCCATCGGCATTTTGTATGTGTTTCTTGAATTTCCAGCATCTGCAGATTTTCTCGTGTTTACAGTCCGACTAGATATATTTTAGAGCAATATTTGCCTTGGGAGCCTTTCCCGCATAATTCTGTGCATGAGGAAGTAGCTAAATCTGATGGATTCTCAGCTGACTCCTGGCCGTGCTCTGCAGTGGGTGTGCTGGAACCAGTGGCAACCCAAGGTGGGGCCCTGAATGAAGTGCTGATATGTGCTGGTCACTGTTGCACACATTGCAGTGTGTGGGAGCTTTACACTCTCCTGCTTGGTGTGCTGTTGAAGCACAACATTTGAAACATTGAGTGCTCCTTTAGAAAGCGACTTTGGTCTGCGAGTGGTGTTTCTCTGAATCGTCTGCATTTCCTGAATGGTAAAGGTTTCTTACAGACAGGGCATTTCTATTGAGGCTCACGACAGAGTTTTCTTCTGCAGTTTTGTTGACGTAATAAGGCTTCTGGTTTTCCATGCCTTTGCTGGAGACCTCTCTTTGAATGACCTGTTACCGGAAGTGGAAAGAATAAAACTAGAGTCACCTTGCATTTCTGCGTGGCGGCAGGTGAGTTGCACAAATAATGAAAATGGCTGATAGGGGACATGATGCTTCATTTCATACTTGAACCCTTCGGTTATCCACTTTCCTGCATATTCACTTGTTTCTCCACTATACCATTTATTCCTCTTGCTGTGTCCATGAAACTCAGTCCTCGTCAGTAACCCTTGTTTTTTGCAGCTTGCAGTTCCAACAACAGATCTGCAAGCTCCTGGAGCTTCTGCGGTTCATTGTGTGAGAGCCTTGGAAAATGATTGAGTCTACTGAAGAGAGATTCTTTGATTGCCTCTGAGAGTGATAGCATTTGTCCAGCTTCTGCCACAATACTTGTAAACCCTGAGCTGGATTATTAATGTGAACTGACCAAACCCTTCTTGTATGTTGCAGTGATTCCCTGCTCAGTCTGTCCATGTCTATGCAGATGGGATTGGCATTAGTAACAACTCTTCACTGAGGTCTTTGCTGTGGAGGGACTGCAGAAGGGGGTGTCGTGGGTCTTTGCTGCTGTAAACCTTGACTGTCAATACCTGGACACTGTGTGAGGCATTTCGGTTGAGCTGGAGCACTGACCTTTTCACAGCCAAAATGTATCTGGACATATTCTTCAGTAAGATGTTTGGCTGCTGTGATGGCAAAGCATGACTGGGGTTAGTCTGGTGTTGGGGTGGAGGGAAATCCTGTCTTTGGGGGAGGATGAAATTTATCACCTCCCTCATTCTCAGGTGCTGACTGTACAAAGTGCTGATGTAAACACTGAGGCCAGTGACAGTTCTCTGAGTATTGAACGGCAGCAGAGTTTGCTCCGCCCCTCAGTTCCTTCCTACAATTGACTGACCGAGCTCAGCAGAATATAAATTGCAGCCGTTTGTGCCCAGGGTACTGGATGCACCTGAGGTGAGGCTGGCCTATTGGAGACAAATCACAGTGAGTACCAGAGGGACTATCTGGGTGTTGCTGACACACACAAATGGGAGTTAATTGGGGATGCTTTGTTTTAACAGGCTGGAGACAGGATGAATTACTTCATTCCCATTGTGTTCATGGTCTGCATTTACCTGCCGGGATCTGACAGTGAAGGTATGTACTTGTTCTGATTCAAAATATTCCTGTGTGCAAACACCATTCAAGGTGCATCTTAGCACAGTGGTACTGAGGATCACGAGACATAGGGGCAGAATTAAACCATTCAGCACATCCACTCTGCTCTGCCAGTCCATCATGGCTGATTTATTATCCCTCTGAACCCCATTCTCCAGACTTCTCCCCATTTGGGGCAGCAGATCTCAGATTCCATTCCCAGTCTGCACTGAGGCATCTGACCTCATCTTGTGTCCTGAGATTCCAGGTTCTCCCCCAGCTGGTTAGTTACTACAGGAATGGGACACACACATTTCAAACCCATGCTGGGTGTGAACCAGGGTTCTGCATGAACTCATTAGCTGTAGGAAATGAAAAATGATAACTACAGTGAATAATCAACTCCCAGAGGTGGTTGTTCTTCATTACACTGAAATTATTGGGATCTTTTTAAAGTTATTTCCAGTAGTGAAGAATGTCTGGTTTTAGCTGATTGGGGAGGTGACAGTAGGAAGAGGTGACGGGTCAAGTAAACTGGAACAAGATGTATTATATTTTGATCAAATGCTGAAACAGTCACTTAATTGTCTTCAAACCTTCTGGTCAGAACCTGTTTCTTCAGGTTGATGAATGGATTGTACATAGAACAGTACAGTGTAGTAATCAGCTCCTCATCAGATCTACGGCTGGTCTAAACCGATCACATCTGCCTGTGTAGGATGTGTTTGCCTCAACTCCCTGCCTGTTGATGTGTGGCTCTGAATGCCTCTCAGCTTTGCTATTGTTTGTGCTTCCACTAACTCCCCTCACAGTGCATTCCTGGTATCTTATGGTCTGTGTAAGAAGAAATTCCATCTCACCAATCTTTAAACTGTCACCATGGTGGAGTGTTATTCCCGCTACAGTCAAGCCTCATGGAACTGGACAGAATTCATTGGTCTGATCTGGAAACTGACCACGTGACAGGAACGGAGTGGGGACAATGAGCAGGTGTTGCTCTTCGATGGGAGTAACGAGTGGTTTTGTACAAGGATTATGTTGGTCTGTAACTATCCACTGCACTTGTTGACATCTGATCTGATCAGAGGGAAGGACAAATGAGCCAGTTTGCCATTGGACGAGCACTGGATGCAATGAGGAGACAGGTTGGGCTCTGGGTGGAAACCTCAATGTCCATCACACAAAGTGACACGGAGTGTCTACACTTCTTGCTGCCTCAGTAAAGCAGGCAGTAAAAGTAAAGACCTCTCCCACCCCAGACATTCTCTCTTCTCCCCTCTCCCATCAGGCAGAAGATATAAAAGCCCAGGAGCATGTACCACCAGGCTCAAGGACAGCTTCTATCCCGCTGTGATAAGACTATCAAACAGTTCCCTACTATAATAAAACAGACTTCTGACTTTACAATGTCCGTCATCGTGACCCTTGTATGCCTTATTGTTACCTGTACTGCACTCTCTCTGTAACTGTTATACTTCATTCTGCATTGTGTTATTGTTTGACCTTGTTCTACCTCAATATACTGAACTGATGAATTGTTACGTAGGGACAGTATGAAACACAGTGACCCTCAGTACATGTGACAATAATAAGCTAATTTATCAGTTTACAAGTGACTCTGCCACCCGGAAGGAGAAGGGAAGTGAATACATGTGAGCACCCTCAGCTCCAAGACCCCACAGTCCCCTTTGGGCTTCCTTCACCAGCACTGGGTCAGAGTCATTCCCAGTGGAAGGGGTTCCTGCCGGCCACTCTCTCCTGGTTTACCCGCCTGTCAAAGTGGTGCACGGAGAGTTGCTGCTGTAGCAGGCAAAGAGCTACTTGGTGCCACAGTTGTGAACCGAGTGTGTGGTGGGGCAAAAGGAGAGTGAGCTGGTATGACAAGCCCCTTCACCAGAAGTGCTACCCCTCCCTGGACACCTCATACACCCCTCTGAGGTCCTTACATCCATGCAATTAGAGATCACCCCTGTTGTGTTCCCTTCAATATCGCGTTCAGTTCTAAACTCAGCTCCCTATTGCACCATCAGATGGAATCTCTCCCACTGCTACTTCTGACGATGCCTTCCCCACCCCAGGCTATCAAAGGATAATAGGGGAGAACATTCCCAACACTTCAAAACTTCCATGGTATACATGGCATTATCTTCACCCATTCAGTCTCTGTGTAATTGTCGGACGTTTGGGTATGACTGCCAGGAGTTACTGTGTGGACAAAAGCCACCAACTGGGTTATTTAATTCAACAGACAGTTATGACAGTCCTTTGATCCTGTCCACTGAATGGTTTGGGGTGGTCTCTACTTGAGTGACCTCTCTCAGCCTCCCGATAACACATGCAAAATACTGAAGGAACTCAACAGGCCAGGCAGCATCTATAGAAAAGGTACTGTTTTAGATCGAGGCCCCTGACATCCTTAAAAGCCCTCTCCTCACCCAGTCCCACATTACTTCCTCCAGACGGGGATTCCCCCCTTTGATTAAAACCTGTAAGAGAGCCACTGGGTCTAATAACCCCGGTATGAAATTACAGTTGTAATTAAATAGCCCCATTATCTTCCGCAGTATTTCTACAACACCTGGCTGTCATCCCTAAGTGACCTCCTTCATCCCCTGAGGCGATCAGTAGATCATCTAAGGTTTTACTGTGTCAGGTGCCAGACTGACTTCCCCAAAGTGTGTGCCGTGGCTTTATGGAATCTGTGGGGAGTCTCATCCATGTGTACTGTTGTGACTGTGACCTGAGTCACTGGAAAACACTGAAACTGGTGGTCTGAAGGTCTGTGTTCATCACAACAAGCAGGCACTCTTCTGCAGATCCCCTCTGGTATCTGTCAGGCTCAATGTACATCACCTTTTATACCCTTAAGATCAAAGGTAACAGCTCATGATTCAATACCATTTCAGTAGTTACAATGACATTGTTTACTTCAATATTTTGGATTGATAATGACTCATTTGAATTGTGTATTACTGTGGGAGACTCCCCCGAATGTTCAAATATCATTACTGGGATGAATTAATTCACACAGATGGTGTAAAAACTTCTGAGGATAGAGATCCCAGACACCCAAAATGAATGTTGTCAAGGGCTGTCTCTGAGTACACAGCGATGCCAGATATTGATTGATCAGCTATACCTGTGACCGTGTTTGATGTGCTAAGTGACACCATCAGTCTGGTCTACCATCTTGAACTCAGTCACAATGGTACAAAATAATGTAATAATATTAATTAAAAATCATAATGTTGCCTGGTTTGACGCAGGCAGATGAACACAATCCCACTGTTTTACGTTTTCCTGATGCAAATGACAATGTCTCACGGTCACTTCACTTTGCAAACCATATTTCTCAGCATCCAGCCCCCTGCTGTGGCCAGAAACCTGTGCTTTGTAGACAAGCAACACACATCAAAGTTGCTGGTGAACGCAGCAGGCAAGGCAGCATCTCTAGGAAGAGGTACAGTCGACGTTTCAGGCCGAGACCCTTCGTCAGGACTAACTGAAGGAAGAGTTAGTAAGAGATTTGAAAGTGGGAGGGTGAGGGGGAGATCCAAAATGATAGGAGAAAGCAGGAGGGGGAGGGATGGAGCCAAGAGCTGGACAGGTGATTGGCAAAGGGGATATGAGAGGATCATGGGACGGGAGGTCCGGGGAGAAAGACAAGGGGGAGGGGGGAACCCAGAGGATGGACAAGGGATATAGTCAGAGGGACAGAGGGAGAAAAAGGAGAGAGAGAGAAAGAATGTGTGTGTATAAAAATAAATAACGGATGGGGTACGAGGGGGAGGTGGGGCATTAGCGGAAGTTAGAGAAGTCAATGTTCATGCCATCAGGTTGGAGGCTACCCAGACGGAATATAAGGTGTTGTTCCTCCAACCTGAGTGTGGCTTCATCTTTACAGTAGAGGAGGCCGTGGATAGACATGTCAGAATGGGATGGATGTGGAATTAAAATGTGTGGCCACTGGGAGATCCTACTTTCCCTGGTGGACAGAGCGTAGGTGTTCAGCAAAGCCCCTTGTCTTTCTTCCCGGACCTCCTGTCCCATGATCCTCTCATATCCCCTTTGCCAATCACCTGTCCAGCTCTTGGCTCCATCCCTTCCCCTCCCGTCTTCTCCTATCATTTTGGATCTCCCCCTCCCCCTCCCACTTTAAAATCTCTTACTAGCTCTTCCTTCAGTTAGTCCTGACGAAGGGTCTCGGCCTGAAACGTCGACTGTACCTCTTCCTAGAGATGCTGCCTGGCCTGCTGCGTTCACCAGCAACTTTGATGTGTGTTGCTTGAATTTCCAGCATCTGCAGAATTCCTGGTGTTTGCTTTGTAGACAATGCTGTTTGCAAAGCTGTCCTTTTAACTCCAGGCTGATTACTGCTTGCAATTGACATTAAGAACTGGACTGGTTCTATGTGGAATTAACATCTGCAATGTTCACATAAATATCCAGAATAATTCCTGACATATAAAGCAAATTGGGACTTGGGCGCTAATGGGACAGACCCCTAAAAAAACAGTGATGTCCAGGACTGTGAGCATTTTATGTCCCAGGGACAACTGTTCAGGATTGTGATGGAGAACTTGCCTTGTGCCCTAATGACTGGGACCCCTAGCTAGGGAGTGCTGGAAAAGACAGAGGGGTAAAGGAGATGATGCCCTCTCAGGCCATGGCTGGAGACAGGGATATAATAAGGAAAGATGGTCTAACAGGAGGGGAACATTTCGTGTGAATCATAACCAAGATCGGCACAACAATGTGGGCTGAATGGCCTTTCCGGAGGTGTACTATGTTCTATGAAAGTGAGGACAGCTCAGACCCAATGCTCTGCTTCTCTCGGGGGTGAAGGGTTTATGGATTGTAGTGATCAGTGTAAATGGCTGGCTGGGGTTGGTAACATTCTGGGCTGGCCGTTGTCTGACCTCAAGCCGCTTGTTGATTGGTACTGAGGGGATGATGTTGTTGAACTCATTCGCAATGGTGCAAAATAGCTCAAGGAGTGTTGGCCGACTTGATGAAGACCAATTCACATCCCTCCATTGTCTTCTGTTTGGTTGATGCAGGCAAGAACGTCTCATGGTCACTCCACTTTGCAAACTATATCCCTTGTGTAACCACCCCCTACTATGGGACGCAGCGTGTGCCCTATTGACAGTACTGTTCATAAAAGCTGTCCTTTTGACTTCAAATCAATTACTGCTTGCAATTTATATGAAGAACTGAAAACTGGCTGTTGCTTAAACTCGATTGGTTGCACCTGTAGTATATTCACATAATTCCGTACCTTTGTGATTCCCTAAAGGGGAGTCCAGCACATTGTCTATCATACACAAAATTCCAGAGAAACTGAACAGGTCAGGCAGCATCAACAGAGGGAAATGAACATTTCTGGCCAGGACCCTTCTTCAGGTCAAAATGCTGCCTGACCTGCTGAGTTCCACCAACAGTTTCTGTGTGTTGCTCAAGATTTCCAGCATCTGTAGAATTACTTGTGTCTACTCTGGCCACAAACTCCAGTCAAGTACACGGCACAAACTCGTCCTGCTCTGAGCAAAGGGATTTGTTCTTTCTGAATACTGGTCACCAGTTACTGCAGTGTCCCACCTCACAAACACAGACCATTGGTGACACTTCAAACTGTGACTTAACCACATCTAACTCTTCATGTTTTACAGGTCTGGAAGGGAAATCGCTGATATTTGGAAAAGAAACAAGCAACAGCTATGTCAGACTTTTCCCATTGCCTTTCACTGAATTGACTGCCTTTACTGTCTGCCTCAGGGCAGCCTCTGAATTGTCCCGCGATTACAGTTTGTTCTCCTATGCAACGTCAAGGCATGACAATGAACTGTTGATTTGGTACAGTGCTAATGGACACATCGCCCTGTATTTATACAGCAATATCGCAGAGTTTTCCCTTCCAAAAATGGATGCCTTGCTGAGACACATCTGTGTAACCTGGGAATCTAAAGAGGGTTTGGTTACCATCTGGGTAAATGGGAAACGCTCTTTACAGAAGATTGGTAGAAAGGGTTGGGTTGTGAAAGGTTCTGGTCAGTTTATTCTTGGTCAGGAGCAGGACAGTGTTGGAGGAGGTTTTGACAAACGTCAGTCCTTTGTCGGGGAGATAACTGATGTTCACATGTGGGATTGTGTACTCGAAGCCAGACAGATTGAGACAGCAAATGAGGGGTGTTTCAGTACCGGAGGGACCATCATCAACTGGGGACCAACTTTCTATAAATCAGGAGGGATGGTGACAATCAAGGACAATAATGACTGCATATTTTAGAGTCTTGGCGACAAAAAGGATACAACTGATCACAGGAAGCACTTTCTCCCCAAGCCGGTCTTACTGAATTTGTCTTTTCATTGTGATCTTTTCTCTCTAAATCAGATGATCAGTAGATATAGTGAAGTTGATTCTGGGATAAAGGGCTGTTCATGTCTGGGTAAGGGACCACTCAGTGAGTCCTTCCAGTTGCTCATCAGCCCTCACTGACTGGGGAATGGCCTCAGACGTCAGTGCTCTCTCCCCCTCTCACACACACACACATTGTTACACCAAGCTTTGGAAAGCTCGCAGACTGTACTGTGCCTCAGGTGACTGGGATTGAACTGTAACGCTGCTGTTTTTCAGCTTAGTAAATTAGCATCAAAACAAAAATGATCTTGTGTGTGCTAATTACTGTGTGTGTGGCTGTGTCTGGTCTTCAGTGAAAGCTCAACTCACTCTCACTTCCCATCATTAAATCAACACAAAAGACCATTAGACATAGCAGCAGAATTAGTCTATTCAGCCCATCAGACCTGCTCCACCATTCCATTATGGCTGATTTATTATCCCTCTCAAACCCCACTGTCCTGTCATCTCCCCATAAGCTCTGATACCCTTACTAATCAAGAACCTATCAACCCAAGCTTTAATAATATCCAATGACTTGGCCTCCACAGCCGTGTGTAGCAACGAATTCCACAGATTCACCCCACTCTGAACAAATTCCTCCTCATCTCTGTTCTAAAGGGATGTCCTTCAATTCTGAGGATATGCCCTCTGGTCCTAGACTCCCCTTCTACAGGAAACATCCTCTCCACATCCACTTTATCGTAGCCTTTCAATATTTAATACATTTCAATCAGATTCCCCCTCATTCTAAACTCCAGTCAGTACAGACCCAGAGCATCGAACACTCATTGTACATTAACCCTTTCATTACCGGGATCATTCTCATGAACCTCCTCTGGACCCTCTCCAATGCCAGCACATCCTTTCTTAGATAAGAGGCCAAAACTGTTCACCATATTCCAAGTGTGGTCTGACCAATGCCTTATAAAGCTTCAGCATTAAATCCTGTGATGGTGTTGGGTTCACTGTCCACAAAGCCCTAAACTCAAAATAAGATTTCACGTCCTATCCAATATAGGTATCTACAGGTATTCTCACTATCAGAGGCTATACTGTACCAACCTATTCTCCAAGGACTAGCTTACTTCCCTGTCTATTCTCTGCGGTGAGGTCCAGCTGTCAATACTCACTGCTGAGTGATGGCTCCCCCCTCCCATCTCTCAGCAGCAGCTCCCCTCTGTGGGTTAGCAGCCCTTCTGTAACACTATTGTTTGCAAAGCTGTGCTTTTAACTTCAGACTGATTACTGCTTCCAGTTTAAATTGGGAATTGAAGACTAGTTCTTGTTTACAACAAAAAGCTGACCAAAGAATATTTCTTGGAAGTTCACCTTTGTCACCA
Organism: Mobula birostris; assembly: GCF_030028105.1. Taxonomy (NCBI): domain Eukaryota; kingdom Metazoa; phylum Chordata; class Chondrichthyes; order Myliobatiformes; family Myliobatidae; genus Mobula; species Mobula birostris. Next base: position 35,318,407 of record NC_092399.1, read on the forward strand.
ACACTCTGACCCTTTGGAGAGCTCATGCCACTGTGTTGGACAGCTGAGGTCAGCAATAAGCCTGCTGGCTCCTGGAAAATGAATATCCATCACGATTATCCATGCTTTTTTATTCTAGTCCTCTCGAAATTAACACTAACTTGTACTTGTCTTCCTTATTACCAGCTCAACCTGCAAGTAAACTTTTTGGGAATCCTACACAAGGGCTCCCAAGTGCCTTTACACCTCTGATGTCCGGATTTTCTCTCCATTTAGAAAATAGTCTATCCCTTCATTCCTTCTACCAAAATGCCTGACCATCCACTTCCTTACACTGTATTCCATCTGCCACTTCTTTGCCCATTCTCCTCATCTATCCAAGGGCCTCTGTAGACACTCTGCTTCCTCAACACTACCTGCCCCTCCACCGATATTTGTTTCATCCAAATCTTGGACACAAATCTATGCATTCCATCATCCAAATCATTGACATATAATGTGAAAATGTTCTGGTAAGATGGTGGCATGTTTGTTCACAACAACTTCTACAAGGTCAACAGAAGCTGCTACTGTCCTATGTAAACATGCAGTGCCGAGAGAAAGTATTCACCCTCCCTCTGAAAGTTTTCATGTTTTATTATTTTACAATAATGAACCTCAGTGGATTTAATTTTATGCTGATCAACAGAGAAAAAAACTCTTGTGTCAAAGTGAAAACAAACCTCTACAAAGTGATATAAATTAATTACAAATGTAAAACACAAAATAGTTGATTGCACCCCTTTCAAGTCAGTATTTAGTAGATGCTCCTTTGGCAGCATTTATAGCCTTGAGTCTGTGTGGATAGCTCTCCATCAGCTTTGCATATATAGACACTGCAATTTTCCCCATTCTCCTTCACAAAACATCCCCACAGCATGATGCAGCCACCATAATATTTCATGATAAGGATGGTGTGTTTTTGATGATGTGCAGCGTTTGGTTTGCTCCAAACCTAGTGTTTAGTCTGATGGCCAAAAAGCTCAATTTTGTTTTAATCAGACCGTAGAATCTTCTTCCAGTTGACTTCAGAATCTCCCACAAGCCTTCATTCCATTTCTTGTTGATGGATTTAACTGTACTCCAGGGGATATTCAGCGACTTGGAAGTTTTCTTGTATCCATCTCCTGACTTGTGCTTTTCAATAACCTTTTCGCAGAATTGCTTTTGTCTTCATGATGCAGTTTTTGCCAGGACACTGACTCTCCAGCAGTTGGACCTTCCAGATACAGGTGTATTTTTACCACAATCAATTGAAACACCTTGACTGAACATGGTGATCTCCATTTAACTAATTATGTGACTTCTAAAACCAATTGGCTGCACCAGTGATGATTTGGTGTGTTTTATGTTTGTAAATAATTTAAATTACTTTGTAGAGATCTGTTTCACTTTGACACAAAAAAGACCTTTTTCTGTTGATCAGTGTCAAAAAAATCAAATTAAATCCACTGAGATTCAATGTTGTAAAAGAGTAAAACATGAAAACTCCCTAGAGGGGTAAATACTTTTTATACACAGTGTATTTGTAATGATCACAAGACCCCGATTTACATTTACAACTTGTCCACACCATGCACGTCCACACCGTCAGCGAGTTGCTCATTGGCGGAGAAAATGAAAGAGCTGCACATCGTGCTGCTGCCTGAGTTGATGGAGGTTTACGGTCTAATAGTGAGTGGCCATCATTGTCGCTTTTCTTGTAATCACATGATGCTTTTGGACATTGTTAATCTGGTAGGCTGCAAGTTTGATTTGCTGATCTATTTTGAGGGCAGGAGTGGATGGCAGGGAGGCTGCACGGCCTCGGTCGTAGTGAGGACGAGCCGTTGCCTGTCAGCAGCTGCCAGGAGAGGGGTGAGAGCCGTCGAAGCTAGTGTGCTCCACCAGGGGGCGGTGTGGTGCGGCGTCCAGGACGGAGTCGGTGCTGCCCTCCCGGTGCTTCGCTCGGCAGAAGACAAATTCTGTCGTGGTCGACTGCAGTTTCTGTTGGCACTCAATGGCCTCAGGACCTCGAGCCGTGGAATTGCCTGTTTTACAGCCACCAGTAGAGAGACGTCCGAGCCTGTGTGCTCCACCGGCGGGGGGGCGGGGTGTGTGGGGTGGGGGAGGGTGTGGCACAGAATCAGGGCTGGAGTTGGTGTTGCCCCCAACACTCCACAGCATTTTCTCGGCAGAAGACAAGCTCTATTGTGGTCGACTGGAGATTTCAACGGACTGAAGGATCCGCACTATATACATATTATTTTTAGCGGTTTTATGTGGCTGATATTCTAAGTGCTCCTTATGTTTAATATGGGATGACTGGGTCTTGAGCCGTGGTCTCGGCCGGGGCACTCCCCCAGAGGCAGTGTCCAGGCTGGAATCGGTGCTGACCCACCCCCCAGTGTTCACTTGCCGGGAGACGGGCTCAATTGTGGTCAACTGGAGATTTCAATGGGCTAGAAACCGCAGACAGAGACACAACTGAATTACAGTCAGGAATGAAAGTGAGCATTAACAAAATTGCAAAGTCCAAAATGAAAATGGTCTGGCTGAACAAATTGTGCTGCTGTTGCATCAGTTATAGTGAAAATAACATGCTGGGCTTAGCTGGGAAACCATGGTCTCCCGCACCTTCACCGCCCTTATCAACTCCGGAGACCTTCCATCCTCAGTCACTAAACTCATAATTCCCACACCCCACACCGCTCGGTTTTACCTCCTCCCCAAGATCCACAAACCTGACTGTCCCAGTAGACCCATAGTTTCTGCCTGCTCCTGCCTCACTGAACTTGTATCTGCTGACCTGGACTCCATTTTGTCACCTAAAGTTCAGTCCTTCCCAACCTACATCCGGGATACATCCCATGCCCTCCATCTCTTCAATAACTTCTAGTTCCCAACCGCTTCATTTTCACGGTGGATGTCCAATCCTTATACACTTTCATTCCCCATCAAGAAGGCCTCAAAGCCCTCCACTACTTTCTGGACAATAGACCTCACCAGTTTCCCACCACCACTACCCTCCTCCGGTTGGCGGAACTGGTACTCACACTTAATAACTTCTCTTTTGGCTCTTCCCACTTTCTTCAGACCAAGGGTGTAGCTATGGGCACTCGCATGGGCCCCAGCTATGCCTGCCTCTTCGTTGGATATGTGGAACAGTCTGTGCTCCAAACCTGTTTTGGTACTGCTCCCCTACTTTTCCTTCGCTACATTGACGACTACGCTGGTGCTGCTTCCTGCACCCATGCTGAGCTCGTCAATTTCATCGACTTTACTTCAAACTTCCACCCAGCCCTCAAATTCACTTAGTCCATCTCAGACACTTCTTTCCCCTGTCTTGATCTCGCGGTCTCCATCTTTGGAGACAGACTGTCCACTGACATCTTCTACAAGCCCACTGACTCTCATAACTACCTCAACTATACCTCTTCCCACCCTGCCACATGCAAAAATGCCATTCCCTATTCCCAGTTCCTCCGTCTCCACCGCATTTGCTCCCAGGATGAGGCTTTCCATCCCAGGACATCTCAAATGTCCTCTTGCTTTAAGGATCGTGGTTTCCCTTCTGTCATCATCAATGATGCCCTCACCGGCATCTCCTCCATTTCCCGCACTTTGGCCCTCACCCCATCCTCCCGCAACCACAACAGTGACAGAGTTCCCCTTGTCCTCACCTACCACCCCACCAGCCTCCAGATCCAGCACATTATCCTCTGCAACTTCCGTCACCTTCAACAGGACCCCACCACTAAGCACATCTTTCCCTCTCCACCCCTCTGCGCTTTCCGAAGGGATCCTTCCCTCAGCGACTCCCTGGTTGACACGTCCCTCCCTGCAGATCTCCCAGCCGGCACTTATCCCTGTAAGCGTAAGTGCTACACCTGTCCCCACACCTCCTCTCTTGCCACCATTCAGGGCCCCAAACAGTCCTTCCAGGTGAGGCAACACCTCAGTTTTGTTGGGGTCTGTTGGGGTCACCTATTGCATCCAGTACTCCCGGTGCGGCCTCCTCTGCATCGGTGAAACCCGACGCGGATTGGGCGACTGCTTTGTCGAGCACCTCCGCTCCGTCTGCCACAACAGACGGGATCTCCCGGTAGCCACCCACTTCAACTCTGCTTCCCATTCCCATTCGGATATGTCCATGCATGGCTTCCTCTACTGCCATGATGAGGCTAAACTCAGGTTGGAGAAGCAACACCTCATATACCGTCTAGGTAGCCTCCAGCCCCTTGGTATGAACATAGAATTCTCCAACTTCCGGTAATTCCCTCCCCCTCCCTTCCCCCATCCCAGTCTCACTCTGCCCCCTTCCCCAGCTGCCTATCACCTCCCTCATGGTTCCGCCTCCTTCTACTACCCACTGTGTTTTCCCCTATTCCTTCTTCACCTTTCCTGCCTAGCACCTCCCTGCTTCCCCTTCCCCACCCCTTTAACTTTCCCCTTACTGGTTTTTCACCTGGAACCTACCAGCCTTCTCCTTCCCACCCTCCCCACACCTTCTTTATAGGGCCCCTGCCCCTTCCCTCTTCAGTCCCGACGAAGGGTTCTGGCCCGAAACATTGACTGATCGTTTCCACGGCTGCTGTCTGACCTGCTGAGTTCCTCCAGCGTGTTGTGAGTGTTGCAATGTCCTGCTGTAACCTCTGACAGCCCTCCACAGTATCCACAACACCCCCAACCTTTGTGTCATCAGCAAACTTACTAATCCATCCCTCCACTTCCTCATCCAAGTCATTTATAAAAATCACAAAGAGTAAGGATCCCAGAACAGATCCCTGAGGCACTCCACTGGTGACCGACCTCCATGCAGAATATGACCTGTCTACAACCACTCTTTGCTTTCTATGGGCAAGCCAGTTCTGGATCCACAAAGTAATGTCCCTTTGGATCCCATGCCTCCTCACTTTCTCGATAAGCCTTGCATGGGGTACCTCAACAAATGCCTTGCTGAAATCCATATACACTACATCTACAGCTCTACCTTCATCAATGTGTTTAGTCACATCCTCAAAAAATTCAATCAGGCTAGTAAAGCATGACCTGCCTTTGACAAAGCCCTGCTGGCTATTCCTAATCATACTATACCTCTCCAAATGTTCATAGATTCTGCCTCTCAGGATCTTCTGCATCAATTTACCAACCACTGAAGTAAGACTCACTGGTCTATAATTTCCTGAGCAATCTCTGCTCCCTTTCTTGAATAAGGGAACAACATCCGTAACCCTCCAATCCTCCGGAACCTCTCCAGTCCCCACTGATGATGCAAAGATCATCACCAGAGGCTCAGCAATCTCCTCCCTCACTTCCCACAGTGTCCTGGGGTACATTCCGTCCAGTCCCGGTGACTTATCCAACTTGATGCTTTCCAAAAGCTCCACCACATCCTCTTTCTTAATATCTACATGCTCAAGCTTTTCAGTCTGCTGCAAGTCATCACTACAATCACCAAGATCCTTTTCCATAGTGAATACTGAAGTGAAGTATTCATTAAGTACCTCTGCTATTTCCTCCGGTTCCATACACACTTTCCCACTGTCACACTTGATAGGTCCTGTTCTTTCACGTCTTATCCTCTTAATCTTCACATACATGCAGAATGCCTTGGGGTTTTCCCTAATCCTGCCCGCCAAGGCCTTCTCATGGCCCCTTCTGGCTTTCCTAATTTCCTTCTTAAGCTCCTTCCTATTAGCCTTATAATCTTCTGGATGTCTAACATTACCTAGCTCTCTGAAACTTTTGTAAGCTTTTCTTTTCTTCTTGACTAGATTTATTACAGCCTTTGTACACCACGGTTCCTGTACCCCACCATAACTTCCCTGTCTCATTGGAATGTACCTATACAGAACTCTACACAAATATCCCCTGAATATTTGCCATATTTCTTCCCTGGGAACATCTGTTTCCAATTTAAGCCTTCAATTTCCTGCCTGATAGCCTCATAATTCCCCTTAATCCAATTAAATGCTTTTCTAACTTGTCTGTTCCTATCTCTCTCTAATGCTATTGTAAAGGAGATAGAATTATGATCACCATCTCCAAAATGCTCTCCCACTGAGAGACTTGACACTTGGCCAGGTTCATTTCCCAATACCAGATCAGGTACAGCCTCTCCTCTTGTAGGCTTATCTACATATTGCATCAATAAACCTTCCTGAACACACCTAACAAACTCCACCCCATCTAAACCCCTTGCTCTAGGGAGATGCCAATCAATATTTGGGAAATTAAAATCTCCCATCACGACAACTCTGTTATTATTACACCTTTCCCGGATCTGTTTCCCTATCTGCTCCTCGATATTCCTGGTATTATTGGGCGGCCTATAAAAAACACCCAGTAAAGTTATTGACCGCTTCTTGCTCCTAGCCTCCACCCACAGAGACTCCGTAGACAATCCCTCCATGGCTTCCACCTTTTCTACGACCGTGACAGTATCTCTGATCAACAGTGCCACGCCCCCACCTCTTTTGCCTCCCTCCCTGTCCTTTTGGAAACATCTAAAACCCATATACAAAGGGTATATTTTGTCAAGCAGACAAAAATAAATGGACAGCACAGAGAAGAGAAAAAGAGAAAAAGTCAAGTTACCGTTTCAAAAAGAGCGCTAATCTGCACGCTGTTGATGAAAAATCTGACAATGATGAGAGTGAGACAGGATTGTGTGGCTTTGAAATTTACAGTAAAATTTTATCAAGTGACAAGCAATATGGTTTACACCAGAAGTGAATGGCAAACTAATTCAAATGGAATGGGACACTGGTTCAGCTGTTTCAGTCATTCCACAAAGTAAGTGTAACGGCATTTCAAAGATGCTAAACTAAAGCTTGCAGATATCCAACTGAGAAATTATACTGGAGGAGAAATAACGCCTGTGGGAATGACATCCAGAAGTGTGAAACACAACAACCAACAAGCCACATTGAGCTTGCGTTAAGGACCAGCATTGTTGGGTTGTGATTGGGTGAGACAACCACAACTTGATTGGAGATCTCCCCACCATTTGCATGCCACATCACCTGCAATGAAGCCATCCATCTGAAAGTGAATTCAGAAAGGTACTGGATGATGCCACAACTGTCTCCATGCGGAACACCGTGCCCAACTGAGGACAAACAGGTACTGGAGCCAATCTCTGTGCCTCTGGCTGCAAAGCATATTGGACCAAGGAAGGACCTGGCAACTCAGAGGAAGCAGGAAAGTGACAAAAGCACTGGTCCAAATACAAAAATTTTTGTAAGCAACATATCTGAGAAAGCTTCGTTGTGTCACTCAGACAGTTATTTCACTCAGAAATGGGGCTTTGCTTTAGGCTGGAAGAGGGTTCAACAAGCTTCAGGAAAGTTGCAAACATTTGACTTCTGTCAGTATAAAGAACCAGAATCTCCTCTGTGTGCATTAAGTTTATTGCATGAACTTCACGAGGAAGACAAAAAGATGCTTGTAAAAATAGATGCAAAGATCAAAGCCCAGATGGATGAATGGAAGGCCAAAAAGAAAGGAGTCAATGGAGATACAGAAACAGAGGATTCATCAGAAGATGTTGTGGATGTGGAAACCAGAAGGAGAGATCAGATCGTAAAGGGAGAAGTAGAAGGATTATTAAGAGAATATTCCAGGGATCTAAATGCACCTTCTCAACAGCAAGATGCACAAACAAGAAGAAAAAGGAAGAGATGGAGAGAAGGAACGTGAGAAAGAAAAAGAAAGGAATCAAAGTAGATCCAGACAGGGAAAAGGAGAAGAAAGGAGTCCAGAGCTGACAGAACCACTTCCTGCAGTCTGAGTCAACTCCGACAGCCAACACAGAGGAGGTCCCAGAACCTGAGATTGTATTCACAGCCACAAGTCTCACGTCCCAAGCAGAGTGATCCTCCTTGTCTGGAAAGACATTATCCCACAAGAGTAAAAAATCCTCCACCGTGATTAAATCTTTAAAACTGAACGGGACAATGTAAAATTTACTACACTGTGGATGTCTGTATATACTGGCTGTGTTACACAATATATTGTTTATATATTATAGATGTATTCTGTAGTGAGATGGAGTTTATAGCTAACCAGGAGGAGTGTTGTGCATTCAATATTTTAGTTATATTGAATAATCTTGTATACATATTGGCTGATTAGGCATTTTTATTTATTTACATAATTCATTACAGGTTCTATGTAAAATATTTTAATTGCATACATCATCATTCTACCATGTGACACATGCGCGCCTCGTTTAAAGTAAAGACGAAGTCACACCCGTATTTCTGACTCCCTGTGTCTTCCTTTCAATTAATTGAATGTTTTGTGTTACGGAACACAACACCAAGTAAGCAACATGTCCTGATTCTCCTTTGTCTATCTTGCTTATTATTTCCTGAGAGAATTTTAAGAATTTTCCAGCAAGATTTCCCCTGAAAAAACCATACTGGGCTATTTTATTGTGTGCCTCCCAGTACCCAAACACATCATCGTTAGTAATGGACTCTGTACTGTATGGATCTATTTCCTTTAGAGCAATGACTCCCATTAGCACTACTGATGGACTGATAACTTACCGATGGGCATTGATTTGTGGTTTCCACGCAGGTGTATTCTGTTGTTCTCTCTCCCTCTCTGCAATGTGAATAAACCAGTTAAAGCCACCTCCCCATGTGTGCTTTTATTTAATGGACAGTTACTGTGCAGACACAACAAATTGGCGAGGAGTACAAACCTGAATGTCTGCAGATATCACCAGCTACTAGATGACCGAATTCAGAGGAAGGAAGAGAGAGACAGCGAGAGACAAGAGTTAAGCTGTATGGAGATGGTTTTCACAAATGCAAACAAGGGGACGCAGGAGTAACAGTGCACGGTACACAGTGAGAAACACACAACTAGCAAAGTTATAGTGAAAATAACATGCTGGGCTTAGCTGGGAAAGTTGACGAATTTGATAGGGCTTATGAGGACTGGTAATTGCATATCGAGAGGATTGAACTGTATTGTAACACAGATGACATGGTGAGGAAAAGAAAGCCTCCATGCTTATTAGCATAATAATGGGTATCCGAACAGAGTGAAGAGCTTGCGCAGGGCTTTTATAACTGACATGGTAGTGGTGTCGGGGCAGGGGATGGCCAAGGGGAACCACAAGTACTCGTCGATAACGTTAAGAAAGTACATATTGCGGTCGGTGGAGGGAAGGGGACCCTTAAAGTCAACACTCAGTCGCTCAAAGGGGCGGGTGGCCTAGATGAGTTGTGCCTGTCCAGGTCAGTAGAACTGTGGTTTGCACTCTGCGCAGACTTGGCAGTCCCTGGTCATCGTCCTGATCTCCTCACGGGACTTAGGCAGGTTCCGGGCTTTCACAAAGTGGAAAAGCCGGGTGACCCACGGTTGGCAAAGATCTACATGTAGGGCGTATAGCCGGTCGATCTGCGTGCTGGCGCACGTTCCCCAGGATAGAGCATCGGAGGGCTCGTTGAGCTTTCCAGGCCTGTACATGATGTCATAGTTGTAGGTGGAGAGTTCGATTCTCCACCTCAGAATTTTATCATTTTTGATTTTGCTCCGCTGTCGGTTATTAAACATGAATGCGACTGAGCTCTGGTCAGTTAGCAGGGTGAACCTTTTGCTGGTGAGATAGTGCCTCCAGTGCCTAATAGATTCCACTGGGACCTGTAAAAGAGAGACGGGTTACACTTGAACTACAGGGGGACCAATATCCTTTGAGGGAGGTTTCTTAGTGCTATTGGGGAGGCTTTACACTAGATTTGCAGGGGGATGGGAACCAGAGTGCTAACGCTGACAGTGTGGCTGGGGTGAAAATAAATTATGTTAAAAGTTCAAGCAAATCCGCTAATAGAAAGGTTGTGAGTGGTGGTAAAAATCTTCTGAGGTGTATATATTTCAATGCTAGGAGTATTGCGGGGAAGGCGGATGAGTTGAGGGCGTGGATTGACACGTGGAATTATGACGTTATAGCAATTAGTGAAACTTGGATACAGGAGGGGCAGGACTGGCAGCTTAATATTCCAGGGTTCCGACATTTCAGATGTGATCGAGGCAGAGGAATGAAAGGTGGGGGAGTAGCATTGCTTGTTAGGGAAAATATTACAGCAGTGCTCAGGCAGGACAGATTAGAGGGCTTGTCTACTGAGTCCTTATGGGTGGAGCTGAGAAACAGGAAAGGTCTGGCCACATTAGTGGGATTGTATTACAGACCACCCAATAGTCAATGAGAATTGGAAGAGTAAATCTGCAGAGAGATAGCAGGCAACTGCAGGAAACATAAAGCTGTGGTGGTAGGGGATTTTAATTTTCCATATATTGATTGGGACTCCCATACTGTTAGGGGTCTAGATGGTGTAGAGTTTGTCAAATGTGCTCAGGAAAGTTTTCTAAATCAATATATAGAGGGACCAACTAGAGGGGATGCAATATTGGATCTCCTGTTAGGAAACGAGTTAGGACAAGTGACGGAAGTCTGTGTAGGGGAGCACTTTGGTTCCAGTGATCATAACACCATTAGTTTCAACTTGATCATGGACAAGGATAGATCTGGTCCTAGGGTTGAGGTTCTGAACTGGAAGAAGGCCAAATTTGAAGAAATGAGAAAGGATCTAAAAAGCGTGGATTGCGTGTTCTCTGGCAAAGATGTGATCGGTAAGTGGGAAGCCTTCAAAGGAGAAATTTTGAGAGTGCAGAGTTTGTATGTTCCTGACAGGATTAAAGGCAAAGTGAATAGGAATAAGGATCCTTGGTTCTCAAGGGATATTGTAACTCTGATAAAGAAGAGGGAGTTGTATGACATGTATAGGAAACAGGGAGTAAATAAGGTGCTTGCGGAGTATAAGAAGTGCAAGAAAATACTTAAGAAAGAAATCAGGAGGGCTAAAAGAAGACATGAGGTTGCCTTGGCAGACAAAGTGAAGGATAATCCAAAGAGCTATTACAGGTATATTAAGAGCAAAAGGATTGTAAGGGATAAAATTGGTCCTCTTGAAGATCATTGTGGTCGGCTATGTGCGGAACCAAAGGAAATGGGGGAGATCTTAAATAGTTTTTTTGCGTCTGTATTTACTAAGGAAACTGGCATGAAGTCTATGGAATTAAGGGAAACAAGCAATGAGATCATGGAAACTGTACAGATTGAAAAGGAGGAGGTGCTTGCTGTCTTGAGGAGAATTAAAGTGGATAAATCCCCAGGACCTGACAGGGTGTTCCCTTGGACCTTGAAGGAGACTAGTGTTGAAATTGTGGGGGCCCTGGCAGAAATATTTAAAATGTCGCTGTCTACAGGTGAGGTGCCGGAGGATTGGAGAGTGGCTCATGTTGTTCCGTTGTTTAAAAAAGGATCAAAAAGTAACCCGGGAAATTATAGGCCAGTAAGTTTAACGTCGGTAGTAGGTAAGCTGTTGGAGGGAGTACTAAGAGACAGAATCTACAAGTATTTGGATAGTCAGGGACTTGTTAGGGAGAGTCAACATGGCTTTGTGCGTGGTAGGTCATGTTTAACCAATCTATTGGAGTTTTTCGAGGAGGTTACCAGGAAATGGATGAAGGAAAGGCAGTGGATATTGTCTACATGGACTTCAGTAAGGCCTTTGACAAGGTCCCGCATGGGAGGTTAGTTAGGAAAATTCAGTCGCTAGGTATACATGGAGAGGTGGTAAATTGGATTAGACATTGGCTCAATGGAAGAAGCCAAAGAGTGGTAGGAGAGAATTGCTTCTCCGAGTGGAGGCCTGTGACTAGTTGTGTGCCACAGAGATCAGTGCTGGGTCCATTGTTATTTGTCACCTCTATCAATGATCTGGATGATAATGTGGTAAATTGGATCAGCAAATTTGCTTATGATACAAAGATTGGAGGCGTAGTAGACAGTGAGGATAGTTTTCAGAGCCTGCAGAGGGACTTGGACCAGCTGGAAAAATGGGCTGAAAAATGGCAGATGGAGTTTAATACAGACAAGTGTGAGGTATTGCACGTTGGACGGACAAACCAAGGTAGAACATACAGGGTTAATGGTAAGGCACTGAGGAGTGCAGTGGAACAGAGGGATCTGGGAACACAGATACAAAATTCCCTAAAAGTAGCGTCACAGGTAGATAGGGTGATAAAGAGAGCTTTTGGTACATTGGCCTTTATTAATCAAAGTATTGAGTATAAGAGCTGGAATGTTATGATGAGTTTGTATAAGGGATTGGTGAGGCCGAATCGGGAGTATTGTGTTCAGTTTTGGTCACCAAATTACAGGAAGGATATAAATAAGGTTGAAAGAGTGCAGAGAAGGTTTACAAGGATGTTGCCGGGACTTGAGAAACTCAGTTACAGAGAAAGGTTGAACAGGTTAGGACTTTATTCCCTGGAGCGTAGAAGAATGAGGGGAGATTTGATAGAGGTATATAAAATTATGATGGGTATAGATAGAATGAATGCAAGCAGGCTTTTTCCACTGAGGCAAGGGGAGAAAAAAACCAGAGGACATGGGTTAGGGGTGAGGGGGGAAAAGTTTAAAGGGAACATTATGGGGGGCTTCTTCACACAGAGAGTGGTGAGAGTGTGGAATGAGCTGCCAGACGAGGTGGTAAATGCAGGTTCTTTTTTAACATTTAAGAATAAATTGGACAGATACATGGATGGGAGGTGTATGGAGGGATATGTTCCGTGTGCAGGTTAGTGGGACTAGGCAGAAAATGGTTCGGCACATCCAAGAAGGGCCAAAAGGCCTGTTTCTGTGCTGTAGTTTTTCTATAGTTTTCTATGGTTTTTCTATGGCCTGGGCCTCTTTCTCCACTGCGGAGTGCCGAATTTCAGGGCCTTGAAGAGTCTGGGAGAAGAGCACCACTGGTCTTCCTGCCTGTTTGAGGGTAGCAGCCAGTGCAAAGTCGGAGACGTCACTCTCTACCTGGAGGGGAATGGACTCATCCACCGCATGCATTGCTGCTTTGGCAATGTCCCCTTTTATGCGGCTGAAGGCTGCGCGGGCCTCGGCTGAGAGGGGGAATGTGGTGGACTTGACCAGGGGGCGGGCCGTGTCTGCATGGTTAGAGACCCATTGGGCGTAATATGAAAAGAAGCCCAGGCACTTTTTGAGAGCTCTGGGGGTGCTGGGAAGAGGGAGTTCCAACAGGGGGCACATACGGTCGGGGTCAGGACCAATGACTCCATTCTCCACGACACACCCAAGGATAGCAAGCCGGGTGGTCCCGAATACACACTTGTCCTTGTTATAGGTGAGATTAAAAGCTTTGGCCGCTTGGAGAAATTTTTGGAGGTTGTTGTCGTGATCCTGGCGGTCGTGACCGCCGATGATGATGTTATCCAGATATGGGAATGAGGCCTTCAGTTGGCACTGGTCCACCATCTGGTCCATTGCCCTCTGGAAGACAGATACACCATTCATGATACCGAAGGGGACGCGCAGGAATTGATAAAGCCTGCCATCCGCCTCGAAGGCGGTGTAAGGGCGGTCCTCCCGGCAGAAGAGGAGCTGATGGTAAGCGGATTTTAGGTCTATGGTCGAGTACACCTTGAACTGTACTATCTGATTAACCATATCCACGATGCAGGGTAGAGGGTATACGTCGAGCTGCGTGAACTCATTGATGGTCAGGCAATAGTCCACGACCATCCTATTCTTATCCCCGTTCCGAACAACGACCACCTGCGCCCTCCAAGGACTTGTGCTTGCCTCAATGACCCCCTCCCTGAGCAGCCGCTGCACCTCCGACTTAATGAAGGCTCTGTCCCCCGCGCTGTACCTCCTGCTTTTAGTTGCCACAGGTTTACAGTCGGGGGTCAGGTTGGTGAACGGCGGTGGGGGAGGGATCTTGAGGGTGGAGAGGCCGCAAGTGGCGTCGGTCGTGCGGCAGTTGGCATGGTGTTGGGTGGGATGTGCGGATCGGTGTGTGTGTGTGTGGTCAGTAGCGAGGTATGTGACGTATTCCTACAAAACTGGGGATTTATGACAGTAATTGGTGGGAGGGGCCCATCATACTTCATTGTCACGCTTCTCAGGTGGCTCTGGAAGTCGAGCCCCAATAGCACAGGGGCACACAGTTGAGGCATGACCAGTAACGTAAAGTCTCGCTGTTCTGTGCCCTGCACCACTAGCATCACTACACAACCCCCCGGATGTCTGTTGTATGCGACACGGAAGCCATGGCGACCCTCGGCTTACCGGCCGTATCGTGAGTCCGCAACGCTGCACCGTGTCCAGGTGGATAAAACTCTCCGTGCTGCCCGTATCAAACAGGAGGCTTGTCCTGCGCCGCTCCACCAGGATGTCCATCATTGACCTTGCGAGCCAGTGGGGAGCACTTTGGTCGAGGGTCACGGAGGCCAAGATTGAGTCGCTCTCTTGGTCCAGCGCGGTGGGGTGCCCTGTGAGCACCCGTTGGTCGTAGGCAGTGGGAGGGGGCGCCGACTAAGATGGCCGCCCCCATGTCTCACACGTTGTGGCGGCATGCAGGGAAGATGGCGGCAGGCAAGATGGTGACCCCCATGTCTCACACGTTGTGGCGGCATGCAGGGAAGATGGCGGCAGGCAAGATGGCCGCCCCCATGTCTCACATGTGGTGGCGGCATGCAGGGAAGATGGCGGCAGGCAAGATGGCGACTCCCACATCTCGCACGCAGCGCTGCTCGATCCCGCTCCCGGTTTGGACTTACAGACCTTGGCGAAGAGGCCCTTCTTTCCTCAGCTGGAGCAGGTAGCTTGTCGGGCCGGGCAGCATTTCCGGGGGTGCTTCTCGAGTCCGAAGAAGTAGCACTTCGTGACCTCGCGACTGGCGGCAGCCGAGGTCGAATCGCTGGCGGGTCGCGAGGTCCGTGGCGCCCACGAGGCCATCAGGGGCTCGTGTGCCTGGAGAGCCTCGGATGTTATGCAGAGCGGCCTCCAGCGTGTCGGCCAGTTCGATCGCCGAACTTAAGGTAAGATCGGCTTTTTCCAACAGCCACTGGCGCACGTACACTGACCTGGTCCCCGTGACAAAGGCGTCTCTCACTAAGAGTTCTGCATGCTGCGCCACTGTCAGCTCCTGGCAATTGCTGGCCCGCACGAGTGTCTGTAGGGCCTGGACGAACTCAGCATTTGATTCCCCGGGCCGTTGTTCCCATGCCGCTAAGCGATGCTGAGCATAGACGCTGTTTTTCGGCCGCAGGTATTGTCCTTTGAGGGCGCTCATCGCACCAACATAGCTCGGCTGGTCTCTGATCAGTGAATAGACCCGTGGACTGACCCTGGAGAGTAGAACTCCACGCTTCGCTACGGTGTCGGTCGCTTTAATCTCCTCTAGGTACGCTTCGAAGCAGGCCAGCAAGAGTTCAAAAGCGTTTCCAGCTTCAGGCGTATGCGGATTGAGGTCTAACTTGTCGAGTCTCAGCGCATGTTCCATGCTTTAAAATGTACAGCGAATAAAATTGAAGCACCTTCACTAACTCCAAAAGACTGAAGTTGAGTAAAATACTGAAAAGCTTTTATTCGCTGTACAATACGACCTCCATGCTCAGTATCTGCCCCCGGACTGAGGGGGAGGAGCAAGGCGAAATCACCTTTATACGGGGATTGTGGGAGGAGCCACAGGGGCAGTCAGCAGAGGGCCGTGTCCAGACAGTTAACCCAGTTACAACATATATATGGTTTACCACAGTCACTAATGATCACTGGCTCCATCTTGTCAATTTTTGGTAATGCCCCTGCATCAGAACTGGAAAAAGTGAGAAGCTATGCAGGTTTAAGCTGCAGTGATACGTGGAAAGGGAATGTCTGTAACTGGGTAAAGAGTGAGGTTATCTGGGTAACAAGAATCCTTTCAGTTTTGTCTGGGGAATCGATGAATGACTAGAGAGAGAAAAAGAACAAAAGAACATGCTGGAACTGTGTGATGCAGCACACAGGGGTTGCTGGAAATCTGAAACAAAGGTGAATATTGGAAATGCCCAGCAGGTCTGGCAGTACATGGAATTGTTTTATGTTGGCCATCGTTGGATCAGTGTAGACAGCCAAAGACAAAGATCAGGGAAGGAGTGATATGGGATTGGTCCTGTAAAGGAAGTGGGGCTGGTTTAGAATCAGTAAAAGTGGTCAGAAATTTGACATGGTCAGTGTTGATACCGATGAAGAGGTTGGTTATAACACGCACCATCATCAGTTGTGCAGACATGGTATGTTGAGTTACAAGTATTTCTGTCTCAGCATCACCTCGATCATGTTAACGTAGGGAGGATGACTGGAGTGGGCCAGGACATTTACCTGTCCATCAGCAATATTCATTTATGGTCACACCAGCCCGACACTGTTGATCATTGCCCGTCTCGAGCTGTGAGCAAGTTAGTGTTTACAGATATTTGGAGATTCTCATCCAAACCCATTCTGTCTGTTCATATCAATTGAATAAAGTCCAGTTCCATCTGAACTGTACCTCTGGACTCCTGAGGGATATTTAATGCACAACCGTTACCAATACAACACAGGACAGAACAGCACAGGAACAGGCCATTCGGTCCACAATGTTGTGCTAAACCAGCTAAAAAATAAATCAAAACCATCCAAACACCAATTCCTCCTACCTCCATCTTCCTTACATCCATGTACCTATCCAAATGTCTCTTAAAGGCCTCTAATATATGTATGTGTGCCTCAACCACCATACCTGGCAGCCATGACCCTCTAAGTAAAAAACTTATCCCTCACATCCCCCTTGAATCTACCCCCCCTTACCTCAATACTGGCATTAGACATTTCAACCTAGGAAACAGATACTCTCTGTCACCCTATCGATATCTCTCATTATCTTGTAAGCCTTCATCAGATCTCCCCTCGGCTTCTGACGCTCCAGAGAAAACAACCCAAATTTATCCAGCCTCTCATGATAGCACACTCCCTCTAAACCAGCAGCATCGTGGTAAACTTCTTCTGCATCCTCTCCAAAGCCTCAACATCCTTCCTATAGTGGGGCGACCAGAAGTGCAGGCAATAGTCCAGATGTGACCCAACCAAAGCTTCGAGCAACCAAAGTCTGGGAGACAATACATTTCCATAGTCATAGTCATAGTCATAGTCATACTTTATTGATCCCGGGGGAAATTGGTTTTCATTACAGTTGCACCATAAATAATTAAATAGTAATAAAACCACAAATAGTTAAATAGTAATATGTAAATTATGCCAGTAAATTATGAAATAAGTCCAGGACCAGCCTATCGGCTCAGGGTGTCTGACCCTCCAAGGGAGGAGTTGTAAAGTTTGATGGCCACAGGCAGGAATGACTTCCTATGATGCTCTGTGTTGCATCTCGGTGGAATCAGTCTCTGGCTGAATGTACTCCTGTGCCCACCCAGTACATTATGTAGTGGATGGGAGACATTGTCCAAGATGGCATGCAACTTGGACAGCATCCTCTTTTCAGACATCACTATCAGAGAGTCCAGTTCCATCCCCACAACATCACTGGCCTTACCAATGAGTTTGCTGATTCTGTTGGTGTCTGCTACCCTCAGCCTGCTTCCCCAGCACACAACAGCAAACATAATCGCACTGGCCACCACAGACTCATAGAACATCCTCAGCATCGTCCGACAGATGTTAAAGGACCTCAGTCTCCTCAGGAAATAGAGACGGCTCTGACCCTTCTTGTTGACAGCCTCTGTGTTCTTTGACCAGTCCAGTTTATTGTCAATTCGTATCCCCAGGTATTTGTAATCCTCCACCATGTCCACACTGACCCCCTGGATGGAAACAGGGGTTACCAGTACCTTAGCTCTCCTCAGGTCTACCACCAGCTCCTTAGTCTTTTCCACATTAAGCTGCAGATAATTCTGCTCTCATCATGTGACAAAGTTTCCTACCGTAGCCCTGTACTCAGCCTCATCTCCCTTGCTGATGCATCCAACTGTGGCAAAGTCATCAGAAAACTTCTGAAGATGACAGGACTCTGTGCAGTAGTTGAAGTCCGAGGTGTAAATGGTGAAGAGAAAGGGAGACAAGACAGTCCCCCGTGGAGCCCCAGTGCTGCTGATCACTCTGTCGGACCCACAGTGTTGCAAGCACACGTACTGTGGTCTGCCAGTCAGGTAATCAAGAATCCATAACACCAGGAAAGCATCCACCTGCATCAGTATAATGCTGCTGACGCTGTCATAAATAGCGTGTACTGTGTGGTAGCAGAGGGTTCAGAAGTCTCTCAGTCCTGGAGAAGAAGCTGTTACCATCCCAAAGTGAACTTAGGGGGAGACAGGAAGGCATTTAGCCTGCTGGTATTCATCAGTAACTCACTGAGTACAAAGGTTGTGATGTTATGTTTCAACATTGGTGAGTTTGCACATGAGCTACTGTGTTCAATTTTGTTCACCCTGCTGCAGGAATAATGAAATTAAGTTGAAAAGAAAGAGAGGAGATTTACAAAGATGTTCTCAGGGCTCAAGGGCCCGAGTTATAGGTTGGACAAGCTGGAACTTTTTCCTTAGAACTCAGGAAACTGAAGAGTGATCCTGTAGAGGTGTATAAAATCACGAGGAGCATAGTTACAGTGAATGCACACAGTCTTTTCTTGAAGGTTGGGAAATCAAGATCTCAAGGACATAGGTTTAAGGTGATGGGGCAGAGATTTAATATATTTACAAAAGGCATAATTCTTATCTGGAGAGTGGTCTGTATATGGAAGGAGCTGCCAAAGGAAGTATTTAAAGTAAGTACAGTACATTAACTACTCGTACAGCTACACAGACAGGGAAGTTTAACGGAGATATGGATCAAACGATGACAAATGGGAGTAGATTAGATTGCAGTCTTGGTCAGCATGGACCATTGGATCAAAGGGCCTGTTTCTGTGTGGTGTGACTCGATAACTCTGTGCCATTGCTAAGTCTTTATGGAGTTTAGTAAGGTTTGATAAGATTCCCCATCGTCTACTCAGAAAGTCAGGAGGCCTGAGATCCAGGGAAACTTGGCTTTATGGATGCTCAGTTGAATTGCCCAAAGAATGCAGAGGCCGGTTGTCGTTGGATCGTAAACTGCCTGTAAGTCGGTGACCAGTGATATTCCACAGTGATCTGTTCTGAGACCCCTGATAAGAGGTAGAGACAGAGTCGACAACCTGAGACTTTTCCCAGTGCATAAATGTGATGGACAGAACTCTCAGATGGCTGGAGGAATGTATATTTGGGGAGGGGGGAGCATGTCAGAATGCCCTTCCAGGGGTTGTGTGGTTGTGTAGAGGCAGGTACATTAGCGACATTTAGGACACATTTAAATGTAAAATAAAAATGGAGGGCTCTGTTAAAGGGAAGGGTTAGACTGAGTTTGGAGAAAATTCAAAGGTTGGTGAAGGGCTGTACTGTGCAGCATATTCTATCCTATCTCGCCAGCAGTAAGCTCAATAAAGGCTGCCGCTGGCTGGAACTGGAGGACTTTTGGGAAGGACAGCATGGAGAGCCGGTCATTTATCACAGCTGCTTCCTCTCCACAAAAATCTTCCTCAAGGACATCATGGAAGATATAAATAATTATGCCTTTACCGTAAGCCAACACTGCTCCATGCAGACCTATTGTTGTAGATTCAGTTTTCCTTTCAGTTGAAAGGTGTGACGGTGACGGTGAGGGTTTAGCAACTGAGTAACGAGGAGACTGTCACCAATTTTTCATCTGAAGATGTGCTCGATGCTGGGGAGGCTAGTGCCTGTGATAGAGCTGTCTGAGTTTACAACTTTGTGACTAGTGGTGTTCCACAAGGATCGGTTCTGGGACCTCTACATTTCGTGATTTTTATTAACGACCTGGATGTGGGGGTAGAAGGGTGGGTTTGCAAGTTTGCAGATGACACAAGTGTTGGTGGTGTTGTAGATAGTGTACAGGATTGTCAAAGATTGCAGAGAGGCATTGATAGGATGCAGAAGTGGGCTGAGAAGTGGCAGATGGAGTTCAACCTGGAGAAGTGTGAGGTGGTACACTTTGGAAGGACAAACTCCAAGGCAGAGTACAAAGTAAATGGCAGGATACTTGGCAGTGTGGAGGAGCAGAGGGATCTGGGGGTACATGTCTACAGATCCCTGAAAGTTGCCTCACAGGTGGATAGTGTGGTTAAGAAAGCTTATGGCGTGTTAGCTTTCATAAATCGAGGGATAGAGTTTAAGAGTCGCGATGTAATGATGCAGCTCTATAAAACTCTGGTTAGGCCACACTTGGAGTACTGTGTCCAGTTCTGGTCACCTCACTATAGGAAGGATGTGGAAGCATTGGAAAAGGTACAGAGGAGATTTACCAGGATGCTGCCTGGTTCAGAGAGTATGCATTATGATCAGAGACTAAGGGAGCTAGGGCTTTACTCTTTGGAGAGAAGGAGGATGAGAGGAGACATGATAGAGGTGTACAAGATAATATGAGGAATAGATAGAGTGGATAGCCAGTGCCTCTTCCCCAGGGCACCACTGCTCAGTACAAGAGGACATGACCTTAAAGTAAGGGGTGGGAAGTTCAAGGGGGATATTAGAGGAAAGTTTTTCACTCAGAGAGTGCTTGGTGCGTGGAATGCACTGCCTGAGTCAGTGGTGGTGGCAGATACACTAGTGAAGTTTAAGAGACTACTAGACAGGTATATGGAGGAATTTAAGGTTATATGGGAGACAGGGTTTGAGGGTCGGCACAACATTGTGGGCCGAAGGGACTGTACTGCGCTGTACTATTCTATGTTCTATGTAGTCTTCAATGGTTCATTGTCCATTCAGAAATCTGTTGGCGGAGGGGACGAAGATGTTCCTGAAACATTGAGTGTGTGTCTTCAGACTCCCATACCTCCTCTGTGACAGTAACAATGAGAAGAAGGCATGTTCTGGATGATGGGGCCCTTAATGATGGATGGCACCTTTTTGAGATGGATTCTACTCCCACTGCTACTTCTGTCGATGCCTGTTCCCACTCAGACTTCCCCATCCCAGGCTGTCAAAGGATAATTGGGGAGAACACTCTTAAAACTTCAAAACTTCTGTGGTATACATGACATTATCTCCACCGATTCAGTCTCTGTGTAACTTTAGGACATTTGGGTATGACTGCATGGAGTTACTGTGTGGACAAAAGTCATCGACTAGATTATTTAATTCAACAGACAGTTATGACAGTCATTTTGATCCTGTCCACTGAATGGTTTGGGGTGGTCTCTACTCGAATGACCTCTCTCAGCCTCCCGATAACACATGCAAAATACTGAAGGAACTCAACAGGCCAGGCAGCATCTTTAGAAAAGGTACAGTTTTGGGTCGAGGCCCTTGACATCCTTAAAAGCCCTCTCCTCACCCAGCCCCATGTTACTTCCTCCAGACAGGGATTCCCCCCTTTGATTAAAACCTGTAAGGGAGCCACTGGGTCTAATAACCCCGGTATGAAATTACAGAAGAAATTAAATAGCCCCATTATCTTCCTCACTCTCCTAATACTGACAGGATGTGGTATACAATTCATTGTGGAGCATCTGTTAACTGGTAATTCGCTCATCCTCTGTGAAATTCTGTGTCCTGGGTACTGTCTATTTGTTTCCCAATGTGAGCCTATGAGAGCTGATCTGAAACCCCTGCTCCGCAGTATTTCTACAACACCTGGCTGTCATCCCTGAGTGACGTCCTTCATCCCCTAAGGTGGTTAACCATATAACCATACAACAATAGCAGCACGGAAACAGGCCATCTCGGCCCCTCTAGTCCATACCGAACTCCTACTCTCACCTAGTCCCACCAACCTGCATTTGGCCCATCACCCTCCATTCCCTTCTTGTCAATATATTTATCCAATTTAACTTTAAACGGCGACATCGAACCTGCCTCAACCACTTCTGCTGGAAGCTCGTTCCACATAGCCACCACTCTCTGCGTAAAGAAGTTCCCCCTCATGTTACCCCTAAACTTTTGCCCTTTAACTCTCAATTCATGTCCTCTTGTTTGAATCTCCCCCATTCTCAATGGAAAAAGCCTATCCACATCAAATCTATCAATCGCCCTCATAATTTTAAACACCTCTATCAAGTCCCCTCTCAACCTTCTACGCTCCAAAGAATAAAGTCCTAACTTGTTCAACCTTTCTCTGTAACTTTGGAGATGAAACCCAGGCAACGTTCTAGTAAATCTCCTCTGTACTCTCTCAATTTTATTGGTATCTTTCCTATAATTCGGTGACCAGAACTGTACACAATACTCCAAATTTGGCCTTACCAATGCCTTATACAATTTCAACATTACATCCCAACTCCTATCTATACTCAATACTCTGATTTATAAAGGCCAGCATACCAAAAGCTTTCTTCACCACCTTATCCACATGAGATTCCACCTTCAAGGAACTATGCACCATTATTCCTAGATCCTTCTGTTCTACAGCATTCTTCAATACCCTACATTTACCATGTATGTCTTATTTTGATTAGTCCTACCAAAATGTAGCACCTCACATTTTTCAGCATTAAACTTCATCTGCCATCTTTCAGCCCAGTCTTCTAACTGGCCTAAATCTCTCTGCAAGCTTCGAAAACCTACTTCATTATCCACAACTCCACTTATCTTAGTATCATCTGCATACTTACTAATCCAATTCACCACCCCATCATCCAGATCATTAATATATATGACAAACAACACTGGACCCAGTACAGATCCCTGAGGCACACTGCTACACACCGTCCTCCAATCTGACACACAGTTATCCACCACTACTCTCTGGCGTCTCCCATCCAGTCACTGCTGAATCCATTTTACTACTTCAATATTAATGCCTAACGATTGAACCTTCTTAAATAACCTTCCATGTGGAGCCTTGTCAAAGGCCTTACTGAAGTCCATATAGACAACATCCACCGCTTTACCCTCGTCAACTTTCTTAGTAATCTCATCAAGAAATTCAATAAGATTTGTCAAACATGACCTTCCACGCACAAATCCATGTTGACAGTTCCTAATCAGACCCTGTCTATCCAGGTAATTATATATACCATCTCTAAGAATACTTTCCATCAATTTACCCACCACTGACGTCAAACTCACAGGCCGATATTTGCTAGGTTTACTCTTAGAACCTTTTTTAAACAATGGAACCACATGAGCAATATGCCAATCCTCCAGTACCATCCCCGTTTCTAATGACATTTGAAATTTTTCTGTCAGACCCTTGCTATTTCCACACTAACTTCCTTCAAGGTCCTAGGGAATATCTTGTCCGGACTCGGAGACTTATCCACTTTTATATTCCTTAAAAGCGCCATTACTTTCTCTTCTTTAATCGTTATTCTTTCCATAACTACCCTTCTTGTTTCCTTTACCTTACACAATTCAATATCCTTCTCCCTAAGGTTTTATTTTGTCAGGTGCCAGACTGACTTCCCCAAAGTGTGATAGAGACTCTTCTGCAGATTCCCTCTGGAGTCTCTCAGGCTCAATGTACATCACCTTTTATACTCTTAAGATCAAAGGTAACAATTCGTGATTCAATACCATTTCAGTAGTTACAATGACATTGTTTACTTCAATATTTTGGATTGATAATGACTCATTTGAATTGTGTATTACTGTGGGAGACTCCCCTGAATATTCAAATATCATTGCTGGGACGAATTAATTCACACAGATGGTGTAAAAACTTCTGGGGAGAGAGATCCCAGACACCCAAAATGAATGTTGTCAAGGGCTTTCTCTGAGTACACAACGATGCCAACTATTGATTGATCAGCTATACCTGTGACCGTGTTTGATGTGCTAAGTGACAACATCAGTCTGGTCTACTATCTTGAACTCAGTCACAATGATTAAAAAATGATGTAATAATAATAAATCATAATGTTGCCTGGTTTGACGCAGGCAGAGGAAGATAACCCCATTGTTTTACGTTTGCCTGATGCAGATGACAATGTCTCACGGTCACTTCAATTTGCAAGCCATGTTTTTTAGCATCCAGCTCTTGCTGTGGCCAGAAAGCTGTGCTTTGTAGACAATGCTGTTTGCAAAGCTGTCCTTTTAACTCCAGACTGATTACTGCTTGTAATTGACATTAAGAACTCCAGACTGTTTCTTTCTGGAATTAATATCTACGATATTCACATAAATTCATAATTCCAGAAATATAAAGCAAATTAAGACTTGGGTGCTTATGGGACAGTTCCCTGAATAAAGCACCAGCGACATCCAGGACTGTGAGCATTTTATGTTCTAGAGACAGGCCGTTCAGGATTCTGATAGAGAACTTGCCTTGTGTGCTAATGACTGGGACACCTAGCTAGAGACTGCTGGAAAATACAGAGGGTTAAAGGAGATGATGTCCTCTCAGTCCATGGCTGGAGACAGGGATCTAATAAGGGAAGAAGGTCTAACAGGAGGGGAGCATTTCATGTGAATCACAACCAAGTTCAGCACAACAATGTGGGCTGAATGGCCTGTCCAGAGCTGGACTGATCTATGTTCTATGAAAGTGAGGACAGCTCAGACCCAATACTCTGCTTCTCTCGGGGGTGAAGGGTTTATGGATTGTAGTGATCAGCGTAAATGGCTGGCAGGGGTTGGCAAAATTCTGGGCTGGCCATTGTCTGACCTCAAGCTGCTTATTGATTGGTACTGAGGGGATGATGGTGTTGAACAGTTGCAATGGTGCAAAATAGCTTAAAGAGTGTTGGCCGGCTTGATGAAGACCAATTCACATCCCTCCATTGCCTTCTGTTTGGTTGATGCAGACAGGGACATTTCATGGTCACTCCACATTGCAAACTATATCCCTTGTGTAACCACCTCCTGCTGTGGGATGCAGTGTGTGCCTTATAGACAGTACTGTTTATAAAAGCTGTCCTTTTGACTTCAAATCAATTGCTGCTTGCAATTTATATGAATGCAGCCCCCCTGGCCACCCTCAGGGTCGCTCGGCTCGCTGTCGTCTAGGGAAACAGCCTAGGCCCCGCCAAACTGGGTAATTCATTTGAGTGGATGCTGTGTGAGGTACCCCACCCCGTCCAAATAACAGACATTACACCAGATGCAATTAAATGATTTACAGTTTATAGATATTACTGGAACTATATAATTAAAAGAGAATAAAATATAAAAGGAAAATAAAAGGCGCCACACTTATCAAAGTTCAATCTCTTCGTGCACAAAACCGTTGGAGCTCAAGGACCTTCTTCTTCACCCTGTGACCCCTCGGACCACCTCGACTGGCCGCCTGGGACCAACAACTGTGGTCGACCAGACGCTCCACACGAGTCCGTCTCCATCTCCTCTCCTTGCCGAACGTCCCGCTCGGGGTCCGACCCCGTTAGCGGACTCACAGCACCTGGTCCATCCTCTGTCTCGCTCTCCCGCCTTCTCCCCCAAAACCCGGCGCATTCAGTATCTTCAAATACACCAAAACCATAACAACTATCCCAATTGGTTAATAGCACCCTCTTATCACCCTCTAAACCACAATAAGCTGCTAGCACAAACTTTCTCAGCGTTAAAGCACAACAAAGCCGCATTCCCCAGATTAACATAACAAAAACGCCATTTTAATTAGCCTTCGCAGTAACATAAAAATCAAAACCCCCTTACATGAAGAATTGAAGACCGGCTCTTGTTTAAACTCGATTGCTTGCATCTGTCATATAGTCACATAATTCCATACCTCTGTGAATCCCTAAAGGGGAGTCCAGCACATTGTCTATCATACACAAAAATCCAGAGAAACTGAACAGGTTAGACAGCGCCTACGGAGGGAAATGAACATTTCTGTCTGAGACCCTTCTTCAGGTCAAAATGCTGCCTGACCTGCTGAGTTCTTCCAACATTTTCTGTGTGTTGCTCAAGGTTTCCATCATCTGCAGATTTACATAGAACATAGAATATAGAATAGTACAGCATAGTACACGCCCTTCGGTCCACAATGTTGTGCCGACCCTCAAAACCTGCCTCCCATATAAGTCCCCACCTTAGATTCCTCCATATACCTGTCAAGTAGTCTCTTAAACTTCACTAGTGTATCTGCCTCCACCACTGACTCAGGCAGTGCATTCCACGCACCAACCACTCTGAGTAAAAAACCTTCCTCTAATATCTCCCTTGAACTTCCCACTCCTTACCTTAAAGCCATGTCTTCTTGTATTGAGCAGTGGTGCCCTGGGGAAGAGGCGCTGGCTATCCACTCTATCTATTCCTCTTATTATCTTGTACACCTCTATCAAGTCTCCTCTCATCCTCCTTCTCTCCAAAGGGTAAAGCCCTAGCTTCCTTAATCTCTGATCATAATGCATACTTTCTAAACCAGGCAGCATCCTGGTAAATCTCCTCTGTACCCTTTCCAATGCTTCCACATCCTTCCTATAGTGAGGTGACCAGAACTGGACACAATACTCCAAGTGTGGCCTAACCAGAGTTTTATAGAGCTGCATCATTACATCGCGACTCTTAAACTCTATCCCTCGATTTATGAAAGCTAACATGCCATAAGCTTTCTTAACTACCCCATCCACCTGTGAGGCAACTTTCAGGGATCTGTGGACATGTACCCCGAGATCCCTCTGCTCCTCCACACTACCAAGTATCCTGCCATTTACTTTGTACTCTGCCTTGGAGTTTGTCCTTCCAAAGTGTACCACTTCAAACTTCTCCGGGTTGAACTCCATCTGCCGCTTCTCAGCCCACTTCTGCATCCTATCAATGTCTCTCTGTAATATTTGACAATCCTCTACACTATCTACAACACCACCAACCTTTGTGTCGTCCGCAAACTTGCCAACCCACCCTTCTACCCCCACATCCAGGTCGTTAATAAAAATCACGAAAAGTAGAGGTCCCAGAACATATCCTTGTGGAACACCACAAGTCACAATCCTCCAATCTGAATGTACTCCCTCCACCACTACCCTCTGCCTTCTGCAGGCAAGCCAATTCTGAATCCACCTGGCCAAACTTCCCTGGATCCCATGCCTTCTAACTTTCTGAATAAGTCTACTGTGTGGAACCTTGTCAAATACCTTACTAAAGTCCATATATATCACATCCACTGCACTACCCTCATCTATATGCCTGGTCACCTCCTCAAAGAACTCTATCAGGCTTGTTAGACACGATCTGCCCTTCACAAAGCAATGCTGACTGTCCCTGATCAGACCATGAATCTCTAAATGCCTATAGATCCTATCTCTAAGAATCTTTTCCAACAACTTTTCCACCACAGACGTAAGGCTCACTGGTCTATAATTACCCGGACTAGACCTACTACCTTTTTTGAACAAGAGAACAACATTCGCCTCCCTCCAATCGTCCGGTACCATTCCCGTGGACAACGAGGACATAAAGACCCTAGCCAGAGGCTCAGCAATCTCTTCTCTCACCTCGTGGAGCAGCCTGGGGAATATTCCATCAGGCCCCGGGGACTTACCTGTCCTAAAGTACCTTAACAACTCCAACACCGCCTCTCCCTTAATATCAGCATGCTCCAGAACATCAACCTTACTCATATTGTCCTCACCATCATCAAATTCCATCTCATTGGTGAATACCGAAGAGTAGTATTCATTGAAGACCTCGCTCACTTCCACAGCCTCCAGGCATATCTTCCCACCTTTATCTCTAATCGGTCCTACCTTCACTCCTGTCATCCTTTTTGTCTTCACATAATTGAAGAATGCCTTGGGGTTTTCCTTTACCCTATGCTCTAAGGCCTTCTCATGCCCCCTTCTTGCTCTTCTCAGCCCCTTCTTAAGCTCCTTTCTTGCTTCCCTATATTCCTCAATAGACCCATCTGATCCTTGCTTCCTAAACCTCATGCATGCTGCCTTCTTCCATCTGACTAGATTTTCCACCTCACTTGTCACCCATGGTTCCTTCACCCTACCATTCTTTATCTTCCTCACTGGGACAAATTTATCCCTAACATCCCGCAAGAGATCTCTCAACATCGACCACATGTCAATCGGACATTTCCCTGCAAAAACATCATCCCAATTCACACTCGCAAGTTCTAGCCTTATAGCCTCATAATTTGCCTTTCCCCAATTAAAAATATTCCTGTTCTCTTTGATTCTATCCTTTTCCATGATAATTATAAAGGCCAGGGTGCGGTGGTCACTGTCCCCCAGATGCTCACCCACTGAGAGATCTGCGACCTGACCCGGTTCATTACCTAGTACTAGATCTAGTATGGCATTCCCCCTGGTCGGCCTGTCCACATACTGTGACAGGAATCCATCCTGGACACACTTAACAAATTCTTCCCCATCTAAACCCTTGGAACTAATCAGGTGCCAATCAATATTTCGGAAGTTAAAATCACCCATGATAACAACCCTGTTATTTTTGCACCTTTCCAAAATCTGCCTCCCAATCTGCTCCTCTGTATCTCTGCTGCTACCAGGGGGCCTATAGAATGCCCCTAATAGAGTAACTGCTCCCTTCCTGTTCCTGACTTCCACCCATATTGACTCAAAAGAGGATCCTGCTACATTACCCACCCTTTCTGTAGCTGTAATAGTATCCCTGACCAGTAATGCCACCCCTCCTCCCCTTTTTCCACCCTCTCTATCCCTTTTAAAGCACTGAAATCCAGGAATATTGAGAATCCATTCCTGCCCTGGTGCCAACCAAGTCTCTGTAATGGCCACTACATCATAATTCCATGTATGTCTCCAAGCTCTCAGTTCATCACCTTTGCTCCTGATGCTTCTTGCATTGAGGTACACACATTTCAGCCTTTCTACCTTACTGTCTTTACACCATTTATTCTGCTTCTCTTTCCTCAAAGCCTTTCTGTATGTTAGATCTGGCTTTACTCCATGCACTTCTTTCACTGCTCTATCGCTCCAGGTCCCATTCCCCCTTGCAAATTATTTTAAACCCTCCTGAACCATGCTAGCAAACCTACCTGCAAGGATATTGTTCCCCCTCGAGTTCAGGTGTAACCCATCCAATCTGCACAGGTCCCACCTTCCCCAGAAGAGATCCCAATGATCTAAAAATCTAAATCCCTGCTCCCTGCACCAACTCCTCAGCCACGCATTCAATTGTCATCTCCTCCAATTCTTACCATCTCTGTCACGTAGCACTGGCAGCAATCCTGAGAACGTCACCCTTGAGGTCCTGTTCTTCAGCCTTCTGCCTAGTTCCCGAAACTCACACTTCAGGACCTCATCCCTCTTCCTGCCTATGTCGTTGGTCCCAACATGTATCACGACTTCTGGTTGCTTTCCCTCTCGTACCAGGATGTCGGGCACCCGGTCAGAGAAATCCCGGACCCTGGCACCCGGGAGGCAACAAACCATGCGGGTGTCCTTCTCACGTCCACAAAATCTCCTGTCTGCTCCCCTGACTATAGAGTCTCCAATGACGACAGCTCTCCTCTTCTCCGTCCCACCCTTCTGCACCACAGGGTCAGACTCAGTGCCGGAGACCCTGCCACCGTGGTTCACACCTGGTCGGTCGTCCCCGCCAACAGTATCCAGGACGGTAAACTTATTATTCAGGGGAATGGCTACAGGGGTGCTCTGCACTACCTGTCTGCTCACCTTCGCTTTCCCCCCTCTGACTGTCACCCAGCGACCTGCTTCCAACAGCCTAGGTGTGACTACCTCCCTGTAGCTCTCATCTATGACGGCCTCATTCTCCCTTATGAGTCGAAGGTCATCCAGCTGCTGCTCTAGATTTTCTTACACAGTCTTCCAGATCGCCCAGCCACATGCACTTCTGGCAGATGTGACTCTGCGGGAGAGGGGCAAGACTGCCACATCTCACATGAGAGGCACATCAGCGTCTCAGGGGACATTGTAAAAACTAACTGCGAGCTAGCTTGCCCTCTGCCTCTTCTCGTCGAAGCCTCTCGAGTCAAAGCCTCAGAGCTCCACTCCTTCACTGGCCCACTCACTCACTGGCCGCTTTCTGCTTGTGTCTATAACTGTTGGCTGGGATTCAGCAAGTGCCACTGTGCAGCCTGTTGCATGACCTGTCTGGGACTGATTTCACAGTCTATACCCCAGTGCCCAATGGAGTCTGAATTCAATGATCGGACCATTTATGGGTGCCCCACTGGTTCTGATTAATATCCCAGAACCAAGTCCAGTATACTTCACGGGGCCACAAACTCCAGACAAGTACATGTCACAAACTCTGCTCTGAGCAAAGGGATTTGTTCATCCTGAATACTGGTCACCAGTTACTGCAGTGTCCCACCTCACAAACACAGGCCGTTGGTGACACTTCAAACTGTGACTTAACCACATCTAACTCTTCATGTTTTACAGGTCTGGAAGGGAAATCGCTGATATTTGAAAAGGAAACAAGGAACAGCTATGTCAGACTTTTCCCGTCGCATTTCATCTAATTGACTGCCTTTACTGTCTGCCTCAGGGCAGCCTCCGAATTGTCCCGCGATTACAGTTTGTTCTCCAATGTGTACGGGGTCTTTCTTTTTGTTAGAGTTAAAATGATGTCTTTGCTATGTTAATCTGGGGAGTGCGGCTTTGTTGAGCTTTAACGCTGAAGAGAGTTTGCGCTAACAGTTTGTTTTATTTTAAGTGAGATAGCAGGGTTCTGTTAGCCAATGGGTGGTTACGTATCGTTTTGTTTTCGGATGCCATGCTGTATGATATGACTGTGGACTGAGTTTTGGCGGGGAGTCGGAGGAGAGACGGGGAGGACCGCGGACGTGCGGAGAGGCTCCGGTCAATCACTCCGGGTGGTCCCGAGCCGTGAGTCGACAGGATTCGGGTGGTCGTCTGAAGTCGAATTGAGCTCCAACTGTAGCGTGCGAAGAACTTGGACTTTGATAAGTGTGGCGCCTTTTTTTGTCATTACTTTCCTCTCTGCATCAAATACATATTAATGTCATAGAATTAGTAATATCTATAAAGTGTATTTGTTAAAATTTACTGGGTGTGCTGGCTGATGATTGATGTTGGTGATTGATTCGAGCTGTGACCGACCCTGTTGGGAGTGTTGAGGCAGGTGCTGGGCGGGATTTCCCCTAGACATACACGAGCCAACATAGCGGAACGTTACAATAGAAACATAGAAAATAGGTGCAGGAGTAGGCCATTCGGCCCTTCAAGCCTGCACCGCCATTCAGTATGATCATGGCTGATCATCCAACTCAGAACCCTGTACCAGCCTTCTCTCCATACCCCCTGAACCCTTTAGCCACAAGGGCCATATCTAACTCCCTCTTAAATATAGCCAATGAACTGGCCTCAACTGTTTCCTGTGGCAGAGAATTCCACAGATTCACCACTCTCTGTATGAAGAAGTTTTTCCTAATCTCAGTCCTAAAAGGCTTCCCCTTTATCCTCAAACTGTGACCCCTCGTTCTGGACTTCCCCAACATCGGGAATAATCTTCCTACATCTAGCCTGTCCAATCCCTTTAGGATTTTATACGTTTCAATAAGATCCCCCCCTCAATCTTCTAAATTCCAACAAGTATAAGCCTAGTCGATCCAGTCTTTCATCATATGAAAGTCCTGCCATTCCAGGAATCAATCTGGTGAACCTTCTTTGTACTCCCTCTATAGCAAGGATGTCTTTCCTCAGATTAGGGGACCAAAACTGCACACAATATTTCAGGTTGGTCTCACCAAGGCCTTGTACAACTGCAGTAGTACCTCCCTGCTCCTGTACTTGAATCCTCTTGCTATGAATGCCAGCATACCATTCGCCTTTTTCACTGCCTGCTGTACCCGCATGCCCACTTTCAATGACAAAATTTTTTTTGGTGTATAATGACACCCAGGTCTCATTGCACCTCCCCTTTTCATAAGTGGCCACCATTCAGATAGTAATCTGTTTTCCTGTTTCTGCCACCAAAGTGGATAACCTCACATTTATCCACATTAAATTGCATCTGCCATGAATTTGCCCACTCGCCTAACCTATCCAAGTCACCCTGCATCTCTTAGCATCCTCCTCACAGCTAACACTGTCGCCCAGCTTCGTGTCATCCGCAAACTTGGAGATGCTGCATTTACTTCCCTCATCTAGGTCATTAATATATATTGTAAACAACTGGGGCCCCAGCACTGAGCCTTGCGGTACCCCACTAGTCACTGCCTGCCATTCTGAAAAGGTCCCGTTTATTCCCACTCTTTGCTTCCTGTCTGCCAACCAATTCTCTATCCACATCAATAACTTAACCCCAATACCGTGTGCTTTAAGTTTGCACACTAATCTCCCGTGTGGGACTTTGTCAAAAGCCTTTTGAAAATCCAAATATACCACATCCGCTGGTTCTCCCCTATCCACTCTACTAGTTACATCCTCAAAAAATTCTATGAGATTCATCAGACATGATTTTCCTTTCGCAAATCCATGCTGACTTTGTCCGATGATTTCACAGCTTTCCAAATGTGCTGTTATCACATCTTTGATAACTGACTCTAGCATTTTCCCCACCACCGATGTTAGGCTAACCGTTCTATAATTCCCCGGTTTCTCTCTGCCTCCTTTTTTGAAAAGTGGTGTTACATTAGCCACCCTCCAATCCTCAGGAACTAGTCCAGAATCTAAAGAGTTCTGAAAAATT
Organism: Mobula birostris; assembly: GCF_030028105.1. Classification (NCBI taxonomy): domain Eukaryota; kingdom Metazoa; phylum Chordata; class Chondrichthyes; order Myliobatiformes; family Myliobatidae; genus Mobula; species Mobula birostris. The sequence continues at coordinate 35,350,897 of NC_092399.1, forward strand.
ATCACTAATGCATCCACTATTTCTTGGGCTACTTCCTTAAGCACTCTGGGATGCAGACCATCTGGCCCTCGGGATTTATCTGCCTTCAATCCCTTCAATTTACCTAACACCACTTCCCTACAACATGCATTTCCCTCAGTTCCTCCATCTCACTGGACCCTCTGTCCCCTACTATTTCCAGAAGATTATTTATGTCCTCCTTAGTGAAGACAGAACCAAAGTAGTTATTCAATTGGTCTGCCATGTCCTTGCTCCCCATAATCAATTCACCTGTAGTGAGGTGACCAGAACTGAACACAGTACTCCAAGTGCTGTCTGACCAAGGTCTTAAAGAGCTGTAACATTACCTCACGGCTTATGAACTCAGTCCCACAGTTGATGTTCTTAATATCACTGTCAATCTGTCTCTCAGATCCTGTTAAGAAACGTACCATTTCTATTATATTATGTCTTCAAATTGGACCTACCAAAATGAACCACTTCACACTTAGCTGGGTTGAAGTCCATCTGCCACTTCTTAGCCCAGTTCTGCATCCTATCAATGTCCCACTGTAACCTCTGACAACCCTCCACACTATCCACAACACCCCCAACCTTCGTGTCATCAGCAAATTTACTAAGCCACCCTTCTAGTTCTTCGTCCAGGTCATTTATAAAAATGACAAAGGGGGCGGGGGGGGGGCCCCAGAACAGATCCCTACGGAACACCACTGGTCAGCGACCTCCATGCAGAATATGAACCATCTACAACCACTCTTTACCTTCTGTGGGCAAGTCAATTCTGGATCTACAAAGCAAGGTCTCCTTGGATCACATGCCTCCTTACTCTCTGAAGGAGCCTTGCATGGGGAACCTTAGAGGGTGGAGGCTACCCAAATGGAATATAAGGTGTTGTTCCTCCAACATAAGTGTTGCCTCATCATGGCAATGGAGGAGGCCATGGATAGACATATCGGAATGGGAATGGGAAGTGGAATTAAAATGGGTGGCCACAGGGAGATCCCACTTGTTTTTGTTCTGGCGGACAGAGCTTGGCAAAGTGGTCTCCTAATCTACGTTGGGTCTCATCGATATACAGGAGGCTACACTGGGAGAACCGGACACAGTAAATGACCGCAACAGACACACAGATGAAGTGTCACCTCACCTGGAAGGACTGTTTGGGGCCTTGAGTGGTAGTGAGGGAGGAGGTGTAGGGGCAGGTGTAGCACTTGTTCCATTTGCAAGGATAAGTGCCAGGAGGGAGATCAGTGGGGAGGGACAAGTGGACAAGGGAGTCGCGTAGGGAGTAATCCATGTGGAAAGCAGAGAGTTGTGGGGAGGGAAAGATGTGTTTGGTAGTGTGATTCAGTTGGAGGTGCTAGGAGTTTTGGAGAATTATGTGCTGGATGCGGAGCCTGGTGGGGTGGTAGGTGAGGACAAGAGGAACCCTATCCCTGGTGGGATTACGGGAGGATGGGTAAGAACAGACATGTGTGAAATGGAAAAGATGCAGTTGAGGGCAGCGTTGATGGTGGAGGAAGGGAAGCCCCTTTCATTCTGGAATGAAAAGCCTCATCCTGAGAGCAGATGTGGTGGAGATGGAGGAATTATGACAAGGGGCATGGTGTTTTTACAAGTCACAGGGTGGGAAGAGATATAGTCCAGGTAGCTGTGAGAGTCCATGGGTTTATAAGAGACATCTGTAGATAAGCTGTCTCCAGAGATAGAGAAAGGGGAGGGAGGTATCAGAAATGGACCAGGTAAATTTGAGGGCAGGGTGGAAGTTGGGTTTTCACAATTCACTCTTACCTGGCTCTCTGGAGTGAATCCTGTGACCTAACCACGAAGCAGAATGTAAGATTTGACCAAACTCAGAGGTTCAGTTGTCTGAAGTGAAGCAAAAGGTGAAATAGTTCAGTACTTACACTCCAGATGTAGCTGAATGTTCACTGTGTTAAAAAATTGAAAATCAGAAGCCTGGGTGAATTGATAAGGGACGTGAGATAGACAGATGAAATTGAAGGAAGATTTTCAAATGCTGGAAATCGAAAACAACACAAAATGCTGGAAATGCTCAGAAGCTCAGGCAGCATCTGTGGAGAGAGAAATTGCATTTTAAAAGTTCAAAGTCAATTTACTATCAAAGTACACATATATCAATATATACAACCCTGAGATTCATTTTCTTGTGGGCATTGGTGTTTCCATACCAGTCAATATATTCTCCACCACACTTCTATAGAAGTTTGTCAAAGTTTTAGACGTCATGCCAAATCTCTTCAAACTCGTAGGAAAGTAGAGGCGCTACAGTGGTTTCTTCATAACCTCACTTACGTATTGGGCCCAGGACAGGTCCTACAAAATAATAAATCTGAGGAATTTGAAGTTGTTGACCCTCTCTACTTCTGATCCTCTGATGAGGACTGGCTCATGGACCTCTGGTTTCATTCTCCTGAAGTATATAATCAGTTCCTTGGTCTTGCTGACATGGAGTGAGAGGTTGTTGTTATGACGTCACTCGTCCAGCTTTTCAATCTCCCTCCTATATGCTGAATCATCACCACCTTTGATTCGGCTTTGATAGAGGTGTCATCAGCAAATCTGAATATTGCATTAGAGCTCTGCATAGCCACACAGTCAGAAGCATAAAGCCAGTCGAGCAGGGACTAAGCACACAGACTTGTGGTACAGCTGTGCTGATGGAGATCGTGGAGCAGATGTTATTGCCAATCTGAACTGACTGGGGTCTGCAAGTGAGAAAACCAGATTCCAGCTGCACAAGGAGGTATTAAGGCCAAGGTCTTGGAGCTTATTGATTAGCTTTCAGGGGATGATGGTATCGAATAACGAGCTGTAATCTATAAAGAGCATCCTGATGTATGCATTTCTGCGATCCAGATATTCCAAGGTTGAGTGAAGAGCCAATAAGATGGCATCTGCTCTGGACCTGTTGCTCCGCAAGGCAAATTGGAACAGATCTAAATCACCTCTCAGGCAGGGGTTGATATGTTTCATCACCAACTTCTCAAAGCACTTCGTTACTGTGGACGTAAGCGCCCCTGGGCAATAGTCGTTGAGGCAGGTCACCACACTCTTCTTGGGCACCAGGATAACTGAAGCCTTCTTGAAACAGGGGGGCACCACACACTGTTGAAGAGGGAGGTTAAAGATCTCAGTGAATACATTAGCCAGTTGATCAGCACAGGTCTTTAGTGCTTGGCTGTCTACCCCATCTGGGCCAGATACTTTTGGTGTGTTCACCATCTGAAGTCTGCTCGCATGTCGGCTTCAGAAACTGAAATCATACAATTATTGGGGAATGTTGGAGTTCATTATGATTCCCCCATGTGTTGATAGTCAAAGTGAGCAGAGAAGGCATTGAGTTCTTCTCGAAGCAAAGCCCTACTGTCTCCTATGTTGCTTGATTTCACTTTATACAAAGTGATAATATTCATGCCCTGCCACGAGTGTCAAGGATTGTTCATTGATTCAAGTTTATTCTAGAATTGCCAATTCACCCGTGAGATGTCTTTCTGGAGATCATATCTGGACCTCTCAACTTCCTTGTCCACCAGAATTGAATGCCTCTGATCTGGCTCTCAGAAAATTTGGGATCTTATGGTTTGTCCAGGGCTTTTGCTTTGAGAAACACTACATGAGTTTGTGGATACTCTCCTCTCCAGCTGTTTTAATAAGTCCGTTACAACTATGGTGTATTCATTCAGATTCCTCGATGAGATCTGAACCCAGCCCATTCCACTGACTCGAAGCAATCCCAGAGCTGCTCCCCTGCCTCCAGCAATCACCTCTTTGTTGTTCTCATCTCTGGAGCTTTGCTCTTTGGCCTCTGCTTGTATGCAGGTAGGAGATAGACGGCCAAGTGATCAGCTCTACCAAAATCTGGTCTGGGCATGGAATGATAGACCTTCCTTATCTCAGTGTAACAGTGTCTGGAATGTTGGGACCTCTGGTGTTACAGGTTTGTGATGATGGTAATTGGGCAGGGTTCTCTACAAACAGGCTCATTGAAATCTCCGACAATGGTTTGAATGCTTTGGATGGACTGTCTCTTGTTTGGAGAAGGCATCATGCAGTATAGCGAGTGCTTGATGATAGCTGACACTGGTGGTATGTAAACTGTGGTCAGCATCGCAGATGAGATCTCCTAGGTAAGCAGAACACAGGGGATTTGACCATAACGTGTTCCACATCGTGGTAACATGAGTTTGCTAAAACCACCACAATGGAGCACCACCAGGAGTTCATGATGAAAGACACACCCCCTCCTTTTGCCTTTTCTGAATCAGGAGTTCAAATTGCGAAGCCTTTGGATCTGATCACTGTATCTGGCACACCCAGAGAAAGCCACGTTTCAATCAAGCACAGAATAGAATGGGCTCTCATTTCTCTCTGATACGGCAATCTTGCCCTCGAGTCCTCAGTTTTGTTCCCCTGTGACTGCACATTTGCCAACAAGATGCTGTACAGAGGAGGCCTCATTCCTTTGTGTTTCAGTCTGACTTGTAGTGCCCCCATCGTCTTGCCTCACTTCCGGCCATTGCAATGAACCCTCATCTTCTTAAAGGTGCTGAACCTGTCTGGTCTGCCGAGTCCTTCAGACAAGAGTGAGATCTGAAGATTATTGAGTTGATTTTAAAGTACATTGCTGAGAGGGAGGTTACACAGTACAGATACTCTCTGTCACCCTATCTATATCTTTCATAAACTTGTAAGCCTTTATCAGATCTCCCCTCGGCTTCCGATGTTCCAGAGAAAACAACCCAAATTTATCCAGCCTCTCGTGATAGCACACTCCCTCTAAACCAGCAGCATCGTGGTAAACTTCTTCTGCATCCTCTCCAAAGCCTCAACATCCTTCCTATAGTGGGGTGATCAGAAGTGAATGCAATACTCCAGATGTGGCCTAACCATAGTTTTATAAGCTCCGAGCAACCGAAGTCTGGTAGACAATATATTTCTACCCAAATGTGCAGTTCTGTCCACTGCAACAAATGATTTAATTTGATTAAATTGTCCTCACTGTACCACCCGAGGTTAAACTTCACAACCGATAACTATCCCAGCCGGTGTCCCAGCCCACTGGAGATGCCTCACACCCAGCAATGTGTGGAGGCTGATGAGACTGCGGTAAAGAGCTGGGCCCTGAGTCCCAGTCCCCGGCACGCAACGTGCCAGCGTCCGAAACATGGACACCATTCACAATGTGTCATGCATTGGAAGGTAAACACAAAATACTCTGCAGATGCTGGGGTCAAAGCAACACTCAACACACTGGGGGAACTCAAAAGGTCGGCCAGCATCCATGAAGACGATCAATGTTTCAGGCCGGAACCCTTCGTCAGGACTGTAGAGGGAAGGGGCAGAGACCCTATAAAGAAGGTGGGGGGAGGGTAGGAAGGAGAAGGCTGGTAGGTTCCAGGTGAAAAACCAGTAAGGGGAAAGATAAGGAGGTGTGGGAGGGGAAGCAAGGAGGGGATAGGCAGGAAAGGTGAAGAAGGAATAGGGGAAAGCACAACGGGTAGTAGAAGGAGGTGGAACCACGAGAGAGGTAGTAGGCAGCTGGGGGAGGGGGCAGAGTGAAATAGGGATAGAACATAGAATAGTACAGCACAGTACAGGCCCTTCAGCACACAATGTTGTGCTGACCCTCAAACCCTGCCTCCCATATAACCCCCCCACCTTAAATTCCTCCATATACTTGTCTAGTAGTCTTACATTTCACTAGTGTATCTGCCTCCACCACTGACTCAGGCAGTGCATTCCACGCACCAACCACTCTCTGAGTAAAAAACCTTCCTCTAATATCCCCCTTGAACTTCCCACCCCTTACCTTAAAGCCATGTCTTCTTGTATTGAGCAGTGGTGCCCTGGGGAAGAGGCACTGTCTATCCACTCTATCTATTCCTCTTATTATCTTGTCCACCTCTATCATGTCTCCTCTCATCCTCCTTCTCTCCAAAGAGTAAAGCCCTAGCTCCCTTAATCTCTGATCATAATGCATACTCTCTAAACCAGGCAGCATCCTGGTAAATCTCCTCTGTACCCTTTCCAATGCCCCCTCCCCCAGCTGCCTATCACTTCCCTCGTGGTTCCGCCTCCTTCTGCTACCTGTTGTGCTCTGCCCTATTCCTTCTTCACCTTTCCTGCCTATCACCTCCCTGCTTCCCCTCCCCCACCCCCACCCCTTTGTCTTTCCCCTTATTGGTTTTTCACCTGGAACCTACCAGCCTTCTCCTTCCCACCCTCCCCCACCTTCTTTATAGGGTCTTTGCCCCTTCCCTCTACAGTCCTGATGAAGAGTTCTGGCCTGAAACGTTGACTGATCGTTTCCACGGATGCTGCCCGACCTGCTGAGTTCCTCCAGCGTGTTGTGAATGATGCATTGGAAGGCGATAGGTACAGCAGGCGGGTGAGTTGGGCGTCCCTGGTGTTAACGTGGTTGTGGACCAGCCCCGTGGGTCTTCAGTTGTCATCCGCAGCTGCGAAGATGTCGAGGTGCTGGTCACCGCCGCCGCCAGTCCTGATCCGTGCCCTTGCTGCTCCAGTGCCACAGTTCCCGCACTGCCTGGACAGTCTCGCCGGAGAGCGCCGCCGTAGTGCTGCCGATGCGGTCGCTGATGATGGGGCGGAGTGAGCAGTGCTGGAGTGGCCAGTGAATGCGTGCGTTGCCTCGTCGCAGGTTTCGGCGTGGTTTGCTGTGTGGCGTTGGGCCGCTCTGGGGTGTGCTGCACTGCGGCGCTCCGCTGTGAGACTGGTGGAGGTTGTTGCTGTGCCCACCTGGTCCGCTTCCTGGAGCTGCCCTGCCGGAGAGCCGTGGCTTCAGTGCCGAGGTAGGGTGTGGCCCCTGGCACATCCACACGGGCCTCCCCAGCGGGACAGCAGGTCCAGGCCAATGGTGCAGGAATCCCGGGTATCGGCTAGCCACACCTCGTACTCTGTTCTCCCCACTGCGATACGCAGCCGCCTCTTCCCTCTCATCGCCACACAGTCACAGTGACCACATGGCCCGCGTCGCCACACTGGTATCAGAGATCGCTCCATGGAACGCGGTGGGGCCAGCGCGGTGCTGGTTGAACGTGACTATCGAGCTCCTCCTCGTCAGTTTCCTCCTCTGCCTCGGTGACACAAGCCCAGGCTGGCGGTGTGCATGGTGACACTGGAACGCCTTCGAGGACTGAAACTGCTTCTGCCCTCTCCACCTCTGCCAACGCCTCGGCCAGCGATGACGGTGATGTCAGGTGAAAGTGCTGCCGAAGCCTCCTACAAAGGCGTGGAGGGCAAGCTCTTCCTGGGCTGTGGGAGGGAACTGGGGGCAGCCATGCCGAGCACAGCGGCGGAGATCTGTCACAAACGGTCCCAGGCTTTCTCCCAAACAGTGCTGCCTACCGCCCAGTTCTTCCCTCATTTCCTCCTCCAGAGGCCTCTTCTGGAAACGATCGGTTGAGGAGGGCCCTATCGTCAGGCTGCTCAGCCAGCGTTAGGTCGAGGAAGGCCCGTAGGAATCCCCCACCAGTGCCAGGGCAAGGAGCACCACCGTCTCAGTGGGGCTCCACCGTTGTGCGGTGCGGCCAGTTACACTTGTGCCAGGAAAGGCTCCAGGCGGCCGGAACCATTGTATCCAGAGAGATTCTGGGTGGACATTGTGACGTTAATTATTGGGGCTGTTGGTCCTCCTCTTTCTCCTGCGGCGTTGGTGGTGTCTGCTGCATTACCCGTACTCCCATGGCTGCGGCTTCTTGGGTTCCCTGGCTCGGGCCGCCAGGGAGACGGGTGATGCACTCACCGTGTACTCAGGGTCGGGGAGCCTGTCCACACTTGCCCCACCGGGTTTCCTTGAAAGTTACGATGCTCGGTTCCTAGGTTCTCCCTGCAGGTTGGTGTCCCATGTTCAGGAACCCGGCCCCGTGGTACGGGGGAGGCTCACCGCTCGGTCCCTTCACTAACTCCCTGGGTTTATGGCACTCCATCTGACATTGTAGCTCTTCAGTTAAACCATCAATTTCTAACCCCACTCCTGACACCAGTGTGGTGAGCATTCAGTCGATGGTGGCAGATGACAAAACTTCGTTTATCTCAACTGTCGTTTTTATTTCATCAAGCACAATAACAGACAGAGTGCAACAGCTCGGTGAGAACTAACTCAGTCACACACAGACGGGGAGGTGATTATCACACACCTCGGTTACATTCAGGGTGACACACAAACACACAAGTGCACAACTGTACAGCCCGAGGTAAAATGTAACAATAAATGAACTTGGACATCTCACCATAATTTTATTGAACACACAAACCACATACACATTGTAAAACGGGAACAATAAGTAGGAATGTTGGTGCGTGCTGCCAGCCACGCCCCAGACCGCCACTATATGCCCCCTTGTTTTGCACCCTCAAAGGAAATGCCCCTAATCGCGCTTGACTGGTCAGCGGACATGACCCGAGCATGCGATGACACAAACGAGCTCTTTCCAGGACTACCCCACTGGCACACCCCCTCGCCAACGCACCTAGACCTATGACTACTGCCACTTCAGACCACCCTGTGGGTGCTGTGCACCAACAGTTGGTCGAAGGCATGTGGCATCCTCTCGCCTTTTACGCCATCTCCCCGAATGAATGACAGCAAGTTGGTCCGTGAGCTTCTCAATCTCTAACTGGCTGTCCGCCATTTTTGTTTTCTTCTTGAGGTCTGCCATTTCACAGTGTTTGTTGACCACGCACCCCTCGTACTGTTATTGACACCATTCACAGCCTCGGGGCCGGAACGCCTCACAGAAACTGGCTGCACTCACGTTTGTGTGCCAGGGGCTGAGAAAGGACGTGTGTGGTTGGAGTGCGGGATGGGTTGAGGACCAGCGGGTGAAAATTAACCATCATGTTTGGGCCTCACTGGTACCTTTTGAGACCCCTGACCATGTTAATGTGGAGCTGGTTTATCCTCTTCCCCCCATCCCGTGGTTTCACACACCTCCTTACCATGGAGGAACCTACCACCAGGTGGCCAGAGGTCATTGCTCTCACTTCGACAATGGCCACGCTCCTTACTCTCTGTATCCCCATGACTGTCACCACCCACAGCTTCAAGCTGCTAATTAAATTTGCTGATGACACTGTACTGATTGGCCTAATCTGATATTATAATGAGGCAGCCTACAGAAAGGAAGTCATCACCAATTTCCCCCGGGATCAATAATGTATGACTATCACCCTGCACAGTGGTGTCAAGAAAACAACCTCTCCCTCAACGTCGCTAAAACAAAGGAGCTGGTTGTGGACTACAGGACGAATGGAGACAGGCTAATCCCAACAGACAACAACGGATCTGGGGTTGGGAGGGCGAACAGCTTTAAGTTCCTCGGCATAAAGATGCTGGCTGTATGGTGTAAAAGGCACAACAGTGCCTCTTTCACCTCAGACAGTTGAAGAGGTTTGGTGTGGCCCCACCCTCCCCAAATTCCAAGAACTTTCTACAGGGACACGATTGAGAGCATCCTGACTGGCTGTATCACTGCCTGGTATGGGAACTGTACTTCTCTCAATCGCAGGACTCTGCAGAGAGTGGTGTTGACAGCCCAGCGCATCTGTAGATGTAACTTCCCACGATTCAGGACATTTACAATGATGGGTGTGTAAAAAGGTCCTGAAAGATCATTGGGGACCCGAGTCACCCCAACCACAAACCGTTCCAGTTGCTACCATCTGGAAAATGGTATGGCAGGATAAAAGCCAGGACTAGCAGGCTCCAGGAGAGCTTCTTCCACCAGGCCATCAGACTGATTAACTCACGCTGACGTGACTGTATTTCTACGTTATATTGATTATCCTGTTGTACATAATAATTATTATAAATTACTGTAATTGCACATTGCACATTTGAATGGAGATATAACGCAAAGATTTTTACTCCTATTTGATGTGTGGAAGTCATAAAGTCAACTCAATTCAATTCACAGACGTGGCTCGGGCTTTCATTAGTGCCTTGGTTGCTTGGTTTGGCACCCATCTGATACTTCCTCTGAACGTGCTCCCCAATCCTCACCAGACCCCTGGTGTTAGGCTCCATCACAGCATGACGTGATATGCTCAGTCCAATGTGAGCGGTTTTACTGCTCCTTAAAGGCTGCTGGAGAGCTTCCCTGATTGATGGGAGGTGGTATGATCGTCATCCATGGGTGCTGCTGGGATTCATGGCTCCAAAGCAGGACCTGCAGTTGTCAGTAACTGAGTTGATTTCTGGGCAGTTGTTATGAGGGCTGGGTGATTCTATTTCTGGTGCCACAACCGCCCAGTCGGCCTCTCAGCCGTGTCCCACCCGCCTCAGTAAATTCAATTCCTTTGCACCTATTCCTCCCTCCCATCTTGACATACAGCATTCTTGGGTTCCTGTTGACCTACACTCCATCCCGTTCATTTTTCTCCACCATGATAGACACCAATATCCCCTTGAACCCATTTATGATAGCCTGTTCTGTGTTTTGGAATGGGGAGAAAAGACGTTTATCAGAGATAGGAGGGGAAACCTGAATGTATTTCAGTAGGTAGTCTTAAACCATCCCAGCAAGAGTTGAGGGATTCCACTACCATGCACCCTGCATCATGACATGAACATAAATGTATGAACATATCTCTGGACAAGCCAGTGTCATCGACTCTTACTCCACCCATGGAACATAGGATCCGAGCCGGGTGGCTCGTCTGAGCTCCGGACAGGCTCACAATGTCAGGTTAGGGGAATTCCGATGGGTGGGGGGGATGTGTAGGGTAATGTAAAGGGTGAAAACATTGGCATAATTCACAACCACCCACATTGAGTTGGAGTTCACGTTAAGAGGCTGGTCTGACGTGATGACATAATGACATGAAGTATGTCCTGTGTTTGGTTGACAAGAAAGGAGATGTTGCAGTTTCCTCTAATATAAAACACCTCTGTAGTTTTATTTACGAATACCTACAATAAAATGACCACTGAGACCACTCAAGCAGATAAGATAAGAAAGACACGTATAGAATGGTTATTGGAAGTAAACTTGTACATTTCACATAAGCACTCAAGCTGCCAAAGGAAGTGGTAGAGGTGTGTTCCAACACACTTAAAGACATGAACATGGTTTGGAAAGGATTAGAGGGATGTGGTCAGAATGCAGGCAAATGTGATGAGCTTAGATGGGTGTCTGTGTTTGCATGGACCATTTGGATCTGAGGGCTTGTTTGTGTGTGGGATGACACTCTGACCCCAATCTGCCATCTCTTGTGTCTCCAGTAATACAGGGTCTTCAAGTATCAGCATTGTCTCAGGCTCAGTGTCATGGTCAAGAGAGAGTGAGGGGTGGGGGTGCCCGCAGGAAATGTTGGGGACATTGGGCACAAATAACCAAACCTGCATTAAAATGGACGTCTACCGAAGGCCTTTGTTGGTGACAGCCGGAAGAATGTGCTTAATGTGAAAAAGACTAAGGAGCTGGTGGTAGACCTGAGGAGACCTAAGGTACAGGTGACCCCTGTTTCCATCCAGGGGGTCAGTGTGGACATGGTGGAGGATTACAAATACCTGGGGATGTGAATTGACAATAAATTGGACTGGTCAAAGAACACTGAGGCTGTCCACAAGAAGGGTCAGAGCCGTCTCTATTTCCTGAGGAGACTGAGGTCCTTTAACATCTGCCAGACGATGCTGAGGATGTTCTATGAGACTGTGGTGACCAGTGCGATCATGTTTGCTGTTGTGTGCTGGGGCAGCAGGCTGAGGGTAGCAGACACCAACAGAATCAAGAAACTCATTTGTAAGGCCAGTGACGTTGTGGGGATGGAACTGGACTCTCTGACGGTGGTGTCTGAAAAGAGGATGCTGTCCAAGTTGCATGCCATCTTGGACAATGTCTCCCATCCACAACATAATGTACTGGTTGGGCACAGGAGTATATTCAGCCAGAGACTCATTCCACCAAGATGTAACACAGAGCGTCATAGGAAGTCATTCCTGCCTGTGGCCATCAAATGTTACAGGACATGACTTGTCTACACTGCTTGTTTCTTCTTCAGCGCTGGTAATTTTAAACATGACAATCCTCTGGCTGCAACATCTGGTGTGCTGTGCTTGCTGGATTTGACTGATCTGGTCCAATCCATCTGTGAGTTTAGTCATGTAGCTTCTGATATTTATGTCGATTCCAGTCTTGAAGTAGTGTAACTTCCCATGAACTTTACACATTGAAGATATCAGGAACAGAGAAAAGATCCCAATTACTGCATTGAATCACCGCTGTGGGAAGTGCTCGTGGACACCAAAGTATGGAGAAGGCTATCATAGACATGCAGTGCCTATTAAAAGTATTCATCACCCCCGCCCCCCAGAAATAATCATGTTTTATTGTTTTACAACACTGAATCACAGCAGATTTAATTTGGCTTTTTTAACACTGATCAACAGAAAAAGACTCTTTTCATATCAAAGTGAAAATAGATCTCTACAGAGAGATCTAAGCTAATTACAAATAAAAACACAAAATAATTGATTGCATTGGTATTCACGCCTCTTCTAATCAGTATTTAGTAGATGTATCTTTGGCAGCAATTACAGCCTTCAGTCTGTGTGAATAGGTCTCTATCAGCTTTGCACATCTGGACAACATAATTTTTCCCCCATTCTTCTTTACAAAACTGCTCAAGCTCTGCCAGGTTGCATGGGGATCATGAGTGAACAGCCCTTTTCAAGTCCAGCAACAAATTCTCAGTTGGATTGAGGTCTGGACTCTGACTTGGCCTCTCCAGGACATTAACTTTGTTGTTTTTAAGCCATTCCTGTGTAGGTTTGGCTTTATGCTTGGGGTCATTGTCTCACTGGAAAACAAATCTTCCAAGTCGTAGTTCTCTTGCAGATAACATCTGGTTTTCCTCCAGGATTTTATGCATTTTGCTGCATTCATTTTAACCTCGACCTTCACAAGCTTTCTGAGAACCTGCTGCAGAGAAGCATCCCCACAGCATGATGCAGCCACCACCATGCTTCACGTTAGGGATCGTGTGCTTTTGATGAGGTGCGGTGTTTGGGTTACACCAAATATAGCATTTAGTCTGATGGCCAAAAAGCTCAATTTTGGTTTCATCAGACCAGAGAACCTTCTTCCAGCTGACTTCAGAGCAAACTATAACCAATATTTCATGTGAGATTTTTTACCACAGTGACTTTCTCTTTGCCATACTCCCATAAAGCTGTGGCTGGTGAAGCACCCGGGCAATAGTTGTATGTGCAGTCTCTCGCATCTCAGCCACTAAAGCTTGTAACTCCTCCCGAGTTGTCATAGGTCTCTTGGTGACTTCCCTTAATAGTCCCCTGGTTCTCGGCAGATTCACAGCTGTGCCATATTCTTTCCATTTCTTGTTGATGGATTTAACTGTACTCCAGGGGATATTCAGTGACTTGGAAGTTTTCTTGTATCCACCTCCTGACTTGTGCTTTTCAATAACCTTTTTGTGGAATTGATTGGAGGGCTCTTTTGACTTCATGATGTAGCTTTTGTCAGGACTGTGGCTCTGCAGTAGTTAGACCTTCCTGATATAGGTGTATTTTTACTACAATCAATTGGATCACCTTGACTGCACACAGCCATCTCTACTTAACTAATTATATGGACTTCTCAAACCAATTGGCTACACCAGTGATGATTTGGTATGAAAGGGAGTGAATACTTATGCAATAAATTATTTTGTGTTTCATATTTATAATTAATTTATATCACTTTGTAGAGCTCCGGAAACATAGAAATCTACAGCACATTAAAGGCCCTTTAGCCCATAATGTTGCACTGGCCATGTAACCTACTCTAGAATTGCCTATAATTTCCCTACCCCATAGCCCTCTGTTTTACTAAGTTCCATGTACTTATCTAGGTATCTCTTTAAAGACCCTATTGATTCCACCTCTACCTACATCGCTGGCAGTGCATTCCACAACCCACCCCTCCCCGTGTGAAAAACTTACCTCTGACATCACCCTTGTATCTACTTCCAAGCACCCAAAAACTATCCCCCATCGTGTAAGCCATTTCAGCCCTGGGAAAATGCCTCTGGCTAGTCACATGATCAATGCCTTTCATCATCTTATACACCTTTATCAGGTCACCTCTCATCCTCTGTCACTCCAGGGAGAAAAAGCCAAGTTCACTCAATTTATTCTCATACGGCATGCTCTCCAATCCAGGCAACATCCTTGTAAATCTCCTCTGCACTCTTTCTATGGTATCAACATCCTTCCTGTAGTGAGGTGACCAGAAATGAACACAGTACTCCAAGTCGTGTCTGACCAAGGTCTTGTACAGCTGTAACATTACCTCACGGCTCTTGAACTCAATCCCACGGTTGAAGAAGATCAACACACCATACACCGTAACAACACTGTCAACTTGCGCAGCATCTTTGAGTGACCCATTGACATGGACCCCAAGATCTCGCTGATCCTCCACACTGCCAAGAGTCTTACAATTAATTATATATTCTGCCTTCAAATTTGATCTACCAACATGAGCCACTTCCCACTTATCTAGGTTGAACTCCATCTGCCACTTCTCAACCCAGTTCTGTATCCTATCAATTTCCCACTGCAATCTCTGACAACCCTCCAGACTATCCACAACACCCCCAACCTTGGTGTCATCAGCAAACTTACTAACCCACCCTTCTACATCTTCATCCAGGTCACTTATAAAAACCACAAAGAGGAGGGGTCCCAGAACAGCTCCCTGTGGAACACCACTGGTCACTGACCTCCATGCAGAATATGAATAATCTACAACAACTCCTTGCCTTCTGTGGGCAAGCCAATTCTGGATCCACAAAGCAAGGTCTCCCTGGATCCCATGGCTTAATACATTTTGAATGTGTCTTGCATGGGGAACCTTATAAAATGCCTTACTGAAATCCATATGCACTACATCCACTGTTCTACCTTCATCAATGTGTTTTGTTATATCCTCAAAGAATTAAATCAGGTTTGCACTTGACAAAGCCATGCTGACTATTCCTAATCAGGTTATGTCTCTCCAAATGCTCATACATCCTGCCTCTCAGGATCTTCTCTCACAACTTGCCCATCATTGAAGTAAGACTCATTGGTCTACAATTTCCTGGGTTATCTCTACTCCCTTTCATGAGCAGGGGAACAACGTTTGCAAACTTTCAATTCTCTGGTAATTCTCCCATCCCAGTTGATGATGCTAAGATCATCCCCAGAGGCTCAGCAATCTCCTCTCTTGCTTCTTGACATGAAAGAGTCTTTTTGTGTTGATCAATGTCAAAAAAACCAAATTAAATACATTGTGATTCAATGTTGTAAAACAGTAAAACATGAATACTTCCAAGAAGGATGAGTATTTTTATAGGTACTGTATAAGGTAAAAAGAATCGGTCCTAAAACTGGCTACTGTGGAACACCAGTAGTCACCAGCAGCCAACCAGAAAAGGCTTCCTTTATTTCCACTCTTTGCCTCCTGCCAATCAGCCACGGCTTTATCCATGTAGAATCTTTCCCGTAATACCATGGGCTCATAGCTTGTTAAACAGCCTATATGTGTCACCTTGTCAAAGAAATAATAGAAAATTTATTAACAGAGTTAGCTTCTTAAAAAAACCCACATTGGGCAATCCTCATGATTAATGTAATATAACCAAAATGTAAGATTTCTCATATTAACTGCCCAATAATAAAATCTAAAGTTCGGTAAGGCTAATCCTCCATTCTTTTTATCTTTTTGAAGAGCTGTTACTCCATCCGTGACCACCAAAACTTTGATTTTTTGCAAGTTTAGATTGTAAACAATGGACAGATACTAAGCTGACAAAGTAACGGTGATAGAAAGCAGATGAAAGATGAGAAATGAAAGATATTCCATAGATTGAATATGGTGCTTTTGAAAAGCCTGTCATTTTATACTCCGAATCTATACTTTTATACTTAGATAAAGATAAACCAATTAAAGGGTTACACAATCAATACTTGTATAACATGTGCCTCCTGTACTGAGTGTGTTATGGACCACCCAATAGTCAGCAGCATTTAGAGGAGCAAATTTGTAGAGAGATAGCAGACAGTTGCAAGAAACAAGAGGTTGTGATAATGGACAATTTTAACTTTCCACATGTTAATTGGGACTTGCATACTGGAAAAGGGCTGGATGGGATAGAGTTTGTCAAATGTGTCTAGGAAAGTTTCCATAATCAATATATAAAGGTCCCAATGAGAGAGTGTGATACCGGATCTCCTGTTAGGGAATGAATCAGGGCAGGTGACAGAAGTGTGTGTACCAGAACGCTTTGGATCTTGTGATCCTAATTTCACTAGTTTCAAGGTAATTATAGAGAAGGATAGGTCTGGTCCTCAGCTTGAGATTCTAAGTCAGAGAAAGGTCAATTTTTGTGGCATCTGAAAGGAACAGACAAGTGAGGAATGGGACAGGATGTTTTCTGGCAAAGCCCTACTTTGTACGTGGGAGCCTTCAAAAGTGAAATTTGAGAGTAGCGAGTTGGTATGTGCTGTTGGAATAAAAGATAAAGCTAACAGGCTTAGGGAACCTTGGCTTTTGGTTAAGGAGGAGGCATATAGCAAGTATAGGCAGGAAGAGACAAACAAGTACTTGAGTATATGTCATAAGGGGGGCACTGGGAGAAGACCCAAATGCAAGACACAGACACCGAACTATTAGGAACGGGACTGGACTAGAGTTAGGGTCAGGACAGGACACAGACGGAGCTGGGACAGGAACACAGACTTGAACTAGAACTTTGGCTAGGACAGTGGGACCAGGACAAGGAACTGGGAACTCTGAGCCTGGGCTAGGACTCTGAGCCAGAGACTGGACAAGGACCCAGAACCTGGGTCTTGACTCAGGCTCGGACCCCAGAACTAGGCGAGGACATGACGTGGCTACAGGACTGGACATGGCTTGGGTTCTTCGAGGCTTGGCTACAGGACTAGACAAGACTTGGGTTCTTCAACAAGGGAATTCCAGCACAGGCCAAGGGAAATCCAGCAATGGGCTGGGCAAAGTACTCCTGGGCTAGGCGAGGCACAAGGACAAGACAAGAACACAAAGCCTTGACTTGGTCTTGGGAGTACAGGAACACAGATCCTTGGTCTTGAGAGAGACAGGAACACAGGGACATGGAACACAGAGCTGGGACCCCCTCCTTGGGAATAGGACTTGGGGCCGCAGCTCTATACAGAGTCAGGACTCCTCCTAGGGAGCAGGACGTAGGGCTGGGACTCATACACAGAACACTGAAAGACAGTTCTCCACTAAAGGTAGCAGAAAACTGCTGGACCCACCCAGCAGAGGCGAGAGCACAAAGTGATGCTTCCCAACACAAAGTAGCAGCAAATGTCCAGACCAACCTAGCAAAGGCATGGACACAGAGACAGTTCCCAACTCAAGGTAGCGCAAACAGCTGGACCTACTTAGCAACGGCACAGACACAGAGACAGTTCCCAACTCAAGGTACAGGCAAATGGCCAGACCTACCTAGCGAAGGCAAGGACACGAAGAGACAGTTCCAAACAATGATAGACAGTTCCTTATATTGACACAGCAAGGCTCCTGTCTTGCTCCAGCGGTAGAACTTGACAGCAATACAGGCGAGGTTGCCGGCAAGACTTCAGGCAAAGGTTGCAGGCGATGCTTCAGGAAAGGTTTCAGAAGAAGGGGAAGGGAACAGTCCAGCAGCCAGAGGCTGAATCCTGAAGCTATTTATGAAGCCAGCCCAAACAAGAATCAGGTGCCTCAACAGAAACTGGGGAAAACTGGAAAACGTGGAATAAGGAACAATGGACCGGACCGTGAACCAGAATGTGGACTTCATGGACTGGACAATGACAGTATAAGAAATACAAGGGAATGCTTGAGAGAGAAATTAGAAGGGGTAAAAGAAGGTATGAGGTTGCTCTAACAAACAAGGTGAAGGAGAATCCCAAAGGCCTTTACAGATATCATGAGAAAAAGGACAGCAATTGATAATAGTAGTCCTCGTGAAGATCAGCGTGGTCATTTGTACATGGAGCTGGAAGATATGGCAGAGATCTTAAGTGGATGTTTTGCACCTGTTCTTACTCAGTTGGACACAGAGTCTATAGAAGTGAATCAAAAGATCATTGAGGTCTCGGGCTGCACACAGGTTACAGATGAGGAAGTGCTTACTGTCCAGAGGCAAATTAGGATGGATAAATCCCCAGAGACTGACAAGATGTTCCCTCAGAACTTGTAGGTGTCGAGTGCAGAAATTGCAGGGGTTTTAGAAGAGGTATTTAAAACATCGTTAGCCATGGGTGACACGCCAGAGGACTTTAGCAAGGTCTTTGACAAGAACCCACATGGGATGCTAGCCACGGAATTTCCGTTGCTTGGCATTCAGGATGAAGTAGTAGATTGGATTCGACCATGGCTTTGTGAGAGTGTGAGGTGTTGTACTTAGGGAGGACAATGCAGGGTAGGACTTACACAATAAACGGTAGGGCACTGAGGATCATGGTAGAACAGAGGAACTTCTGTCCATTATTTACAGCTGTAGGTGCATAACAAAGGTCTGGAATGTCATCAGGGACACCAGTCACCCCAACCATAAACTGTTTCAGCTGCATTCGTCTCACATTGCAGCATGCGCCAGTCGTGCATGCAGCCTGGTACAACCGTTCCGATCTATTCTTACTTTCTTCTTCCTACTTTTTAATTTATGTTATTTTTTGTATTTTTTTTCTCACAGTAACATGTCAAAGCTGCACCCTCTCTAACATGCTGGTAGAGAGAGTTTTATTTGGGTTTTCTTTAGCACTGGAAATGGTTACATCCCGACACGCGGGACAGAAGCAACGTCGCATTGTGTATTCCACGGACCAGCAAATACCTGCCGGTTTAGCGAGCAGAGCAGCGGACACCCCTGCTGAAATCCGGAGGAAAACACACAGAGGATGCAGAGGCGGATCACAAAGCCGAGGAAAGAGGACCGGGTCGAGACAACAGAGACTTTTGGAGAAGAGGAGTTCAGTGAGTAATAAAATGGATGAGTTCACGGTACTAGCCAGGCGTCAGAGAACATTTCGGGAGTGCAGTGTTATGTGCTTCACTGGAATGGGGCTGCACGAGGACATTCCCAATCAAAACTTCTCCATGGACGGCTTCCGGACCGTTCCGGCTGACCGGAAGTGCACTGAGAGCGGTAAGCGTAAATGAGTTGGGTGCTTACTGATCTGGTTAACAACAGATGGTGCAATCCAGGGCATATTACGATCGAGGAATGTGTTTGCAGACTGGATATTGAACTTTTTACTGTTGGACTTCAGCCACATTCCACCATGATACAACACTTGGCGGCAATGGGAGGTCGTTCCTGCCTGTGGCCATCGAACGTGCAGCTCCCCGCGTGGAGGGTCAGACACCCTGAGCGAATAGACTGGTCCTGGACTTATTTTCCATCTGGCATAGTTTGCATTTTGTTGTTTGATTGTTGGAGGTTTTTGTATTCCTATACTTACGCTCTATTCTTGGTCGATGCGGCTGTAACGAAACCAAATTTCCCTCGGGATTAATAAAGTATATCTATCTATCTACCTATTAAAGCCAGGACCAACAGACTACAGGACAGCTTCTTTCTACAAGTTGTTTGACTTATAAATTCACTTCTGTACATTGCAACAGAGTCATAATGCAAAGAATTCATGCATTTCCCTTCATAAATTATATCATTGAATACAGGACTTGTTATGTTGAAGTTGTATAAGACACTGTTGAGGCCTAATTTGAATTGAATTGAGTTTATTAATTTGACATATTGGGTGCAGTTCTGGTCACCTACCTCCAGGAAAGATATCAATAAGACTGAAAGAGTGCAGAGAAAATTTCCAAAGATTTTTCCAGGAGAATGAGGGGAGATTTGATAGAGGTATACAAAAGTATAATAGCTAGAGGTCATAGGTTAAGTGTGAAAGGTGAAAGAATTAAGGGAAACCAGAGGGGGAACTTTATCACTCAGAGGATGGTGCAAGTGTGGAATGAGCTGCCAGTGAAAGTGGGGCTGCAGGTTTAGTTTCCAAATATGCAAATTTTAAATACATACTTATCTGGGAGCAATATGGAGGTGTATGGTATGGGTGCAGGTCAATGGGACAAGGCAGGATAATAATTTGGCACACAGTAGATGGGCTGAAATTCCTGTTTCTGTGTTGTAGTGCTCTATAACTCAGTGTCTCTATGACCTTACCTGCTTGAGACACCATCATCAAGGAATTATGGATCTGTATTCCCAGAGCCCTTTGTCCTGCCACACTCCACAGTACCCTACCTTCCACTGTGTAAGTCCTACTCTGCTTTGTCCTACCAAAGTGCAACATCTCACACTTGTCTGTATTCAGTTCCATCTTCCCTCTTCCAGTCCAATTTTCCAGCTGGTCCAGGTCACTCTGCAACAAGCTTTGAAAACCTTCCTTGCTGTTCACAACACCCAAATTCTGCGTGTCAACTAAAATTTGCTGATTCCGGTTTATCATATTATCATCCAAATCAATAACATCGGACGCGGACCCGATTCCTGCCATACACCACTAATCACAGGCCCCCAGTCAGAGAAACAACCATCTTCTACAACTCTCCGGCTTCTTTCATCAAGCCAACGTTGAATCCAATTTACGACCTCATCCTGAATGTCAAGTGACTGAACCTTGTGGACCAGACTTCCATGCAGGACTTTGTCAAAGGCCTCATCATGTTCCCTAATGTGATCTTGCCTTCTCCCTGTAACCTTTGGTGACCTTGCCAATCAAGAAACTATCAACTTCCCCTTTAACAATAGCTATTGAAGTGGCCTCCACAGTCGTCCACTCAGTCGCTTCTCTTGGGAACTCAATTCCATAGTCTCCCAACTGTGTGTGTTGGGGTGGGAAACGATGTCCTGTGCTGATCACTTCAACTACAAGAGTGAGTAACTGGGAGCCTTTGTCCTGCTAGGTTCTGCCTTCACAGTCCACACCCCACGCTGGTGATGACTGACCCCGTGAGGCCCCACCCCATTAGGACTGACCCGGAGCTCCACGTGTTGAGGACAACTGTCCTGCTGCTCTGTGAAGCTCTTGTTGCCACCCTGTTACTCAGCCTTGCTGTTTATTTACTGTCATTCATTGGTATTTCTCTGATTATATATAGACACAGAGTCAGAAAGTACAGCACAGAAACAGGCCCTTTGGCCCATCAAAGAAGCCCCTCTCATAACATGCTCTGGACAAGTGTTGAGATCAACTCCATTGCTGAAATCTTCTGTCACCACACCAGTCTCATGTGGACCTCCTCAGATTTATTTCAAAGCTCTGTGTGGGTGAGGCTAGTCCAAGATTTGCTGTGTTGTCTATGCCAGCATGAATTTTGTGAGAGCAGCTCTGGAGGAATTTAAAAAAAATAAACAACTTGCAAGAATTGTAAATTCAGCATGTAGAGCAATGTCAGCAAGAGAGCTGGGATGAAGGACTCATCTCCGGTGATGCTGCTGTCCCACAGTGTACAGTTGAGTGATTCAGAGTCTGATGTTGCATCCTCACTCTCAGCTGAGATTCCATCCTCATTCTCAGCTGAGATTCCAGCTTCATGCTCAGCTGAGATTCCAGCTTCATGCTCAACTGAAACTCCAGCTTCAGGCTCAGCTGAGATTCCAGCTTCATGCTCAGCTGAGATTCCAGCTTCAGGCTCAGCTGAGATTCCAGCTTCATGCTCAGCTGAGATTCCAGCTTCAGGCTCAGCTGAGATTCCAGCTTCATGCTCAGCTGAGATTTCATCCTCATTCTCAGCTACATTCTATCTTCATGTTCAGCTGAGATTACATCTTCATGCACAGCTGAGATTTCAACTTTTGTGGCCAAAAATTTCTATTCAAAAGGTTCAAAGGAACATCTAAACAAGCCTGATGCATTTTTGAAACAAGTCCTGTGTCAATAGTTAGAGGTACAGATAGAAGGTTCTGTGGTCGTGACAGAGAATCCAGGATGGTTTGTTGCCTCCCGGGTGCCAGGGTCAAGGATGTCTTTGATCGATTGCATGACATTCTGAAGTGGGAGGGTGATCAGCCAGATGTCGTGGTGCACATCGGTACCAATGACATAGCAAGGAAGAGTGAGGAGGTCCTGGAGAGTGAGTATAGAGAGCTTGGTAGGAAGTTGAAAAGCAGGACCTCGAGTGTGGTAATCTCAGGATTGCTACCTGTGCTATGTGCCAGTGAGGGCAAGAATAGGATGCTCTGGAGGATGAACAAGTGGCTGAGGAACTGGTGTAGGGGGCAGGGTTTCAGATTTCAGGATCATTGGGACCTCTTCTGGGGCAGGTGGGACCTGTACAAGAGAGACGGGTTACACTTGAACTACAAGGGGACCAATATCCTTTCAGGGAGGTTTGTTAGTGCTACTGGGGAGGCTTTAAACAGGATTTGCAGAGGGATGGGAACCAGAGTGCCAGAGCTGTTAGTGGGGCTGGGGTGAAAATAAATGATGTTAAAAGATCAAGCAAATCCGCTAATAGAAAGGTTGTGAGTGGTGGTAAAAATCTTCTGAGGTGTATATATTTCAATGCTAGGAGTATTGCAGGGAAGACGGATGAGTTGAGGGCGTGGATTGACACGTGGAATTATGACGTTATAGCAATTAGTGAAACTTGGCTACAGGAGGGGCAGGACTGGCAGCTTAGTATTCCAGGGTTCCTATGTTTCAGATGTGATCGAGGCAGAGGAATGAAAGGTGGGGGAGTAGCATTGCTTGTTAGGGAAAATATTACAACAGTGCTCAGCCAGGACAGATTAGAGGGCTTGTCTACTGAGTCCTTATGGGTGCAGCTGAGAAACAGGAAAGGTATGGCCACATTAGTGGGATTGTATTATAGAAGCCATTTTTGAATTTTTCATTTTTTTTCCATCGGCGTTCAGAGAGGTGGGACTGCACAGGCAAGTGATGTCAGGCAGTGAAGCGCAGAAGATTTAAAAGGAACAGAACCTTATGCAGCGGGCAGCGGAGTTTGCGGGCAGCAGAGTGAGCTGGGAGCAGAGTGAAGGCTTAAAGGCTTCGGCTCAACGGGCTTAGGCGGAAACGGGCGAGGCGAAGAGGGTTTGGTATTCATTTTTTGTTGTTATTTGAGGAGGGGGCAGTATGAGTGTGAGGGCAGCTTGTTGTTCTCAGTGCCGGATGTGGGAGGTCGTGGAGTCTCCAAGCCTCCCGGACATCCACATCTGCGCCAGGTGCGCCGAGATGCAGCTCCTAAGAGACTGTGTTAGGGAACTGGAGCTGCAGCTCGATGACCTTCGTCTGGTCAGGGAGAGTGAGGAGTTGATAGAGAGGAGTTACAGGCAGGTGGTCACACCGGGGCCACGGGAGGCAGACAAGTGGGTCACGGTTAGGAGGTTGAAGGGGAAGAGTCAGGTAATAGAGAGTACCCCGGTGGCTGTGCCCCTTGACAATAGGTACTCCTGTTTGAGTACTGTTGGGGGGGACAGCTTACCCAGGGGAAGCGACAGTGGCCGTGCCTCCGGCACAGGGTCCAGCCCTGTAGCTCAGAAGGGTAGGGAAAGGAAGAGGAGGGCAGTAGTAACAGGGGACTCGATAGTTAGGGATTCAGATAGGCGACTCTGTGGACACATTTTGGAGACCCGGATGGTAGTTTGCCTCCCTGGTGCCAGGGTCCGGGATATTTCTGATCGCGTCCAAGATATCCTGAAGTGGCAGGGTGAGGAGCCAGAGGTCGTGGTACATATAGGTACCAATGACATAGGTAGGAAAAGGGAAGAGGTCCTGAAAGGAGAATATAGGGATCTAGGAAGGGAGTTGAGAAGAAGAACTGTGAAGGTAATAATCTTGGGGTTACTGCCTGTGCCACGCGACAGTGGGAGTACGAATGCAATGAGGTGGAGGATGAATGCGTGGCTGAGGGACTGGAGCAGGGGGCAGGCATTCAAGTATTTGGATCATTGGGACCTCTTTTGGCGCAGGTATGACCTGTTCAAAAAGGACGGGTTACACTTGAATCCTAGGGGGACCAATATCCTGGCGGGGAGATTTGCGAGGGCTACTGAGTTGACTTTAAACTAGAATGGTTGGCGGGGTGGGAATCAAATTAAAGAGACTAGGAGAGAGGAGGTTAGTTCACAACAGGGGAATGGGAACAAGTGCAGAGAGACAGAGGGGTGTAAAATGAGGGTAGAAGCAAAAAGTAGTAAGGTGAAAAGTAAAAGTGGCAGGCCGGAAAATCCAGGGCAAAAATCAAAAAGGGCCACTTTTCAACATAATTGTCTAAGGGCTAGGAGTGTTGTAAAAACAAGCCTGAAGGCTTTGTGTGTCAATGCAAGGAGCATTTGTAACAAGGTGGATGAATTAAAAGTGCAGATAGTTATTAATGAATATGATATAGTTGGGATCACAGAGACATGGCTCCAGGGTGACCAAGGGTGGGAGCTCATCATCCAGGGATATTCAATATTCAGGAGTGATAGTCAGGAAACAAAAGGAGGTGGGGTAGCATTGTTGGTTGGAGATGAGATTAACGCAATAGAAAGGAAGGACATTAGCCTGGAGGATGTGGAATCGATATGGGTAGAGCTGCATAACACTAAGGGGCAGAAAATGCAGGTGGGAGTTGTGTACAGGCCACATAACCGTAGTAGTGAGGTTGGGGATGGCATTAAACAGGAAATTCGAAATGCAGGCAATAAAGGAAAAGCAGTTATAATGGGTGACTTCAATATAGATTGGGTGAACCAAATTGGTAAGGGTGCTGAGGAAGAGGATTGCTTGGAATGCTTGGAACGTATGTGGGATGGTTTTTTGAACGAACATGTCGAGGAACCAACTAGACAGCAGGCTATTCTAGACTGGGTATTGAGCAATGAGGAAGGGTTAATTAGCAATCTTGTCGTGAGAGGCCCCTTAGGTAAGAGTAACCATAATATGGTGGAATTCTTCATTAAGATGGAGAGTGACATAGTTAATTCAGAAACAAAGGTTCTGAAATTAAAGAAGGGTAACTTTGAAGGTATGAGACGTGAATTAGCTAATTTAGACTGACAAATGATACTTAACGGGTTGACGGTGGATATGCAATGGCAAACAATTGTTCATCCCACTTTGGCAAAAGAATAAATCAGGGAAGGTAGTGCACCCATGGCTGACAAGGGAAATTAGGGATAGTATCAATTCCAAAGAAGAAGCATACAAATTAGCCAGAAAAAGCGGCTCACCTGAGGACTGGGAGAAATTCAGAGTCCAACAGAGGAGGACAAAGGGCTTAGTTAGGAAAGGGAAAAAAGATTATGAGAGAAAACTGGCAAAAACTGACTGTAAAAACTTTTATAGATATGTGAAAAGAAAAAGATTGGTTAAGACAAATGTAGGTCTGCTACAGACAGAAACAGGTGAATTGATTATGGGGAACAAGGATATGGCGGACCAATTGAATAACTACTTTGGTTCTGTCTTCACTAAGGAGGACATAAATAAGCTTCCGGAAATAGTAGGGGACCGAGGGTCCAGTGAGATGGAGGAACTGAGGGAAATACATGTTAGTAGGGAAGTGTTGTTAGGTAAATTGAAGGAATTAAAGGCAGATAAATCCCCAGGGCCAGATGGTCTGCATCCCAGATTGCTTAAGGAAGTAGCCCAAGAAATAGTGGATGCATTAGTGATAATTTTTCAAAACTCTATAGATTCTGGACTAGTTCCTAAGGATTGGAGGGTGGCTGATGTAACCCCACTTTTTAAAAAAGGAGGGAGCGAGAAACCAGGGCACTATAGACCGGTTAGCCTAACATCGGTGGTGGGGAAAATGCTAGAGTCAGTTATCAAACATGTGATAACAGCACATTTGGAAAGCTGCGAAATCATCGGACAGAGTCAGCATGGATTTGTGAAAGGAAAATCATGTCTGATGAATCTCATAGAATTTTTTAAGGATGTAACTAGTAGAGTGGATAGGGGAGAACCAGTGGATGTGGTATATTTGGATTTTCAAAAGGCTTTTGACAAGGTCCCACACAGGAGATTAGTGTGCAAACTTAAAGCACACGGTATTAGGGGTAAGGTATTGATGTGAATAGAGAATTGGTTGGCAGACAGGAAGCAAAGAGTGGGAATAAATGGAACGTTTTCAGAATGGCAGGCAGTGACTAGTGGGGTACCGCAAGGCTCAGTGCTGGGACCCCAGTTGTTTACAATATTTATTAATGACTTGGATGAGAGAATTAAATGCAGCATCTCCAAGTTTGCGGATGACATGAAGCTGGGCGGCAGTGTTAGCTGTGAGGAGGATGCTAAGAGGATGCAGGGTGACTTGGAAAGGTTAGGTGAGTGGGCAAATTCATGGCAGATGCAATTTAATGTGGATAAATGTGAGGTTATCCACTTTGGTGGCAAGAACAGGAAAACAGATTGTTATCTGAATGGTGACGATTAGGAAAAGGGGAGGTGCAACGAGACCTGGGTGTCATTATACACCAGTCATTGAAAGTGGGCATGCAGGTACAGCAGGCGGTGAAAAAGCCAAGTGGTATGCCAGCATTCATAGCAAGAGGATTCGAGTACAGGAGCAGGGAGGTACTACTGCAGTTGTACAAGGCCTTGGTGAGACCACACCTGGAGTATCGTGTGCAATTTTGGTCCCCTAATCTGAGGAAAGACATTCTTGCCATAGAGGGAGTACAAAGAAGGTTCACCAGATTGATTCCTGGGATGGCAGGACTTTCATATGATGAAAGACTGGATCGACTAGGCTTATACTCGCTGGAATTTAGAAGATTGAGGGGGGATCTTATTGAAACGTATAAAATCCTAAAGGGATTGGACAGGCTAGATGCAGGAAGATTGTTCCCGATGTTGGGGAAGTCCAGAACGAGGGGTCACAGTTTGAGGATAAAGGGGAAGCCTTTTAGGACCGAGATGAGGAAAAACTTCTTCACACAGAGAGTGGTGAATCTGTGGAATTCTCTGTCACAGGAAATGGTTGAGGCCAGTTCATTGGCTATATTTAGGAGGGAGTTAGATATGGCCCTTGTGACTAAAGGGATCAGGGGGTATGGGGGGAAGGCTGGTACAGGGTTCTGAGTTGGATGATCAGCCATGATCATACTGAATGGCGGTGCAGGCTTGAAGGGCTGAATGGCCTACTCCTGCACCTATTTTCTATGTTTCTATGTTTCTCTGTTTCACCTAATAGTCAGTGAGAATTGGAGGAGCAAATCTGCAGAGAGATAGCAGGCAACTGCAGGAAACATAAAGTTGTGGTCGTAGGGGATTTTAATTTTCCACATATTGACTGGGACTCCCATACTGTTAGGGGTCTAGATGGGTTAGAGTTTGTAAGATATGTTCAGGAAAGTTTTCTAAATCAACATATAGAGCTACCGACTAGAGGAGATGCAATATTAGATCTCCTATTAGGAAATGAGTTAGAACAAGTGATGGAAGTGTGTGTAGGGGAGTACATTGGTTCCAGTGATCATTACACCATTAGTTTCAACTTGATCATGGATAAAGGTAGATCTGGTTATAGGGTTGAGGTTCTAAACTGGAAGAAGGCCAAATTTGAAGAAATGAGAAAGGATCTAAATAGCGTGGATTGGGACAGGTTGTTCTTTGGCAAGGATGTGATCGGTAAGTGGGAAGCTAGCATGAAGTCTATGGAATTAAGGGAAACAAGTAGTGAGATTATGGAAACTGTACAGATTGAAAAGGAGGAGGTGCTTGCTATCTTGAGGCAAATTAAAGTGGATAAATCCCCAGGAGCTGACAGGGTATTCCCTTCGACCTCAAAGGAGACTAGTGTTGAAATTGCAGGGGCCTTGGCAGATATATTTAAAATGTCAGTGTCTATGGATGAGGTGCCGGAGGATTGGAGAATGGCTCATGTTGTTCCGTTGTTTATAAAAGGATCGAAAAACAATCCGGGAAATTATAGGCCAGTAAGTTCGACGTCGGTAGTGGGTAAGTTATTGGAGAGAGTACTAAGTCTCTGTCTATCCTAATGCTTGTAGATTCTGGAGACTTATTAGGGAGAGTCAACATGGCTTTGTGTGTGGTAGGACATGTTTGACCAATCTATTTGCAATTTTTCGAGGAGGTTACCAGGAAAGTGGATGAAGGGAAGGCAGTGGATGTTGTCTACATGGACTTCAGTAAGGCCTTTGACAAGGTCCTGCATGGGGGAGGGTTAGTTAGGAAAATTCATTCGCTGGGTATACATGGAGAGGTGGTAAATTGGATTAGACATTGGCTCAATGGAAGAAGCCAAAAAATGGTAGTGGAGGATTGCTTCTTAGAGTGGAGGCCTGTGACCAGTGGTGTGCCACAAGGATCAGTGCTGGGTCCCTTGTTATTTGTCATCTATATCAATGATCTGGATGATAATGTGGTAAACTGGATCAGCAAATTTGCAGATGATACAAAGATTGGAGGTGTAGTGGACAGTGAGGAAGGTTTTCAAAGCTTGCAGAGGGATTTGGACCAGCTGGAAAAATGGGCTGAAAAATGGCAGATGGAGTTTAATACAGGCAAGTGTGAAGTGGAAGGACAAACCAAGGTAGAACATACAGGGTAAATGGTAAGGCACTGAGGAGTGCAGTAGAACAGAGGGATCTGGGAATACAGATACATAATTCCCTAAAAGTGGCGTCACAGGTAGACTGGGTCATAAAGAGAGTTTTTGGTACATTGGCCTTTATTGATCAAAGTATTGAGTATAAGAGCTGGAATGTTATGATTCGGTTGTATAAGGTATTGGTGAGGCCGAATCTGGAGTATTGTGTTCAGTTTTGGTCACTAAATTACAGGAAGGATATAAATAAGGTTGAAAGAGTGCAGAGAAGGTTTACAAGGATGTTGCCGGGACTTGAGAAACTCAGTTACAGAGAAAGGTTGAACAGGTTAGGACTTTATTCCCTGGAGCGTCGAAGAATGAGGGGAGATTTGATAGAGGTATATAAAATTATGATGGGTATAGATAGAGTGAATGCAAGCAGGCTTTTTCCACTGAGGCAAGGGGAGAAAAAAACCAGAGGACATGGGTTAAGGGTGAAGGGGGAAAAGTTTAAAGGGAACATCAGGGGGGGCTTCTTCACACAGAGAGTGGTGGGAGTATGGAATGAGCTGCCAGATGAGGTGGTAAATGCGGGTTCTTTTTTAACATTTAAAAATAAATTGGACAGATACATGGATAGGAGGTGTATGGAGGGATATGGTCCGTGTGCAGGTCAGTGGGACTAGGCAGAAAGTGGTTTGGCACAGCCAAGAAGGGCCAAACAGCCTGTTTCTGTGCCGTCGTTTTCTAGGGTGGAAGAATTTCATGAAAAGATCCCCTCTCCAACTGTTAAGCACGGGGGTGGATCGATCATGCTCTGGGCTTGTGTTGCAGCCAGTGGCAAGGAGAACATTTACTGGTAGAGGGAAGAATGAATTCAATTAAATGCAAGCAAATTCTGGAAGCAAACATCACACCATCTGTAAAAAAGCCAAAGATGAAAAGAGAATGGCTTCTACACCAGGATAATGAAAACACACCTCAAAATCCATAATGGACTTCCTCAAGAGGTGCAATCTGAAGGTTTTGCCATGGCCTTCACAGTCCCCTGACATAAACATCATCGAGAATCTGTGGATAGACTCAAGAGAGCAGTGCATGCAAGACAGCCCAAGAATCTCACAGAACTAGAAGCCTTTTGCAAGGAATTATGGGTGAAAATCCCCTAAACAAGAATTGAAAGACTCTCAGCTGGCTACAAAATGCATTTAGAAGCTGTGATACTTGCCAAGGGGGGTGTTACTAAGTACTGCAATGCAGGGTGCCCAAACTGTTGCTTCGGGCACTTTTCCTTTTTTGTTATTTTGAAACTGTAAAAGATAGAAATAAAGAAGTTTTCTTGCTTAAAATATTAAAGAAATGTGCCATCTTTAACTTTATGCCTTTTGTAAATCAGTTCTTCTTTTACTCGCTTAGCTGTTCACAGTCACAGAAATTTTGACCAGGGGTGCCCAAACTTCTGCATACCACTGTATACTAAACCCAAATAATAAACCTTTGAATATATTAGCTAAGCATCAGCATTGGCTAGGTTCCCAAATCAGCTTTAAAAAAATGATCTCCCTCCTTCCAAAGAAAGAAAATCGGTCAAAGAACAACCGCTACCTACCCCCACTGAAAACATCCCCTTAAAAACCCTGTTGGAACCGCTCCGAAGAATTCAGGGTTATTTACTGTTTCAACCAAGACTAATTAATATTGAGTAAAAACAAATTTAGACAGGTTTCTCAAACGGAAAGAGGTATTATTCATACTGAGAAATATAAAACAGTCATTTTCATTTTTTATAATATGTAGTATTTCTGTTTTTGTAAGATTTTTAATCTATTCAATATATGTATACAGTCAATTTTTTGAATCTAAAAATTCTTGCACCTGCTCCTTCATAAAAAACCATTTAAATGATTCATCTTTCATTGTGATTCTCAATTGAGCCGGAGAACGAAGGGAGGGTTCAAAATTTTGGCTGTATAGCTCAGCCATGACTTTTTTAAACTTTACACATTGTGCCATAACTTCTGATGAAAAATCTTCAACAATACGAATCTTCTGACCTTGGTAGTCAATCATACCTTTTCCAGGGGCATCACGAATCAGACGGTCCTTTAGTTGAAATTCATGGAAACATATAATATCTGATCTTATTTTGGATTTGGAAGTCAATCCGTAGAGAGGTGATTTGTGAGCATGATAAATCAAAGGCAGAGACTTTATAATATCAGGGAATAATTCCATCAAAAGGTTTGCAAAGAATTCTTTAGGATTATCTCCTTCCGTTTGCTCTTTAAGTCCCAAGATTTGGAAGCTGTTTCTCCTACTCCTCTTTTCCAAATCGATAATCTTCTGTCTCAGTATTTCGTTGGAATTGGATTGTTTTTCATACAGCTTTTGCAAACCATCCATTCTCTCATTATAGTAATAATGTCTTCCTGTTCCTTTCTCTTCTTATCATGTTCAGTTAGAGTTGCTTGAATATCGTCTAATATCGTACCTATTTGTTTAATTTCAGCGCTGATTTGTTGTGAATCAGCTGACGCTTCTTTTCTGAACTGTTTAGACTCCTCAGTAAGCTTTTGAATTGAGCCTGTTATAGCTTCCAACGTTGATTTGGTAGTCATAGTAATATAATAACCCGTCTAACAGTAGTATTTCAACATATTATGGTCACTCTTACCCAAGGGGCCTCACACGACAAGATTGCTAATTAACCCTTCCTCATTGCTCATTACCCAGTCTAGAATGGCCTGCTCTCTAGTTGGTTCCTCGACATGTTGGTTCAAAAAACCATCCTGCATACATACCAAGAAATCCTCTTCCTCAGCACCCTTACCAATTTGGTTCACCCAATCTATATGTAGATTGAAGCCACCCATTATAACTGCTGTTCCTTTATTGCATGCATTTCTAATTTCCTGTTTAATGTCATCCCCAACCTCACTGCTGCTGTTAGGTGGCCTGTACACAACTCCCACCAGCGTTTTCTGCCACTTAGTGTTATGTAGCTCTACCCATATCAATTCCACATCCTCCAGGCTAATGTCCTTCCTTTCTATTGCGTTAATCTCCTCTCTAACCAGCAACGCTACCCCACCTCCTTTTCTTTCCTGTCTATCCCTCCTGAATATTGAATGTCCCTGGATGTTGAGCTCCCATCCTTGGTCACCCTGGAGCTGTGTCTCTGTGATCCCAACTATATCATATTCATTAATAACAATCTGCACATTCAATTCATCCACCTTGTTATGAATGCTCCTTGCATTGACACACAAAGCCTTCAGACTTGTTTTTACAACACTCTTAGCCCTTATACAATTATGTTGAAAAGTGGCCCTTTTTGATTTTGCCCTGGATTTTCCAGCCTGCCACTTTTACTTTTCACCTTACTACTTTTTGCTTCCACCCTCATTTTACACCCCTCTGTCTCTCTGTACTTGTTCCCATTCCCCTGCCACATTAGTTTAAATCCTCCTGAACAACAGTAGCAAACGCTCCCCCAGGACATTGGTGCCAGACCAGCCCAGGTGCAGACCGTCCTGCTTGTAGCGGTCCCACCTCCCCAGAACTGGTTCCAATGCCCCAGAAATTTGAATCCCTCCCCCTTGTACCATTTTTCAAGCCACGTATTCATCTGAAATATCCTCCTATTTCTACTCTGACTAGCACATGGTACTGGTAGTAATCCAGAGATTATTACCTTTGTGGTCCTACTGTTTAGTTTATCTCCTAACTCCCTAAATTCACCTTGTAGGACCTCATCCCGTTTTTTACCTATATCGTCGGTACCTCTGTGCACCACGACCACTGGCTGTTCACCACTTCCTTCCCACTCCAGAATGTCCTGCAGCTGCTCAGAGACATCCTTGACCCTTGCACCAGGGAGGCAACATACCCTCCTGGAGTCTCATTTGCAACTGCAGAAACACCTTTCTATTCCCCTTACAATCAAATCCCCTATCACTATAGCTCTCCCACTCCTTTTCCTTCCCTCCTGTGCTGCAGAGCCACCCATGGTGCCATGAACTCGGCTGCTGCTGCCTTCCCCTGATGAGACATCTCCCCCCAACAGTGTCCAAAACAGTAAATCTGTTTAGGAGGGAGACGACCTCAGGGGACTCCTGCACTACCTGCCTACTGCTACACTGTCTAGTGGCCACCCATCCCCTTTCTGCCTGTGTAGCCTTTACCTGAGGTGAGGCCAACTCACTGAACGTGCTATTCACGACTGTCTCAGCATCGCGGATGCTCCAGTATGAATCCAGTCACAGATCCAGCTGCTCAATGCGGTCTGCCAGAAGCTGCAGCTGGACACATTTCCTGCACACATAGCCGTCAGGGACATTGGAGGTATCTCTGATTTCCCACATGCTGCAGGAGGAACAAACCATGGGGCCGAGCATGTTCTAACAGGAAATATGTCATTTTTGAACACCTGTGAAATTCAATGTTTCAGATACATAACATATTCAGCAGAGAAACATTTGGCACATTTTGTGAGAGCTTGTGTTTCCTCTTCAAGAGAGGAGTTATGTATCAATTACACCTGCCTGCCCTCGGCTGTTTTTCAGATACTTACAGGGGGTGGAAGAGTTAAAGGTGGAGGAACAGGGTGAGTGTAAATTTCCAAATTGATTGAAGCTGACACAATCCATTGTTTGTAAAACCTGTTTAACCACACTGAATTTGATTGCTGAATTCCTTGTTTCTAACTCCTCCTACTCAGCAGCAGAAATAACTGGAGACTTTATAAAACAATAGGTATGACATTTTCAAGTGTATTTAGTTCATTCTTGGAATATTCTTGGGTGGTGTGCTTTTCTTGGTAAGAGATGGAATTACATCTCTAGAAAGAGCTGCTGTAGGGTCAGAGAATGTCAAATCTTTGTGGGTGAGTTAAGAAACTGTAAGGGTAAAAGAACCATAACGAGAATCATAAATAGGCCTCCAAATAGTAGCCAAGATGTGGGGTTAAGATTGCAAAAGGTTGCTGGAAAAGGCATCTAATAATGGTAATGTCACAATTGTAATGGAGGACTTCAATATGCGAGGGGATTGGGAAAATCAGGTTGGTGCTGAATCATAGGAGAGGGAATTTGTGCAATGCCTACAAGATGACTTTTTAGAGCAGATTGTGCTTGAACGTACTCAGAGAAAGGTTATCTTAGGTTGGGTGTTGCGTAATAACCCAAATCTAATTTGGGAGCTTAATGTAAAATAACCCTTCGGAGACAGTGATCATAACATGATTGAATTCATACTGCAATTTGAGAGGGAGAAGCTTAAATCACATGTATCAGTATCACAATGGAATGAAGGGAATTACAGAGGCATGAGAGAGGAGCTTACCCAGGCTGACTGGAGGAGGGTACTGGTGGGGATGATAGCAGAGCATAGATACTGAAGTTTCTGGGAATAGTTCACAAGGCACAAGCTAGATATGTCCTAGTGGAAGAAGTTTTCAAATGGCAAGTGTAGGCAACCGTGGCTGAAAAAGAATTTAAGAACTGTGTAAAAGCCAAGGAAGAGGCATATAAAGTAGCAAAGGTGAGATGAAGTTCGATGATTGAGAAGACTAAAATACAACAAAAGGCAACTAAAAAGCTATAAGAAGGGAAAAGATGAAATATGAGGGCAGACTAGCCAATAATATAAAGCAGGATACAAAAAGTATTTTTCAATTACATAAAGAGTAAGAGGGAAGTGGGAGTTGATATTGGACCTCTGGAAAATGATGCTGGTGGGGTAGTAATGGGGGACAAAGAAATGGCAGATGAACTTAATGGGTACTTTACATCAGTCGATATGGGTAATGTGTGTATTACAGGTTTAGGTCATCATCACAAACAAGGTGACAGCCGAGGTTCAGGATTCCTCTTCAGCAGCCAAGTGTACGAGAGAGCAAAATGATTTGTTACTCCAGATCCAATGTAGCATGAAAAACACATGAAATATAAATATTAAACAAATCATATAAAATGCTGCAGCAGTAACGGAGTGAGGCCTGAAATACATAGCATTATCTTATATTCACAGACTGATTGTACATAAAGTGACGTGAAGTTCAGCAATATCTGTACGTCAGGTGACTCTGACAAGAAATGGTAACGTGACAAAGTGACTCTCGGCAAGTGGAACTCTTCTGGGTGGTAGCAGGACAGGTGAACACAGTAGGACAGTGACTGTCAGTGTAGATATGAGGTGTGGAGTGTCAGGGTAATGTGGTAGTGCTGGAGGGGAAAGGGTGCTGAGGGTCTGGAGAGGAGTGACTGATATGGATGGAGTGGTGGTGAGGTGGAGGTATTGATTAGCGTGATGGTTTGGGGGAAGTAAATTTTTGAGATCAGTGGTCCTGGCGTGGATGTTTGTAGCCTCTTCCCTGACAGGAATGGGACAAACAGACCATAACAGGTTGGGTGGGATGGCCTTTTTCTGACACGTTATATATCCCTGATGGGGGGTAGGCTGGTGTCTGTGATGTGTTGGGCTGTTTAAACTCCCTGTCTGCTGCAGTGCAGTTTCCCTACCACACAGTGATGCAGCATATTAGGATGCTCCCAATTACACATCTGTAGAAAGCTGGGAGTATGATGTGCATAGTCCAGCTCTTTTCAGCCTCCTCAGAAAGGAAAGGCACTGCTGAGCTTTTTCAACGTGGACGATGTGTCCATGAAAGGATTTGAGAGATGTGCACTCCCAGGAATGTAAAACTGATGCAAAAAGGGATGTGCGTGATGTGTGTTCTCCTGAAGTTGATAACCATCTCCTTTGTGTTGCTAACAATGAGGAAATGTCTGTCAGCCTGTCACCAGGCCTCGAGCTCTCTAGGCAGTCCCATTGTTGTTTATGAGCCCCAAGCAGCATTGTGTCATCAATGAACTTAACAATGTGATTGATTGTTTGTCTGTTTGGCCTTTTTTGACAGGAAACAAATGTCCATATAGTTTCTAAACTCAAACAGATTTTGAGATGAGATACTGTACTGTGTTATCAGAAGTTTGTAAATTTTGAAGGATGTTTGGAAGCTGACATTTTGAGAACAATTCCTGAGAAAGCTTTGACACCTGGAGGTACAGATGCTGATGATGCAACTGTTTGGCCTTTGAAATTATTGGGGATATTCTGGAGTCCACTGACAGAGAATTGGAGATGCAGTTTCTCTGAAAAAGATGGGCACAACAGTGGAGGAATATGAGAACCAGGGTGAGGGTTAAATTAGTATTATTGGACCAGGAGTTGTATAGATGATAAACACAAGAAATTCTGCAGATGTTGGCAATTCAAAGCAACACACACAATGTACTGGAGGAACTCAGCAGGCCAGGCAGCATCTATGGAAAGAACAAAGAGTTGACGTTGACCCTTCTTCAGGACTGGAATATGCCAGAATAAACTGGTGGGCAGAGTGGACGTTGGATAGGTAGAAGATGTTAGGTGAAACAAGGTGTGTGGGAAAAGTCAATGGCTGAAGAGGAAGGAATCTGATGGGAGAGGAGAGTGGACCACTGGAGAAAAGGAAGAAGGAGGAGCATCAGGGGGTGGTGATAGGCAGGAGAGAAGAGGAATGGGCATCTTCCCCCTACCTTTCCAGTCCTGAAGAAGGTTTTTGGTCAGAAATGTTGACTGATTCTCCACGGATGCTGCCTGATCTGCTTTGTTCCTCCAGCATTTTGTGTTTTGATCCGTGAACACAGGTGTGAAGTTACAGGTGTAATGCCCTGGATAAGATTTTTACTGCTGTGCTGTAGATATTTCATTTAGCAGTTCTGTAAGAGCAGTCTGTTCTGCTTTCAGCCTGTTCGGGTTTGAGCCGAGATAAAGAGCTTTGTTGGTCAACTGAGGAATGTGGTGTCAGCCAGTCAGGATGGTGGAACTTGGAGAAGGTTCTGGAGAACACTGGGTTGAATGCCTCTGTTGGTGGGAGCTGCGAGAAGACGGGGGAAAGATGGCTGAGGATGCCATCTCTGTTGCACAGGGTGCTTTGTGCAGTTGAATGGCTCAAGGAAGAATGACAAATACTCTTGTGGGAGACCCATTTTGTCAAGAAGGATTTCAAATGACATTTGGAAGGTGATGTGCGCTTCACGCAGACCGAGGGTCCAATGTGTGAGCAACAGACAAGTTCAAGATGAGATCCAACTTAAGTGCACATTTGACTGTTTAAGAATAATGGGCCCTTTTTCATATTTTTTCTTTCTTTCCTTTAATAATTATTTCCTTAAGTTAACATTCTTAAATATACTTCTTCATAATTGCATGCAGCGTACGATCTGTTATTTCTTGCCCACGGGCGATTGCCGGGGGCAGTATTTCACACAGCATTCACAGAAGCCGGGGTTTGGGTTGGTGAGACATCCCAGCCTCGCTGATTTGGTGAGACCAAAGTCGTATACACCCTGACATACAAGGCCTGAGACAGGTGGGTTTCTCACCACACAGTCCAGTGGCTGTCAGCGAGGGGCCAACGAGCCACATTTCTGTAGATGGGTTTCACAGGTGTAACCCTGAGGTTCGGCCAGTATGTTTTTGTCTTGGGTAAGAGAGTCTCTAGCCTGGCCAAACTGAGAAATCTCGTTTGTGTGGATGCTGAGTGATGTGTTGCCCGGTTCCAAACCCAAACCGCAAAAAATCAGACAGTCAAACACAATTAAATGATTGAGCTTTATAAATCTTAATCTGACTACTTGGTTAGTAAAGAAAATAAACAGAAAAAGGGCCCATTCTCATGAAACAGTCTAATGTGCACGTTGGAGCTCACGGTTCCATCCATTCATTCCCCATCGACCCCCTCCGAGTGTCGCTGAACCTTGGCCCCTCCTTCTGAGTCCACTCCGCCCGGCAGTCACCAACTCTTCCAACTCTTTCCATTCGCGTCTTCTCCCTTCATCTCCCCCCGACAAAAGACCACAGAATCCCTGCTCCCAGACCCACAAGAAAGAACAACATGTCTCATTGGCTAGCATACATTCCAAAGCCCCCATTATCTCTGGTCATAACCCAAACATTGCTGCTACAGAGAAACCATTACCTTAGCAGTGAAATAATACAGAGAGGCCATTACATGAGCAGTGAAACCTGACAGTGCATTACACAGGTAACAGGGTTTTGGTTAGACACTCATTTATGGAGGGTGGGAGACCATCGCCTGGAGGTAGGTTAGACGTAGGTGAGAACCTCAGTAGCGATAAGCTGAGGTGAGGATGTCTGGGGGGTGGGGGGAGGTAATTTAGGTGATGGTACAGATACATGGGTAAGAAAGACCCATTGGGACCATATACGACATATATCTCTAAGCAATCAAAGTCATCCTCAGTTGCCAGGGAGATGGGGGTGTACTTTGTTCATTTTTCTTCAATGTTTACTTGAAAGAAACATGAACAGAACAATTGAAAGCAACACACGTAAAAGTTGTTGGTGAACACAGCAGGCAAGGCAGCCACTCTAGGAAGAGGTACAGTTGACGTTTCGGGCCGAGACCCTTCGTCAGGACTAACTGAAAGAAGAGCTAGTAAGAGATTTGAAAGTGGGAGGGGGAGGGGGAGATCCGAAATGATAGGAGAAGACAGGAGGGGGAGGGATGGAGCCAAGAGCTGGACAGTTGATTGGCAAAAGGGATATGAGAGGATCATGGGACAGGAGGCCCAGGGTGAAGGAAAAGGGGGAGAGGGGGAAAACCGCCGATAGGGGGGGGTGCTGTTGTAACTTGGCGTACTGACCTCTACATTGTCGAGACACAGAGACAACTCGCGGATGCCTCCTCTTATTTACCCCTCGATCATGACCCCACTAAGGAGCACCAGGCCATTGTCTCCCACACCATCACCGACTTTATCCGCTCAGGGGATTTCCCATCCACTGCTACCAACCTTATAGTTCCACACCCCGCACTTCCCGTTTCTACCTCCTACCCAAGGTCCACAAACCTGCCTGTCAAGGTAGACCTATTGTCTCAGTTTGCTCCTGCCCCATCGAACTCGTTTCTGCATACCTCGACATGGTTTTATCCCCCCTTGTTCAATCCCTTCCTGCCTATGTTCGTGACACTTCTCACGCTCTTAAACTTTTCGATGATTTTAAGTTCCCTGGCCCCCAACGCTTTATTTTCACCATGGATGTCCAGTCCCTATATACTTCCATCCCCCATCAGGAAGGTCTCAAAGCTCTTCGCTTCTTTTTGGATTCCAGACCTAACCTCTACCACCACTCTGCTCCGTCTAGCGGAATTAGTCCTTACTCTTCATAATTTCTCCTTTGTCTCCTCCCACTTCCTCCAAACTAAAGGTGTAGCCATGGGCGCCCGTATGGGTCCTAGCTATGCCTTTTTGTTGGCTTTGTGGAACAATCTATGCTCCAAACCTATTCTGGTATCTGTCCCCTACTTTTCCTTCGCTACATCGACAACTGCATTGGTGCTGCTTCCTGCATGTATGCTGAGCTCGTTGACTTCATTAACTTTGCCTCCAACTTTCACCCTGCCCTCAAGTTTACCTGGTCCATTTCTGACACCTCCCTCTCCTTTCTAGATCGTTCTGCCTCTATCCCTGGAGACAGCTTATCTACTGATGTCTACTATAAGCCTACTGACTCTCACAGCTATCTGGACTATTCCTCTTCTCACCCTGTCTCTTGCAAAAATGCCATCCCCTTCTCGCAATTCCTCCGTCTCCACCACATCTGCTCTCAGGATGAGGCTTTTCATTCCTCCACCATCAACTCTGCTCTCAAACGCATCCCCCCCATTTCACGCACATCTGCTCTCACTCCATCCTCCTGCCACCCCACTAGGAATAGGGTTCTCCTTGTCCTCACCTACCACCCCAGCAGCCTCTGGGTCCAATACATAATTCTCCATAATTTCCGCTACCTCCAACGGGATCCCACCACTAAGCACATCTTTCCTTCCCCCCTCTCTCTGCTTTCCGCAGGGATCGCTCCCCACGCGACTCCCTTGTCCATTCGCTCCCCCCATCCCTTCCCACTGATCTCTCTCCTGGCATTTATCCTTGTAAGTGGAACAAGTGCTACACATGCCCGTACACTTCCTCCCTTACCACCATTCAGGGCCCCAGACAGTCCTTCCAGGTGAGACGACACTTCACCTGTGAGTCGGCTGGGGTGATATACTGCGTCCGGTGCTCCCGGTGCGGCCTTCTATATATTGGCGAGACCCGATGCAGACTGGGAGATCGTTTCACTGAACATCTACGCTCTGTCCGCCAGAGAAAGCAGGATCTCCCAGTGACCACACGTTTTAATTCCACGTCCTATTCCCAGTCTGATATGTCTATCCACGGCCTCCTCTACTGTAAAGGTGAAGCCACACTCAGGTTGGAGGAACAACACCTTATATTCCGTCTGGGTAGCCTCCAACCTGATGGCATGAACATTGACCTTTCAAACTTCCGCTAATGCCCCACCTCCCTCTCGTACCCTATCCGTTATTTATTTATATACACACATTCTTTTTCTCTCTCTCCTTTTTCTCCCTCTGTCCCTCTGACTATTCCCCTTGCCCATCCTCTGGGTTTCCCCCCCTCCCCCTTTTCTTTCTCCCTAGGCCTCCTGTCCCATGATCCTCTCATATCCCTTTTGCCAATCACCTGTCCAGCTCTTGACTCCATCCCTCCCCCTCCTGTCTTCTCCTATCATTTCAGATCTCCCCTCCCCTCCCACTTTCAAATCTCTTACTAGCTCTTCTTTCATTTAGTCCTGACGAAGGGTCTCGGCTCAAAATGTCGACTGTACCTCTTCCTAGAGATGCTGCCTGGCCTGCTGCATTCACCAGCAACTTTTATGTGTGTTGCTTGAAATTCCAGCATCTGCAGATTTCCTCGTGTTTGCGTTTTTTAAGAACAATTGAGCATACGTTTTCAACAGGAGGCAAATGCACTGAGTTTCATGATCTGAATCTTTAGTTCGGAAAAGCCTCTGCTCATTCTATTCTGATGGCAGGCAGTGTAATAAGCTGGAGACAATGGGGTCAAAAGAGGTATTAATGAGTTAAAACTGGATGTTTTCATAAAGCCGATGTCCATTCAAGGAGTGTTCTGTTTTGAAAATATTAGTTAACAAACTAAACTCAAAGAAGTGAAGTCAAAAGACGAATCAGTCCTCAGCTAACCTCCCTGCAAGAATATTGGTCCCAAGTAGTTCAGGTGTAACTCGTCTCTCTTGTACAGGTCCCACCTGCCCCAAAGGAAGTCCCAATGATCTTGGCTGGTCTCTGGATGAAGTTAGCACTGGGAATTCTCTGAACAATTCCCAGTTTAGCCTTGACATACCGCCTCGAAGGGATTCACATTTTAGCTCTGATTTCTCTCAAACATTGTACATTCACACTAGCCCTGGGATATTGCTGAAACATAGATCTGTTGACCATAGATCTACTTCCATTACATAATCTAGTTTAATCCAGGGAGGAGGCAGTTTATGTTGAATGCCAGGGTATTAAAAAGAGAAAAAGTTCCTTCAAGTGCATTGGCAGCAACCTTGCCTTTTCTTTAGCACTTGTTTGTTTAACGAGATCGAGCTGTGAGCTCGACGCTCAACCCAGCACAGGTGGGACTCGTGCACAGAGCCGCCTGGATTCAAACCCAGGACCTCTCTCTGGAAAATCCCGGTGCAGATACCACTACACCGTGAGCCAGGATGTAGTAAGAGGTTAAATGAAGGTCAGCAAGAGGAGCCAGGGAAAGGAAGTATTGGGGCTCTCAGTACAGAATATTTGGTCAGTAAGACGACACTTGTAATGAGGAGTGTAATATTTTTAATAAAAGTTGAAAAAAAGTAATGCAAATCAATTGCTTCACTCTTGAGACACAGCGGCTGAAATGTAATTCAGGGATCAGACAGAAAGTGCATCTGGCCCCTTAGCTCAGCAAACTGCAGGGCTGGATACAGGTGTAGGGAGGAGAATTGGTGTCATACAGGGGGAGAATGCAGGGGCTGGCTCAGGTAGAGGGAGAATGCAGGGGTGGTGTCTCAGAGGGAGAGAGAAGGCAGGGGTGGGGGCTCAGGTAGAGGGAGAATACAGAGATGAGATGTGGGCTCAGGTAGAGGCAGAATGAATGTTCTAACAGGAAATGCTGTCATTTTTGAACACCTATGAAATTCAATGTTTCAGATTCATAACATATTCAGCAGAGAAACAATTGGCACACTTTGTCAAAGTTGCTGGTGTGTTTTGATGTGTGTTGCTTGAATTTCCAGCATCT
This sequence comes from Mobula birostris, assembly GCF_030028105.1. Classification (NCBI taxonomy): domain Eukaryota; kingdom Metazoa; phylum Chordata; class Chondrichthyes; order Myliobatiformes; family Myliobatidae; genus Mobula; species Mobula birostris. The sequence continues at coordinate 35,392,676 of NC_092399.1, forward strand.
GCAGAATTCCTTGTGTTTATGTGGCACATTTTGTGAGAACTTCTGTTTCCTCTTCAAGAAAGGAGTTAACTATCAATTACACCTGTCTGCCCTCGGCTGTTTTTCAGATACTTACAGGGGGTGGAAGAGATAAAGGTGGAGGAACAAGGTGAGTGTAAATTTCCAATTGATTGAAGCTGATTGTAAAACCTGCTTAACCACACTGAATTTAACTGCTGAGTCCCTTGTTTCTCACTCCTCCTACTCAGCGGCAGAAATAACTGGAGACTTTGTAAAACAATAGGTATGAGAGATTCAAGTGTATTTAGCTCATTCTTGGAATATTCTTGGGTGGTGTGCTTTTCTTGGTAAGAGATGGAATTACATCTCTAGAAAGAGCTGATGTAGGGTCAGAGAATGTTGAATTTTTGTGAGTGAGTTAAGAAACTGTAAGGGTAAAAGAACCATAATTGGAATCATAAATAGGCCTCCAAATAGTAGCCAAGATGTAGGGTTAAGATTACAAAAGATTGCTGGAAAAGGCATCTAAAGGCGTGTGACGTCAGGGAGTGAAGCGCGGAAGATTTAGAAGGACACAAATCCTGATTCGGGTTTATTTCTGAGAAGGAAGTCTGAGAATCGGAGCGGGAGTGCGGAGGAAGCCATTTTTGAATTTTTCGGTTTTGTTTCATTGGCGTTCAGAGAGGCAGGACTGCGCAGGCGTGTGACGTTGGGGAGTGAAGAGTGGAAGATATAAAAGGAACACAGCAGAACACAGTGGGTAGCAGAGTGAGCCGGGAGCAAAGTGAAGGCTTAAGGGCTTTAGCTCAATGGGCTTAGGCAGAAACGGGCGAGGCGAGGAAGGTTTGGTATTCATTTTTTGTTGTTATTTGAGGAGAGGGGGAAGCATGAGTGTTAGGGCAACTTGTTGTCCTCATTGCAGGATGTGGGAGGTCGTGGAGTCTCCCAGCCTCCCGGACGTCCACATCTGCACCAGGTGCGTCAAGATGCAGCTCCTAAGAGACCGCGTTAGGGAACAGGAGCTGCAGCTCGATGACCGTCGTCTGGTCAGAGAGAGTGAGGAGTTGATAGAGAGGAGTTACAGGCAGGTGGTCACACCGGGGCCACGGGAGGCAGACCAGTGGGTCACGGTTAGGAGGGGGAAGAGGAAGAATCAGGGAATAGACAGTACCCGTGTGGCTGTGCCCCTTGACATAAGTACTCCTGTTTGAGTACTGTTGGGGGGGGACAGCACACCTGGGGGAAGCGACAATGGCTGTGCCTCCGGCACAGAGTCCGGCCCTGTAGCTAAGAAGGGTAGGGAAAGGAAGAAGAGGGCAGTAGTAATAGGGGATTCAATAGTTAGGGTGTCAGATAGTAAAGCGCACCTTCAATAACTCCAAAAGACTGAAGTTGGGTAAAATACTGAAAGGATTTTATTCGCTGTACAATACGACCTCCATGCTGAGTGTCTGCACCTAGACTATGGGGGAGGGGCAAGGCGAAACACCTTTATACAGGAACTGTGGGAGGAGCCACAGGGGCAGTCAGCAGAGGGTTGTGTCCAGACAGTTAACCCAGTTACAACATATATATGGTTTACCACATTCACCCCTCCTTTTTAAAAAAAGAGTCCCGCGGGGTGAAGTAACTGACAATATTTAAAACAGGTATATTTACAGGTCAAGTCTATCAGGCGGTCGAGTCCGTCGCTGTGATCTACGTAGCACGAGTGGTGATTGCATCGGTGATGGCGGTTGTGCTGGCTCCGGCCTGACTTGAGGTGCCAGCACGTTAAGCATTGGTAATCCCTCATGCGTGTGCATTGCGCCGGGTATGGGAGTGTCGTGTGGTGTCTGTGTAGGGCTTCGAGTGCGCGGTGTCTCGTGGGTATATATATCGGTGGATACGGGATCAATAGTCAGAGTAGGGGCCCGATGCTCCTGCGGGCGCCAGGTCGCGGATGGAGACCGTGTCCTCCCGCCCATCAGGTAAAACCACATAGGCATACTGAGGGTTCGCATGAAGTAAGTGAACCCTCTCAACCATCTGGGAGTATTTATTGCCCCTCACATATTTCCGGAGCAGTACTGGCCCCGGGGACGTCAGCCAAGTTGGTAGGGTGGTCCCAGTGGTCGACTTTCTTGGAAAAGAAAAGAGCCGCTCATGAGGGGTGGCATTGATGGCTGTGCATAACAGGGAGCGGATGGAGTGGAGTGCCTCGGGAAGGACATCCTGCCAGCGGGAGACCGGCAGTCCCTTTGACCTGAGGGCTAAGAGTGTGGCTTTCCACACCGTGTCATTCTCCTTCTCCACCTGTATTTTAGCTCGTGGTCTGACTAGTTGCAATTCCCCTAGCCAGTAGGTATTGGCGCATCTCGTCACTCATAAACGAGGACCCTCTGTCACTGTGGATATAGCATGGGTATCCGAACAGAGTGAGGAGCTTGCGTAGGGCTGTTATAACTGACGTGGTAGTGGTGTCGGGGCAGGGGATGGCGAAGGAGAACCGCGAGTACACGTCAATAATGTACACATTATAAATACAATAAAGTACACATTGCGGTCAGTGGAGGGAATGGGGCCCTTAAAGTCAACACTCAGTTGCTCAAAAGGGCCGGTGGCCTTGATTAGTTGTGCCTTATCGGGTTGGTAGAAGTGCGGTTTGCACTCTGCGCAGACTTGGCAGTCCTTGGTCAACGTCCTGATCTCCTCAAGGGACTAAGGCAGGTTCCGGGCTTTCACAAAGTGGAAAAGCCGGGTGACCCCTGGGTGGCAAAGATTGAAATGTAGGGCATATAGCCGGTCGATCTTGCCAGGGTCCGGGACGTTTCTGATCGCGTTCAAGAGATCCTGAAGTAGGAGGGAGAGGAGCCAGAGGTCGTGGTACATATAGGTACCAATGATATAGGTAGGAAAAGGGGAGAGGTCCTGAAAGAAGAATATAGGGAGTTAGGAAGGGAGTGGTAAAAAGGACCGCAAAGGTAGTAATCTCGGGATTACTGCCTGTGCCACGCGACAGTGAGAGTAGGAATGCAATGATGTGGAGGATAAGTGCGTGGCTGAGGGATTGGAGCAGGGGGCAGGGTTTCAAGTATTTGGATCATTGGGACCTCTTTTGGCGCAGGCGTGACCTGTACAAAAAGGACGAATTACGCTTGAATCCTAGGGGGACCAATATCCTGGCAGGGAGATTTGCGAGGGCTACTGAGGTGACTTTAAACTAGAATGGTTGGGGAGAGGGAATCAAATTAAAGAGACTAGAAGAGAGGAGGTTAGTTCACAAATAGAGAAAGCAGGTCGACAGTGTGTGAGGGAGGACAGGCAGGGGACAGAGATCAGGAGCACCTAGACCAAAGATGTAGGGGACAAGGAAGAAAAAGATAACAAAGTTGTTTGCTTCATTAAGGATAAATGGAGAGTAGGAGGTGGAGAGTTTCTTAAATGCATTTATTTTAATGCTAGGAGCATTGTAAGAATGGTGGGTGAGCTTAGAGCATGGATTGATAGCTGGAAATATGATGTTGTAGCTATCAGTGAAAGGTGGTTGCAGGAGGGGTGTGATTGGCAACTACAATATTCCAGGATTTGCATTCCTTGTCAGAGAATATATAACAGTGGTGCCCTGGCAGGATAGATTAGTGGACTCGTCTAGGGAGGCTATTTGGGTGGAACTGAGGAATAGGAAAGGTGTTGTGACACTTATAGGGCTGTATTATGGACCACCTAATGGGGACTGAGAACTGGAGGAGCAAATTTGTAAGAAGATAGCAGATATTTGTAGTAAGCGCAAGGTTGTGATTGTGGGAGAGAGTTTAATTTTCCACACATAGACTGGGAAGCCCATTCTGTAAAAGGGCTGGATGGTTTGGAGTTTGTCAAATGTATGCAAGATAGTTTTTTGGAGCAATACATAGAGGTACCAACTAGAGAAGGGGCAGTGTTGGATCTCCTGTTAGGGAATGAGATAGGGCAGGTGACGGAGGTATGTGTTGGGGAGCACTTCAGGTCCAGTGATCACAATACCATTAGTTTCAATATAATTATGGAGAAGGATAGGACTGGTCCTAGGATTGAGATTTTTGATTGGAGAAAGGCTAACTTTGAGGAGATGCGAAAGGATTTAGAAGGAGTGGATTGGGACAAATTGTTTTATGGGAAGGATGTAACAGAGAAATAGAGGTCATTTAAAGGTGAAATTTTGAGGGTACAGGATCTTTATGTTCCTGTTAGGTTGAAAGGAAAGGTTAAAAGTTTGAGAGAGCCATGGTTTTCAAGGGATATTGGAAACTTCGTTCGGAAAAAGAGAGGGATCAACAATAAATAGAGGCAGCTTGGAGTTAAAGAGGTGCTCGAGGAATATAAAGAATGTAAAAAGAATCTTAAGAAAGAAATTAGAAAAGCTAAAAGAAGATATGAGGCTGCTTTGGCAAGTCAGGTGAAAATAAATCCAAGGGGTTTCTACAGTTATGTTAATAGCAAAAGGATAGTGAGGGAAAAAATTGCTCCCTTAGAGAATCAGAGTGGATGGCTATGTGCGGAGCCAAAAGAGATGGGGGAGATTTTCAACAATTTCCTTTCTTCGGTATTCACCAAGGAGAAGATATTGAATTGTGTAAGGTAAAGGAAACTAGAAGGGTAGTTATAGAAAGTATGACGATTAGTGAAGAGGAAGTATTGGCACTTTTAAGGAATATAAAAGTGGATAAGTCTCCGGGTCCAGACAAGATATTCCCTAGGACCTTGAGGGAAGTTAGTGTGGAAATAGCAGGGGTCTGACAGAAATATTTCAAATGTCATTAGAAATGGGGATGGTGCCGGAGAATTGGTGTATTGCTCATGTGGTTCCATTGTTTAAAAAGGGTTCTAAGAGTAAACCTAGCAATTATCGGCTGGTGAGTTTGACGTCATTGATCGAATTGATCGGAAGTATTCTTAGAGATGGTATACATAATTATCTGGATAGACAACATTAGGAACAGTCAACATGGATTTGTGCGTGGAAGGTCATTTTTGACAAATCTTATTGAATTTTTTGATGAGATTACTAGGTAAGTTCACAAGGGTAAAGTGGTGCATGTTGTCTATATGGACTTCAGTAAGGCCTTTGACAAAGTTCCACACGGAAAGTTAGTTAGGAAGGTTCAATCGTTAGGCAGTAATATCGGAGTAGAAAAATGGATTCAGAAGTGGCTGGATGGGAGACGCCAGAGAGTAGTGGTGGATAACTGTTTGTCAGGTTGGAGGCCGGTGACTAGTGGTGTGCCTCAGGGATCTGTACTGGGTCCAATGTTGTTTGTCATATATATTAACGATCTGGATGATGGGGTGGTAAATTGGATTAGTAAGTATGCAGATGATACTAATATAGGTGGCGTTGTGGATAATGAAGTAGGTTTTCAAAACTTACAGAGAGATTTAGGCCAGTAAAAAGAGTGGGCTGAAAGATGGCAGATGGAGTTTAATGCTGAAAAATGTGAGGTGCTACATTTTGGTAGGACTAATCAAAATAGGACATAAATGGTAATTGGTAGGGCATTGAAGAATGCAGTAGAACAGAGGGATCTAGGAATAATGGTGCATAGTTCCCTGAAGGTGGAATCTCATGTGGATAGGGTGATGAAGAAAGCTTTTGGTTTGCTGGCCTTTATTAAACAGAGCATTGAGTATAGGAGTTGGGATGTAATGTTGAAATTGTGTAAGGCATTGGTAAGGCCTATTTGGCATATTATGTACAGTTCTGGTCACTGAATTATAGGAAAAATGTCAATAAAACTGAGAGAGTACAGAGCGGGTTTACTAAAATGTTGCCAGGGTTTCATCTCCTAAGTTACAGAGAAAGGTTGAACAAGTTAGGTCTGTATTCTTTGGAGCATAGAAGGTTGAGGGGGGACTTGATAGAGGTGTTTAAAATTATGAGGGGATTGATAGAGTTAACGTGGATAGGCTTTTTCCATTGAGAATGGGGGAGGTTCAAACAAGAGGACATAAGTTGAGAGTTAAAGGGGAAAAGTTTAGGGGTAACATGAGGGGGAATTTCTTTACTCAGAAAATGGTGGCTGTGTGGAACGAGCTTCCAGCAGAAGTGGTTGAGGCAGGTTCAATGATGTTGTTTAAAGTTAAATGGGATAGATATATGGAGAGGAAAGGAATGGAGGGTTATGGGCTGAGTGCAGGTCGGTGGGACTAGGTGAGGGTAAGAGTTCGGCACGGACCAGAAGGGCTGAGATGACCTGTTTCCGTGCTGTAATTGTTATATATGGTTATGGTTAATAAGGGTAATGTCACAATTGTAATGGAGTACTTCAACATGCAAGGGGATTGGAAAAATCAGGTTGGTGCTGAATCACAAGAGAGGGAATTTGTTGAATGCCTACAAGATGACTTTTTAGAGCAGATTGTGCTTGAGTGCACTCAGAGAAAGGCTATCTTAGATTGGGTGTTGCATAATAACCCAAATCTTATTTGGGAGCTTAATGTAAAATAACCCTTAGGAGACAGTGATCATAATATGATTGAATTCATACTTCAATTTGAGAGGGAGAAGCTTAAGTCACATGTATCAATATCGCAATGGAATGAAGGAAATTACAGAGGGATGAGAGAGGAGCTTGCCCAGGTTGACTGGAGGAGGATACTGGTGGGGATGATAGCAGAGCATAGATACTGAAGTTTCTGGGAATAGTTCACAAGGAACAAGGTAGATATGTCCTAGTGGAAGAAGTTCTCAAATGGCAAGGGTAGGCAACCATGGCTGAAAAAGAAGTTAAGAACTGTGCAAAAGCCAAGGAAGAGGCATATAAGGTAGCAAAAGTGAGATGAAGTTCGATGATTGAGAAGACTAAAATACAACAAAAGGTAACTAAAAAGCTATAAGAAGGGAAAAGATGAAAGATGAAATATGAGGGCAGACTAGCCCTCATATAAAGCAGGACACAAAAAGTATTTTTCAATTACATGAAGAGTAAGAGGGAAGTGGGAGTTGATATTGGACCTCTGGAAAATGATGCTGGTGGGGTAGTAATGGGGGACAAAGAAATGGCAGATGAACTTAATGGATACTTTACATCAGTCGATATGGGTAATGTGTGTATTACAGGTTTAGGACATCATCACAAACAAGGTGACGGCCGAGGTTCAGGATTCATCTTCAACAGCCAAGTGTACGAGAGAGCAAAATGATTTGTTACTCCAGATCCAATGTAGCATGAAAAACACATGAAATATAAATATTAAACAAATCATATAAAATGCTGCAGCAGTAACGGAGTGAGGCCTGAAATACATAGCATTATCTTATATTAACAGACTGATTGTACATAAAGTGACGTGAAGTTCAGCAATATCTGTACGTCAGGTGACTCTGACAAGAAATGGTAACGTGACAAAGTGACTCTCGGCAAGTGGAGCTCTTCTGGGTGGTAGCAGGACAGGTGAACACAGTAGGACAGTGACTGTCAGTGTAGATATGAGGTGTGGAGTGTAAGGGTAATGTGGTAGTGCTGGATGGGGAGGGTGCTGAGGGTCTGGAGAGGAGTGACTGATATGGATGGAGTGGTGGTGAGGTGGAGGTATTGATTAGCGTGACGGTTTGGGGGAAGTAAATTTTTGAGATCAGTGGTCCTGGCGTGGATGTTTGTAGCCTCTTCCCTGACAGGAATGGGACAAACAGACCATAACAGGTTGGGTGGGATGGCCTTTTTCTGACACGTTATATATCCCTAATGGTGGGTAGGCTGGTGTCCGTGATGTGTTGGGCTGTTTAAACTCCCTGTCTGCCGCAGTGCAGTTTCCCTACCACACAGTGATGCAGCATATTAGGATGCTCTCAATTACACATCTGTAGAAGGCTGGGAGTATGATGTGCATAGTCCAGCTCTTTTCAGCCTCCTCAGAAAGGAAAGGCACTGCTGAGCTTTTTCAACGTGGACGATGTGTCCATGAAAGGATTTGAAAGATGTGCACGCCCAGGAATGTAAAACTGATGCAAAGAGGGATGTGCGTGATGTGTGTTCTCCTGAAGTTGATAACCATCTCCTTTGTGTTGTTAACAATGAGGAAATGTCTGTCAGCCTGTCACCAGGCCTCGAACTCTCTAGACGGTCTCATTGTTGTTTATGAGCCCCAAGCAGCATTGTGTCATCGATGAACTTAACAATGTGATTGATTGTTTGTCTGTTTGGCCTTTTTTGACAGGAAACAAATGTCCATATAGTTTCTAAACTCAAACAGATTTTGATATGAGATACTGTACTGTTATCAGAAGTTTGTAAATTTTGAAGGATGTTTGGTAGCTGACGTTTTGAGAACAATTCCTGAGAAAGCTTTGACACCTGGAGGTACAGATGCTGATGATGCAACTGTTTGGCCTTTGAAATTATTGGGGATATTCTGGAGTCCACTGACAGAGAATTGGAGATGCAGTTTCTCTGAAAAAGATGGGCACAACAGTGGAGGAATATGAGAACCAGGGTGAGGGTTTTAAATTAGTATTATTGGACCAGGAGTTGTATAGATGATAAACACAAGAAATTCTGCAGATGTTGGCAATTCAAAGCAACATATACAAAGTACTGGAGGAACTCAGCAGGCCAGGCAGCATCTATGGAAAGAACAAAGAGTTGACGTTGACCCTTCTTCAGGACTGGAATATGCCAGAATAAACTGGTGGGCAGAGTGGACGTTGGATAGGTAGAAGGTGACAGGTGAAACAAGGTGTGTGGGAAAAGTCAATGGCTAAAGAGGAAGGAATCTGATGGGAGAGGAGAGTGGACCACTGGAGAAAGGGAGAAAGGAGGAGCATCAGGGGGTGGTGATAGGCAGGAGAGAAGAGGAATGGGCATCTTCCCCCTTCCTTTCCAGTCCTAAAGAAGGTTTTTGGTCAGAAATGTTGACTGATTCTCCACGGATGCTGCCTGATCTGCTTTGTTCCTCCAGCATTTTGTGTTTTGATCCGTGAACACAGGTGTGAAGTTACAGGTGTAATGCCCTGCCAAAGATTTTTACTGCTGTGCTGTAGCTGCTCCCTAGGGATCTGAAAGAGATAGAGTAAGAGATTGTGGCGGCACTAGAAATGATCTTTCAAAAATCATTGGATTCTGACATGATGCCAGAGGACTGGGAAGTTGTGAATGTCACTCCACTATTTAGGAAAGGAGGAAGGCAGCAGAAAGGAAATTATATATCAGTTAGCCTGACCTCAGTGATTGGGAAGATGTTCGAGTCAATTGTTAAGGATGAGTTGATGGAGTACTTGGTGACACAAGACAAGATAGTATGAAGTCAGCATGGTTTCCTTAAGGGAAAATCATGCCTGACGAACCTGTTGGAACTCTTTGAGGAGATTACAAGTAGGATAGATAAAGGGGATGTAGTGGATATTGTATATTTGGACTTTCAGAAGGCCTTTGATGTGCTGCCATACATGAGGCTGCTTACCAAGTTAAAAGTCCATGGTATTACAGCAAAGTTACTAAAATGGTTAGAGCATTGGCTGATTGGTAGGAGGCAGTGAGGGAGAATAAAAGGATCCATGTCTGGTTGGCTGCCAGTGACTAGTGGTGTTCTGCTGTGGTGTTGGGACCACTTTTTTAATGCTGTATATAAACTATTTAGATGATGGAATAGATGGCTTTGTTGCCAAGTTTGCAGGTGATATGAAGTTAGTGTTGAGGAAACAGGTAGGATGCAGAAGGACTTTGACAGATTAGGAGAATGGGCAAGAAAGTGGCAAATGAAATACAATGTTGGAAAATGCATGGTAATGCACTTTGATAGTAGAAATAAATGTGAGGACTATTTTCTAAATCGGGAGAAAATCAAGACATCCTATATGCAAAGAAATTTAGGAGTCCTTGTGCAGAATACCCTTACGGTTAACTTGCAGGTTGAGTAGGCGTTGAGGAAGGCAAATGGAATGTTAGCATTCATTTCTAAGAGGTCCAGAATACAAGAGCAGGGATGTGATACTGAGGCTTTATAAGGCACTGGTGAGGCCTCACCTTGAGTATCGTGAACAGTTTTGGGCCCCTCATCTTAGAAAAGATGTGCTGGCATTGGAGAGGGTCCAGAGGAAGTTCACAAGAATGATTCCAGGAATGAAAAGGTTATCAGACGAGGAACGTTTGATGGCTCTGGGTCTGTACTCGCTGGAATTCTGAAGGATGCGGGGGGGGGGGGGGAGGGGGGAGCTCATTTAATCGTTTCAAATGTTGAAAGACCTGGACAGAGTAGATGTGGAAAGGATGTTTCCCATGGTGGGAGAGTCGAGGACAAGAGGGCACAGCCTCAGGATAGAGGGGCGCCCTTTCAAAACAGATGTGGAGAAATTTCTTTAGCCAGAGGGTGGTGAATTTGTGGAATTTGTTGCCTCATGCAGCTGTGGAGGACAGATCACTGTATTTCAGGCAGAGATTGATAGGTTCTTGATTGGACATGGCATCAAATGGTACGGGGAGAAGGTCGGGAACTGGGGTTGAAGAGGAGGGAAAAAAAGGATCAGCCATGACTGAATGGCGGAGCACTCGAATGGCCAAATGGCCTAATTCTGCTCCTCAGGCTTATGCTCTTATATTCTTCTTGAAATGGAAAAGGCAGGGTAATATTTTCAGTAACAGCTGAAGGCAGCAATAATGAGAAATTACATTGATCCTCTGAGCCAATTTGAGTGCAGCTATGAAACAGCAAGGTATGGAAAATATGAGTCATCTGTAGGTCAAATAGAACTGGTAATTTCAGGGATGGCAGAGGACATAGAGTTGTACATAAACCTTTTTTTCTCATCTACACATCCAATTTGCCATTATTAGGTCCTTATCCTTCTATATCTTGACTATTCAAGTGTCTGTCTAAATGTTTCTTAAAAGTAGTGATTGCACCTGATTGATCCATTTTCTCTGGCAGGAATTTCCAGATATCAATCATTCACTGTGTTTTGAAAAACTTCCATCTCAACTGCTCTTTAAAACTTCTTCCTCTCACCTTAAACCTGCACCTTTTTTTTGATAACTCTACCACAGGAAAAAGATTTTGACTTCCTTCTGTACCTGTGCCTCTGAGTATTTTATAGACGAGGGGTGATTGATAAGTTTGTGCCCGAAGGTAGAAGGAGATGAGTTCTTAACTTCAAACTTTCTACATGATTACTCAAAGAGTTGAACTGCATAGGCATGTAACGAGGGCAGTATAACTCATCTCCTTCTACCTTCGGCCATGAACTTATCAATCAGCCCTGCTGTGGACCACTTCTACAAAGAAGGGATCCGTATGCGCTCTACGACCGCTGGACTAAGTGTGTAAATGTAGGAGGGGCCTATGTGGAAAAATAAATATGCTAGGTTTTCTAAAATTGACTCCTCCTATCTTAGGCCACGAACTTATCAGTCACCCCTCGTATTATTTTATTATGTCTCCCCTCTGCTCCAGGAGAAGCAAGCCCAGGGTATCCAATTTCTCCCCATAACTAAGGTTGTCCAAATCCAGGGCAACACCCTGGTGACTTCCTTGTGCATTCTCTCCAGTGCAACCCTGTTCTTCCAATACTATGGTGACCAGAACTGCACACACTATTCCAGGTGCTGTTTAACACCCAACTCTATGGTGAATTGGGGAAAGGCGATTACAGTGGTGTTAGACAGAAGCTGCGGAGAGTAGATTGGCAGTAGGTGTTCACATCTGATATGGGAGGCATTTGAAGGCCAGCTGGCCCAAATTCTGGATTAACATCTTCCAGTGTGGAAGAAGGACAAGGCAGGCCAAGTTGAAAAACAGGACCTCAAGAAGAACAGGACCTCAAGGGTGACGTTCTCAGAATAGCTGCCAGTGCTACGTGACAGAGACGGTAAGAATTGGAGGAGATGGCAGTTGAATGCGTGGCTGAGGAGTTGGTGCAGGGAGCAGGGTTTTAGATTTTTAGATCACTGGGATCTCTTCTGGAGAAGGTGGGACCTGTACAGATTGAATGTACACCTGAACTCGAGGGGGAGCAATATCCTTGCAGGTAGGTTTGCTAGCATGGTTCGGGAGGGTTTAAACTAATTTGCGAGGGGGATGGGACCCAGAGCGATAGAGCAGTGAAAGAAGTGCGTGGAGTAAAGCCAGGTCTAACATACAGAGAGGCTTTGAGGAAAGAGAAGCAGAATAAACGGTGTAAAGACAGTAAGGTAGAAGGGCTGAAATGTGTGTACCTCAATGCAAGAAGCATCAGGAACAAAGGTGATGAACTGAGAGCTTGGATACATACATGGAATTATGATGTAGTGGCCATTACAGAGACTTGGTTGGCACCAGTGCAGGAATGGATTCTCAATATTCCAGGATTTCAGTGCTTTAAAAGGGATAGAGAGGGCGGAAAAAGGGGAGGAGGGGTGGCATTACTGGTCAGGGATACTATTACAGCTACAGAAAGGGTGGGTAATGTAGCAGGATCCTCTTTTGAGTCAATATGGGTGGAAGTCAGGAACAGGAAGGGAGCAGTTACTCTATTGGGGGTATTCTATAGGCCCCCTGGTAGCAGCAGAGATACAGAGGAGCAGATTGGGAGGCAGATTTTGGAAAGGTGCAAAAATAACAGGGTTGTTATCATGGGTGACTTTAACTTCCCTAATATTGATTGGCACCTGATTAGTTCCAAGGGTTTAGATGAGGCAGAGTTTCTTAAGTGTGTCCAGGATGGATTCCTGTCACAGTATGTGGACAGGCCGACCGGGGGAATGCCATACTAGATCTAGTACTAGGTAATGAACCGGGTCAGGTCACAGACCTCTCAGTGGGTGAGCATCTGGGGGACAGTGACCACCGCTCCCTGGCCTTTATAATTATCATGGAAAACAATAGAATCAAAGAGGACAGGAAAATCTTTAATTGGGGAAAGGCAAATTATGAGACAATAAGGCTAGAACTTGCGGGTGTGAATTGGGATGATGTTTTTGCAGGGAAATGTACTATGGACATGTGGTCGATGTCTAGAGATCTCTTGCGGGATGTAAGGGATAAATTTGTCCCGGTGAGGAAGATAAAGAATGGTAGGGTGAAGGAACCATGGGTGACAAGTGAGGTGGAAAATCTAGTCAGGAGGAAGAAGGCAGCATACATGAGGTTTAGGAAGCAAGGATCAGATGGGTCCATTGAGGAAAATAGGGAAGCAAGAAAGGAGCTTAAGAAGGGGCTGAGAAGAGCAAGAAGGGGGCATGAGAAGGCCTTGGCGAGTAGGGTAAAGGAAAACCCCAAGGCATTCTTCAATAATGTGAAGAAAAAAAGGATGACAGGAGTGAAGGTAGGACCGATTAGAGATAAAGGTGGGAAGATGTGCCTGGAGGCTGTGGAAGTGAGCGAGGTCCTCAATGAACACTTCTCTTCGGTATTCACCAATGAGAGGGAACTTGATGATGGTGAGGACAATATGAGTGAGGTTGATGTTCTGGAACATGCTGATATTACGGGAGAGGAGGTGTTGGAGTTGTTAAAATACATTAGGACAGATAAGTCCCCGGGGCCTGACGGAATATTCCCCAGGCTGCTCCATGAGACGAGAGAAGAGATTGCTGAGCCTTTGGCTAGATCTTTATGTCCTCGTTATCCACGGGAATGGTACCGGAGGATTGGAGGGAGGCGAATGTTGTTCCCTTGTTCAAAAATGGTAGTAGGGATAGTCCGGGCAATTATAGACCAGTGAGCCTTACGTCTGTGGTGGGAAAGCTGTTGGAAAAGATTCTTAGAGATAGGATCTATAGGCATTTAGAGAATCATGGTCTGATCAGGGACAGTCAGCATGGCTTTGTGAAAGGCAGATCGTGTCTAACAAGCCTGATAGAGTTCTTTGAGGAGGTGACCAGGCATATAGATGAGGGTAGTGCAGTGGATGTGATCTATATGGATTTTAGTAAGGCATTTGACAAGGTTCCACACAGTAGGCTTATTCAGAAAGTTAGAAGGCATGGGATCCAGGGAAGTTTGGCCAGGTGGATTCAGAATTGGCTTGCCTGCAGAAGGCAGAGGGTGGTGGTGGAGGGAGTACATTCAGATTGGAGGATTGTGACTACTGGTGTCCCACAAGGATCTGTTCTGGGACCTCTACTTTTCGTGATTTTTATTAACGATCTGGATGTGGGGGTAGAAGGGTGGGTTGGCAAGTTTGCAGATGACACAAAGGTTGGTGGTGTTGTAGATAGTGTAGAGGATTGTCAAATATTACAGAGAGACATTGATAGGATGCAGAAGTGGGCTGAGAAGTGGCAGATGGAGTTTAACCCGGAGAAGTGTGAGGTGGTACACTTTGGAAGGACAAACTCCAAGGCAGAGTACAAAGTAAATGGCAGGATACTTGGTAGTGTGAAGGAGGAGAGGGATCTCGGGGTACATGTCCACAGATCCCTGAAAGTTGCCTCACAGGTGGATAGGGTAGTTAAGAAAGCTTATGGGGTGTTAGCTTTCATAAGTCGAGGGATAGAGTTTCAGAGTCGCGATGTAATGATGCAGCTCTATAAAACTCTGGTTAGGCCACACTTAGAGTATTGTGTCCAGTTCTGGTCACCTCACTATAGGAAGGATGTGGAAGCATTGGAAAGGGTACAGAGGAGATTTACCAGGATGCTGCCTGGTTTAGAGAGTATGCATTATGATCAAAGATTAAGGGAGCTAGGGCTTTACTCTTTGGAGAGAAGGAGGATGAGAGGAGACATGATAGAGGTGTACAAGATAATAGAGGAATAGATAGAGTGGATAGCCAGCGCCTCTTCCCCAGGGCACCACCACTCAATACAAGAGGACATGGCTTCCCACAGGGGTGGGAAGTTCAAAGGGGATATTAGAGGGAGGTTTTTTACTCAGAGAGTGGTTGGTGCGTGGAATGCACTGCCTGAGTCAGTGGTAGAGGCAGATACACTAGTGAAGTTTAAGAGACTACTAGACAGGTATATGGAGGAATTTAAAGTGGGGGCTTATATGGGAGGCAGGGTTTGAGGGTCGGCACAACATTGTGGGCTGAAGGGCCTGTACTGTGCTGTACTGTTCTATGTTCTATGTTCTGAAAAACCTTGGATGATGAGAAATGTAATTTTAATAAAAAAGATGAAGTATCTGAGTGTAGGAAGCTGAAATCAGTGGAATGTGAAGGAAATAGGAAAGAACTTAAACAGGGACTCAGGAGGGCAAAAAGAGCCTGCAGAATGTCCTTAATCCCACCCACGAAGGACACTTTCAAAGGCAATTTAAGCATACATTAAAAACAGAAGGGTAGCTAGGGAGAGAGTATGACAGTTCAAGGATATAGGAGGAAATTATCCATGGAGCCAGAGGAAGTGATCATGATACCAGATGAGTACTTTGGATCACTGTTCCCCAAGCAGAAGGATAAAGACAATGGTGGGATGCTGCCCGGATATGGGACTGTTAGCTATAAGTAGAGGCTGGACAAACCCGCGTTATTTCCTCTGGAGCTTCAGAAGGACACCTGATGGAACTGTGTAAGATTTTGTGAACCATGAATAGGATAAGTGATCAGTCGTTTCAAAGGTAGAAATGTCAGATACTGGGGGGCATAGGTTTAAGGCTGGAATGTGAAAGGTGAAAGGAGATTAAAAGGAAAGATTTTGTTTGACATTGTGTTGTAGGTTTCCAGAATGTGCTGCCATGGAAGGTGATACAAGCAGATTGGATAACAAGGGGTCAAACGGGATAACAATTAGCCGTGATCTAATGGTGGAGGAGACTCGATGGGCTGAATGGCCTAATTCTGCTCCTATGTCTATGGTGTTTAGATCGGCATATGAACAAGAAGTATGTCGACCACGTGCAGACAGATACCAATTCAACATCGTGGTCAGCATAGATGTTGTGGACAGAAGGGCCTGCTCCTGCTCCTGTGCTGTACAGTCCTGTTTCCTATGCTAATCGTCCCATATCCTGTGTCTTTATCATCTACGTGGCCACTTTCAGGACTACGGACCATGTCTTGCCGTCGTACCATTAACTGTAAATGTCTTACCTGAATTTGACTTCTCAGAGTGGAAATGCAGGTAACAAGTCTACTGAAGTCATGTGTGACTTTAATCTGATTATATAAACCATGAACTCCCAGGGGGTAAGGGATTATTTTTGGACTATTGACTGTTTATCTCTGAACAGGTAATCCTAGGCTGAATATTTACACTGAGTTGTTGAAAATCTTGTTCTGCCACAGATAAGGAGGAGAATCTGCAGAATTTGTTGCCACAGAGGGCTGTGGTGTTGTCTTTAGGACCTTGATTGGCATACGGATTAAATGTTACGAGGAAATGTAGGAGGATGGGGTTGATAAATGGGGAAGATAATTCAGTTTAACATATGGCTAAGGAGATGGTACAGGACAAAAGATTTCATATTTAGGGATCATTTGGCTCTCTCAGGGAAGGTGGATCTGCACAGACAACACAGTTTGCACCTGAACTGGAGGGGGACTAATATCCTTGTGGGAAGGTTTCTACTGCTACTCCAGGGGGTTTAAACGAGTTGCTGTGGGAAGGGAACCAGAGTGCCGGGGTAGATAGTGGAAAGAAGTCAAAATGTTCAGCATGGGAGAATAATGTCCCGAGTTGCATCTATTTTAATACAAAGTGTATTATAGGAAAGGCAGTTGAGCGTAGAATTATGACCCTGCAGCCATTAGTGAGATTTGGTTGCGGGAGGGATAGGATTGGCAGCTCAATGTTCCAGGAGTGTTTCCGTTGTTTTGGACATGGTAGAGTGGGAGGGAATAAAGGGAGAGAGATGGCATCATTAGTTCGGGAAAATATCACAGCAGTGCTCAGACAGGATTGGCTGGGTAGCTCATCTACTGAGACTCTGTGTGTGGAACTGAGGAATAAGAAATGTGACTGGGATAATATTATAGGTCACCCAATTGTCCGCATGATGTAGAGGAGCAAATTTGTAAAGAGATCTCACAGCTTCAAGAAACAAGGTTGCGTTAGGTGATTTTAACTTTCCACTATTGACTGAGAATCCCATACTGTAAAAAGGCAGGATGAGATAAAGTTTGTCAAATGTGTTCATGAAAGTTTCCTTAATTAATATTAGACAATAAGGGCACAAGATACAAGAGCAGAATTCGGCCATTTGTCCCATCGAGTCTGCTCCGCCGTTTCATCATGGCTGATCCAATTTTTCTCTCAGCCCCAGTCTCCTGCCTTCTCCTTGTATCCCTTCATGCCCTGACCAATCAAGAATCTTTCAACCTCTGCCCTAAATATACATAAAGACCTGGCCTCCACAGGAATTCCACAGAATCAGGGCTCCTGTTCCCCCTTTACGATGGCAGCATTAAGAAGGGAGCATGGCCTGGATGATGGGGTCTGTGATGATGGATGTTGCTTTATTTTTGGCAGCAATCCGTGTAGATGTGTTCAGAGTGGGGAGAGCTTTTCCTGTGATTGTGAGGCTGTATCTATGACTTTTTGTAGGCTTTTCTATTCTTGGGCTTCACAGCATGCGAAGTACAGACTGTGACAGCTTCCTTCTCTGGGCAAAATGTTGTAGGTCTTTGCTGGTCCATGACTCATGTTTGTTCTGGAAGAGCCAAGGCCTGGCAAGACTCAGTATGAAATTTATCACCTCCCTCATTCTCAGGTGCTGACCGTACAAAGTGCTGATGTAAACACTGAGGCCAGTGACAGTTCTCTGAGTATTGAACGGCAGCAGAGTTTGCTCCGCCCCTTTGTTCCTTCCTACAATTGACTGACCGAGCTCAGCAGAATATAAATTGCAGCCGTTTGTGCCCAGGGTACTGGATGCACCTGAGGTGAGGCTGGCCTGTTGGAGACGGATCACAGTGAGTACCAGAGGGACTATCTGGGTGTTGCTGACACACACGAATGGGAGTTAATTGGGATTGCTTTGTTTTAACAGGCTGGAGACAGGATGAATTACTTCATCCCCATTGTGCTCATGGTCTGCATTTACCTGCCGGAATCTGACAGTGCAGGTATGTACTTGTTCTGATATGAAATATTCCTGTGTGCAAACACCATTCAAGGTGCATCTTAGCACAGTGGTACTGAGGATCACGAGACATAGGAGCAGAATTAAACCATTCAGCACATCCATTCTGCTCTGCCAGTCCATCATGGCTGATTTATTATCCCTCTCAACCCCATTCTCCAGGCTTCTCCCCATGTGGCGCAGCAGATCCCAGATTCCATTCCCAGTCTGCACTGAGGCATCTGACCTCATCTTGTGTCCTGAGATTCCAGCTTCTCCCCCAGCTGGTTAGTTACTACAGGAATGGGACACATACATTTCAAACTCTTGCTGGTTTGTGAACCAGGGTTCTGCATGAAATCATTAGCTGTAGGAAATGAAAAATGGTAACTACAGTGAGTGATCAACTCCCAGAGGTTGTTGTTCTTCAGTACACTGAAATTATTGGGATCTTTTTAAAGTTATTCCCAGTAGTGAAGAATGTCTCGTTTTAGCTGGTTAGGAAGAGGCGATGGGTCAGGTCAACTGGGACAAGATGTATTTTGATCAAATGCTGAAACAGTCACTTAATTGTCTTCAAACCTTCTGGTCAGAACCTGTTTCTTCAGGTTGATGAATGGATTGTACATAGAACAGTACAGTGCAGTAATCGGCTCTTCATCAGATCTACGGCTGGTCTAAACCGATCACATCTGCCTGTGTAAGATGTGTTTGCCTCTACTCCCTGCCTGTTGATGTGTGGCTCTGAATGCCTCTCAGCTTTGCTATTGTATGTGTTTCCACTAACTCCCCTCGCAGGGCATTCCTGGTATCTTATGGTCTGTGTAAGAAGAAAATCTATCTCACAAATCTTTAAGCTTTCTACCTCTTACAGTAAACCTTGGCTCTTTAGTATTTGAAATCTAAACCTTGCATAAAAGACTCTGAGTATCTGCACTATCTATGCCTCTCTTGATTTGACTGACGTCTCAGGAACCTCCTCAGCCTCTGAAACTCCAATGAAAATGATCCAAGTTTCTTTAACCCCTCCTCATGTTGAATAGTTTCTAACTCAGGCAACATCCAGATTAACCTCTTCTGCACTTTCTCTGAAGTTTCCACATCCTTTCTAATGGGACAGCTGGGAATGATGGATCAGTTTGCTCCAGTCTTTACCCATCACCCATTGTGACAGAATGTTCTGCTGATCCAACATGGATTTGGATAGAGTCGGTCACGGCTCATGACCTCAATTGGATGTTTTAAAGTCACACCATGTTGGAGTTTATTCCCTCATGACAGACTGTCAGCTACAGTCAAACCTCATGGAAATGGACAGAATTCATTGGTCTGATCTGGAAACTGCCCTCGTGACAGGAACGGAGTGGGGATAATGAGCAGGTGTTGCTCTTCGATGGGAGTAACGAGTGGTTTTGTGCAAGGATTATGTTGGTCTGTAACTATTCACTGCACTTGTTGACATCTGATCTGATCAGAGGGAAGGACAAATGAGCCAGTTTGCCAACGACACAGGGTGGGGAGTTGCATTGAATGCAGTCTGCAGAGCATTGGACGAGCACTGGATGAAATGAGGAGACAGGTTGGGCTCTGGGTGGAAACCTCAATGTCCATCACACAAAGTGACACGGAGTGTCTACACTTCTTGCTGCCTCAGTAAAGCAGGCAGTAAAAGTAAAGACCTCTCCCACCCCAGACATTCTCTCTTCTCCCCTCTCCCATCAGGCAGAAGATATAAAAGCCCAGGAGCATGTACCACCAGGCTCGAGGACAGCTTCTATCCCGCTGTGATAAGACTATCAAACAGTTCCCTACTATAATAAAACAGACTTCTGACTTTACAATGTTCGTCATCGTGACCCTTGCATGCCTTATTGTTACCTGTACTGCACTCTCTCTGTAACCGTTATACTTCATTCTGCATTGTGTTATTGTTTGACCTTGTTCTAGCTCAATATACTGAACTGATGAATTGTTACTTAGGGACAGTATGAAACACAGTGACCCTCAGTACATGTGACAATAATAAGCTAATTTATCAGTTTACAAGTGACTCTGCCACCCGGAAGGAGAAGGGAAGTGAATACATGTGAGCACCCTCAGCTCCAAGACCCCACAGTCCCCTTTGGGTTTCCTTCACCATCACTGGGTCAGAGTCATTCCCAGTGGAAGGGGTTGCTGCCAGCCACTCTCACCTGGTTTATCCGCCTGTCGAAGTGGTGCACGGAGAGTTGCTGCTGTAGCAGGCAAAGAGCTACTTGGTGCCACAGTTGTGAACCGAGTGTGTAGTGGGGCCAAAGGAGAGTGAACTGGTGTGACAAGCCCCTTCACCAGAAGTGCTACCCTCCCTGGACACCTCATACACCTCTGAGCTCCTTAGATCCATGCAATTAGAGACCACCCCTGTTGTGTTCCCTTCAATATCACGTTCAGTTCTAAACTCAGCTCCCTATTGCACCATCAGATGGAATCTCTCCCACTGCTACTCCTGATGATGCCTGTTCCCATCCCAGGCTATCAAAGGATAATTGGGGAGAACACTCCAAAAACTTCAAAACTTCCGTGGTATATGTTGTAGTGTGGATGAAATCACTGGAGAGACAGAGTTACTGGTAGATACAAAGCAGCTTCTGTATTCGACACAACTAGGTACAGCAGGCATCACAGGGGTGAAGATGGAAAGGTCTGCTAGCCCAATGTGGGCTCAATATTTATTTGCTAAACACAAAAGGCAATGCCTATTTTCAAAGTATAGACAATACATAGACAATGCTTTCTTTTGAAGCTTCATACAAAACATTACACCTTCTGACTTCATCCTTTCCTCCTGACGCCCACATGTCTAGGCTGGTATCCACAGCCTTCAGGAATTCAAGTTAAACCAGAATACATGTATTTGGTATTTTACCTGCTAACAGAGGACAATTCATATCTTTGAAGTATAGATAATGTTGTCTTCAAAACTGCCTGTAAACTTCATCCCAGAGGCGTCAGCAGCATCCGGTATTCACAGCTTTTAGGAAATTCATTGTTATGAACTCAATCCACAGTACTTTGTCAAACAAGACTGGTGGCCAGAGTCATTTACGTGTAAATGAATCATCTACCCAAAAACTCACTCTAACTGTATACATGACATTATCTTCACCCATTCAGTCTCTGTGTAACTATAAGACATTTGAGTATGACTGCCAGGGGTTACTGCGTCGACAAAAGACACCGAATGGGTTATTTCACTCAAAAGACGGCTATGACAAAGCTTTTGATCCTGTCCACTGAATAGTTTGGGGTGGTCTCTATTCGAATGACCTCTCAGCCTCCCTGTGTTCAGGTCTACAGGTGGTGTGAGGAGTTTACAGAATGAGCTGTCCCACTATCACTACAGGCTCGCTAACCTGCACCGCACAACCTAAAGCTGCTGTGTAGTGGGGAACTCCAACAGCAGGGGTCCCTTCTGTCGACTAATATAGCACTGGTTTTCTCGTGTCCCCGGCAATGCACACCTCTACAGCATCGTAATACACTCCATCCTTCTGTGGTAAAGGAGAATGTGGCAGGCCACGTCTGATCACCCTAAACCAGGCGCAGAGACCACAGCTTTTTCAACTCTTTAAAAGCCCCCTCCTCACCCAGCCCCACATTACTTCCTCCAGACGGGGATTCCCCCCTTTGATTAAAACCTGTAAGAGAGCCACTGGGTCTAATAACCCCGGTATGAAATTACAGTTGTAATTAAATAGCCCCATTATCTTCCTCACTCCCCTATCACTGACGGGATGGGGCATACAGTTGATTGTCGAACATCTGTTAGCTGGTAATTCATTCATCCTCTGTGAAATTCTGTGTCCTGGGTACTGTCTATTTGTTTCCCAATGTGAGCCTATGAGAGCTGATCTGAAACCCCTGCTCCGCAGTATTTCTACAACACCTGGCTGTCATCCCTGAGTGACCTCCTTCATCCCCTGAGGCGATCAGTAGATCATCTAAGGTTTTACTGTGTCGGGTGCCAGACTGACTTCCCCAAAGTGTGTGCCGTGGCTTTATGGAATCTGTGGGGAGTCTCATCCATGTGTACTGTTGTGACTGTGACCTGAGTCACTGGAAAACACTGAAACTGGTGGTCTGAAGGTCTGTGTTCATCACAACAAACAGGCACTCTTCTGCAGATCCCCTCTGGAGTCTCTCAGGCTCAATGTACATCACCTTTTATACCCTTAAGATCAAAGGTAACAGCTCATGATTCAATACAATTTCAGTAGTTACAATGACATTGTTTACTTCAATATATTGCGGTGACAATGACTCATTTGAATTGTGTATTACAGTGGGAGACTCCCCTGAATGTTCAAATATCACTGCTGGGACAAATTAATTCACATGGATGGTGTAACAACTTCTGGGGACAGAGATCCCAGACACCCAAAATGAATGTTTTCAAGGGCTGTCTCTGTACACAGCGACACCAGATATTGATTGATCAGCTATGTCGCGTTTGATGTGTTAAGTGATACCATCAGTCTGGTCTACCATTTTGAGCTCAGTCACAATGGTGCAAAATAATGTAATGATGTTAATTGTTAGTAAATGGTTAAAGACTACATTTGCAGCATGTAACCACCCACACTGGACCCCCTACCATTCACCTAGTGATGGAACCGGTCTATCGATGACGCCATAGCCTCACCACTACACACCGTCCTCACTCACCTGGAGAAGAGGGATGCATACATTAGAATTTTGTTCCTGGACTACAGTTCAGCATTCAACACCATAATTCTCTACAGACTTGACAGGAAGCTCAACCAGTCTTGTGCAGCTGGATCCTGGACTTCCTATCAGATCGCCGACAGGTGGTAAGGATGGGCTCCCTCACCTCTGCCCCTCTGACCCTCAACACAGGTGCCCCTGGTATTGTGTCCTGAGTCCCCTCCTCTACTCCCTTTACACCCACGACTGTCCTGCCACACACAGCTCCAATCTGCTGATCAAATTTGCAGATGACACGACACTTATTGACCTTATTTCTAGCTGTAATGAGACAGCCTACAGAGGAGAGGTTAACACCCTAACACAGTGGTGCCAAGACAACAACCTCTCCCTCAGTATCCAAAAGCACAGCAGTGTCTCTTCCACTCAGGCGACTGAAGAAGGTCAGCATGAGCCCCCAAATCCTCAAGAGTTTCTGCAGGGTCCCATTGAGAGCATCCTGACTGGCTGTATCACTGCCTGATACGGGAGCTGCACCAAGCTTGATGGCTGGGCACTGCAGAGAGTGGTACAGACAGCCCACATCATCGGTGGTCGTGAATGTCCCTCTATTGAGGACATTTACAGCAGCAGGTGCATAAAGAAGGCCTGGAAGATCATTCGGAACACCAGTCACTCCAACCATAAACTGTTTCAGCTGCTTCCGTCTGGCAAATGCTATCACAGCATGAACGCCAGGACCAATAGACTACAGGACAGCTTTTTTCTACAAGCCAGTAGACTTAAATATTCACATGTCTGTATATTGCAACAGAGTCATAATACAGAGATTTTAACTCCTTCACGTTGTGGGACAGATGTAAGATGTAAATAAATTCAAATTCACATTCAAATAATAATGTTGCCTGGTTTGATGCAGACAGGTGAATATAACACCATTGTTTTACATTTTCATGATGCAGATGACAATGTCTCATGGTCAGTTCACTTTGCAAACCATATTTCTCAGCATCCAGCCCCCCTGCTGTGGCCAGAAACCTGTGCTTTGTAGACAATGCTGTTTGCAAACCTGTCCTTTTAACTCCAGACTGATTACTGCTTGCAATTGACATTAAGAACTCAAGACTGTTTCTATCTGGAATTAATATCTGCAATATCCACATAAATTCATAATTCCAGAATAATCCCTGACATGTAAAGCAAATTAGGACTTGGGTGCTAATGGGACAGACCTGTGAAAAAAAACACCAGTGACGTCCAGGACTGTGAGCATTTTATGTTCCAGGGACAACTGTTCAGGATTGTGATGGAGAACTGGCCTTGTGTGCTAATGACCGGGACAACTAGCTAGGATCTGCTGGAAAAGACAGAGGGGTAAAGGAGATGATGTCCTCTCAGGCCATGGCTGGAGACAGGGATCTAATAAGGGAAGAAGGTCTAACAGGAGGGGAACATTTCGCGTGAATCATAACCAAGATCAGCACAACAATGTGGGCTGAATGGCCTGTCTAGAGCTGGACTGTTCTATGTTCTATGAAAGTGAGGACAGCTCAGACCCAATGCTCTGCTTCTCTCGGGGGTGAAGGGTTTATGGATTGTAGTGATCAGTGTAAATGCCTGGCAGGGGTTGGCAACATTCTGGGCTGGCTGTTGTCTGACCTCAAGCTGCTTGTTGATTGGTACTGAGGGGATGATGGTGTTGAACAGTTGCAATGGTGCAAGATAGCTTAAAGAGTGTTGGCCGGCTTGATGAAGACCAATTCACATCCCTCCATTACCTTCTGTTTGGTTGATGCAGACAAGAACATCTCATGGTCACTCCACTTTGCAAACTATATCCCTTGTGTATCCAGCCCCCTGCTGTGGGACGCAGTGTGTGCCCTATAGACAGTACTGTTTATAAAAGCTGTCCTTTTGACTTCAAATCAATTACTGCTTGCAATTTATATGAAGAACTGAAAACTGGCTGTTGTTTAAACTCGATTAGTTGCACCTGTAGTATATTCACATAATTCCATACCTCTGTGATTCCCTAAAGGGGAGTCCAGCACATTGTCTATCATACACAAAATTCCAGAGAAACTGAACAGGTCAGGCAGCATCTACGGAGGGAAATGAACATTTCTGGCTGAGACCTTTCTACAGGTCAAAATACTGCCTGACCTGCTGAGTTCCTCCAACATTTTCTGTGTGTTGCTCAAGATTTCCAGTATCTGCGGATTTACTTGTGTCTACTCTGGCCACAAACTCCAGCCAAGTCCATATCACAAACTCCTGCTCTGAGCAAAGGGATGTGTTCTTCCTGAATGCTGGTCACCAGTTACTGCAGTGTCTCACCTCACAAACACAGACCGTTGGTGACACTTCAAACTGTGACTTAACCACATCTAACTCTTCATGTTTTACAGGCCTGAAAGGGAAATCGCTGATATTTGAAAAGGAAACAAGCAACAGCTATGTCAGACTTTCCCCGTCGCATTTCACTGAATTGACTGCCTTTACTGTCTGCCTCAGGGCAGCCTCTGAATTGACCCGTGGTTACAGTTTGTTCTCCTATGCAACGTCGAGGAGTGCCAATGAACTGATGATTTGGTACAAAGCTAATGGACGCATCGCCCTCCATTTATACACAAATATCGCAGAGTTTTCCCTTCCAAAAATGGATGCCTTGCTGAGACACATCTGTGTAACCTGGGAATCTAAAGAGGGTTTGATTACCATCTGGGTAAATGGGAAACGCTCTTTACAGAAGATTGGTAGAAAGGGTTGGGTTGTGAAAGGTTCTGGTCAGTTTATTCTTGGCCAGGAGCAGGACAGTGTTGGAGGAGGTTTTGTCAGATCTGAGTCCTTTGTTGGGGAGATAACTGATGTTAACATGTGGGATTCTGTGCTTGACGCCAGTGAGATTCAGATAGCAAATGAGGGATGGTTATGTACCGGAGGGAACATCATCAACTGGGGAACAACTTCCCATGAATCAGGAGGGATGGTGACGATCAAAGACAGTAATGACTGCATATCTTAATGTCTTGGCTACAAAAAGGATAAAACTGTTCTTACTGAATATGACCTTCCATTGTGATCTTTTCTCTCTAAGTCAGATAATCAGTAGATATAGTGAAGTTGATTCTGGAATAAAGGGCTGTTCATGTCTGGGTAAGGGACCACTCAGTGAGTCCTTCCAGTTGCTCATCAGCCCTCACTGACTGGGGAATGACCTCAGACTCAGTGCAGAAGGGTCTCGGTCATTCTCTGTCACACGTTAGGAGATGGATGGGGTGCAGAGAGCTATGAAGGATGTTTACAGGAGTCAGCAGATGTGAACTCCAGAGTACTATCCCACTCACTGAGCCTCACTTAACACAAGGAAATTACAACAACTGCTCAGGACAGACGAGCCCTCCCTCTTTAACCAGACACCTCTTCTCACCCATTCTGCTGGACCCTTCCTCGGATCCCACTGGGAATAGTTCATCCCAGTTAAAAGGTGCAGCAGCACAGAGCAGTGTCAGGGACATTTTCTGATTTTCTGCCCTCACCCTGACACACACAGGCAGACAATGAAGTGTCTGGGGCAGGGGTGGTGATGGTGATGGGCAGACATGGACTGTGGGGAAATCCCTGTGGTGGAAGGTGATCCTGCCCTTGACTTTGTTTGTGCTGATGTGAATTATTATTGTGACTCTCGCTCTCTCTCTCTCTCTCTCTCTCTCTGTCACATTGTTTGTTACACCAAGCTTCGGAAAGCTCACAGAATGTACTGTGCCTCAAGTGACTGGGATTGAACTGTAACGCTGCTGTTTTTCAGTTTAGTAAATTAACATCAAAACAAAAATGATCTTGTGTGTGGTAATTACTGTGTGTGTGTGGCTGTGTCTGGTCTTCAGTGAAATCTCAGCTCACTCTCCGTTCCCATCATTAAATCAACACGAAAGACCATAAGACATAGGAACAGAATTAGTCTATTAAGCCCATCAAACCTGCTCCACCATTCCATTATGGCTGATTTATTAACCCTCTCAACCCCACTCTCCTGTCATCTCCCCATAAGCTCTGATACCCTTACTAATCAAGAACTTATCAATCCAAGCTTTAAAAATATCCAGTGACTTGGCCTCCACAGCCGTGTGTAGCAACGAATTCCACAGACTCACCACACTCTGAAGAAATTCTTCCTCATCTCTGTTCTAAAGGGATGTCCTTCAATTCTGAGGCTGTGCCCTTTGGTCCTAGTCTCACCATCTCCAGAAAACATCTTCTCCACATCCACTCTATCGTGGCCTTTCAATATTTAATACATTTCAATCAGATTCCCCCTCATTCTAAACTCCAGTCAGTATAGGCCCAGAGCATCGAACACTCATTGTACATTAACCCTTTCATTACCGGGATCATTCTCATAGAACCTCCACTGGACCCTCTCCAATTTCAGCACATCCTTTCTTAGATAAGAGGCCAAAACTGTTCACCACATTCCAAGTGTGATCTGACCAATGCCTTATAAAGCCTTAGTATTACATCCAGTGATGGAATTGGGTTCATTATCCACAAAGCCATAAACTCAAAATAAGATTTCACGTCCTATCCAATATAGGTATCTACAGGTATTCTCACTATCAGAGGCTATATTGTACCAACCTATTCCCCAAGGACTAGCTTACTTCCCTGTCTATTCTCTGTGGTGAGGTCCAGCTGTCAATATCCACTGCTGAGTGATGGCTCCCCCCTCCCATCTCTCAGCAGCAGCTCCCCTCTGTGGGTCAGCGGCCCTTCTGTAACACTATTGTTTGCAAAGCTGTGCTTTTAACTTCAGACTGATTACTGCTTCCAGTTTAAATTGGGAATTGAAGACTAGTTCTTGTTTACAACAAAAAGCTGACCAAAGAATATTTCTTGGAAGTTTACCTTTGCCACCAACACTCTGACCCTTTGGAGAGGTCATGCCAGTGTGTTGGACAGCTGAGGTCAGCAATAAGCCTCCTGGCTCCTGGAAAATGAATATCCATCACGATTGTCCTGCTTTTTTATTCTAGTACTCTCGAAATTAACACTAACTTGTACTTGTCTTCCTTATTACCAGCTCAACCTGCAAGTAAACTTTTAAGGAATCCTACACAAGGACTCCCAAGTGCCTTTACACCTCTGATGTCCGGATTTTCTCTCCATTTAGAAAGTAGTCTATACCTTCATTCCTTCTACCAAAATGCCTGACCATCCACTTCCTTACACTGTATTCCATCTGCCACTTCTTTGCCCATTCTCCTCATCTATCCAAGGGCCTCTGTAGACACTCTGCTTCCTCAACACTACCTGCCCCTCCACCAATATTTGTTTCATCCAAATCTTGGACACAAATCTATGCATTCCATCATCCAAATCATTGACATATAATGTGAAAATGTTCTGGTAAGATGGTGGCATGTTTGTTCGCAACAACTTCTACAAGGTCAACAGAAGCTGCTACTATCCTATGTAAACATGCAGTGTCGAGAGAAAGTATTCACCCTCCCTCTGAAAGTTTTCATGTTTTATTATTTTACAATAATGAACCTCAGTGGATTTAATTTTATGCTGATCAACAGAGAAAAAAACTCTTGCGTCAAAGTGAAAACAAACCTCTACAAAGTGATATAAATTAATTACAAATGTAAAACACAAAATAGTTGATTGCACCCCTTTCAAGTCAGTATTTAGTAGATGCTCCTTTGGCAGCATTTATAGCCTTGAGTCTGTGTGGATAGCTCTCCATCAGCTTTGCACATCTAGACACTGCAATTTTCCCCATTCTCCTTCACAAAACATCCCCACAGCATGATGCAGCCACCATAATATTTCATGATAAGGATGGTGTGTTTTTGATGATGTGCAGTGTTTGATTTGCTCCAAACCTAGTGTTTAGTCTGATGGCCAAAAAGCTCAATTTTGTTTTAATCAGACCGTAGAATCTTCTTCCAGTTGACTTCAGAATCTCCCACAAGCCTTCATTCCATTTCTTGTTGATGGATTTAACTGTACTCCAGGGGATATTCAGCGACTTGGAAGTTTTCTTGTATCCATCTCCTGACTTGTGCTTTTCAATAACCTTTTCGCAGAATTGCTTTTGTCTTCATGATGCAGTTTTTGCCAGGACACTGACTCTCCAGCAGTTGGACCTTCCAGATACAGGTGTATTTTTACCACAATCAATTGAAACACCTTGACTGAACATGGTGATCTCCATTTAACTAATTATGTGACTTCTAAAACCAATTGGCTGCACCAGTGATGATTTGGTGTGTTTTATGTTTGTAAATAATTTAAATTACTTTGTAGAGATCTGTTTCACTTTGACACAAAAAAGACCTTTTTCTGTTGATCAGTGTCAAAAAAATCAAATTAAATCCACTGTGATTCAATGTTGTAAAAGAGTAAAACATGAAAACTCTCTAGAGGGGTAAATACTTTTTATACACAGTGTATTTGTAATGATCACAAGACCCCGATTTACATTTACAACTTGTCCACACCATGCACGTCCACACCGTCAGCGAGTTGCTCATTGGCGGAGAAAATGAAAGAGCTGCACATCGTGCTGCTGCCTGAGTTGATGGAGGTTTACGGTCTAATAGTGAGTGGCCATCATGGTCGCTTTTCTTGTAATCGCATGATCCTTTTGGACATTGTTAATCTGGTAGGCTGCAAGTTTGATTTGCTGATCTATTTTGAGGGCAGGAGCGGATGGCAGGGAGGCTGCACGGCCTCGGTCGTAGTGAGGACGAGGTGTTGCCTGTCAGCAGCCGCCAGGAGAGGGGTGAGAGCCGTCGAAGCTAGTGTGCTCAACCAGGGGGCGGTGTGGTGCGGCATCCAGGACGGAGTCGGTGCTGCCCTCCCGGTGCTTCGCTCGGCAGAAGACAAACTCTATCGTAGTTGACTGCAGTTTCTGTTGGCACTCAATGGCCTCAGGACCTCGAGCCGTGGAGTTGCCTGTTTTGCAGCCACCAGTAGAGAAACATCCGAGCCTGTGTGCTCCACCGGCGGGGTGTGGGGGTGGTGTGTGGGGTGGGGGAGGGTGTGGCACAGAATCAGGGCTGGAGTTGGTGTTGCCCCCAACACTCCACAGCATTTTCTCGGCAGAAGACAAGCTCTATTGTGGTCGACTGGAGATTTCAATGGATTGAAGGATCTGCACTATATACATATTATTTTTAGCGGTTTTATGTGGCTGATATTCTAAATGCTCCTTATGTTTAATATGGGATGACTGGGTCTTGAGCCGTGGTCTCGGCCAGGGCCGATGCACTCCCCCAGAGGCAGTGTCCAGGCTGGAATCGGTGCTGACCCACCCCGCAGTGTTCGCTTGCCGGGAGACGGGCTCAATTGTGGTCAACTGGAGATTTCAATGGGCTGGAAACCGCAGACAGAGACACAACTGAGTTGCAGTCAGGAATGAAAGTGAGCATTAACAAAATTGCAAAGTCCAAAATGAAAATGGCCTGGCTGAACAAATTGTGCTGCTGTTGCATCAGTTATAGTGAAAATAACATGCTGGGCTGAGCCGGGAAGCCATGGTCTCCCGCACCATCACCTCCCTTATCAACTCCGGAGACTTCCATCCTCAGTCATTAAACTCATAATTGCCACACCCCACACCGCTCGGTTTTACCTCCTCCCCAAGATCCACAAGCCTGACTGTCCCGGTAGACCCATAGTTTCTGCCTGCTCCTGCCTCACTGAACTTGTATCTGCCGACCTGGACTCCATTTTGTCACCCATAGTTCAGTCCTTCCCCACCTACATCCGGAATACATCCCATGCCCTCCATCTCTTCAATAACTTCTAGTTCCCCGGTCCCAACCGCTTCATTTTCACGATGGATGTCCAATCCTTATACACTTTCATTCCCCATCAAGAAGGCCTCAAAGCCCTTCACTACTTTCTGGACAATAGACCTCACCAGTTTCCCACCACCACTACCCTCCTCCGGTTGGCGGAACTGGTACTCACACTTAATAACTTCTCTTTTGGCTCTTCCCACTTTCTTCAGACCAAGGGTGTAGCTATGGGCACTCGCATGGGCCCCAGCTATGCCTGCCTCTTCGTTGGATATGTGGAACAGTCTGTGCTCCAAACCTATTTTGGTACTGCTCCCCAACTTTTCCTTTGGTACAATGACGACTACATTGGTGCTGCTTCCTGCACCCATGCTGAGCTCGTCAATTTCATCAACTTTACTTCCAACTTCCACCCAGCCATCAACTTCACTTAGTCCATCTCACACACTTCTTTCCCCTGTCTTGATCTCGCGGTCTCCATCTTTGGAGACAGACTGTCCACTGACATCTTCTACAAGCCCACTGACTCTCATAACTACCTCAACTATACCTCTTCCCACCCTGCCACATGCAAAAATGCCATTCCCTATTCCCAGTTCCTCCGTCTCCACCGCATCTGCTCCCAGGATGAGGCTTTCTGTCCCAGGACATCTCAAATGTCCTCTTGCTTTAAGGATCGTGGTTTCCCTTTTATCGTCATCAATGATGCCCTCACCCACATCTCCTCCATTTCCCACACTTTGGCCCTCACCCCATCCTCCCGCAACCACAACAGTGACAGAGTTCCCCTTGTCCTCACCTACCACCCCACCAGCCTCCAGATCCAGCACATTATCCTCTGCAACTTCCGTCACCTTCAACAGGACCCCACCACTAAGCACATCTTTCCCTCTCCACCCCTCTGCGCTTTCCGAAGGGATCCTTCCCTCAGCGACTCCCTGGTCGACACGTCCCTCCCCGCAGATCTCCCAGCCGGCACTTATCCCTGTAAGCGTAAGTGCTACACCTGTCCCCACACCTCCTCTCTTGCCACCATTCAGGGCCCCAAACAGTCCTTCCAGGTGAGGCAACACTTCACTTGTGAGTCTGTTGGGGTCATCTATTGCATCCAGTACTCCCGGTGCGGCCTGCTCTACATTGGTGAAACCCAACGCAGATTGGGGGACTGCTTTGTCCAGCACCTCCGCTCCGTCTGCCACAACAGACGGGATCTCCCGGTAGCCACCCACTTCAACTCTGCTTCCCATTCCCATTCGGATATGTCCATGCATGGCCTCCTCTACTGCCATGATGAGGCTAAACTCAGATTGGAAGAGCAACACCTCATATACCGTCTAGGTAGCCTCCAGCCCCTTGGTATGAACATAGAATTCTCCAACTTCCGGTAATTCCCTCCCCCTCCCTTCCCCCATCCCAGTTTCACTCTGCCCCCTTCCCCAGCTGCCTATCACCTCCCTCATGGTTCTGCCTCCTTCTACTATCCACTGTATTTTCCCCTATTCCTTCTTTACCTTTCCTGCCTAGCACCTCCCTGCTTCCCCTTCCCCACCCCTTTAACTTTCCCCTTACTGGTTTTTCACCTGGAACCTACCAGCCTTCTCCTTCCCACCCTCCCCCCACCTTCTTTATAGGGCCCCTGCCCCTTCC
Source organism: Mobula birostris (assembly GCF_030028105.1). Taxonomy (NCBI): domain Eukaryota; kingdom Metazoa; phylum Chordata; class Chondrichthyes; order Myliobatiformes; family Myliobatidae; genus Mobula; species Mobula birostris. The sequence continues at coordinate 35,424,769 of NC_092399.1, forward strand.
CTCTTCAGTCCCGACGAAGGGTTCTGGCCCGAAACATTGACTGATCGTTTCCACGGCTGCTGTCTGACCTGCTGAGTTCCTCCAGCGTGTTGTGAGTGTTGCAATGTCCTGCTGTACCCTCTGACAGCCCTCCACACTATCCACAACACCCCCAACCTTTGTGTCATCAGCAAACTTACTAATCCATCCCTCCACTTCCTCATCCAAGTCATTTATAAAAATCACGAAGAGTTAGGGTCTCAGAACAGATCCTTGAGGCACTCCACTGGTGACCGACCTCCATGCAGAATATGACCTGTCTACAACCACTCTTTGCTTTCTATGGGCAAGCCAGTTCTGGATCCACAAAGTAATGTCCCTTTGGATCCCATGCCTCCTCACTTTCTCGATAAGCCTTGCATGGGGTACCTCAACAAATGCCTTGCTGAAATCCATATACACTACACCTACAGCTCTAACTTCATCAATGTGTTTAGTCACATCCTCAAAAAATTCAATCAGGCTAGTAAAGCATGACCTGCCTTTGACAAAGCCATGCTGACTATTCCTAATCATACTATACCTCTCCAAATGTTCATACATTCTGCCTCTCAGGATCTTCTGCATCAATTTACCAACCACTGAAGTAAGACTCACTGGTCTATAATTTCCTGAGCAATCTCTACTCCCTTTCTTGAATAAGGGAACAACATCCGTAACCCTCCAATCCTCCGGAACCTCTCCAGTCCCCATTGATGATGCAAAGATCATCACCAGAGGCTCAGCAATCTCCTCCTTCACTTCCCAAGTATCCTGGGGTATATTCCGTCCGGTCCCAGTGGCTTATCCAACTTGATGCTTTCCAAAAGCTCCATCACATCCTCTTTCTTAATATCTACATGCTCAAGCATTTCAGTCTGCTGCAAGTCATCACTACAATCACCAAGATCCTTTTCCATAGTGAATATTGAAGTGAAGTATTCATTAAGTACCTCTGCTCTTTCCTCGGGTTCCATACACACCTTCCCACTGTCACACTTGATAGGTCCTGTTCTTTCACGTCTTATCATCTTAATCTTCGCATACATGTAGAATGCCTTGGGGTTTTCCTTAATCCTGCCCACCAAAGCCTTCTCATAGCCCCTTCTGGCTTTCCTAATTTCCTTCTTAAGCTCCTTCCTATTAGCCTTATAATCTTCTGGATGTCTAACATTACCTAGCTCTCTGAAACTTTTGTAAGCTTTTCTTTTTTCTTGACTAGATTTATTACAGCCTTTGTACACCACGGTTCCTGTACCCCACCATAACTTCCCTGTCTCATTGGAATGTACCTATACAGAACTCTACACAAATATCCCCTGAATATTTACCATATTTCTTCCCTGGGAACATCTGTTTCCAATTTAAGCCTTCAATTTCCTGCCTGATAGCCTCATAATTCCCCTTAGTCCAATTAAATGCTTTTTTAACTTGTCTGTTCCTATCTCTCTCTAATGCTATTGTAAAGGAGATAGAATTATGATCACCATCTCCAAAATGCTCTCCCACTGAGAGACTTGACACTTGGCCAGGTTCATTTCCCAATACCAGATCAGGTACAGCCTCTCCTCTTGTAGGCTTATCTACATATTGCGTCAAAAAACCTTCCTGAACACACCTAACAAACTCCACCCCATCTAAACCCCTTGTTCTAGGGAGATGCCAATCAATATTTGGGAAATTAAAATCTCCCATCACGACAACTCTGTTATTATTACACCTTTCCCGGATCTGTTTCCCTATCTGCTCCTCGATATTCCTGGTATTATTGGGCGGCCTATAAAAAACACCCAGTAAAGTTATTGACCCCTTCTTGCTCCTAACCTCCACCCACAGAGACTCCGTAGACAATCCCTCCATGGCTTCCACCTTTTCTACGACCGTGACAGTATCTCTGATCAACAGTGCCACGCCCCCACCTCTTTTGCCTCCATCCCTGTCCTTTTGGAAACATCTAAAACCCATATACAAAGGGTATATTTTGTCAAGCAGACAAAAATAAATAGACAGCACAGAGAAGAGAAAAAGATAAAAAGTCAAGTTACCGTTTCAAAAAGAGCGCTAATCTGCACGCTGTTGATGAAAAATCTGACAATGATGAGAGTGAGACAGGATTGTGTGGCTTTGAAATTTACAGTAAAATTTTATCAAGTGACAAGCAATATGGTTTACACCAGAAGTGAATGGCAAACTAATTCAAATGGAATGGGACACTGGTTCAGCTGTTTCAGTCAGTCCACAAAGTAAGTGTAACGGCATTTCAAAGATACTAAACTAAAGCTTGCAGATATCCAACTGAGAAATTATACTGGAGAAGAAATAACGCCTGTGGGAATGACATCCAGAAGTGTGAAACACAACAACCAACAGGCCACATTGAGCTTGCGTTAAGGACCAGCAATGTTGGGGTGTGATTGGGTGAGACAACCACAACTTGACTGGAGATCCCCCCACCATTTGCATGCCACATCACCTGCAATGAAGCCATCCATCTGAAAGTGAATTCAGAAAGGTACTGGATGATGCCACAACTGTCTCCATGCGGAACACCGTGCCCAACTGAGGACAAACAGGTACTGGAGCCAATCTCTGTGCCTCTGGTTGCAAAGCATATTGGACCAAGGAAGGACCTGGCAACTCAGAGGAAGCAGGAAAGTGACAAAAGCATTGGTCCAAATACAAAAATTTTTGTAAGCAACATATTTGAGAAAGCTTCGTTGTGTCACTCAGACAGTTATTTCACTCAGAAATGGGGCTTTGCTTTAGGCTGGAAGAGGGTTCAACAAGCTTCAGGAAAGTTGCAAACATTTGACTTCTGTCAGTATAAAGAACCAGAATCTCCTCTGTGTGCATTAAGTTTATTGCATGAACTTCACGAGGAAGACAAAAAGATGCTTGTAAAAATAGATGCAAAGATCAAAGCCCAGATGGATGAATGGAAGGCCAAAAAGAAAGGAGTCAATGGAGATACAGAAACAGAGGATTCATCAGAAGATGTTGTGGATGTGGAAACCAGAAGGAGAAATCAGATCGTAAAGGGAGAAGTAGAAGGATTAATAAGAGAATATTCCAGGGAACTAAATGCACCTTCTCAACAGCAAGATGCACTAAAAAGAAGAAAAAGGAAGAGATGGAAAGAAGGAATGTGAGAAAGAAAAAGAAAGGAATCAAAGTAGATCCAGAGAGGGAAAAGAGAAGAAAGGAGTCCAGAGCTGACAGAACCACTTCCTGCAGTCTGAGTCAACTCTGACAGCCAACACGGAGGAGGTCCCAGAACCTGAGATTGTATTCACAGCCATAAGTCTCACGTCCCAAGCAGTGTGATCCTCCTTGTCTGGAAAGACATTATCCCACAAGAGTAAAAAATCCTCCACTGTGATTAAATCTTTAAAACTGAACGGGACAATGTAAAATTTACTACGCTGTGGATGTCTGTATATACTGGCTGTGTTACACAATATATTGTATATATATTGTAGATGCACTCTGTAGTGAGATTGAGTTTATAGCTAACCAGGAGGAGTGTTGTGCATTCAATATTTTAGTTATATTTGAATAATCCTGTATATATATTGGCTGATTAAGCATTTTTATTTATTTACATAATTCATTACAGGTTCTATGTAAAATATTTTAATTGCATACATCATCATTCTACCATGTGACACATGCGCGCCTCGTTTAGAGTAAAGACGAAGTCACACCCGTATTTCTGACTCCCTGTGTCTTCCTTTCAATTAATTGAATGTTTTGTATTACAGAACACAACACCAAGTAAGCAACATGTCCTGATTCTCCTTTGTCTATCTTGCTTATTATTTCCTGACAGAATTTTAAGAATTTCCAGCAAGATTTCCCCTGAAAAAAACCATACTGGGCTATTTTATTGTGTGCCTCCCAGTACCCAAACACATCATCGTTAGTAATGGACTCTGTACTGTATGGATTTATTTCTTTTAGAGCAATGACTCCCCTTAGCACTACTGATGGACTGATAACTTACCGATGGGCATTGATTTGTGGTTTCCACGCAGGTGTATTCTGTTGTTCTGTCTCCCTCTCTGCAATGTGAATAAACCAGTTAAAGCCACCTCCCCATGTGTGCTTTATTTTAATGGACAGTTACTGTGCAGACACAACAAATTGGCGAGGAGTACAAACCTGAATGTCTGCAGATATCACCAGCTACTAGATGACCGAATTCAGAGGAAGGAAGAGAGAGACAGCGAGAGACAAGAGTTAAGCTGTATGGAGAGGGTTTTCACAAATGCAAACAAGGGGATGCAGGAGTAACAGTGCACGGTACACAGTGAGAAACACACAACTAGCAAAGTTATAGTGAAAATAACATGCTGGGCTTAGCTGGGAAAGTTGACGAATTTGATAGGGCTTATGAGGACTGGTAATTGCATATCGAGAGGATTGAACTGTATTGTAACACAGATGACATGGTGAGGAAAATAAAGCTTCCATGCTTATTAGCATAAACATGGGTATCCGAACTGAGTGAAGAGCTTGCGCAGGGCTTTTATAACTGATGTGGTAGTGGTGTCGGGGCAGGGGATGGCGAAGGGGAACCGCGAGTACTCATCGATAACGTTAAGAAAGTACATATTGCGGTCGGTGGAGGGAAGGGGACCCTTAAAGTCAACACTCAGTCGCTCAAAGGGGCGGGTGGCCTAGATGAGTTGTGCCAGTTCAGGTCAGTAAAAGTGTGGTTTGCACTCTGCGCAGACTTGGCAGTCCCTGGTCAACGTCCTGATCTCCTCAAGGGACTAAGGCAGGTTCCGGGCTTTCACAAAGTGGAAAAGCCAGGTGACTCCTGGGTGGCAAAGATCTACATGTAGGGCGTATAGCCGGTCGATCTGTGCGCTGGCGCACGTTCCCCAGGATAGAGCATCGGAGGGCTCGTTGAGCTTCCCAGGCCTGTACATGATGTCATAGTTGTAGGTGGAGAGTTCGATTCTCCACCTCAGAATTTTATCATTTTTGATTTTGCCCCGCTGTTGGTTATTAAACATGAATGCGACTGAGCTCTGGTCAGTTAGCAGGGTGAACCTTTTGCTGGTGAGATAGTGCCTCCAGTGCCTAATAGATTCCACTGGGACCTGTACAAGAGAGATGGGCTACACTTGAACTACAGGGGGACCAATATCCTTTCAGGGAGGTTTCTTAGTGCTATTGGGGAGGCTTTAAACTAGATTTGCAGGGGGATGGGAACCAGAGTGCTAGTGCTGACAGTGTGGCTGGGGTGAAAATAAATTATGTTAAAAGTTCAAGCAAATCTGCTAATAGAAAGGTTGTGAGTGGTGGTAAAAATCTTCTGAGGTGTATATATTTCAATGCTAGGAGTATTGCGGGGAAGGCGGATGAGTTGAGGGCATGGATTGACAAGTGGAATTATGACGTTATAACAATTAGTGAAACTTGGATACAGGAGGGGCAGGACTGGCAGCTTAATATTCCAGGGTTCCGACATTTCAGATGTGATCGAGGCAGAGGAATGAAAGGTGGGGGAGTAGCATTGCTTGTTAGGGAAAATATTACAGCAGTGCTCAGGCAGGACAGATTAGAGGGCTTGTCTACTGAGTCCTTATGGGTGGAGCTGAGAAACAGGAAAGGTCTGGCCACATTATTGGGATTGTATTACAGACCACCCAATAGTCAACGAGAATTGGAAGAGTAAATCTGCAGAGAGATAGCAGGCAACTGCAGGAAACATAAAGCTGTGGTGGTAGGGGATTTTAATTTTCCATATATTGATTGGGACTCCCACACTGTTAGGGGTCTAGATGGTGTAGAGTTTGTCAAATGTGCTCAGGAAAGTTTTCTAAATCAATATATAGAGGGACCAACTAGAGGGGATGCAATATTGGATCTCCTGTTAGGAAACGAGTTAGGACAAGTGACAGAAGTCTGTGTAGGGGAGCACTTTGGTTCCAGTGATCATGACACCATTAGTTTCAACTTGATCATGGACAAGGATAGATCTGGTCCTAGGGTTGAGGTTCTGAACTGGAAGAAGGCCAAATTTGAAGAAATGAGAAAGGATCTAAAAAGCGTGGATTGCGTGTTCTCTGGCAAAGATGTGATCCATAGGTGGGAAGCCTTCAAAGGAGAAATTTTGAGAGTGCAGAGTTTGTATGTTCCTGACAGGATTAAAGGCAAAGTGAATAGGAATAAGGATCCTTGGTTCTCAAGGGATATTGTAACTCTGATAAAGAAGAAGAGGGAGTTGTATGACATGTATAGGAAACAGGGAGTAAATAAGGTGCTTGAGGAGTATAAGAAGTGCAAGAAAATACTTAAGAAAGAAATCAGGAGGGCTAAAAGAAGACATGAGGTTGCCTTGGCAGACAAAGTGAAGGATAATCCAAAGAGCTATTACAGGTATATTAAGAGCAAAAGGATTGTAAGGGATAAAATTGGTCCTCTTGAAGATCAGTGTGGTCGGCTATGTGCGGAAGCAAAGGAAATGGGGGAGATCTTAGTTAGGTTTTTTTGCGTCTGTATTTACTAAGGAAACTGGCATGAAGTCTATGGAATTAAGGGAAACAAGTAATGAGATCATGGAAACTGTACAGATTGAAAAGGAGGAGGTGTTTGCTGTCTTGAGGAGAATTAAAGTGGATAAATCCCTGGGACATGACAGGGCATTCCCTCGGACCTTGAAGGAGACTAGTGTTGAAATTGTGGGGGCCCTGGCAGAAATTTTTAAAATGTCGCTGTCTACAGGTGAGGTGCCGGAGGATTGGAGAGTGGCTCATGTTGTTCCGTTGTTTAAAAAAGGATCAAAAAGTAATCCGGGAAATTATAGGCCAGTAAGTTTAACGTCGGTAGTAGGTAAGCTGTTGGAGGGAGTACTAAGAGACAGAATCTACAAGCATTTGGATAGTCAGGGACTTGTTAGGGAGAGTCAACATGGCTTTGTGCGTGGTAGGTCATGTTTAACCAATCTATTGGAGTTTTTCGAGGAGGTTACCAGGAAATGGATGAAGGAAAGGCAGTGGATATTGTCTACATGGACTTCAGTAAGGCCTTTGACAAGGTCCCGCATGGGAGGTTAGTTAGGAAAATTCAGTCGCTAGGTATACATGGAGAGGTGGTAAATTGGATTAGACATTGGCTCAATGGAAGAAGCCAAAAAGTGGTAGTAGAGAATTGCTTCTCCGAGTGGAGGCCTGTGACTAGGTGTGTGCCACAGAGATTAGTGCTGGGTCCATTGTGATTTGTCACCTCTATCAATGATCTGGATGATAATGTGGTAAATTGGATCAGCAAATTTGCTTATGATACAAAGATTGGAGGTGTAGTAGACAGTGAGGGTAGTTTTCAGAGCCTGCAGGACTTGGACCAGCTGGAAAAATGGGCTGAAAAATGGCAGATGGAGTTTAATACAGACAAGTGTGAGGTATTGCACGTTGGACGGACAAACCAAGGTAGAACATACAGGGTTAATGGTAAGGCACTGAGGAGTGCAGTGGGACAGAGGGATCTGGGAACACAGATACAAAATTCCCTAAAAGTAGCGTCACAGGTAGATAGGGTGATAAAGAGAGCTTCTGGTACATTGGCCTTTATTAATCAAAGTATTGAGTATAAGAGCTGGAATGTTATGATGAGTTTGTATAAGGGATTGGTGAGGCCGAATCTGGAGTATTGTGTTCAGTTTTGGTCACCAAATTACAGGAAGGATATAAATAAGGTTGAAAGAGTGCAGAGAAGGTTTACAAGGATGTTGCCGGGACTTGAGAAACTCAGTTACAGAGAAAGGTTGAATAGGTTAGGACTTTATTCCCTGGAGCGTAGAAGAATGAGGGGAGATTTGATAGAGGTATATAAAATTATAATGGTTATAGATAGAATGAATACAAGCAGGCTTTTTCCACTGAGGCAAGGGGAGAAAAAAACCAGAGGACATGGGTTAGAGGTGAGGGGGGAAAAGTTTAAAGAGAACATTATGGGGGGCTTCTTCACCCAGAGAGTGGTGGGAGTGTGGAATGAGCTGCCAGACGAGGTGGTAAATGCGGGTTCTTTTTTAACATTTAAGAATAAATTGGACAGATACATGGATGGGAGGTGTATGGAGGGATATGTTCCGTGTGCAGGTCAGTGGGACTAGGCAGAAAATGGTTCGGCACAGCTAAGAAGGGCCAAAAGGCCTGTTTCTGTGCTGTAGTTTTTCTATAGGTTTCTATGGTTTTTCTATGGCCTGGGCCTCTTTCTCCACTGCGGAGTGCCGAATTTCAGGGCCTTGAAGAGTCCGGGAGAAGAACACCACTGGTCTTCCTGCCTGTTTGAGGGTAGCAGCCAACGCAAATTCGGAGACGTCGCTCTCTATCTGGAGGGGAATGGACTCATCCACCGCATGCATTGCTGCTTTGGCAATGTCCCCTTTTATGCGGCTGAAGGCCGCGCGGGCCTCAGCTGAGAGGGGGATGTGGTGAACTTGACCAGGGGGCGGGCCGTGTCTGCGTGGTTAGAGACCCATTGGGCGTAATATGAAAAGAAGACCAGGCACATTTTGAGAGCTCTGAGGGTGTTGGGAACAGAGAGTTCCAACAGGGGGCACATACGTTCAGGGTCAGGGCCAATGACTCCATTCTCCACGACACACCCAAGGATAGCAAGCCGGGTGGTCCCGAATACACACTTGTCCTTGTTATAGGTGAGATTAAAAGCTTTGGCCGCTTGGAGAAATTTTTGGAGGTGGTTGTTGTGATCCTGCCGGTCGTGACCACAGATGATGATGTTATCCAGATATGGGAACGTGGCCTTCAGTTGGCACTGGTCCACCATCTGTTCCATTGCCCTCTGGAAGACAGATACACCATTCATGATACCGAAGGGGACGCGCAGGAATTGATAAAGCCTACCGTCTGCCTCGAAGGCAGTGTAAGGGCGGTCCTCCCGTCAGAAGGGGAGCTGATGGTAAGCGGATTTTAGGTCTATGGTCGAGTACACCTTGTAATGTGCTATCTGATTAACCATATCCGCGTTGCGGGCTAGAGAGTATACGTCGAGCTGCGTGAACTCATTAATGGTCAGGCAATAGTCCACGACCATCCTATTCTTCTCCCCGTTCCGAACAACGACCACCTGAGCCCTCCAAGGACTTGTGCTTGCCTCAATGACCCCCTCCCTGAGCAGCCGCTGCACCTCCGACTTAATGAAGGCTCTGTCCCCCGCGCTGTACCTCCTGCTTTTAGTTGCCACAGGTTTACAGTCGGAGGTCAGGTTGGTGAACGGCGGTGGGGGAGGGATCCTGAGGGTGGAGAGGCCGCAAGTGGTGTCGGTCGTGCGGCAGTTGGCATGGTGTTGGGTGGGATGTGCGGATCGGTGTGTGTGTGTGGTCAGTAGCGGGGTATGTGACGTATTCCTACAAAACTGGGGATTTACGACAGTAATTGGTGGGAGGGGCCCATCATACTTCATTGTCACACTTTTCAGGTGGCTCTGGAAGTCGAGCCCCAATAGCACAGGGGCACACAGTTCTGTGCCCTGCACCAGTAGCGTCACTACACAACACCCCCCCCGCGAGATATCTGTTGTATGCAACCCGGAAGCCATGACTTACCGGCTGTATCACGAGTCCACAGTGCTGCACCGTGTCCAGGTGGATAAAACTCTCTGTGCTGCCTGTTGTCAAACAGGAGGCTTGTCCTGCGCCGCTCCACCAGGATGTCCATCATTGACCTTGCGAGCCAGTGGGGAGCACTTTGGCCGAGGGTCACGGAGGCCAAGATTGAGTCGCTCTCTTGGTCCAGCGCGGTGGGGTGCCCTGTGAGCACCCGTTGATCGTAGGCAGTGGGAGGGGGTGCCGAATAAGATGGCCGCCCCCATGTCTCACACGTTGTGGCGGCATGCAGGGAAGATGGTGGCAGGCAAGATGGCGACCCCCATGTCTCGCACGTGGTGGCGGCGTGCAGGGAAGATGGCGGCAGGCAAGATGGCCGCCCCCATGTCTCACACGTTGTGGCGGCATGCAGGGAAGATGGCGGCAGGCAAGATGGCGACTCCCACATCTCGCATGCAGCGCTGCTCGATCCCGCTTGCGGTTTGGACTTACAGACATTGGCGAAGAGGCCCTTCTTTCCTCAGCTGGAGCAGGTAGCTTGTCGGGCCGGGCAGCATTTCCGGGGGTGCTTCTCGAGTCCGAAGAAGTAGCACTTCGTGAACTCGCGACTGGCGGCAGCCGAGGTCGAATCGCTGGCGGGTCGCGAGGTCCGTGGCGCCCACGAGGCCATCAGGGGCTCGCGTGCCTGGAGAGCCTCGGATGTTATGCAGAGCGGCCTCCAGCGTGTCGGCCAGCTCGATCGCCGAACTTAAGGTAAGATCGGCTTTTTCCAACAGCCACTGGCGCACATACACTGACCTGGTCCCCGTGACGAAGGCGTCTCTCACTAAGAGTTCTGCATGCTGCGCCACTGTCAGCTCCTGGCAATTGCTGGCCCGCACGAGTGTCTGTAGGGCCTGGACGAACTCAGCACTTGATTCCCCGGGCCGTTGTTCCCATGCCGCTAAGCGATGCTGAGCATAGACGCTGTTTTTCGGCCGCAGGTATTGTCCTTTGAGGGCGCTCATCGCACCAACATAGCTCGGCTGGTCTCTGATCAGCGAATAGACCCGTGGACTGACCCTGGAGAGTAGAACTCCACGCTTCGCTACGGTGCCGGTCGCTTTAATCTCCTCTAGGTACGCTTCGAAGCAGGCCAGCAAGAGTTCAAAAGCGTTTCCAGCTTCAGGCGTATGCGGATTGAGGTCTAACTTGTCGAGTCTCAGCGCATGTTCCATGCTTTAAAATGTACAGCGAATAAAATTGAAGCACCTTCAATAACTCCAAAAGACTGAAGTTGGGTAAAATACTGAAAGGCTTTTATTCGCTGTACAATACGACCTCCATGCTCAGTATCTGCCCCCGGACTGAGGGGGAGGAGCAAGGCGAAATCACCTTTATACGGGGATTGTGGGAGGAGCCACAGGGGCAGTCAGCAGAGGGCCGTGTCCAGACAGTTAACCCAGTTACAACATATATATGGTTTACCACAGTCACTAATGATCACTGGCTCCATCTTGTCAATTTTTGGTAATGCCCCTGCATCAGAACTGGAAAAAGTGAGAAGCTATGCAGGTTTAAGCTGCAGTGATACGTGGAAAGGGAATGTCTGTAACTGGGTAAAGAGTGAGGTTATCTGGGTAACAAGATTCCTTTCAGTTTTGTCTGGGGAATCGATGAATGACTAGAGAGAGAAAAAGAACAAAAGAACATGCTGGAACTGTGTGATGCAGCACACAGGAGTTGCTGGAAATCTGAAACAAAGGTGAATATTGGAAATGCCCAGCAGGTCTGGCAGTACATGGAATTGTTTTATGCTGGCCATCGTTGGATCAGTGTAGACAGCCAAAGACAAAGATCAGGGAAGGAGTGATATGGGATTGGTCCTGTAAAGGAAGTGGGGCTGGTTTAGAATCAGTAAAAGTGGTCAGACATTTGACATGGTCAGTGTTGATACCGATGAAGAGGTTGGTTATAACACGCACCATCATCAGTTGTGCAGACATGGTATGTTGAGTTACAAGTATTTCTGTCTCAGCATCATCTCGATCATGTTAACGTAGGGAGGATGACTGGAGTGGGCCAGGACATTTACCTGTCCATCAGCAATATTCATTTATGGTCACACCAGCCCGACACTGTTGATCATTGCCCGTCTCGAGCTGTGAGCAAGTTAGTGTTTACAGATATTTGGAGATTCTCATCCAAACCCATTCTGTCTGTTCATATCAATTGAATGAAGTCTAGTTCCATCTGAACTGTACCTCTGGACTCCTGAGGGATATTTAATGCACAACCGTTACCAATACAACGCAGGACAGAACAGCACAGGAACAGGCCATTCGGCCCACAATGTTGTGCTAAACCAGCTAAAAAATAAATCAAAACCATCCAAACACCAATTCCTCCTACCTCCATCTTCCTTACATCCATGTACCTATCCAAATGTCTCTTAAAGGCCTCTAATATATGTATGTGTGCCTCAATCACCATACCTGGCAGCCATGACCCTCTAAGTAAAAAACTTATCCCTCACATCCCCCTTGAATCTACCCCTCCTCACCTCAATACTGGCATTAGACATTTCAACCTAGGAAACAGATACTCTCTGTCACCCTATCGATATCTCTCATTATCTTGTAAGCCTTCATCAGATCTCCCCTCGGCTTCTGACGCTCAAGAGAAAACAACCCAAATTTATCCAGCCTCTCATGATAGCACACTCCCTCTAAACCAGGCAGCATCGTGGTAAACTTCTTCTGCATCCTCTCCAAAGCCTCAACATCCTTTCTATAGTGGGGCGACCAGAAGTGCAGGCAATAGTCCAGATGTGTACCAAACAGAGTTTTATAAGCTTCGAGCAACCAAAGTCTGATAGACAATACATTTCCATAGTCATAGTCATAGTCATAGTCATACTTTATTGATCCCGGGGGAAATTGGTTTTCGTTACAGTTGCACCATAAATAATTAAATAGTAATAAAACCACAAATAGTTAAATAGTAATATGTAAATTATGCCAGTAAATTATGAAATAAGTCCAGGACCAGCCTATCGGCTCAGGGTGTCTGACCCTCCAAGGGAGGAGTTGTAAAGTTTGATGGCCACAGGCAGGAATGACTTCCTATGATGCTCTGTGTTGCATCTCGGTGGAATGAGTCTCTGGCTGAATGTACTCCTGTGCCCACCCAGTGCATTATGTAGTGGATGGGAGACATAGTCCAAGATAGCATGCAACTTGGACAGCATCCTCTTTTCAGACATCACTATCAGAGAGTCCAGTTCCATCCCCACAACATCACTGGCCTTACCAATGAGTTTGCTGATTCTGTTGGTGTCTGCTACCCTCAGCCTGCTGCCCCAGCACACAACAGCAAACATAATCGCACTGGCCACCACAGACTCATAGAACATCCTCAGCATCGTCCGACAGATGTTAAAGGACCTCAGTCTCCTCAGGAAATAGAGACGGCTCTGACCCTTCTTGTAGACAGCCTCAGTGTTCTTTGACCAGTCCAGTTTATTGTCAATTCGTATCCCCAGGTATTTGTAATCCTCCACCATGTCCACACTGACCCCCTGGATGGAAACAGGGGTTACCAGTACCTTAGCTCTCCTCAGGTCTACCACCAGCTCCTTAGTCTTTTTCACATTAAGCTGCAGATAATTCTGCTCTCATCATGTGACAAAGTTTCCTACCGTAGCCCTGTACTCAGCCTCATCTCCCTTGCTGATGCATCCAACTGTGGCAAAGTCATCAGAAAACTTCTGAAGATGACAGGACTCTGTGCAGTAGTTGAAGTCCGAGGTGTAAATGGTGAAGAGAAAGGGAGACAAGACAGTCCCCTGTGGAGCCCCAGTGCTGCTGATCACTCTGTCGGACACACAGTGTTGCAAGCTCACGTACTGTGGTCTGCCAGTCAGGTAATCAAGAATCCATAACACCAGGAAAGCATCCACCTGCATCGCTTTCAGCTTCTCCCCCAGCAGAGCAGGGCGGATTATGTTGAATGCACTGGAGAACACTGAAGAAGTCAAAAAACATGACCCTCACAGTGCTCACTGGCTTGTCCAGGTGGCCGTAGACACGGTTCAGCAGGTAGACGATGGCATCCTCAACTCCTAGTTGGGGCTGGTAGGCGAACTGGAGGGGATCTAAGTGTGGCCTGACCATAGGCCGGAGCAACTCCAGAACAAGTCTCTCCAGGGTCTTCATGATGTGGGAGGTCAATGCCACTGGTCTGTAGTCATTGAGGCCGCTGGGGTGCGGCGTCTTCGGCACAGGGACGAGGCAGGACGTCTTCCAGAGCACAGGAACCTTTCTACCCAAATGTGCAGTCTTGTCCACTGCAACAGATGATCTGATTTGCTTAAATTGTCCTCACTGCACCACCCGAGGTTAAACTTCATATCCAATAACTCTCCCAGACGGCATCCCAGGCCACTGGAGATGCCTCACACCCAGCAATGTGTGGAGGCTGATGAGACTGCGGTAAAGAGCTGGGCCCTGAGTCCCAGTCTCCGGCACGCAACGTGCCAGCGTCCGAAACATGGACACCATTCTCAATGTGTCATGCATTGGAAGGTAAACACAAAGTACTCTGCAGATGCTAGGGTCAAAGCAACACTCAACATGCTGGAGGAACTCAGCAGGTCGGGCAGCAACCGTGGAAACGATGAGTCGACGTTTCGGGCCGGAACCCTTCGTCAGGACTGCAGAGGGAAGGGGCCGAGGCCCTATAGAGAAGGTGGGGGGAGGGTGGGAAGGAGAAGGCTGGTAGGTGCCTGGTGAAAAACCAGTAAGGGGAAAGATAAAGGGGTGGGGGAGAGGAAGCAGGGAGGTGATAGGCAGGAAAGATGAAGAAGGAATAGGGTAGTGCCGAGGTAGGGTGTGGCCCCCGGCACATCCACACGGGCCTCCCCAGCGGGACAGCAGGTCCAGGCCAATGGTGCAGGAATCCCGGGTATCGGCTAGCCACACCTCGTACTCTGTTCTCCCTACTGCGATACGCAGCCGCCTCTTCCCTCTCATCGCCACACAGTCACAGTGACCACATGGCCCGCGTCGCCACACTGGTATCAGAGATCGCTCCATGGAACGCGGTGGGGCCAGCGCGGTGCTGGTTGAACGTGACTATCGAGCTCCTCCTCGTCAGTTTCCTCCTCTGCCTCGGTGACACAAGCCCAGGCTGGCGGTGTGCATGGTGACACTGGAACGCCTTCGAGGACTGAAACTGCTCTGCCCTCTCCACCTCTGCCAACGCCTCGGCCAGCGATGACGGTGATGTCAGGTGAAAGTGCTGCCGAAGCCTCCTACAAAGGCGTGGAGGGCAAGCTCTTCCTGGACTGTGGGAGGGAACTGGGGGCAGCCATGCCGAGCACAGCGGCAGAGATCTGTCACAAACGGTCGCAGGCTTTCTCCCAAACAGTGCCGCCTACCGCCCAGTTCTTCCCTCATTTCTTCCTCCAGAGGCCTCTTCTGGAAACGATCGGTTGAGGAGGGCCCTATCGTCAGGCTGCTCAGCCAGCGTTAGGTCGAGGAAGGCCCGTAGGAATCCCCCACCAGTGCCAGGGCAAGGAGCACCACCGTCTCAGTGGGGCTCCACTGTTGTGCGGTGCGGCCAGTTACACTTGTGCCAGGAAAGGCTCCAGGCGGCCGGAACCATTGTATCCAGAGAGATTCTGGGTGGACATTGTGACGTTAATTACTGGGGCTGTTGGTCCTCCTCTTTCTCCTGCGGCGTTCGTGGTGTCTGCTGCATTACCCGTACTCCCATGGCTGCGGCTTCTTGGGTTCCCTGGCTCGGGCCGCCAGGGAGACGGGTGATGCACTCACCATGTACTCAGGGTCGGGGAGCCTGTCCACACTTGCCCCATCGGGTTTCCTTGAAAGGTACGATGCTCGGTTCCTAGGTTCTCCCTGCAGGTTGGTGTCCCATGTTCAGGAACCCGGCCCCGTGGTACGGGGGAGGCTCACCGCTCGGTCCTTTCACTAACTCCCTGGGTTTATGGCACTCCATCTGACATTGTAGCTCTTCAGTTAAACCATCAATTTCTAACCCCACTCCTGACACCAGTGTGGTGAGCATTCAGTCGATGGTGACAGATGACAAAACTTCGTTTATCTCAACTGTCGTTTTTATTTCAGCAAGCACAATAACAGACAGAGTGCAACAGCTCGGTGAGAACTAACTCAGTCACATACAGACGGGGAGGTGATTATCACACACCTCGGTTACAATCAGGGTGACACACAAACACACAAGTGAACAACTGTGTAAACTGAGCTAAAATGTAACAATAAATGAACTTGGACATCTCACCATAATTTTACTGAACACACAAACCACATACACATTTTAAAACAGGAACAATAAGTAGCACCAGTGGGTGAAGATTAACCATCATGTTTGGGCCTCACTGGTAGCTTTTGAGACCCCTGACCATGTTAATGTGGAGCTGGTTTGTCCCCTTCCCCCCTCCTATAGTTTCACACACCTCCCTACCTTGGAGGAACATACCACCAGGTGGCCAAAGGTCATTCCTCTCGCTTTGACGATGGCCACCCTCCTTTACTCTCTGTATCCCCATGACTGTCACCACCCACAGCTCCAATCTGCTATTTAAATGTGCTGACAACACGATACTGATTGGCCTAATCCAAAATAATAATGATAAGTTGGTGGCCTACGGTAGAAGGAGATGAGTTATACAGTTCTCATTACGTGCACGTGCAGCTCAACTCATTGAGTGACTATGCAGAAAGTTTGAAGTTAATAAGTCATCTCCTTCCACCTCAGGCCACAAACTTATCAATCACCTCTGCTGTGGACCACTTTCTGGAGTCACAGACGTGGTTTGGGCTTTCATTACTGCCTTGGTTGCTCGGTTTGGCACCCGTCTGATATTTCCTCTGACTCTGGTCCCCAATCCACACCAGACCCCTCGTGTTAGGCTCCATCACAGCATGATGTGATATCCTCAGTCCAATGTGAGTGGTTTCACTGCTCCTTAAAGGCTTCCCTGACAGATGAGAGATAGTATGTTCATCACCCATGGGTGCTGCTGGGGTTCATGGCTCCAAAGGAAGACCTGCAGTTGTCAGTAACTGAGTTGGTTTCTGGGCAGTTGTTACGAGGGCCGGGTGATTTTATTTCTGATGCCATGACCGCCCGGTCAGCTTATCAGTCGTGTTCCACCCTCCTTTGCACCAATTCCTCCCTCCCATCGTGACATACAGCATTCTTGGGTTCCTGTTGACCTACACACCATCTCGTTCATTTTTCTCCACCATGATAGACACCAATATCCCCTTGGACACATCTACGATGGCCCATTCTGAGTATTGGAATGGTGAGAAAAGATGTTTACCATAGGTACCATAGAAACTACAGCACAGAAACAGGCCGTTTGGCCCTTCTTGGCTGTGCCAAACCATTTTCTGCCTAGTCCCACTGACCTGCACATGGAACATATCCCTCCATACACCTCCCATCCATGTATCTGTCCAATTTATTCTTAAATGTTAAAAAAGAACCCGCATTTACCACCTCGTCTGGCAGCTCATTCCACACTCCCACCACTCTCTTTGTGAAGAAGCCCCCCTAATGTTCCCTTTAAACTTTTCCCCCCTCACCCTTAACCCATGTCCTCTGTTTTTTTTTTCTCCCCTTGCCTCAGTGGAAAAAGCCTGCTTGCATTCACTCTATCTATACCCATCATAATTTTATATACCTCTATCAAATCTCCCCTCATTCTTCTACGCTCCAGGGAATAAAGTCCTAACCTATTCAACCTTTCTCTGTAACTGAGTTTCTCAAGTCCTGGCAACATCCTTGTAAACCTTCTCTGCACTCTTTCAACCTTATTTATATCCTTCCTGTAATTTGGTGACCAAAACTGAACACAATACTCCAGATTCGGCCTCGCCAATGCCTTATACAACGTCATCATAACATTCCAGCTCTTAATACTCAATACTTTGATTAATAAAGGCCAATGTACCAAAAGCTCTCTTTACCACCCTATCTGCCTGTGACGCTACTTTTAGGGAATTTTGTATCTGTATTCCCAGATCCTTCTGTTCCACTGCACTCCTCAGTGCCTTACCATTAACCCTGTATGTTCTACCTTGGTTTGTCCGTCCAACGTGCAATACCTCACACTTGTCTGTATTAAACTCCATCTGCCATTTTTCAGCCCATTTTTCCAGCTGGTCCAAGTCCTTCTGCAGGCTCTGAAAACCATCCTCACTGTCTACTACACCTCCAATCTTTATATCATCAGCAAATTTGCTGATCCAATTTACCACATTATCATCAATGGACCCAGCACTGATCCCTGTGGCACACCACTAGTCACAGGCCTCCACTCGGAGATGCAATTCTCTCCTACCACTCTTTGGCTTCTTCCATTGAGCCAATGTCTAATCCAATTTACCACCTCTCCATGTATACCTAGCGACTGAATTTTCCTAACTAACCTCCCATGCGGGACCTTGTCAAAGGCCTTACTGAAGTCCATGGAGGCAATATCCACTGCCTTCCCTTCATCCACTTTCCTGGTAACCTCCTCGAAAAACTCCAATAGATTGGTCAAACGTGACCTACCACGCACAAAGCCATGTTGACTCTCCCTGATAAGTCCCTGTCTATCCAAATGCTTGTAGATTCTGTCTCTTAGTACTCCCTCTAATAACTTACCTACTACCGACATTAAATTTACTGGCCTATAATTTCCCAGATTACTTTTCGATCCTTTTTTAAACAACGGAACAACATGAGCCACTCTCCAATCCTCCGGCACCTCACTTGTAGACAGCGACATTTTAAATATTTCTGCCTGGGCACCTGCAATTTCAACACTAGTCTCCTTCAAGGTTCGAGGGAACACCCTGTCAGGTCCCGGGGATTTATCCACTTTAATTTTCCTCAAGACAGCAAACACCTCCTCCTTTCCGATCTGTACAGTTTCCATGATCTCACTACTTGTTTCCCTTAATTCCATAGACTGCATGCCAGTTTCCTTAGTAAATACAGATGCAAAAAACCTATTTAAGATCTCCCCTATTTCCTTTGGTTCCACACATAGCCGACCACTCTGATCTTCAAGAGAACCAATTTTATCCCTTACAATCCTTTTGCTCTTAATATACCTGTAAAAGCTCTTTGGATTATCCTTCACTTTGACTGCCAAGGCAACCTCATGTCTTCTTTTAGCCCTCCTGATTTATTTCTTAGTATTTTCTTGCACTTCTTATACTCCTCAAGCACCTTATTTACTCTCTGCTTTCTATACATGTCATACAACTGCCTCATCTTCTTTATCAGAGTAGGATCCGAGCCGGGTGGCTCATCTGGTCTCCGGACAGGCTCACAATGCCGGTTTTGGGGAATTCCGTTGGGTGGTGGGATGTGTCGGGTAATGTAAAGGGTGAAAACATTGGCATAATTCACAACCACCCACATTGAGTTGGGGTTCACGTTAAGAGGCTGGTCTGACGTGATGATATAATGACATAAAGTATTTCCTGTGTTTGGTTGACAAGAAAGGAGATGTTGCAGTTTCCTCAAACATAAAACTCCTCTGCTGTTTTATTTACAAAAACCTACAGTAAAGTGACCACTGAGACCACTCAAGCAGCTAAGAGAAGAAAGACACGCATAGAATAGTTATTGGAAGTAAACTCTTCATATCACATTTACCATTCACAATTCTATCTCCTTTACCATAACACTGGAGAGGGATAGGAACAGACAAGTTAGGGAAATGCTTAACTGGAGTAAGGGGAAATATGAGGCTATCAGGCAGGAACATGGAAGCATAAATTGGAAACAGATATTCTCAGGGAAATGGATGGAAGAAATGTGGCAAATGTTCAGGGGATATTTGCATAGTGTTTTGCATAGGTACGTTCCAATGAGACAGGGAAATGATGTCAGGGTACAGGAACCATGGTGTATAAAGGCTGTTGTAAATCTAGTCAAGAAGAAAAGAAGAGTTTATGAAAGTTCAAAAAACGCGGTAATGATAGAGATCTAGAAGATTATAAGGCTAGCAGGAATGAGCTTAAGAATGAAATTCGGGGAGCCAGAAGGGGCCATGAGAAAGCCTTGGTGGAGAAGATTAAGGAAAATCCCAAGGCATTCTACAAGTATATGAAGAACAAGAGGATAAGGTGTGAGAGAATACTACCAATCAAGTATGGACCCGGAGGAGATAATAGAGGTACTTAATGAATACTTTACTTCAGTATTCACTACGGAAAAGGATCTTGTTGGTTGTAGGGATGATTTGCAGCAGACTGAAAAGCTTGAACATGTGGATATTAAGAAAGAGGATGAGCTGGAGATTTTGGAAAGCATCAAGTTGGATAAGTCACCGGGACTGGATGGGATGTACCCCAGGATACTGTGGGAAGTGAGGGCGGAGATTGCTGAGCTTCTGGCGATAATCTTTGCATCATCAATGGGGGCGGGAGAGGTTCCAGAGGATTGGAGGATTGCGGATGTTGTTCCCATATTCAAGAAATGGAGTAGAGATAGCCCAGGAAATTATAGACCACTGAGTCTTACTTCAGTGGTTGGTAAGTTGATGGAGAAGATCCTGAGAGGCAGAATTTATGAACATTTGGAGAGGTATAATATGATTAGGAATAGTCAGCTTGGTTTTGTCAAAGGCAGGTCGTGCCTTAGGAGCCTAATTGCATTTCTTGAGGATGTAACTAAACACATTGATGAAATATGTAGTGTATATGGATTTCAGCAAGACATTTGATAAGGTACCCCATGCAAGGCTCATTGAGAAAGTAAGGAGGCATGGGATACAAGTGGACATTGCTTTGTGGATCTGGAACTAGCTTGCCCACAGAAGGCAAAGAGTGGGTTTAGATGGGTCATATTCTGCATGGAGGTCAGTGTGCCTCAAGGATCTGTTCTGGGACCCCTACTCTTCGTGATTTTCATCAATGACCTAGATGAGGAGGTGGAGGTTAGTAAATTTGCTGATGTGGATAGTGTGGAGGGCTGTCAGAGGTTACAGCAAGACATTGATAGGATGCAAAACTGGGCTGAGAAGTGTCAGATGGAGTTCAACCCAGATAAGTGTGAGGTGGTTCATTTTGGTAGGTCAAATACGATGGCAGAATATTGTATTAATGGCAAGACTCTTGGCAGTGTGGAGGATCAGAGGGATCTTGGGGTCCGAGTCCATAGGACACTCAAAGCTGCTACGCAGGTTGACTCTGTGGCTAAGAAAGCATACGGTGCACTGCCTTTCATCAACCATGGGATTGAGTTTAGGAGCCAAGTGGTAATGTTGCAGCTATATAGGACCCTGGTCCTGACCACTTGGAATACTGTACTGAGTTCTGCTTGCCTCACTACAGGACGGATGTGGAAACCATAGAAATGGTGCAGAGGAGATTTATAACGATGTTGCCTTGACTGGGGAGCATGCCTTATGAGAATAGGTTGAGTGAACTTGGCCTTTCCTTCTCGGAGCAATGGCGGATGAGAACTCACCTGATACAGGAGTATAAGATGATGAGAGGCATTGATCGTGTGGATAGTCAGAGGCTTTTTCCCAGGGCTGAAATGGCTACCACGAGAGGGCAAGCTTTTACAGTGCTTAGAAGTAGGTAGAGAGGAGATGTCAGGGGTAAGTTTTTTACGTCGAGAGTGGTGAGTGCGTGCAATGGCCTGACAGCTGCGGTCGTGGAGACGGAAATTATAGGGTCTTTTAAAAGACTCCTGGACAGGTACATGGGGCTTGGCAAAATAAAGGGCTATAGGTAAACCTAGGTAGTTCTAAGGTAAGGACATGTTTGGCACAGTTTTGTGGGCCGAAGGGCCTGTATTGTGCTGTAGGTTTTCTACGTTTCTATGTCTCTATTTCAGTCAAGCTGCCGGAGGAAGTGGTAGAGGTGTGTACCATCACATTTAGATGACAGTTGGACTGGAACATGGTTTGGAAAGATTAGAGGGATGTGGTCCGAATGCAGGCAAATGGGACGAGCTTGGATAGACATCTGGGTTTGCATGGACCATTTGGATCTGAGGGCTTGTTTGTGTGTGGGATGACGCTCTGACCCCAATCTGCCGTCTCTTGTGTCTCCAGTATCAGCATTGTCTCAGCCTCAGTGTCATGGTCAAGAGAGAGTGAGGGGTGGGAGTGCCCACAGGAAATGTTGGGGACATGGGCACAAAATAACCAAATCTGCATTAAAATGGACGCCTACCCTTCCTGCAACAGGCCTCAGGCTTCTTTCTTTATTTCCAGTATTTGGTTTTGGGATTGGGATAGGTTTAATATTCTTCCATGTACCGAGATCCAGTGAAAAGCTTGTCTTGCATTTTGTTCAGACAGATTACACAGTGCTTTGAGGTACAAGAAGGTAAAATAATAACAGAAGGCAGGATAAAGTGTATCAGCCCCAGAGAGAGTGCAGTGCAGGTAAACAATAAAGTACAAGATCATAATGCGGTAGATTGTGATGTCATCAGTGCATCTTATGGTACGGGTGTGGGGGGTTTCCATGACGATCTGAGCCATTTCCACAACACTCTTGCATTTTCTTGTCGTCACGCACAAGATCATAATGAGACAGATTGTGATGTCATCAGTGCATCTTATTTTTCTTGGGGACTGTTAAATATTTTGATAACTGCCGGACAGGAGTTGTCCACTACACAGTCCAAGGTCTGTGCTCGTCTCTGTCGAAGAGGGGAGTACCTTCTTACTTTGTGTCTACAGTATTGTTTGAAACTCTATTGTTTTCCCGTGGAACATCCTAATGAACCGCTGTAAAGTTTCTGCACTGCTGCTCCTCGGCCTGTCGGCTGTTGGGGCTGCAGTTGCCTTCAGCCTGTGGGCCCGCAGGAAGAATGCCAGGAAGGGCCCCCTCAGAGGGGAAGCTGAACTAGGAGCAGAGGTGGCCCAGCAGGAAGTTTGGGGAATGGTGCCCAGTGTTGAGCAAGTGGAGCCTGAAAGCGGGAGATGCTCTCGTCTCGCACTCATACTCGAGACAGATCTGGAGTATGAAAGCTCAGATCCAGAGGTTACTGAGTCGGAAGATGAAATGGGAGATCTATGTCCAGGTGAGAGTAATCTGTATTTACAGGCAGGTTATTCAGAGCTCAGCACTGGGAATCTGAATATAGAACCAGGGAGCCAGAATATGGCTGATAATATGGAAGAAAGGGACAAAGGAAAGCAGCATGGAATTAGTCCTCAAGAACAGCCAGGTGGAAAGCCAGGTCACAAGTCAGCCCTCAGGAATTTTCTTCCAGATGTGGCCAGCCCAACAATGACCCAAGTGGGTGAAAATAAGGATACCGGGGATAAGAACATGATAAATGAAAACCACAATGAAGGAATGGTTGCAGAGGAGAAAGTGGAAAATGAAAACAAAGACAATGTAATTGTCACAGAAGAGAAAGTGAGATGTGACAGTGAGGATCAAGCAGTGGGTGGCGAAGAACAAGTGAAGAACTATGAAGAGAGCCCAGATTGTGGAACAGGTGACGCTCCAATGGTGCTGATGGGAGAGAGAAGAGTGCCGTTGAGCAGAAGTCTTGAATCTGTAGGAGAAAAGCCAATATTTGAACAAAGAAGGTCCATGGAGGTGAGATCGGTGGAGCACAGGAAGAAACTGAGCAAGAGAGGAGAGCCACCAAGAGGTCAAAAATTCAATACAGATTGGCAGAGATGTGGACAGCCAGAACGCAGAGATGAGGAAGTGGATTTCACAATTTATAAACCGGTGGCTGAAGATATGACACTACGATCAAGATTCGGGAAAGAGGATTCGGTAGCTGTCACAAACGACACAGAAGTTTCGAATCCAAATTCTTGCATGAAAGCTGCAGGTAAAAGTCATTATATAAGTGTGTGAGTGTGTGTGTGTGTGTCTGAGTGTGTGTGTGTGTGTGTGTGAGAGAGAGAGAGAGAGAGACAGAGAGATAGAGAGAGTGTTTAAGAGAATAAATATCAATGCATAATTGCTGTATCAAGTTTTTATATAAAATGGTGTATTTTCTTGGTCATCTGCTGCTGTAACCCATCCACTTTACGGTTCGATGTGTTGTGCATTCAATGTCTTGTTCTACACACCACTGTTGTAACACATGGTTATTATTGTTACTGGTGTCTTCCTGTCAGCTTGAACTAGTCTGGCTATTCTCCACTGACCCTTTTAATTCACAAGGTGTTTCTGCACACACAACTGCCACTCACTGGATGATTTTTTATTTTGCACCATTTTCTGAAATCTCAAGAATCAGAATCAGAATCAGGTTTATTATCACCAGCATGTGACGTGAAATTTATTAACTTAGCAGCAGCAGTTCAATGCAATACATAATCTAACAGAGAAAAGAAAAAAATGATAAATAAAATTTTAAAATAGTAATAAATAAGCAAATCACTTACTGTATCTGTATATTGAATAGATTTTTATAAAGTGCAAAAACAGAAATACTCCTCATAAAGTATAGCCGCTGTCTTGCCTTCTTTATAACTACATCGATATGTTGGGACCAGGTTAGATCCTCAGAGATCTTGAAACTGCTCATCTCACCACTTCTGATCCCTCTATGGGGATTGGTATGGAGCCTAACCCTACCTCTAACCCTTCCTGAACTCCACAATCAGCTCTTTCGTCTTACTAATGTTGAGTACCAGGTTGTTGCTGCAGCAGCACTCCACTAGTTGGCATATCTCATTCCTGTACGCCCTCTCGTCAACCCCTGAGATTCTACCAACAATGGTTGTATCATCAGCAAATTTATAGATGGTATTTGAGCTATGCCTAGCCACACAGTCTTGTGTACATAGAGAGTAGAGCAGTGGGCTAAGCACACACCCCTGAGGTGCACCAGTGTTGATTGCCAGTGAGAAGGATATGTTATCACCAATCTGCACAGATTGTGGTCTTCTGGTTAGGAGGTCGAGGATCCAACTACAGATGGAGGTACAGAGACTGTTGTGCTTAAAATTTCCTGGAGATCATTAGTTTCTGAAAAACAGAAACCACTCCACATGGCACCAACAATCATTCTGTGGTCAAAGTTACTTCGATCACATTTCTTCCCCATTCTAATATTTGGTCTGAACAACAACTGAACTTCTTGAACATCTCTGTGTGCTTTTATGCATTGAATTGCTGCCAAATAAATGGCTGCTTTGCATAATCTTTCTTTTTTGCTCCCACTCACTTGCCCTCCTCCCTTTTTGAACTCTCATAAAGAAGTAATCTGAGCCAGCCTTTTAAAGTTTAGCTTTATCTGTCACACATTCAGTGAAATTATGGAATTATGATGTAGTGGCCATTACAGAGACTTCACTGGCACCAGGGCAAGAATGGATTCTCAATATTCCTGGATTTCAGTGCTTTAAAAGGGATGGGGGGGGAGGGGAGAAGGGGTGGCATTGCTGGTCAGGGATACTATTGCTAGTAGGCATAAGACAATTCATTTGGAGTACAGGACATCTCAAAGAGAATAGGATAACAACCCCTGTCCGCAAAAGAAGCTTCAATGTTCGATAACTCCTGCTCCTATTTATTAGCCAATACCTCCTGCTAAACATTGTGTGTTTGAGGTCTATGAAGGTATGGTGCTTCCTATGGTTGAATTGTGTTCTAATTATATTTCAGCTCTCACACAAAGAATAGCTACTCTTGTATGAAAATCTGAGAAAACAAACCTCTCGGAGAATTGTCTCAAAGAAGCATATAAGTAGAAGAAGAAAATATGGTGGTGGTAGTGCTATGGGTTCTGATCTGGATCAGGAACTTTCAGTGAGTGGACTTGGTATTGGGAGTTTTTATTTGGAGTCTCCCCAGCAGTTAGGTGAGAGAAGTTATTGGATGCAAGAAGAATGGAAAGTTAACCAAGGGTCTAAAATAGCAGCATTATAATGCCACTGTTCCAATATGAGGCAAAATATTAATGCAAGAACAAACTTGGAAAGAAAAACGAAGAAGGAAAGGGCTGAGAGTGAACTGATAGTGCTTAGAGATTATTTAAAAATACCGAATAGCTCAGTAGATTAAATGTTATTTAAATAACATAATTAAATATTCATTGTAATGCTTTGCTGTCACTGATTCACTTGTGCATTATACCTCATATTATTACCAATATTTTGTTCAACTCTACATTTTACCTTTTTTTCCAACACAATTTCTTTGATATTCACATTCAAAAATGTATTTACACACAGAGAGTGGTGGGTGGGTGGAATGCACTACTGGCAACAATGGTGGAGGCGGATACAATAGGATATTTTAAAGAGACTCTTCGATAGGTACATGGAGTTAAGAAAAATAGAGGGCTACATCATAGGGTAATTCTAGGCAGTTTCTAGAGTAGGTTACTTGGTCGGCACTACATTGTGGGCCAAAGGGCCTGTAATGCACTATGGATTTCTATGTTCTACAGCTACAGAAAGGGTGGGTAATGTAGCAGGATCCTCTTTTGAGTCAGTATGGGTAGAAGTCAGGAACAGGAAGGGAGCAGTTACTCTACTGGGGGTATTCTATAGGCCCCCTGGTAGCAGCAGAGATACAGAGGAGCAGATTGGGAGGCAGATTTTGGAAAAGTACGAAAATAACAGGGTTGTTATCACGGGTGACTTTAACTTCCCTAATATTGATTGGCACCTGATTAGTTCCAAGGGTTTAGATGGGGCAGAGTTCGCTAAGTGTGTCCAGGATGGATTCCAGTCACAGTATGTGGACAGGCCGACTAGGGGGAATGTCATACTAGTTCTAGTACTAGGTAATGACCTGGGTCAGGTCACAGATCTCTCAGTGGGTGAGCATCTGAGGGACAGTGACCGTTAGCATTATCAAGGAAAAGGATAGAATCAGAGAGAACAGGAACATTTTTAATTGGGGAAGGGCAAATTATGAGGCTATAAGGCTAGAACTTGCGGGTGTGAATTGGGATGATGTTTTCCAGGGAAATGTTCTATAGACATGTGGTCGATGTTTAGAGATCTCTTGCAGGATGTTAGGAATAAATTTGTCCCGGTGAGGAAGATAAAGAATGGTAGGGTGAAGGAACCATGGGTGACAAGTGAGGTGGAAAATCTAGTCAGGTGGAAGAAGGCAGCATACATGTTTAGGAAGCAAGGATCAGATGGGTCTATTGAGGAATATAGGGAAGCAAGATAGGAGGTTAAGAAGGGGCTGAGAAGAGCAAGAAGAGGGCATGAGAAGGCCTTGGCGAGTAGGGTAAAGGAAAACCCCAAGGCATTCTTCAATTATGTGAAGAAAAAAAATGACAGGAGTGAAGGTAGGACCAATTAGAGATAAAGGTGGGAAGATGTGCCTGGAGGCTGTGGAAGTGAGCGAGGTCCTCAATGAATACTTCTCTTTGGTATTCACCAATGAGAGGGAACTTGATGATGGTGAGGACAATATGAGTGAGGTTGATGTTCTGGAGCATGTTGATATTAAGGGAGAGGAGGTGTTGGAGTTGTTAAAATACATTAGGACGGATAAGTCGCCGGGACCTGATGGAATATTCCCCAGGCTACTCCACGAAGTGAGTGAAGAGATTGCTGAGCCTCTGGCTAGGATCTTTATGCCCTCGTTGTCCATTCGAATGGTCTGGAGGATTGGAGAGAGGTGAATGTTGTCCCTTTGTTCAAAAAAGGTAGTAAGGATAGTCCGGGAAATTATAGATCAGTGAGCCTGTGGTGGGAAAGCTGTTGGAAAAGATTTTTAGAAATAGGATCTATGGGCATTTAGAGAATTATGGTCTGATCAGGGACAGTCAGCATGGCTTTGTGAAAGGCAGATCGTGTCTAACAAGCCTGATAGAGTTCTTTGAGGAGGTGACCAGGCATATAGATGAGGGTAGTGCAGTGGATGTGATCTATATTGATTTTAGTAAGGCATTTGACAAGGTTCCACACGGTAGGCTTATTCAGAAAGTCAGAAGGCATGGGATCCAGGGAAGTTAGGTCAGGTGGATTCAGAATTGGCTTGCCTGCAGAAGGCAGAGGGTGGTGGTGGAGGGAGTACATTCAGATTGGAGGATTGTGACTGGTGGTGTCCCACAAGGATCTGTTCTGGGACCTCTACTTTTTGTGATTTTTATTAATGACCTGGATGTGGTGATAGAAGGCTGGGTTGGCAAATTTGAAGATGACACAAAGGTTGGTCGTGTTGTAGATAGTGTAGAGGATTGTCGAAGATTGCAGAGAGACAATTGATAGGATGCAGAAGTGGGCTGAGAAGTGGCAGATGGAATTCAACCTGGAGAACTGTGAGGTGGTACACTTTGGAAGGACAAACTCCAAGACAGAGTAGAAAGTAAATGGCAGGATACTTGGTAGTCTGGAGGAGCAGAGGGATCTGCGGGTACATGTTCACAGATCCCTGAAAGTTAACTCACAGGTGGATAGGGTAGTTAAGAAAGCTTATAGGGTGTTAGCTTTCATTAGTCGTGGGATAGAGTTTAAGAGTCGCGATGTAATGATGCAGCTCTATAAAACTCTGGTTAGGCCACACTTGGAGTACTGTGTCCATTTCTGGTCGCCTCACTGTAGGAAGGATGCGGAAGCATTGGAAAGGCTATTGAGGAGATTTACCAGGATGCTGCCTGGTTTATAGAGTACGCATTATGATCAGAAATTAAGGGAGCTAGGGCTTTACTCTTTGGAGAGAAGGAAGATGAGAGGAGACATGATAGAGGTGTACAATATAATAAGAGGAATAGATAGAGTGGATAGCCAGCGCCTCTTCCCCAGGGCACCACTGCTCAATACAAGAGGACATGGCTTTCAGGTAAGGGGTGGGAAGTTCAAGGGGGTTGTTAGAGGAAGGTTTTTCACTCGGAGAGTGGTTGGTGCGTGGAATGCACTTCCTGAGTCAGTGGTGGAGGCAGATACACCAGTGAAATGTAAGAGACTACTAGACAGGTATATGGAGGAAATTAAGGTGGGGGCTTATATAGGAGGCAGCGTTTGAGGGTCGGCACATCATTGTGGGCTGAAGGGCCTGTACCGTGCTGTACTTTTCTATGTTCTATGTTCTGTGAAATGTGTTATCCTGTGTCAATGACTTAATTGAGGCACATGATTTTCATTTTGGGCTGCATTGAAATACCTCTGAAAACCAAGGATTCTCAGCTGGACTGTTCCCTTCCCCTCCCTTCCATATCCCCGACGGTTACCTCGCCTGCAACTGTAAGTGTTGGCATGCATCCATCACCAACATTGCATGCCCACAGCTCACTGCCCTGAACCCGAACAGACTTGGAACTTAGCAGGAAACTGGAGAAGCCAAAGGAAACCCACGCAGCCACAGGGAGAACGAAGAAGCACCGTACTGACAGCAGTGGGAATCGTACCCTGATCCGTAATTGTTGGGGCTGTAAAGTGATTGTGTAAACCGCTACGCTCCTGCAGAGGGATTAGTTTCTTCCACTGACCTGACTGGTACTCTTCAAGGAATTGGTTCTCGTTTCCTTGTTTATTGAGACCATGTTAATGATTCCAGCAATAAATACAGTGATGAGCACAAAACAGCAGAGTGGAATCAAGAATCCTGAGTCACGGTGAAACGCTGGATAAAGACAGATGTAAAGACGAGCTGTATGTCTGCATCTATCCCAACTTGGACAGTCTGGGACTTTACTCCTTGGACTGTAGCAAACTGAAGGGTGACCTTATAGAGGTGTATAAAATCATGAGGGGCACAGGTAGGGTGAATGTACTCAGTCTTTTTCCAAGCAGTGGTGGATCAAGAACTGGAGAGTACATGTTTCAGGTGAAAGGGAAAAGATTTAATGGTTAATTTAAGATTAATTTTGCAAAGTTTAAAGTTCACAGTAAATTTATTATCAAAATCCATACATTCCAGCTTGAGAATCGTTTTCTTGCAGGCATTCACAGTAGAACTAATAATAGTGTAGGGCTCCCGAGGTGAGGTCGACAGCTCGCACCAGCATTCCTATCAGCCAGTGTTCTTGTTTTTAAGATATGTCCATGGTGTGTGTGTTCAATAAAATTATGGTGAGATGTCCAAGTTCACGTATTGTTACATTTTAGCTCGGGTTACACAGTTGTTCACTTGTGTGTTTGTGTGTCACCCTGAATGTAACCGAGGTGTGTGATAATCACCTCCCCGTCTGTATGTGACTGAGTTAGTTCTCACCGAGCTGTTGCACTCTGTCTGTTATTGTGTCTGTCGCAATAAAAACAGCATCTGAGATAAACGAGCTTCTCTCGTTTGTCATTGTGAACCGAATGCTCACCACAATACAATAGAATCAAAGATAATCTACAGAGCCGATAAAACATGTTCACCCCCTTTGGAAGTTTTCACACTTTATTGTTTTACAACGTTGAATCATCGAGGGTTTAATTTGACTTTTTGACACTGATCACCTTTGGCAGCAATTACAGCCTTGAGTCTGTGAGGATAGATCTCTATCAGCTTTGCATCTCTCGACTGTGATTTCTCCACATTCGTTTTTTATAAAACTGCTCAAGCTCTGTCAGATCACATGGGGATCGTGAGTAAACAGTGATTTTCAAGTCCAGACACAAATTCTCACGTGGATTGAGGTCTGAGCTCTTACTTAGACCATATGATCATAAGACATAGGAGCAGAATTATGCCATTTGGCCCATCAACTCTGCTTCATCAATCATGGCTGATCTTTTTTTCTCTCCTCCTCAACCCCGGTCCCTGTAATCTTTGATGCCATTGTCATTAGACCATAAGATATAGAACCAGAAGTAGGCCAATCAGCCCATCATGTCTGTTCTGCCATTCAGTCATGGCTGATCAATTCTTCCAGTCATCCCAACTCCCCTGCCTTCTCCCCATACCCTGTGATGCCCCAGCTAATCAAGAACTGATCTGTCTCTGCCCTAAATGCACCCAATGACTTGTCCTCCACAGCAGCTCGTGGCAACAAATTCCACAGACTTACAACCATCCGACGTCAGTAATTTCCGCATCTCTGTTCTTAATGGACATCCTTCGATCCTGAAGTCGTGCCCGCTTGTTCTAGACTCCCCTACCATGGGGAAGATCCTTTTCACATCTACTCTGTCTAAGTCTTTCAGCATTTGATAGTTTTCAAGGAGATCCCACTTCATATTACTAAATTTCAGTGAGTACAGACCCAGAGACATCAAACGTTCTTTGTATGGTAACCCTTTCAATCTGGGAATTATCCTTGTGAACCTCCCCTGGATTCTCTCCAATGCCAGCACATCTCTTCTAAGATGAGGAACCCTAAACTGTTCACTATACTCAAGGTGAGGCCTCACCAGTGCCTTATAAATCCACAGCATCACATTCCTGCTCTTGCATTCTAGACCTCTTGAAATGAATGTGAACTTTGCATTTGCCTTCCTCACCATCGACTCAACCTGCGTTAACCTTTGGGGTGTTTTGCACAAGGACTCCGAAATCCCTTTGTATCTCAGGTAACTCATGTGTGGCACCTTGTCAAAGGTCTTCTGAAAGTCCAAATATACAACATCCATGACATCCCCTTCATGTATCCTACTTCTAATCTCCTCAAAGAATTCCAACAGGCAGGATTTTCCCTTAAACAAACTTTGATGACTTTATCCAATCTTGTCCTCTGTCACCAAGTACTCCATCGCCTCAAGTTATAAGGGGGCATTGGGAATGGACCCAAATGCAAGACACAGACACTGAAGTACTAGGAACAGGACAAGGAACTTGGAATTAGAAGCCTGGGCTAGGATTCTGAGCCAGAGACTGGATAGGGACCCGGAACCTGGGTCTTGACTCGGGCTTGGACCCCGGATCTAGGCGCGGACAAGATGTGGCTACAGGACTGGACTTGGAACTCCCGCACAGGACGAGGCTCCTGGACTGGACGAGGGATCCCCAGCACCAGGCTGGGCGAGGTACTCCTGGGCAGGACGTGGAACTCCAGGGCAGGACCTGGCTCTTGGACTAGGCTAGGTTTGGCTCTTGGTCTCGGCTCAGTTAGGCCCTTGGGTACGGGCCAGAACCCTTTCCAGGATGCAGGGCTGGGACCCGTTCTAGGACGTAGGGCCGGGATGACTGCCGAGAGTACTTGTCGAGGGAAGTGCCGAGGATACTTGGCGTGGTCACTGCCAAGGATACTTCACAAGGTCACTGCCGAGGATCCTTGATGAAGTGGCAGGTGAAAGTTGCAGGCGAGGTAACCGTCAGGGATATGGAAGGGAGGGGAAAGAAACAGTCCAGCAGAGAATCCTTGGTTTTCACAGGTATTTAAATGCAGCCAACAATGAAAATCATGTGCCTCAATTAAGGCACCCAATGGAATAAGGGAAAACTGAAAAACTGGGAATAAGGATCGATGAACCAGACCATGAACCGGAGTGCAGATTTCACAGACCGCACTATGACAGCTCATCCTTAACAATTGACTTTAACATCTTCCCAACCACTGACGTCAGACTCACGGGTCTATAATTTCCTGTCTGCTGACTTCCTCCTTTCTTAAAGTGTGGAGTGACATTTGGAATTTTCCAGTTCTCTGGCACCATGCCGGAGTCCAATGATTTTTGAAAGATCATTCCTAATGTCACCACAATCCCTAATGCTACCTCTTTCAGAACCCCAGGGTGCAGTTCATCTGGGCTGTGTGACTTGTGCACCTTCAGGTTTTTTAACTTTTTGAGCACCTTCTCTCTTGTAATAGTAACTGCACCCACTTCTCTTCCTTCACACACCACACCAGGCATACTGCTAGTGTCTTCCAGAGTGAAGACTGATACCAGAGTCTGACTACAACTAACTGCTTTCTAAGATGCCTTTAGAGAAGACCTCAGTGATGCTGAAGACCTACACAGGCGAAAAAGTGTCCCGCAAGACAAACTAAAAGTGAAGGTAGTCTGTGGAGGCCAAACACAGCAGTTAGAGCTTTATGTATTGAAAATTGGATGGCCAGCGCTTTCTGGATGTGAATGGTTGAGAAAAATCCATCTAGACTGGTACTCAATCAAAGCTCTCAGTGTGACATCAACAGACAATGGCAACTGTTCACCATGTGGGGATTTCAAGGTGAGCATCAACCCTGTGTTGCGTACTGTGCAGTATCCCCTGCCACAAATAGAAGACATTTTTGCATCTTTGGCAGGCGGGAAGAGGTTGTCAGAGATTGACTTGTCACAAGCCTATCTGCAGATGGAAATTGAGCAGTCAAGCAGGAAGTTCCTCACAATATCACTCACAGGGACTGTTCCAGTCTGTCACGCCAGCCAAGAGCACACCTGAGTCGATTGCATCCAACAAGACGGGCACATTACAGTCACCGGACTTACCTCTCAGTGATGACCATGTCACTGACAGCAAGGTGACACTGGAAACCGAGAATGTTGTAGCAAACAAGACAGCTACGAAACCCAATGTCACTCCATAGGTCCAGAGGCGCTACCCTGAAAGAAATAGAGAGATACCCAAAAGACTGAAACTTTAGAACTGTTAATTAGTTAAAAACTGTTATTGTGAAAGCATCTTTATTTGGAATCTGGGTTTCCGAAAGGGAAACTTAATGTTTTGTACATATAGAGCTCTTTGGTTTTGCTGACGTTGAATGAGAAGTTGTTGTTATGGCACCATTCATCTAGATTTTCAATCTCCCTGTAAATTGATTTCCCACCAGTTTTGATTCAGACAACAACAGCGGTGTTGTCAGCAAACTGGAATACAGCATTGGAGTGATCCTTGGCCTCACAGTCATAAGTATAAAGCGAGTAAAGCAGGGGATGAAGCACACTGCCTCGTGGTGCACCTGTGCTGATGGCGATTGTGGAAGGGATGCTGTTGCCATTCTGAACTGACTGGGGTCTATTAGTGAGGAAATTGTGGACCCATTTACACAGGAGGTGTTGGAATTTATTGATTAGTTTTGATGCAATGATAGTGTTGAACACTGAGCTGTAGTCAATGAAGAGCATCCTGCTGTGTGCATCTTCCCAGTCCAGATGTTCTCAGGCTGAGTGAAGAGCCAATGAAACAGCATCTGCTGTGACCTGTTGTGATGGTGGGCAGACTGGAGTGGATGCAAGTCACACCTCAGGCAGGAATTGATATGTTCCAACACCAGATGAAGTATGGTCTACTGAATGATAATCATTGAATCAGGTTACCTCGTTCTTCTTGGACACCAGTTCGACCCATCCCTTCTTGAAGCAGGTGGGTACCTTAGACTGACACAGCGAAAGGTTAAAGATAACAGTAAGTACCAGCCAGCTGATTCGCACAGATCTTTAGTATTTGGTCAAGTACACTGTCTGGACTGGTTGATTTCCCTGGGTTCACCTTCCTGAAGGATGCTTTCACGTCAGTCTCAAAGACTGAAATCATGGGTCATCAGAGGCTGTGGGAGTCCATAATAGTGCCTCTAGTTCATCTGGGAGTGAAATCTCAATAGTTATTAGAGTGAATTAAACTTTTAGCATAACATTCTCCACCAAAAGGCCTGTACTGTGGTTTAGTGTTTGTTCTCATTTCTGGTAATTTCATGCCCTTTCCTGCACATTAACATCCTTTCCCTGCCCTAGGCACCTGTTCCCTGGCTTCCTAACTCCCAACCATTTACCCCTACTTCACTCTCCACTTTCCCATCCAATTACACCCTCCCTCCCTCTGCCCCTTCATTACCCTCACACCCTCCACTTCCCTTCCAGCAACTCTCTGACTGATGTGTCCTCTCTGTTTTCCTCACAAGACTTGTTCGTGGATGAAGGTATTAGAGCCATACGCAGGGGGAGTCATCTGCTGAAGGTCAGGTCTCCCTCATGGATGAGATTCCGCTTGTACAAGCTGCAGAAGGAATATCAGACAGTTGGTACAGCTCAAAAAAGATCTGCAAGTGGGCCAGGAACCAAACCTGTGAGTGTTGTGCGAGACTTGGAGAGATGGTGGGATAGGAAGTGCACTTAAAGAAAGTTGAGAAACGTATTTGTCCAAGGGGCCACAATGCCAGTGATTAGACCTTGATTCATCGTACCACACCATGTTGAAACCAGTAGATTTGCTGCCCCAAGGAAGCTGTGATCTGGACAAAAGCAGCAGAATAAAGAAAATACAATTTATTTTATTTTATTTTGAGATACAGCACAGTAGAGGCCTTTCAGTCCCAACACCCACCTATTTTACAATAGCCCAATGACTGGACAATTTACAATGACTAATTCACCAACTAACCGGTACGACTTTGGACCGTGGAGGAAAGTGCACCACCCAGAGGGAACCCACTTGATCACAGGGAGTATGTGTAAACCCATTACAGACAGCGTCAGAATTGAAATCTGAACTCCGACGCTCCGAGCTGTAATAGCATCCTGGTAACTGCTACGCGAGAGAGATGCCCATTGATCTCTGTGCTGTCTGTGTGGAGTTTGCACGTTCTCCCTGTGAACGCATGTGTTTGCCCTGGGAGCTTCAGTTTCCTCTCACTATTTAATATTTTTTTTACTGTCACACGTAACGAGATGTAGTGTGAAACTTTGTTTTCTTGATCACTCTACAGTAAATTGGACTTTGCATTTTTTTCCTGTTCACAAAATAGCCTGTGCCTTTACTCCTTAAACTAAAGTGAATGAGCATACCAGTCCCTACCCAATATTCCATCTGCCACTTCTTTGCCCTTCTCCTCATCTGTCTAACTCTTTCTGCAGACTCTCTGCTTCCTCAGTTCTACCAGCCCCTCTGCCTATCTTTGCATTATTGTCTGCAAACTTGGCCACAAAACCATCTGCTACATCATCCAAATCATTGACATTCAATGCGAAAAGGAACAGTTCCAATTCTGTCCCCTGTGGAACAACACTGATCACTGGCAGCCAACCAGAACAGGCCTCCTTTTTCCCCAATCTCACACTACTCAGACAATCTCCTGTCTATGCTTGTGGGCTCGTAGCTTCTTAAACAGCTTCATGTTCAGCACCTTGTCAAATGACTCAAGAAAATCCAAGTAAATAACATCCACTGACTCTTTCGTCTCTCCTGGTTCAATGAACTTACCTACCTCAGACCTTTCAGTTTCCCAAGTACCTTCTTCTTGGTAATATCAACTTTACTCACTTCATCCATGGTTTGCTCAACCTGTCTTCATAGACATGCTCTCTGGTCTAGGCAGCATCCGGGTAAATCTCTGCTCCCTCTCCAAAGCTTCCTATAGTAAGGCAAGCTGAACTGTGTCCGTGGGATAGAAGCTGTCCTTGAGCCTGGTGGTTCGTGTTTTCAGTCTTGTTTATTTTGATGGGAGAGGGGAGATGCATGCATGTCTGGGATGAGGGTGGTCTTTGAGTAGACTGTATGTTTCCAGCAACTACAGAATCTCTTGTGTTTATTAATCTGAATCTGAATATCTCATTCTGATCTCTGCTGCTGTTCTACCTCAAACCCACCCCGACCCACCCGACCCCCTTCAGTCTCGATTTATGACATCGAGGAGGTGAGGGCAGATCACCATTCAGAGGTGACCTTGGAGAATCGCAGTGATTACAACTTCAGCATCATCTTTAAAGGAAGGAAAAAGAACTTGGACCTGGTGGCCAACAGTGCCAAGGAAGCTCAGGACTGGATTAATGGCCTTAATAATCTGAAGAAGTACTATACCAGAAAGGAATGGAGAGAGAAGGTTTGGATGGGACTGTATCCCACTGTTTGGGTTTGGATGGGACCCTATCCCACTGTTTGGGTTTGGATGGGACCGTATCCCACCGCTTGGGTTTGGATGGGACCATATCCAGTGCTACGTGACAGTGATGGTAAGAATTGGAGGAGATGGCAGTTGAATGCATGGCTGAGGAGTTGGTGCAGGGAGCAGGGTCTTAGATTTTTAGATCATTGGGATCTCTTCTGGGGAAGGTGGGACGTGTACAGATTGGATGGGTTGCACCTGAACTCGAGGGGGAGCACTATCCTTGCAGGTAGGTTTGCTAGCATGGTTCGGGAGGGTTTAAAATAATTTGCAAGGGGGATGGGACCCAGAGCGATAGAGCAGTGAAAGAAGTGCATGGAGTAAAGCCAGAACTAACATATAGAGAGGCTTTGAGGAAAGAGAAGCAGAATAAACGGTGTAAAGACGGTAAGGTAGAAGGGCTGAAATGTGTGTACCTCAATGCAAGAAGCATCAGGATCAAAGGTGATGAACTGAGAGCTTGGATACATACATGGAATTATGATGTACTGGCCATTACAGAGACTTGGCTGGCACCAGGGCAGGAATGGATTCTCAATATTCCTGGATTTCAGTGCTTTAAAAGGGATAGGGAGGGCGGAAAAAGGGGAGGAGGGGTGGCATTACTGGTCAGGGATACTATTACAGCTACAGAAAGGGTGGGTAACGTAGCAGGATCCTCTTTTGAGTCAATATAGGTGGAAGTCAGGAACAGGAAGGGAGCAGTTACTCTATTGGGGGTATTCTATTGGGGGTATTCTCTGGTAGCAGCAGGGATACAGAGGAGCAGATTGGGAGGCAGGTTTTGGAAAAGAGCAAAAATAACAGGGTTGTTATCATGGGTGATTTTAACTTCCCTAATATTGATTGGGACCTGATTAGTTCCAAGGGGTTAGATGTGGCAGAGTCTGTTAAGTGTGTCCAGGACGGATTCCTGTCACAGTATGTGGACAGGCCGACCAGGTGGAATGCCATACTAGATAATGAACTGGGTCAGGTCACAGATCTCTCAGTGGGTGAGCATCTGGGGGACAGTGACCACTGCTCCCTGGCCTTTATAATTATCATGGAAAAGGATAGAATCAGAGAGCACAGGAAAAAGGCTAGAACTTGCGGGTGTGAATTGGGATGATGTTTTGCAGGGAAATGCACTATGGACACGTGGTCGAATTTAAGATCTCTTGCAGGATGTTAGGAATAAATTTGTCCCGGTGAGGAAGATAAAGAATGGTAGGGTGAAGGAACCATGGGTGACAAGTGAGGTGGAAAATCTAGTCAGGAGGAAGAAGGCAGCATGCATGAGGTTTAGGAAGCAAGGATCAGATGGGTATATTGAGGAATATAGGGAAGCAAGAAAGGAGCTTAAGAAGGGGCTGAGAAGAGCAAGAAGGGGGCATGAGAAGGCCTTGGCAAGAAGGGTAAAGGAAAACCCCAAGGCATTCTTCAATTATGTGAAGAAAAAAAGGATGACAGGAGTGAAGGTAGGACCGATTAGAGATAAAAGTGAGATGATGTGCCTGGAAGCTGTGGAAGTGAGTGAGGTCCTCAATGAATACTTCTCTTCGGTATTCACCAATGAGGGGGAACTTGATGATGGTGAGGACAATATGAGTGAGGTTGATGTTCTGGAGCATGTTGATATTAAGGGAGAGGAGGTGTTGGAGTTGTTAAAATACATTAGGACAGATAAGTCCCCGGGGCCTGACGGAATATTCCCCAGGCTGCTCCACGAGACGAGAGAAGAGATTGCTGAGCCTCTGGCTAGGATCTTTATGTCCTCATTGTCCACGGGAATGGTACCGGAGGATTGGAGGGAGGTGAATGTTGTCCCCTTGTTCAAAAAAGGTAGTAGGGATCGTCTGGGTAATTATAGACCAATGAGTCTTACGTCTGTGGTGGAAAAGCTGTTGGAAAAGATTCTTAGAGATAGGATCTATGTTCATTTAGAGAATCATGGTCTGATCAGGGACAGTCAGCATGGCTTTGTGAAGAGTAGATCGTGTCTAACAAGCCTGATAGAGCTCTTTGAGGAGGTGAATAGGTATATAGATGAGGGTAGTGCAGTGGATGTGGTCTATATGGATTTTAGTAAGGCATTTGACAAGGTTCCACACGGTAGGCTTATTCAGAAAGTTGGTAGGCGTGGGATCCAGGGAAGTTTGGCCAGGTGGATTCAGAATTGGCTTGCCTACAGAAGGCAGAGGGTGGTGGTGGAGGGAGTACATTCAGATTGGAGGATTGTGACTAGTGGTGTCCCACAAGGATCTGTTCTGGGACTTCTACTTTTTGTGATTTTTATTAACGACCTGGATGTGGGGGTAGAAGGGTGGGTTGGCAAGTTTGCGGACGACACAAAGTTTGGTGGTGTTGTAGATAGTGTAGAGGATTGTCAAAGATTGCAAGAGACATTGTTAGATTAAGGGAGCTAGGGCTTTACTCTTTGGAGAGAAGGAGGATGAGAGAAGACATGATAGAGGTGTACAAGATAATAAGAGGAATAGATAGAGTGGATAGCCAGCGCCTCTTCCCCAGGGTACCACCGCTCAATGCAAGAGGACATGGCTTTAATGTAAGGGGTGGGAAGTTCAAGGGGGATATTAGAGGAAGGTTTTTTATTCAGAGAGTGGTTGGTGCGTGGAATGCACTGCCTGAGTCAGTGGTAGAGGCAGATACACTAGTGAAGTTTAAGAGACTACTACACAGGTATATGGAGGAATTTAAAGTGGGGGCTTATATGGGAGGCAGGGTTTGAGGGTCGACACAACATTGTGGGCTGAAGGGCCTGTACTGTGCTGTACTATTCTATGTTCTATATTCTATGTTCTATCCCACTGTTTGGATGTGGATGGGACCGAATGGCTACAGGGAGGTAGTCACACCTAGGCTGTCGGAAGCAGTTCATTGGGTGACAGTCAGAGGGGGGAAAGTGAAGGTGAGCAGACAGGTAGTGCAGAGCACCCCTGTAGCCATTCCCTTGAATAATAAGTTTACCGTCCTGGATACTGTTGACGGGGACGACCGAACAGGTGTGAGGCACGGTGGCAGGGCTTCTGGCACTGAGACTGACTTAGTGGTGCAGAAGGGTGGGACGGAGAAGAGGAGAGCTGTCGTCATTGGAGACTCTATAGTCAGGGGAGCAGACAGGAGATTTTGTGGATGTGAGAAGGACACCCGCATGGTTTGTTGCCTCCCGGGTGCCAGAGTCCGGGATGTCTCTGACCGGGTGCACGACATCCTGGTACGAAAGGGAAAGCAACCAGAAGTCGTGATACATGTTGGGACCAACGACATAGGCAGGAAGGGGGATGAGGTCCTGAAGTGTGAGTTTCGGGAACTAGGCAGAAGGCTGAAGAACAGGAGCTCAAGAGTGGCGTTCTCAGGATTGCTGCCAGTGCTACGTGACAGTGATGGTAAGAATTGGAGGAGATGGCAATTGAATGCATGGCTGAGGAGTTGGTGCAGGGGGCAGGGTTTTAGATTTTCGGATCATTGGGATCTCTTCTAGGGAAGGTGGGACCTGCACAGATTGGATGGGTTGCACCTGAACTCGTGGGGGAGCACTATCCTTGCAGGTAGGTTTGCTAGCATGGTTCGGGAGGGTTTAAAATAATTTGCAAGGGGGATGGGACCCAGAGCGATAGAGCAGTGAAAGAAGTGCATGGAGTAAAGCCAGATCTAACATACAGAGAGGCTTTGAGGAAAGAGAAGCAGAATAAACGGTGTAAAGACACTAAAGTAAAAGAGCTGAAATATGTGTACCTCAGTGCAAGAAGCATCAGGAACAAAGGTGATGAACTGAGAGCTTGGATACATACATGGAATTATGATGTAGTGGCCATTACAGAGACTTGGCTAGCAATAGGGCAGGAATGGATTCTCAATATTCTTAGATTTCAGTGCTTTAAAAGGGATAGAGAGGGCGGAAAAAGGGGAGGAGGGGTGGCATTACAGGTCAAGGATACTATTACAGCTACAGAAAGGGTGGGTAATGTAGCAGGATCCTCTTTTGAGTCAGTATGGGTGGAACAGGAAGGGAGCAGTTACTCTGTTGGGGGTATTCCATAGACCCCCTGGTAGCAGCAGAGATACAGAGGAGCAGATTGGGAGGCAGATTTTGGAAAAGAGCAAAAATAACAGGGTTGTTATCATGAGTGATTTTAACTTCCCTAATATTGATTGGCACCTGATTAGTTCCAAGGGTTTAGATGGGGCAGAGTTTGTTAAGTGGGTCCAGGACGGATTCCTGTCACAGTATGTGGACAGGCCGACCAGGGGGAATGCCATACTAGATCTAATAATGAACCGGGTCAGGTCACAGATCTCTCAGTGGGTGACCATCTGGGGGACAGTGACCACTGCTCCCTGGCCTTTAGCATTATCATGGAAAAGGATAGAATCATAGTCATAGTCATAGTCATAGTCATACTTTATTTATCCCGGAGGAAATTGATTTTCATTACAGTTGCACCATAAATATAAATAGTAATAGTAATACTTCTATTAGTAAATAGTAATAGTCATGGAAATAATAAATAGTAATAGAATAGTAATAGAGAAATAGTAATAAAGAAGTTAAATAGTAATATGTAAATTATGAAATAAGTCCAGGACCAGCCTATCGGGTCACGTTGTCTGACCCTCCAAGGGAGGAGTTGTAAAGTTTGATGGTCACGGGCAGGAATGACTTCCTATAACGCTCTGTGCTGCATCTCGGAGGAATGAGTCTCTGGCTGAATGTACTCCTGTGCCCACCCAGTACATTATGTAGTGGATGGGAGACATTAACCAAGATGGCATGCAACTTAGACAGCATCCTCTTTTCAGACACCAGCGTGAGAGTGTCCAGTTCCCTCCCAACAACATCACTGGCCTTACGAATGAGTTTGTTGATTCTGTTGGTGTCTGCTACTCTCAGCTTGCTGCCCCAGCACACAACAGTAAACATGATAGCACTGACTCATAGAACATCCTCAGCATCATCTGGCAGATGTTAAAGGACCTGTCTCCTTAGGAAATAGAGACAGCTCTGACCCTTCTTATAGACAGCCTCGTGTTCTTAGACCAGTCCAGTTTATTGTCAATTCGTATCCCCAGGTATTTATAATCCTTCACCATGTCCACACTGACCCCCTGGATGGAAACAGGAGTCACTGGTACCTTAGCTCTCCTCAGGTCTACCACCAGCTCCTTAGTCTTTTTCACATCAGGGAGGACAGGAAAATTTTTAATTGGGGAAGGGCAAATTATAAGGCCAGAACTTGCGGGTGTGAATTATGATGATGTTTTTGCAGGGAAATGAACTATGGACATATGGTCGATGTTTAGAGATCTCTTGCAGGATGTTAGGGATAAATTTGTTCCGGTGAGAAGGATAAAGAATGGTAGGGTGAAGGAACCATGGATGACAAGTAAGGTGGAAAATCTAGTCAGGTGGAAGAAGCCAGCATATATGAGGTTTATGAAGCAAAGATCAGATGGGTCTATTGAGGAATATAGGGAAGCAAGAAAAGAGCTTAAGAAGGGGCTGATAAGAGCAAGAAGGGGGCATGAGAAGGCCTTGGCGACTAGGGTAAAGGAAAACCCCAAGGCATTCTTCAATTATGTGCAGAAAAAAAGGATGACAGGAGTGAAGGTAGGAACAATTAGAGATAAAGGTGGGATGATGTGCCTGGAGGCTGTGGAAGTGAGCGAGGTCCTCAATGAATACTTCTCTTCAGTATTCACCAATGAGAGGGAACTTGATGATGGTGAGGACAATATGAGTGAGGTTGATGCTCTGGAGCATGTTAGTATTAAGGGAGAGGAGGTGTTGGAGTTGTTAAAATACATTAGGACGGATAAGTCCCCGAGGCCTGACGGAATATTCCCCAGGCAGCTCCAAGTAGCAAGGGAAGCGGTTGCCGAGCCTCTGGCTAGGATCTTTATGTCCTCGTTGTCCACGGGAACGGTACCGGATGATTGGAGGGAGGCGAATGTTGTCCCCTTGTTCAAAAAAGGTAGTGGGGATAGTCCTGGAAATTATAGACCAGTGAGCTTTACGTCTGTGTTGGGAAAGCTGTTGGAAAAGATTTTTAGAGATAGAATGTATCTTCCCCAAGGCACCACTGCTCAATGCAAGAGGACATAGCATGGCTTTCTGAAGGGCAAATCATGTCTAACAAGCCTGATAGAGTTCTTTGAGGAGGTGACCAGGCATATAGATGAGGGTAGTGCAGTGGATGTGATCTATATGGATTTTAGTAAGGCATTTAACAAGGTTCTACACCGTAGACTTATTCAGAAAGTCAGAAGGCATGGGATCTAGGGAAGTTTGGCCAGGTGGATTCAGAATTGGCTTGCCTGCAGAAGGCAGAGGGTGGTGGTGGAGGGAGTACATTCAGATTGGAGGATTGTGACTAATGGTGTCCCACAAGAATCTGTTCTGGGACCTCTACTTTTCCTGATTTTTATTAATGACCTGTATGTCGGGGTAGAAGTTTGCAGATGACACAAAGTTTGGTGGTGTTGTAGATAGCGTAGAGGATTGTGAAAGATTGCAGAGAGACATTGATAGGTTGCAGAACTGGGCTGAGAAGTGGCAGATGGTGTTCAACCCGGAGAAGTGTGAGGTGGTACACTTTGGAAGGACAAACTCCAAGGCAGAGTACAAAGTAAATGGCAGGACACTTGGTAGTGTGGAGGAGCAGAGGGATCTCGGGGTACATGTCCACAGATCCCTGAAAGTTCCCTCACAGGAAGATAGGGTAGCAAAGAAAGCTTTTGGGGTGTTAGCTTTCATAAGTCTAGGGATAGAGTTTAAGAGTCGCGATGCAATGATGCAGCTCCATAAAACTCTGGTTAGGCCACACTTGGAGTACTGTGTCCTGTTCTGGTCACCTCACTATAGGAAGGATGTTGAAGTGTTGGAAAGGGTCCAGAGGAGATTTACCAGGATGCTGCCTGGTTTACAGAGTATGCATTATGATCAGAGATTCAGGGAGCTAGGGCTTTACTCTTTGGAGAGAAGGAGGATGAGAGGAGACATGATAGAGGTGTACAAGATAATAAGAGGTCTAGATAGAGTGGATAGCCAGCGCCTCTTCCCCAAGGCACCACTGCTCAATGCAAGAGGACATGGCTTTAAGGTAAGGGGTGGGAAGTTCAAGGGGGATTTTAGAGGAAGGTTTTTTACTCAGAGAGTGGTTGGTGCGTGGAATGCACTGCCTGAGTCAGTGGTGGGGGCAGATACACTAGTGAAATGTAAGACTACTAGATAGGTGTATGGAGGAATTTAAGGTGGGGGCTTATATGGGAGGCGGGGTTTGAGGGTCGGCACAACATTGTGGGCCGAAAGGCCTGCACTGTGCTGTACTATTCTATGTTGTATGTTCTATGTATCTCACTGTTTGGGTTTGGATGGGACTGTATCCCACTGTTTGGGATTGGATGGGATTGTATCCCAGTGTTTGAGTTTGGACGGCAGCCGCATCTCTAAGGCTGCAGTCAGAGACTCTTGGCTGGTTTTTCAGAGGTGAATGGGATAGCAATACCATCCAAGGAGAAATGGAACTTTTCCATGAGTCTACTTTTCTTTAATACCAAACACCTGGAATTCTCCGGCTTAAACCTCAGCCACTCCCTAAAGCCTCCACATCCTCCCTGTAACGGGGCAATCAGAATTGCACACAAAACAGGGTGTTGGTATTTAGCAGGGCCAGAGGTACAAGAATATCCAAAATACAAAGATTACAGGGAGAAGGAGGGAGAATGGAGTTGAGAGGGAATAATAAATCAGCCATAATTGAAGATTGTAGCAGATTTGATGGACCAAATGACTGAATTCTCTTCCTATATCAACTGGAAAACACTTTTAATCCCCTCAAATCCTGTAGACTGAAGGTCAGTCATAAAAGTTTCAACCCATTCTTATCACGACCTTATCATAAATAAGCAGTCATGGTAGCAATCAGCA
Organism: Mobula birostris; assembly: GCF_030028105.1. Classification (NCBI taxonomy): domain Eukaryota; kingdom Metazoa; phylum Chordata; class Chondrichthyes; order Myliobatiformes; family Myliobatidae; genus Mobula; species Mobula birostris. The sequence continues at coordinate 35,468,979 of NC_092399.1, forward strand.
CCAGCGATCACCCATCGGGGTTCAAATCCCACCGTTTTCTATAAGGAATCTGTACCTTCTCCCTGTGACTGCGTACATTTCCTCCGGGAGTTCTGGTTTCCTCCCACATTCCAAACACAGGTGGGTTAGGGTTAGTGAGTTGTGATCTTGCTATGTTCATGCCAGAAGCATGGCGAAACTTGTGGGCTGCCCTCGGCACATTCTCGGATAATGCTGGTCATCGACTGAAAATAACACATTTCACCGCATATTTCTGTATTTCGATATCCTTGTGAAAGATAAAACTAATCTAAAGAAACCATCATCTTGAATCCTGTGTGGATAAATACTGTTTTTGTTGTTTGTGAAGCGTGATTTCGTCATGACCGAGGATGTCTTTCCCTTCATCCTGATGTCACCGGGAGGGAACATTTTCAACCAAGAACACAACAAGGTTTACCCAGTCATGACGAAGCCACTGAATCAAAACCACATTTCTTTTTCTCAGAACTGCTACATGGTCAGATATCAGCTGGAGGGTCCCAACAGAGTCAAGGCCTACGTCAGGTACTGGTGCCAATTCTGCAGATGACATAAAGTGCATATACAATATATTGTTAAACATACAGCAGTATAATGCTGCTGACGCTGTCATAAATAGTGTGCACTGTGTGGTAGCAGAGTGTTCAGAAGTCTCTCAGTACTGGGGAAGAAACTGTTACTGGTCCCAAAGTGAAGTCAGGGGTAGACAGGAGGCATTTGGCCTGCTGGTATTCATCAGTAACTCACTCAGTACAAAGGTTCTGACGTTATGTTTCACCCTTGCTGAGTTTGCACACGGGCTATTGTGGTCACCAGTCTTGGTCACCCTGCTGCGGAAATAATGAAATTAAGTTGCACAGAACGCAGAGGAGATTTACACAGATGTTCTTAGGACTCAAACGTCTGAGTTATAGGTTGGACAGGCTGGGACTTTTTTCCTTAGAAGACAGGAAGCTGAAGGGTGATCCTGGAGAGGTGTATAAAATCATGAGAAGCATAGTTACAGTAAATGTACACAGTCTTTTCTTGAAGGTTGGGAAATCAAGAACTCAAGGACATAGGTTTAAGGTGATGGGGCAGAGATTTAATATATATACAAAGGGCATAACTTTCAACTGGAGAGTGGTCTGTATATGGAACGAGCTGACAAAGGAAGTGTTTAAAGTAAGTACAGTACATTAACCACTCGTACAGCTACACAGACAGAGAAGTTTAAGGGAGATATGGACCAAACGATGACAAATGGGAGTAGATTAGATTGCAGTCTTGGTCAGCATGGACCATTGGATCGAAGGGCCTGTTTCTGTGTGGTGTGACTCAATAACTCTGTGCCATTGCTAAGTCTTTATGGAGTTCAGTAAGGTTTGATAAGATTCCCCATGGTCAACTCAGAAAGTCAGGAGGCCTGGGATCCAAGGAAACTTGGCTTTCTGGATTCTCAGTTGAATTGCTCAAAGAATGCAGAAGCTGGTTGTCGTTGGATTGTAAACTGCCTGTAAGTCGGTGACCAGTGATGTTCCACAGTGATCTGTTCTGAGACCCCTGATAAGAGGCAGAGACAGAGTCCACAACCTGAGACTTTTCCCAGTGCATAAATGTGATGGACAGAACTCTCAGATGACTGGAGGAATGTGTATTTGGGGAGTGGGGAGCATGTCAGAACGCCCTTCCAGGGGTTGTGTGGTTGAGTAGAGGCAGGTACATTAGCGACATTTAGGACACATTTAAATGTGAAATACAAATGGAGGCCTCAAGGACGTCATGGAAGTTATAAATAATTCTGCCTTTACAGTAAGCTGACACTGCTCCATGCAGACCTACTGTTGTAGATTCGGTTTTCCTTTCAGTTGGAAGGTGTGTTTGGAACTGACGGTGAGGGTTTGGCAACTGGTTAACGAGGCGACTGTCACCGATTTTTCACCTGAAGATGTACTCGATGCTGGGGAGGCTAGTGCCTGTGACAGAGCTGGCTGAGTTTACAACTTTCTGCAGTTTTTTCTGATCCTGGGTAATGGCTGCTCCATAGCCGTCAGCAATGCAACAAGCTGGAAAATTCTCCACTGTACATCTGTATGAATTTGCAGAAGCCTTTGATTACACACCGTGTTCCTAGCAACATGCACCACAGAAACAGGCCCTTCTACACGTTAACTCCTGACAAACAGCAGCAAAAATTGAACTCTGACCTTAGATCTGATGCTGCAAAGTGATTGCATGAACTGCTACACCACCATGAGGCGAAGTGAAGATGCAGATTCTAATGCTTTTAAGATTTTCCAGAAGACTGGAAATTTGCAAACATCACTCAACTCTTCAAGAATGGAGAAAGGAAGAAGTAAGGAAGTTGTAGGCCATTTAGTCTGACCTCAGAGGTTGTGAAGATGTTGGCGTTGACTGTTGGGGATGTGGTTTCAGGTCACTTGGCGACACATGATAAAAGTCAGCATGGTTTCCACAAGGGAAAATCTTGCCTGACAAAACTGCTGGAATTCTTTGAAGAAGCAACAAGCAGGTTTGACAAAGGAAAATCAGTTGATGGTTGTGCATTTGGATTTTCTTTTTTTTAAATACTTTATTTACAATTTTCAGTTTTACAAAGACAAAATAAATTAAAGACATTCAAAACAATACAAAGGAAATACAGCTCCAAGTGGAGCACAGACAAAACAAACCAAGACTGAAAAAAAACACAAAACAGAAAGGCTGCCAGACTATTTCCAAGATTACCTAAATAAACTTTCAGAGAAAGAGTTGACACAATAGTGACATCACGGAAGCAATGTAAAGCAAAATGAATAAAGAATCCGGTTAGGCACCACACCCGCTCATGAGACTAGACGGGTCAAGGTCACGATGTATGTGAGGTAAGATGACATGAGCCAGTAAGGGTCCCCATATTCTCTCAAATGTATTCTGTGTACTGGGTTTGTGCAGACGCAGTCTTTCCATTTGTATAATAGACAACATCTGCCTGAGCCAGTGTGCGAAGGTGGGTGGAGTATTAGACTTCCAGGTCAGAAGAATAAGTTTCTTAGCCACCACCATTCCGAGATGCAGAGTAATCTGCATGTCGTGCAGCAACTCAAGAGCCTCTGCAGAGCATCCAAAGATGGCGAGCTCGTGATTGGGCTGAATGTCTCTCGAACAGACTTTTGACAGCCACTCAAAAATTGCAGTCCAAAAGTTGTATAACGTAGGGCAAAACCAGAAAAGATGTGCTAGTGAGCCCTCAGCAGAGTGGCACTTATCGCATTCAGGGGACACAGATGGGAAGATGCGATTCAGTTTTGTTTTTGAATAATGCAATCTATGCATCACATTGTACTGGATTAACCTGTAGCGTGAATTAATAGAACCACAGTGAACCCGGGACATTGCCTCCTCCCAAAATTCCGCTGATATCTCTGAGTTCAAGTCCCTGGCCCAGGCTTCCCTAATAAAATCTGTAGAAACCTAAGGAGTAAAGCAACTCACAAATTTTGATATTAACTGTTTGGAGTCTGGAGGGAGCAAGAGGTTTTCAAGAAAGGGATGGGTGGTGGAAGTAGGCTCGAAGTGTGGGCACTTTTCCTGAACGTAGTGCCTGGCTCGGAGATAGCAAAAAAAATGTGAATTTGGAAAGTTAAGCTTAGGGCTTAATTGTGTGAATGATGCAAACTGGCCGTCGATGTACAGATCTAAGAAAGTTTTGATACCCCTCTCTCTCCAGACTGCAAACACCCCGTCTAATTATCCAGGCTTGAATGAATGATTTTGACAAATGGGAGCGTGTGTGGAAACACCGGGAGTTTGGTAAACCACTTTTATCTGGTTTAGTATTCGTAAAGAATTCTTTAAGGTAAACTTTTGTTGGATTAGCTTGTCTGTTGAAGCATAAGTGGAAAGCAGGAGAGCGGGAAGTGAAGAATATTTAACAACAGAGACTTCCAGCTCTGGCCATAAAGGTTTTTCTTGGGTCTCAGCACCTGCACATTTCCAGTATGTAAGAGCCCTGGAGTTAGCTGCCCAGTAGTAATGTTTGAAATTTGGCAGACCAAGACCGCCCTTCTTAAGAGGTTTGTGTAGGTGACCCTTGGATATCCTGTGTGATTTGTAGCCCCACACAAAGGGCAATATGATAGAGTCAAGTTTCTTGAAAAAGGATGCACTTAAATATATAGGCAGGTTTTGAAAAAGATATAGAAACCTGGGTAGGCTCACTATTTTAATCATATTTACCCGTCCAATCATGGATAAGAGCAGTGTCCTCCAGGACATGATATTTGTTCTGGGTTTTTCTAATGATTCTATAAAATTAAATTTGAAAAGATGCTTTGGGTTCTTAGTCAGTTTAATCCCCAAGTAGGTGAAACAGTCTTTCTCTACTCTAAAAGGCAACTTTCTCAGGGAGTCTTCAGTAAATTAATCCACTAAGGGCATGAATTCGTTCTTTCCCCCATTTATGGTATAGACAGAAATACTCCCGAAGGAATTTATATGTTCTAGTAGGATGGGAATAGAGACCGCTGGGTCAGCTAGACAGACAAGGAAGTCCTCCGCGTACAGAGTCACGCGGGTCTCAATATTGCCCAACTTGATACCTTTAATGTGTGTGTGGCCCCTAATGCCAATTGCCAGGAGTTCTAGCGCTATGTTAAACAGCAGTGGGGACAATGGGTCCCCTTGGCGAACACCACATTGCAGAGAGAACGGATTGGACTTATCCCTATTTGTGAGAATGAAGGATTTTGGATTAGTATATAATATTTTGACCCATTTTATAAAAGTGTCGCTGAATCCAAACTTCTTGAGTGTTGCAATTAGATAGGGCCACTCTATCATATCGAATGCCTTGTGGGCATCTAGAAACAGTATAGCAGCTCTATCTTTCCCATAATCGGCATACAAAATATTGAGAATTTTGCGGATATTACAGAAGGAGTACCTGCCCGGGATGAATCCCGTTTGGTCCGGGTGAATGATATTTGCTATATGCTTACCGAGCCGATTTGCTAACACTTTTGTAATTATTTTCAGATCATAACTTAGCCTATAGCTTCCAGGGTCCGTTTCATCTTTATCTTTTTTTAATAAAACACAGATATTTGCTTCACTGAGAGAGGGTGGGAGCCTCTTGTTTTTAAAGGTATCCCGAACCATTCTGAGCAAAGTCGGTGTAAGGATATCTCGGAAGGCTTTGTAGAACTCTGGCCCGAACCCGTCCGGTCCAGCTGCCTTGTCGGTGGGAAATACTGTGATGGCATCCTGTAACTCAGAGAACAAAAAATCCAAATCCAAATTCTCCCTGAAAGCTGCATCTAACTGTGGGAAGTGAAGCGGATCAAAAAACATCTCAAAATCTTCCTGTGTAGCTGTTGATCTAGAGGTGTAAATTTCTGAATAGAACTCACTAAATTGTTTGCTAATATCCTTTAAGTCTGTAAGCATCAGGCCAGATTTGGATTTTATTTTGTAAATGGCTCGTTTTGCTTGTTCTCCTTTTAACTGCCTTGCCAATAACTTCTGTGGTTTGTCACCAAACTCAAAGCCTCGCTGTTTAAGTTTAAGTAGTATGTTGCCAATTTGTTCCCCTAGAATGGAGTTGTATTCGTATTTTAATTTGAGAATATTATTATAATCTGATTGGAGCAAAGAGTTTTTGTAAGCCTGTTCAGTCGCTAGTAATTCTTCCTCAATCTCTTCCAATCGACCTCGTTTAGCCCTTTTCAGAATTGTTTCATAAGAAATAATTTGTCCTCTGATATACACCTTAAGTGTTTCCCACAGTGTTGAGTAATTGACCTCGCCATTGTTGTTGGTCTGAAGGAACTGCGAGATGTGTGTCGTAATGTATTCTTTAAATGCCTGATCCTTGAGCAAAAAGGGATTAAAGCGCCAGTTATAGGGAGGGACAATTGAAGATTGAGATTGACAGGACTATGGTCAGATATTATTATGCTGTGATATTTGGTGTGGTCAATATTAGAGATTAATCTGGAGTCGACTAAAAAAGAATCCATCCGTGTATATGATCTGTGTACATGGGAATAAAAAGAATAATCACGGTCAGATGGGTGTTGTAGTCTCCAAATATCCACCACCTTCTTCGACTTCATCAAATTGTTAAGAGTTTGCACAGCAAGAATATTGGGTGGGGGGGCAGAGGAGAACCTATCTAAATACGGGTCCAGGTAGCTATTAAAGTCACCCCCGATCAATATGTGGCTGGAATCGTTATCTGGGATCAAGTCAAACACCTTACGGAAAAAAGCTGGATCGTCCGAGTTCGGCCCGTAAACGTTTACCAGTGTAATGGGAAGTAAATTGATATGCCAAGTTAAAATTATAAACCTGCCATTTGGATCAATTGTGGATGAGTGAAAACGAAAAGGCAGTCTTACGGAAGAGAATGACAACGCCTCTGGCTTTGTATGTAAAAGGTGCCTGATAGACCTGTAAAATCCAATTAGCCTTGAGTTTCCAGTACTGAGTGGCTTTAACGTGAGTTTCTTGTAAGAATATAATGTCAGATTTCAATGATTTCAAATGTGCGACAACTTTACCTCGCTTTATTGGGTGACCGAAACCGCGCACATTCCAAGAGACCAAGGACATTTAGTCAAGAGTATTATTCATTTGTGGTACCTTTTGCATTGTAATGAAACACAAACTTAGCATTCAGTCTGGCAGCCAGCAAAAACCAACAAAAAATAACATGAACAATTAACAAATTTGTGAACAAAACCCCCACCTATTGCTTCCCCAAATGAAGCAGAGTTGCCCTCATCCTAATCTGGGACCACCGAACAAAAGCGGAGAAAAACACCCCCAACTAACAGTCCCTCATTGGCACACATAATAAAGAACAAATTGAGGATAGAAAAAAGAACTACCATGATTAAAGTCTGCTCACAGCACGTTTAGACTCTCTTCATTTATGTTGTGAAAAATAGCCTTTCAAAGTTTTTGGTCTACAAAAGTCTTGGCTTCATCCGGGATGCTGAGTACTTTTACTTGCCCTTGGTGATGAACATGGCGCCTGGCCGGGAAACGTAGCAAATGTCGGACCTCCTTCTCCCTCAGCAGTTGCAGCACCTCACGGAAACTCCGCCATTGCTCCATAACCTCCGCAGTGTAATCGGAGAAGATTAAGATTCGATGACCTCTGTAATCCATCGAGAGTTACCTCCCGAGCCGCAGAATCTTTTCTTTGTCCTGTGCGAAATGCACTCGTGCAATGATTGTGCGGGGCCTTGAGCCTTTCGGTGGTTTAGGCTGTTGTGTGCGGTGCGCTCTATCGATAACGACCGGCTTGGTGAAGTTGTTATCCCCCAGCAGATTGGGGATCAGGTTAGTGACCAATTCAGTCAGCCTCCCTTTCTCCTCGCCTTCTGGGACGCCAACAATCTTTATGCTATTGCATCTGGATCTCCCTTGCAGATCTGAAAGTTTGGCCCACAGCCTTTATTTTCTTGCTGCAGCTCAGCGACTGAAGTTTCCACGGCGTGGATTCGCTGCTCGTGGCCGGCGGTCTGATTTTCGGTGCTCGACAGTCTCTCAGTGAGTGATTGCTGGATGGACAACAGACTCTGGAAACTGTGCTCAAACTTGTCAAACCGCTCGTTGAAGGACTGCAAGAGCTTGTTTGATATTTTCTGCCAAATAAGAGGAAGCTCGTCTTCCTCTTCGGCTGACGACATGCCTGGAGGGTTCTTGCTAGCTTGGTCCCGGCTAACAGCTACAGCATCGGGCAGCGGGCGAGCGGCTTCCTTCCCGCCTCGTGCTGTTTTACTGGGCATGTTCATGTTACACTTTTTGGTGGCATAAGAGAGAAGCAAACAATGGAGTTCTTGCAACAAAAATTGAGAGTCAAGTGTTCAAAAAGACAGTTTTAACTCGTAAAGTTTGGTGTGCCATGAGGAGCTCGAAAAACACGTCTATACTGCACGCATCACACTATTTGGATTTGGATTTGCATTTGGATTTTCAAACGACCTTTAACAAGGTGCCACACATGAGATGAGGCTGCGTAACAAGTTAAGAGCCCATGGTATAACAAGAAAGATACTAGCATGGATAAGGCAGTATCTTTATCAGACTGGCAGGAGACAAAGAGTGGAAATAAAGCGAGCCTTTCTGGTTGGCTGCCGGTGGCTCGTGGTGTTCCACAGAAATCTGTGTTGGAACCACTTTTTTTAAACTTCATACATCAATGACCTCCATGAAGGAATTGATGGCTGAAAAGTTTGCAGAAGAGATTTGCTAGTATTCTGCTCAGACTTAGGGGCCGGAGCCACAATGAGAGATTGTATAAATAGATTTTATTCACTGGAATGTATGAAATTAAGGGACAACCGGATGAAAGAGTTGAAGAACATAAGTGGTGTAGACAAAAAAAAAGACTGTTTTTTCCCCCAAGGAGAGAGTGCTGCAACAAGAGGGCATAGGTTTAAGATCAGAGCTGAGAGATTTATAAAGGACATCAGGGGCATCTTTTTCATGCAATGTGTGTACTCAGAATGAGCTAACCAGGATTGTGATTGAGAAGGGGCATTAGCATCATTTAAAAGCGTTGTGATAGATACATAGAAAGGAGAGATCTCGAGGGCCATAGGTCAAACAGAGACAGATAGGACTATCTTGGACAAGATGGGCCAAAAGGCCTGTTTCCCAGCTGTTCAACTATTCCCAGAAGTAGTTCAATGTTTGGCCAGAACTGGAGGTGTGTGGAGATCATGGGAGAGTTGAGGAAGCCTCAGAAGATCTTTTAACAGGCTAAACCCCTGAGACAGACACTCACTGTCCACCTTGATAAGGGACTCAGTTGGCCACAACATTGATTTGCTCAGAATGGGAATCAGGTTTATGATCACTGTGTGGCAGGGGTTCTTAATGATGGATTCCACCTTCTTGAAACACTGCTGAACCAAGGAGAGGACTGGTGTGTGTTCCCTCAATTTCCCATTCCTGAAGTCCACCATCATTTTCTTGGTCTTACTGATATGGAAGGTTACTCAATGAACTGTGGCAGGCTAACCTGTGTGTCTGTTATCTCTTCCTTCAAGCTGTCCGGCCTGCTCACGTGCTGCAAGATCATCCATTGCAGCAGGTTTGAAGGTGCCACCAGCAACCAGCTCCTGGATGAGATAGTGTCCTTCGTGAAAACTACGTTCGATAAACTGGTGCAGGACTCAGGTAATTGGAGACTGGAAATATATCAAAGTTCAAAGTCTTCACTCTGTCAATACAAAAGCTGTTCCATAAAGTTTCTCAGTAAAAGGGCCAACAATGACAGAGCACCCTGTCTGAACTTGATAGTTGGGTGAGTTCTAGAAATGGAGATCTGGGATGGAATTTGCAGTTGCTTGGAAACGTGGTGTTATGGTGTACATTTGTTAAGGTCAAACATTACAGTGAAATAACCACAAAGTTTGATGAGGAAAATGCAGGTATGTGCTATATAAAGGTAAAGTTATAGGTGAATTAAATCAAAGTAAATTTATTATCAAAGTACATATAAACACACCATGTACTACCTCGCACCTTCCCACTATCACCAACTCACAGGGAAGGGAGGCTTCTGTTAAGTAATAACACCCCCAGTGGCTGGTTATGGATGGGACTCTTACCAGCCCTAATCCCCTGGATACCCACCCACAGTTCACCTGCACATTCCCCATCCCTCCCCAACCGTCCTTGCCTAAAACCAATGTTACCTCCTGCTTGATGACAGCATTGAGAACAGGGAGTGGCCTGGATGGTGTTGACCTTGGTCCCTGATCTTGATCATTGCTGGGGTTAAAGGTCAGATGAATCCACCAAATTCAGGGTGGACTCTCCTGGAGCCTTTTTCAGCGATCCTTCCCGTCTCACGCATCCTGCTGTCTAAGGGGACAGACAAGTGTGAGGTAATGCATTTTGTAGTCCAAATTATGACAGAACTTACAGAGTAAATGGCACAGACCTCAGGAGTGTTGACGTACAGAGGGATGATGAGGTGCAAGTCCAGTGCTCCCTAACACAAGTGGAGAGGATGGTGAAGAAGTCATTTTGCTTGTCTTCATAGCCAAGGCATTGAGTGTAAGTACTGGCTGTCACGTTCCTAACTGGCTGTCCCACTACCTCACCCAGCATTCCTTTCTCTCTGAGGACCACCTTCCCTCACTCCATCTCCACCTGCTCTCGCGCACACACACACACACACACACACACACACACACACACACACACACACACACACACACACACACACCAACAGAGATACACACATACAGACACTCATTACACACAAAGCACACACAGTAATGTGTAAGAGGTTGCATCTGAGTCCCTGACTCTCCTCCCAACCCTGCCACATTTCACACCGTCTCTCCATCTCCAATTCACAGGGAAGGGAGGCTTCTGTAAGGCAGTAACACCCCAATCGCTGATTGTAAACCAGACTCTTATCAGCCCTAATCCCCTGGATACCCACCCACAGTTCACCTGCACAATCTCCATCTCTCCCCAACCATCCTTGCCTAACACCAATGTAGTTCCTGATACGTTTGTATCTACGACTTCAAAGAGTCTTTGAAGGAGATTGTCCTAAACCAAACGTGTCTGGTACCACACAGAACAGTAACCCCATTAACCGTTTCAGTGCCTTGTAATAACCGCAGATACTAACACTCCCATTACTTGCTGATATGTAGTGATAATGAAATAAGCTTTAAAATAGTTTCTCATTTTGTCTCTCTCTCTGTGACACACAGACACACACTTTCATCCCATTGCCCATCCTTCCTCTTCTTCCCCGACTCCCACTCTCTGTCCTCCCTCTCACACTCCCACTGTTTCTCCTCCCCACCCTCTTCCTCCTGCCCTCCCACCACAATGCCTGTAGTGACCCTCAATGTTGAGCAGGAGATAGACATGTACCACAGTAAATTGTGACAATGGTTTCGCTGGTGAGAACCTGAAGACAAAGTTCCTGCGACAGAGAAAGCTCACATTTGACCCAAAGAACATCCAGATGGGACCCTGGCTTAACTGAAAGAAGCTGCACGTGAAGGTAAGAGCAGGAAACGTTGAGCAGAATGGAAACAGTCCCTTCAGCCCATCGAGTAACACTGACCCATCACAGGAAGGACGTGGAGGCTTTAGAGAGGGTGCAGACGGGGTTCACTAGGACAGTGCCTGGATTAGAGGGCATGCACGATAAAGAGAAGTTGGGCGAACTTTGGGTGCTTTTTCCTGGACGCTGGAGGCTGGGGGGGGGGTCTGATATGTTTATAAAAGTATGAGAGGCTCAGATAGAGGAGGTAGCATTTAATTACTAGTTTAAATGATTCAGAGAGGCTTGCTGCACAGTGACATAGTGGTTAGCGTAACGCTTCACAACACTAGCTGTAAGATCAGGGTCCAATTTCCGCTGCTGTCTCTAAGGACTTTGTACATTCTCTCCATGACCACATGGATTTCCTCTGGATGCTCTTGTTTCCTCTCAAATTCCAAAGATATATGGCTTACGATTAGTAAATTGTGGGCACATAAACCAAATTATTGACACAAATGAGTAAATAAAATATGATTCAACATGCATGTCGAGTGCAGCACAAGTAAACAGTAAACTGGGGAGTAAACAGGAAATAGTTCACTGTCCTAGAGCTGAAATGTCGGTGGAGACAGGGGATTCAGTAGTCTCTCAGTTTGAGGGAAGAAGCTGGTATCCAGTCTGGCAGTCCTAGTCCTGGTGCGTCTGTACTTTCTTCCTGATGCTAGTGGGTTAGAGAGATTGTGGGATGGGTGGTAGAGATCCTCAACAATGTTTTGGTCCCTGTTCAGGCAGGAGTAAAGTACAGGGAGAAAGCAGTGAAGGGAGAAGGCTCAGAAGGAACTGGCAGGATCTGCAAAAGCACTGAAAACAGAGCCATCTTAGGGTACATGTTAATGGCAGGATTCTCAGCAGTGTGGAGAAACAGAGGGATCCTGGGGTGCACATTCATAGATCCCTCAAATGTACCACACAAGTTGATTTGGATGGTTAAGAAGGTATCTGGTGTGTTGGCCTTCATTAGTCAGAGGATTGAGTTCAAGATCAGTGAGGGAATGTTGCAGCTCTATAAAACCCTGGTTAGACCACACTTGAAATATTGTGTTCAGTTCTGATCACCTCATTATAGGAAGATTGTGGAAACTGTTCAGTGTTCTCAATACAAACTGGTAACTGTGTTGCTATTACTGTGACAGTGATTAGGGTTTTCCCAGTTGGTTAAGGACTGAATGGCTGAAGGGAAGTAGCTGTTCTTGAACCTGGTGGTGTGGGACTTCAGGCTTGTACACCTCCTGCCCGATGGTAGCTGCATGAAGATGGCACGGCCCGGATGCTGGGGACCTTTGATGATGTGTGTTGCCTTGTGTGTTGAAGAGAGACTGATGGTTGGGTGTGTCCGTTGGGGAAGGATGTAGAGTGATGTGGTGGAGAGCAATGAGACGTGGGGAGTAGACAAGGAGTAAAGAAGCTGTGGTGGGGGAGTGTGGACAGTCATTGGAGAAGGGTAATGGACGTAGTGGGGAGAGAGAGTTGAGGTGGGTGGACAGGGATGTTGGGGAGAGGCAACGCTTCTCATAACCAAGGGATGCTGGGTGTTTGAGTTACTGTGTGATGGCTCCTCTCTCACTCTATTCTAACCGCAGGATACCACCACATCCACCATCTGTCTGCAAACGGTGAACTCCTGCCCTCTGCCTTGCTCTTCACCCACATCATGATCGAATGAGTTCTCGTCGTCATCATCTCCTCCGCTGGGATTCCTGACTTACCAGGAGCTGGAACAGAGAACCACCTTGACCAGACGGAGATGGACAGAGGGACAGTGGGAATGGGTTGGGGTCAATTGAAAGAAAGAGGAGGGGGAGGGTGAAAGAGATATTGGGAGATGAGAGGGAAGGGGAGTGGGGGGGCTAGAGATTCATATATAGATGGGGGAGGTGTACATTATTTCTGGGGGGCAGGGGAGAAGGGAGTTTTCAATGCTGCTGCATGTCTTGGTCAAATGTACTTCCTGGCCTTTTCATTATCCACATCTATTCACGTTTAACACTGGTCAGAGGACAGAGAAGAGATTACTCACCAAGTCAGGAACTGATCGATTGCAAGCATTGTGAAAAACTCTCTACATGTTCAATAAAAATAATTTTACAACAGTCACCACCTGTTCTTGTCTTTTTGGGGAGACAGAGATAGGGAGATGAAAATGGAGAAGGGATTATTCTGGAATTGTGTAGAGCACTGTGTACATCATAGCTTGAGGACTGGACACTGTTCCAGTCAGCACATTACAAGGAAGAAGTGACTGCACTGAAAAATCCCATCAGACCTCTCCTCCGTACTAAGTGGCCATGCCTCTACTTTGAGAGCGAGCCCATTAGTCCTGGATTCCCATGATAGAAAATATCCTCTCAACATTCACTATCAAGGTCTTTACTCAGTCGATAGTTTTTTTTAAATGAGATCCCCGGTCACTCTTGGAGATTCCAGCAAGTAACAGCCCAGCGCCATCAATCGCTTCTCATACGATATGCCATTCATTACCAGAATCTTTCTGCTATCTTCTCCTTTGTCTTTTCTGCTTGTTATTTCCCCAAAATATTTTAACAGATTTGTCTGGCACCATTTTCCCCAAAGAAAAGCATGTTAATTTTGGCCTTTGTTATCATGTACCTCCAAGTATCCCGAAACCACATCCATAATCGTCTCCAATATCTTCCCAACCACTGAGGTCAGGTTTATTGACCTGCAACGCATATGAAAAGTATTCACCCACCTTAGAAGTTTTCATGTTTTATTGTTTTACAACATTGAATCACAGTGGATTTTATTTGGCTTTTTTGACACAGATCAATAGAAAAAGACTCTCACGTTAAAGGGAAAACAGATCTCAACAAAGTGATCTCAATTCATTACAAATATAAAACACAAAATACTTGATCACACAAGAATTCACCAACCACCCCCACACTTGATTTAATTTGCTAGTGCTACCGACAGGCAGGTCAGGAGCAAAACACAGGACTCAGAAATCTGCTCTTCTGGATTGTTTAATTCTTAGATTAAATTGTTTAATCGTTATTTTCTTGCTTTAATTACTTGCTCTATCCTATTAGTTTTTATACGCAAGTTTAATATGCTCGAATGAATTTTACATTGAGCTCAAAAAACTTCAGATTAAAACAACAGAAACCAACAGGCTGGAAAAATAGCTGAAAATTGGTTGTTGGAACTTAATGCAGACAAGTATGAGGTGTTGCACTTTGGGAGGACAAACCAGGGTAGGATAAACACAGATAATGGCCTGAGGAGTGCGGGTAAACAAAAGGATCTGTGAAAACAGATCCATAATTCCTGGGTGACATGACAGGTAGATTGGATATTAAGGAAAGCTTCTGGCATATTGGCCTTCATAAATCAGAGTCACCAGTACAGGAGTTGGTATATTATTTGGAAGTTGTTTGAGATTTTGCTGAAAGAATTTTGAGTATTGTGTATAGTTCTGTTCCTATACTCACAAGAAAGATATCAATAAAGTTTAAAGAGTACAGAGACATTTCACAGGGATGTTGCAAGGACTTGAGGGCATGATTTATGGGGAAGGGTTGAATGGGTTAGGACTTTATTCTTTGGAGCGGAGGAGAATGAGGGAAGATTTGTTAGAGGTATATCAAATAATTAGGGGTGTAGAGAGGGTAAGTGCAAGCAGGCTTTTTCCACTGAGGTTAGGTGAGATGAGAATTAGAAGTCATAGGTTAAGGATCAAAGGTGAAATATTTAAGGGGAACCTACAGGGCCATTCCTTCACTCAGTGGAGCAAGTGCGGAACGAGCTACCAGGGGAAGTGGTGAATATGGGTTTGATTACAACATTTAAGATAATTTTGGATAATACATGGATGGGAGTGGATGGAGGGTTATTGTTCAAATGGGACAAAGCAGAATAATAGTTTGACATGAACTATAAACTAAAACTTCATGTTACTTTTTCCAAACAGAATTTGCTACTAACACAATTAAAATCCTTTGCATGGTTGTCTGCATTTGAAGTGTTCATGTAGAGAACTGGAAATGCTTTATTGGAAGAAATGGGATTAGGAAATAAAATGGGAGAATTGACACAACATGGGAGATGGGAAGAAAGGCTGTTGTGTCAAGATAACAATATCAACTAATAATAATAATAAAGGCATCTGTTAGTCTTGCGAGACCATGGATCTGAGCCTGGAAAGTCTTCACTCTCCAGGGCGCAGGCCTGGGCAAGGTTGTATGGAAGACCAGCAGTTGCCCATGCTGCACGTCTCCCCTCTCCACGACACCAATGTTGGCCAAAGGAAGGGCATTAGGACCCATACAGCTTGGCACCAGTGTCGTCGAAGAACAATGTGTGATTAAGTGCCTTGCTCAAGGACATAACACATGTTGCCTCGGCTGGGGCTCAAACTCACGAACTTCAGGTTGCTAGTCCAATGCCTTAACCACTTGGCCACGAGCCCACCACAGTGTCAACTAACAATAACATTTCCTCAATAAATATGCAGGCATAAAGAATCCATCCTCAGTCAACTCTCAGTAAGGTAATGACAGACTTTTTATGACCATCGTCCTGTATGATTTGATTTCAAAAGGGCCAGGCATGAACGTTCCATCAGTGTGGATGTGACTGTTGTCATCAGTGGGAGGAGATGGTGTTCCAACCTGCACTCCAGATCGTTGAGCTTCTTAAAGGCATGAAACGCTCTGTTAGTGTTTACTGAGGGAGTTATGAGGTGTATATCACTGTGATATAGACACTGACAAGTTGTACGGACTGTAGCCATCAGCAGCAAAACACAGTGCAGTAGGAAAACAAAACTCAGCATCTGATTAGAAGGAAACAAGGAGGGAACCAGGCTTCACTCAGAGACCACACTTGCATTGAATTTTGGCAACTTGTGACACGAGTCCTGCAGTTAGTAGCACGACAAGCAGAGCCACTGCTTCAGGTCCAGCATCCCAGGTGTAATCCTGACCTTGGGTGTTGTCTGCCAGGAGTTTGCACACTTCTCCTGTGAATGCCCAGATAGTGGAGAGCACACCTGTGGCTGTCCCCCTCAGCAACAAATATCTTGTTCTGGATGCTGTTGAGGGGGATGACCCACGGTGACCGGGTCTATGGCACTGAGCCTGGCGCTGTTGTGCAGGAGAGAAGGAGGGAGAAGAGAAATGCGGTAGTCGTAGGGGATTCCATAGTCAGGGGAATGGACAGGAGATTCTGTGAGCCTGAACGAGATACCCGCATGGTGTGTTGCCTCCCAGGTGCCAGGGTATGGGATGTCTCGGATCAGGTCCTGTATATTCTGAAGGGGGAGGGTGAGCAACCAGTTGTCTTGGTGCATGTTGGTACCAATGACATAGATAGGACAAAGGAGGAGGTCCTGAAGAGAGATTTCCAGGAGTTAGGGAGGAAGCTGAGATGCAGGACCTCCAGGGTAGTAATCTCGGGATTGCTACCTGTGCCACGTGCTAGCGAGGGCAAGAATAGTAGGATCAGGCAGATGAATATGTGGCTGAGAGACTGGTGCAGGGGGCAGGGCTTCAGATTCTTGGATAATTGGGATCTCTTCTGGGGGAAGTATGACCTTTTCAAAAAGGACAGGTTACACCTGAACCCGAAGATGACCAATATCCTGGCAGGAAAGTTTAACAGAGCTGTTAGGGAGGGTTTAAACTAATTTGGCAGGGGGATGGGAACCGGAATGACAGAGCGGAAGAAGGGGAAAACAGAAATAAATCTAAGATAGTAGGCAGTAAAGATGTCAGGAAAGACAGGCAGGCGATGGGGCAAATTTGTAGCCATTGGGATGAGTTGCAGTGCAATAAAGTTGCAGTGAAATCAAAGCGAAAAGTACCAAATACTGGTCTTAAGGTGTTGTACTTAAATGCACGCAGCATAAGGAATAAGGTGGATGATCTTGTCGTATAGCTACAGATTGGCAAGTATGATATTGTGGCCATCACTGAGACGTGACTAAAGGATGCATGTCTCTGGAGCAGAACATCCAAGGATACAAGGTGTATCGGAAGGATAGGAAGGTAGGCAGGGGGGAGACGTGGCTTTATTGGTAAGAAATGACATTAAATCATTAGAAAGAGGTGATATAGGATCAGAAGGTGCAGAATCTTTATGGGTTGAGCTAAGAAATTGAAGGGGTAAAAGGATCCTGATGGCAGTTATTTATAGGCCTCCAAACAGCTGCAGGGATGTGGACTACAAATTACAACAGGAAATAGCAAAGGCTTGTCAGAAGGGCAGTGTTATGATAAGTGTGGGTGATTTTAACATGCGAGTGGATTGGGAAAATCAGGTTGGCACTGGATCTCAAGAGAGAGAATTTGTAGAATGTCTGCGAGATGGCTTTTTAGAACAGCTTGTTGTTGAGCCCACTGGGGATCAGCTGTACTCGACTGGGTATTGTGAAATGAACTGGAGGTGATTAGAGAGATTGAGGTGAAGGAACCCTTAGGAGGCAGTGATCATAACATGATTGAGTTCACTGTGAAATTTGAAAAAGAGAAGCCGAAATCTGATGTGTCAGTATTTCGATGGAGTAAAGGAAATTACGGTGGCATGAGAGAGGAACTGGCCAAAGTTGACTGGAAAGGGACACTGGCGGGAAAGACGGCAGAGCAGCAGTGGCTGGAGTTTATGCGAGAAGTGACGAAGGTGCAAGACAGGTATATTCCAAAAAAGAAGAAATTTTCAAATAGAAAAAGGATGCAACCGTGGTTGACAGGAGAAGTCAAAGCCAAAGTTAAAGCAAAGGAGAGGGCATACCAGGAAGCAAAAATTAGTGGGAAGACGGAGGATTGGGAAGTTTTTAAAACCTTACAAAAGGAAACCAAGAAGGTCATTAAGAGGGAAAAGATTAACTATGAAAGGAAGCTAGCAAATAATATCAAAGAGGATACTAAAAGCTTTTTCAAGTATACAAAGAGTAAAAGACAGGTGAGAATAGATATAGGGCCGATAGAAAATGATGCTGCAGAAATTGTAATAGGAGATAAGGAGATGGCGGAGGAACTGAATGAGTATTTTGCATCAGTCTTCACTGAGGAAGACATCAGCAGTATACCGGAGACTCAAGGGTGGCAGGGAAGAGAAGTGTGCGCAGTCACAATTACGATAGAGAAAGTACTCAGGAAGCTGAATAGTCTACAGGTAGATAAATCTCCTGGACCAGATAGAATGCACCCGCGTGTTCTGAAGGAAGTAGCTATGGAGATTGCGAAGGCATTAGCGATGATCTTTCAAAAGTCGATAGATTCTGGCATGGTTCCGGAGGACTGCAAGATTGAAAATGTCACTCCGCTATTTAAGAAGGGGGCAAGGAAGCAAAAAGGGAATTATAGACCTGTTAGCTTGACATCAAGTGGCTGGGAGGTTGTTGGAGTCAATTGTCAAGGATGAGGTTACAGAGTACCTGGAGGCATATGACAAGATAGGCAGAACTCAGCATGGATTCGTTAAAGGAAAATCCTGCCTGTCAAACCTATTACAATTTTTTGAGGAAATTACCAGTTGTCTAGACAAGGGAGAGGCAGTGGATGTTGTATATTTGGATTTTCAGAAGGCCTTTGACAAGGTGCCACACATGAGGCTACTTAACAAGATAAGAGCCCATGGAATTACGGGAATGTTACATACATGGATAGAGTGTTGGCTGATTGGCAGGACACAGAGAGTGGGAATAAAGGGATCCTATTCTGGTTGGCTGCCGGTTACCAGTAGTGTTCCACAGGGGTCCGTGTTGGGGCTGCTTCCTTTTACATTGTACATCAACGATTTGGATTATGGAATAGATGGCTTTGTGGCTAAGTTTGCTGACGATACGAAGATAGGTGGAGGGATCGGTAGTGCTGAGGAAACGGAGAGTCTGCAGAGAGACTTGGATAGATTGGAAGAATGGGCAGAGAAGTGGCAAATGAAGTACAATGTTGGAAAGTGTATGATTATGCACTTTGGCAGAAATAATAAACGGGCAGACTATTATTTAAATGGGGAAAGAATTCAAAGTTCAGAGATGCAATGGGACCTGGGAGTCCTCGTACAGGATACCCTTAAGGTTAACCTCCTGGTTGAGTCAGTAGTGAAGAAGGCGAATGCAATGCTGGCATTCATTTCTAGAGGAATAGAGTATAGGAGCAGGGATGTGATGTTGAGGCTCTATAAGGCGCTGGTGAGACCTCACTTGGAGTACTGTCGGCAGCTTTGGTCTCCTTATTTAAGAAAGGATGTGCTGACTTTGGAGAGGGTACAGAGAAGATTCACTAGAAAGATTCCGGGAATGAGAGGGTTAACATATGAGGAACATTTGTCCGCTCTTGGCCTGTATTCCTTGGAGTTTAGAAGAATGAGGGGAGACCTCACAGAAACATTTCAAATGTTGAAAGGCATGGACAGAGTGGATGTGGCAAAGTTGTTTCCCATGATGGGGGAGTCTAGTACGAGAGGGCATGACTTAAGGATTGAAGGGTGCCCATTCAGAACAGAAATGCGAAGAAATTTTTTGAGTCAGAGGGTGGTGAATCTATAGAATTTGTTGCCACGGACGGCAGTGGAGGCCAAGTCATTGGGTGTATTTAAGCCAGAGATTGATAGGTATCTGAGTAGCCAGGGCATCAAAGGTTATGGTGAGGAGGCGGAGGAGTGGGACTAAATGGGAGAACGGATCAGCTCATGATAAAATGGCGGAGCAGACTCGATGGGCCGAATAGCCGACTTCTGCTCCTTTGTCTTATGGTCTTATGGTTTCCCACCGTGTCCCAAAAACACAGGGTAAGTTAGCTGGATTCTGTTAGTCATCTGCAGTGTGGGTGGGTGGTGGGAGATTTGACAAGAGCTCGTGGGCGAGGAAATATTTAATTTTAATTATTTTTTATTTAGAGGGGTAAGTATATTGATAGGATTTTTCTGAGACCTGGTAAAAACCCAATGGCTGAATATCCTCTTGTTGTATATCATAGATATGAGAATTTACTTAAAGCACAATTGTCCTGAATTATTGGGTCAGTTTCTATTCAAGCCATCAACAGTTGGACTTTAGAAGCACTGAACAAAGTGTTTCCAAATATTTCTATGGAAATAGTGACTTTATTTGTAAGAATATGTAATCCTTGATACTGTCAGTAGAGCAATATACAAAAGTAAGGTTTCATTAAACCTTTAATGGCTCTGTGGTTAAGAAGGCAGATGGTGCATTGGCCTTCATCAATCGTGGGATTGAGTTTAAGAGTCGAGAGGTAATGTTGCAGCGATATAGGACCCTGGTCAGACCCCACGTGGAGTATTGTGATCAATTCTGGTCGTCTACAGGAAGGACGTGGAAACCATCGAAAGGGTGCAGAGGAGATTTTCAAAGATGTTGCCTGGATTGGGGAGCATGACTTATGAGAATAGATTGAGTGAACTCGGCCTTTTCTCCTTGGAGTGATAGAGGATGAGAGGTGACTAGATAGAGGTGTACAAGGTAATGAGAGGCATTGATCCTGTGGATAGTCAGAGGCTTTTCCCCAGGGCTGAAGTGGCTAGCATGAGAGGGCATTGTTTTAAGGTGCTTGGAAGTAAGTACAGATGAGATGTCAGGGGTAAGTTGCTTTGTTTTGTTTTGTTTTGTTTTATTTTGACACAGAGAGTGGTGAGTGCATGGGATGGGCTGCCAGCAGTGTTGGTGGAGGCGGAAATGATAGGGTCTTTTAAGAGACTCCTGGATGGGTACATGGAGCTTAGAAAAATAGTGGGCTATGGCTAGAGCTTTGGTAGTTCTAAGGTACGGTCATGTTCGACACAGCTTTGTGGACGGAAGGACCTGTATTGTGCTGTATGTTTTCTATGTTTCTATGTTTTTCAAATGCTGGTCAAGCTTCAGCTGGAGTATGCTGTTCATTCAAGTGTCACACTGGGCTAGACTTGGATAGTGTCAAGGTGAAAGACTTGAGTTATTTGTGTAGATTGGAGAAGCTCAGGTTGTTTTCTTCGAACACAGAACAGCACAACACTGGACAGGCCATTTCACCCACGATGTTGTGCCAATCAATGCCAATTAATGCTAAACATCCTCTGTTCCTCATCCACATCTCCTTAATTCCCTCATTCGCGTGTCTATTTAAAGTCTCTTACTCAACCAGACGGCTTCATTTCACTGCTACTCCTGATAGTCTACTCCAGGTACCTACCACTCTCTTTGTTTAAAATAAAACGGCCCTCCCATCCCCCTAAATCTCCCCATCTCCTCAAACCATAAAGGCATGTCCTCTGGTGTTTGACATTTCCACCCTGGAGAAAAGATTCTGACTGTCTACACTATCTATGTGTCTCTGAATTATAAAAACCTCTGTCAAGTCTCACCTGTTCCTCCGATGCTTAGAGAGAACAACCCAAGTTTGTCCAACCTTTCCTTGTAGTTTATACACTCTAATGCAGTCAGCATCCTGATAAACCTCTTCTGCACCCTCTCCAATCCTTCCATAATGGATCAACCAGAACTGCACGCAGTATTCCAAGTGCGATCTCACTGAAGTTTTGTACAGCTGCAGAAATACTTCCTCAGTCTTATACTCAATGTCCCTCCCAATGAAAGCAAGTGTACCATGTGCTGCCTTTACCACCTTAGCCACCTTCAGTGAACTATGGACCTGAACCCCAAGGTACCGCTGTATCTCATTGCTATTAAAGAGTCTACCATTATAGTAAAAGAGAAATTATACTTTCTCCTTTCATGTGACCTCCCAAAGAGCAACATCTCACACTGCCCAGTTTGTATATGTCACCTTGAGATTCATTTTCTTGCAGGCATTTACAGGAAAATAAAGAAATACAATAGAATCTATTTAAAACTATAAATAGCAAACACTGATAAACAACCTATGTGCAAAAGACGATGAATCAGGCAAACAATAAAACTGTTGTAACCTATGCAGGTTCCAGGAAGCGGCTGGTTATCCCACGCTGGCAGCACAGAGCTGAGAAAGCCGCCGTTCTCCGGCCTCATAAGTCTGGTGTTTCCCCCTACGGTGCCGCCAAATCTGTGAGATTGGGATGTCTCTCCCACCCAAGAACATAGAGCATAGGCCATAGAGCATACACCATAGACCATAGAGCATATACCATAGGCCATAGAGCATACACCACAGACCATAGAGCATACACCATAGGCCATAGAGCATACACCATAGACCACAGAGCATACCCCATAGACCATAGAGCATACACCATAGGCCATAGAGCATACACCATAGGCCATAGAGCCTACACCACAGGCCATTGAGCATACACCACAGGCCATAGAGCTTACACCATAGGCCATAGAGCATATCCATATATCATAGAGGATAAACCATGGAGCATAGATCATAGACCATAGTTCCTGGACCCAAGACCAGAGAGCTTACACTAGACACTGTAGTCTATAGGCCATAGAAAATAGGCCACAGAACATAGAGCATAGAGTATAGATCAGATACATTTGATCAATCACTATAGACCATAGAACATAGAGTACAGACCATAGTGAATGAAGCATATAACAGAGCATACAGCATTAACCATAGAGCATAGGGATAGATCACAGACCACAGATAATAGAACATAAAGCATAGACTATAGAGCATTGAGCATAGAACAATTGTAGAGAATAAACCAGAGCATAGATCATAGTTGCTAGACAGTAGACCATTGAGCTAAGACCAGAGACCATAGCCTATATAGACCATAGTCCATAGACCACAGACCAAAGAGCATAGATGCCAGAACATAAAGCATAGAGTATAGACCATAGATCAGAGACCGTAGAGCATAGATCAGGGATGATTAGAGCATACACCATAGAACACAGAACATAGAACATAGTCTATAGATCATAGACCTATGATCATATTAGAGCTTTGAGCATAGACCATGAAGAGTACACCATAGAGCCTAGAGGATAGGACATAGACCATAGATCCTATGGCATAGACCATTGACCATAAAGATTTGACCAGAGACCATAGACCACAGACCATAAACCCTAGAGCAGTGGTGGCCAACCTTTTACATTCCATGTGGCAATTTTTTCACGCACGAGTTCAGAGGCGCCATACAACTCTTGTACCCCCATTCAATTCTTGTAAAAATATGTTAAAATAGACATACTCAGCATTTTACATGATATATTGATTTAATATAAAAACAATATAAACATTACTCACCTTATTGAGACTTTTAACAATATATTTTGTCTTCTTTTGACTTCTACCTTTTTCTTAATCACATATTCTTTCTGTAACTCAGACCAAAGCACTGGTTTCAGTTTTCCTTCTATTTCAGTCTGATGTTGTGTTTTATAGAGTCTATTAAGATCATGTCTTCTATTATGTGAGAAAGTGTTTTCACAAACAATGCACAACGGTTTTCCTGACGGACCCACTATAAATAAGAACTCATTTTCCCAATGTTCATTGAATTCACGCTTCCTATCACTTTCTGATTTTCCTTTGCTCATTTTCTTTTACACTGTGATGGGTAACTGAATATAAAAACAAGGCTTAATTTTCGAGAAAGTACAAAACTTAAAATGTTCACAAAGGACGAACAAAGCACAACTCCGTAGCACACGAGTGTCAATTGTAAACTGACTGGCAAAAACCTGCGACGCACTGCTGGTGCAGACGCCTGGTGCCTCAGGATCAAACAAGTATCAAACGTGTATTGAGCAGTTATGGAATGACTGCAGAACAAAAGTCCTTCTTTCCTAGTTTGACTCATTGAACATTTTTAAAAATTGAAAACAGATTAATGCAATGCGAAAGAAGATAACATTCGCCAAAAGGCGTGCACGAAATAATAAAATCGCTAAAAATAATTGCTAAGTTTTAGATTTATTCTCAGTAAAACCCATTTCTAGCTCTAAGCTACTTGAATTCCTGTTATAAATGTTTTTTCTACAGAACGGTTTTTGGTTAATACTTTTTGCATGAGTAGGCTCACTTCTTTATTATTATCGCTAGGGTGCAATGCGCCACTTCTAATCATCCAATGTGTTGGCACGTGGCCAAGTGGTTAAGCTGTTTGTCTAGTGATCTGAAGGTTGCTAGTTCAAGCTTTGACTGAGGCAACGTGTTGTGCCCTTGAGCAAGGCACTTAACCACACATTGCTCTGCGACGACACTGGTGCCAAGCAGTATGGGTCCTAATGCCCTTCCCTTGGACAACATCGGTGGCATGGAGAGGGAAGACTTGCAGCATGGGCAACTGCCGGTCTTCCATACAACTTTGCCCAGGCCTGCGCCCTGGAAACCTTCCAAGGCGCAAATCCATGGTCTCACGAGACTAACAGATGCCTAGAATTATCCAATGCACCACTTTTGGCGCATGCGCCATAGGTTGGCCATCCCTGCCCTAGACCATACACCATAGACCATGGAGTATAGACTATAGATCACAGAGCAGAGGCCATAGAGCATAGATGATAGATAATAGACTATAAGGTACAGACTATAGATCATAGAGCACAGATCTCAAACCACAGACCACAGAGCTTAGAGCATAGACCATAACTAGTAGACCATAGAGCATAGAGTTTAGATCATAGACCATAGAGACCATAGAGCATAGAACACAGAGCATAGATAATAGATCAGACTACAGTACCTGGAAAATAGGGCACAGACCATGGAGTATACAGCGTAGACCATAGACCATATAGCTTACACCATTGAACATATACCATTGATCATTGACCATAGACCATATACTACAGGGCATAGACCATAGCGTATACACCATAGATGATACAGCATTGATCAGAGACCATCAGATCATACACCAGAGACAATAGACTGTAGACCATAAGAGTTTATTATCAAAGTTGATTGTGAAAGTTTTTTCAAGTATGTTAAAAATAAAAGAGAAATGAGAGTGGATATAGTACCACTAGAAAATGAGGCAGCAGAAAAACTAACAGAGACAAGGAGATGGCAGATGAACTAAATGTATATTTGCATCAGGCTTCGCTTGGAAGACACTAGCAGTATGCCTGATGTTGTAGTCTGTGAAGTAGCAGTAGAGATTGTGGTGGCATCAGAAATGAACTTTCAAGAATAATTGGATTCTGGCATGGTGCCAGATGACTGAAAAATTATATACATCTCTCCACTCTTTCAGAAAGGAGGAAGGCAGCAGAAAGGAAATTATAGACAAGTTAGCCTGACCACAGGAAGATGTTAGAGTCAATTTTTAAGGATGAGGTGATGGAATACTTGGTGACACTGGACAAGATTGGACAAGGTCACCATGGTTTCCTTCAAGGAAGGTCCTGCCTGACGGACATGTTGGAATACTTTGAGGAGATTACAAGTAGGATAGATAAAAGGAATGCAGTGGATGTTGTATATTTGGACTTTCTGAAGGCCTTTGACAAGCTACCACATATGAGGCTGCTTACCAAGTTAAGAGCCCATGGTATTACAGGGAAGTTACTAACATGATTAGAGTATTGGCTGATTGGTAGGAGGCAGTGAGTGAGAATAAAAGGATCCTTGTCTGGTTGGCTGCCAGTGACTAGTGGTGTTCCGTAGGGGTCAGTGTTGGGACCGCTTCTTTTTATGTTGTATATAAATGATTTAGATATGGAATAGATGGCTTTGTTGCCAAGGTTGCAGATGATACGAAGATTGGTGGAGGGGCAGGTACTGTTAAGGAAACAGGTAGAATGCAGAAGGACTTAGACAGATTCAGAGAATGGGCAAGAAAGTGGCAAGTGAAATACAATGTTGGAAAATGCATAGTCATACACTTTGGTAGTAGAAATAAATGTGTGGATTATTTTCAAAACGGGGAGAAAATCCAAAAATCTGAGATGCAAAGGGACTTGGGAGTCCTTGTGCAGAACACCCTACAGGTTAACTTGCAGGCTGAGTTGGTGGTGAGGAAGGTAAATGTAATGTTAGCATTCATTTCAAGAGGTCCAGAATACAAGAGCACGGATGTGATGCTGAGGCTTTATAAGGCACTGGTGAGGCCTCACCTTGAGTGTAGTGAACAGTTTTGGGCCCCTCCTCTTAGAAAAGATGTGCTGGCATTGGAGACGGTCCAGAGGAGTTTCACAAGAATGATTCTAGGAATGAAAGGTTTATCATACAAGGAATGTTTGTTGGCTCTGAGTCTGTACTCAGTGGAATACAAAAGGATGACGGGGGATCCCATTAAAATCTTTCGAATGTTGATAAGCCTATACAGAGTAGATGAGGAATTACGGTATTGCTTTGCACTGTTGTAACTATATGTTATAATTATGTGGTTTTTGTCAGTTTTTTTAGTCTTGGTTTGTCTTGTGTTTCTGTGATATCATTCTAGAGGAACATTGTATCATTTCTTAATGCATGCATTACTAAATGACAATAAAAGAGGACTGCGTGTCCTCATAATCTAAAAAAAAGCTCAAAAGAATCTAATCTAAATCTAAAGAAAAGAAGTTTCCCGTGGTGGGAGAGTCTAGGGCAAGAGGGCACAGCTGCATAGAGAGGTGCCCTTTCAAAACTGAGATGTAGAGTAAGTTTTTTTCAGCCAAAAGTTGGTGAACTTGTGGAATTTGTTGTCACATGCAGCTGTGGAGGCCAGGTCGGTTGGTGTATCTAAGGCAGAAATTAATCAGTTCTTGATTGAACAAAGGTTACGGGGAGAAGGCCAGCAACTGGGGTTGAGGAGGAGAAAAGAAAAGGACCAGCCAGATTGAGAGGCCAGGCAGACTCGATGGGGCAGATGGCCTAATTCTGCTCCTACATTTTATGGTGCTCGTCTTACGGACCCCGTGATATTTGACCTGACTGACGCCAGAACATCTTTCTAGAAGGTGAACCTTTGTAAGGCGTCATTCCCCGATGGTGCACCTGGTAGGGCTCTGAAAACCTCTGCAGAATACAGGTGGAAATGTTCAAGGATACCTTCAATCTCTCGCTGTTGCAGTCACGGTCCCCTGATTTCCTCATTCGGAGACCACAGTTGTGAGGATCTAAATAACATCTCCTCGTCACTGACATTCAACACAGACACACCTTAATGATATGTGCTTACTCTATCTACAGCCATGATTGTGACTTGGCACAGCACAAACACTGTCTATGAATTCACTGATAGAACAACTATTAGCAGAATCTCAGAGGGTGATCAGGAAACGTACAGGAGAGAGATGGATCATAAACGCGAGAAATCTGCAGATGCTGCAAGTGCAAAGGAACACACACAAAATGCTGGAGGAGCTCAGTAGGTCAGACAGTATCTACGGAAAAGAATAAAGAGTCGACGTTTCGGGATGAGACACTTCTTCAGGACTCTTCTTCAGAAATCGATTGGTTGGTTGCTTGGTCTTGCAACGACAGCCTCACAGATAATGTCAGTAATAACAAGGAATTGATTGTGGTTCTCAGAAAGGGGAAGTCAGGAGAACACACAACAGTCCACATCAAGGGGTCTCTGGTGGAAAGGGTGAACAGCTTCAAGTTGACGGGCAACAATATCTCAAGAATCTATCCTGGGCCCAACATATTGATGCAATTATGAAGAAGGCACACCAGATCTCTTCGTCCTCCTCCTCCTCATTCTTGCTGGTCTGTCAGCATGACATCAAACCATGGATGTCCTTTATCCCAAGTCCAAGTCACTGGCCTTTGAATGCAAAGTGGAGGCTGAGACTCCAGCCTGAGCTCTAACTGCCTCTCATCCCTGTCTGAACCATCCCAATGAACCTAAAAATGTAACAAAATCTGACAATGACCTCAATGGAGTTGGCAGCTCAGTGCCATCTTATCAATCTTTTTATTAATTTCAACATCATACGCATTTTAAAAATTAAGTACAAAGCGATTGGGATTGTACTAATTAATACTAATTATGTTATACAAGTAACACCTAATTAGTAAACCTCCCAAAATCTCACAAATTAGCAATGGAATATATAAAAAGTATACATGAAAATACAAAAATATCATAAAGAAACAGAAATATATGTATATATATCCCATTATTAAAAAAACTAATCTACCCAAACTAAAAGAAAACTGAGGAAAAGATAAAGAAAAGACAGGGTTATTATGATACCTCAGATAGAACTAGTAGTGTCACCACTTCCGCTCCTCTCCCCAAAGATTGAAATCACAAAATAGATTTGGAAAGGGTCTAATTACATCATGTGGAAATGTTGAATAAATGGTCTCCAAGTCTCATCAAATTTAATAGATCGGTCCATAAATGACACTTCTAATTTTTTTTCTAGATTTAAACAAGATACAGTTTGAGAAAACCAATGAAATGTGGTAGGAGGACTAATCTCTTTCCAATTCAATAGTATAGATCTTCTCGCCATTAGAGTAACAAAAGCAATCATCCGACAGGCTGGAGAGGTCAAATGATGTTTTTCTATCATTGGTAAACCAAAGATGGCAGTAATAGGATGAGGTTGTAAATCAATATTCAAGACAGTTGAAATAATATCAAAAATATCATCCCAATATTTTTTCAATAAAGGGCAAGACCAAAACATATGAGTTAATGAGGCTATCTCAGAATGACATCTATCACATACAGGGTTTATATGAGAGTAATGTGCTAATTTATCCTTAGACATATGAGCCCTGTGTACAACTTTAAACTGTATCAACGCATGTTTAGCACATATAGAGGAAGAGTTAACTAGTTGTAAAATTTTTTGCCATTTCTCAGTAGATAAGGTAAGCTTAACTTCCCTTTCCCAGTCATTCTTAATTGTATTCAAAACATCTGGATTTATTTTCATCATATTATAAATAATTGCTATTGAACCTTTCTGAAAGAGATTTAAATCCAAAATTTTTTCCATTATATCAGTAGAATATAAAATCGGAAAGGTAGTAAGAACAGTATTTAAAAAAGTTTCTAATCTGTAAATATCTGAAAAAATGGGATGTAGGTAAATTATATTTATTAGATAATTGTTCAAAAGACATAAAATAAATCAGAAAAACATATTATACCTTTTGTTTTCCAGACCAGATGGGCTTGATCCAATAAAGAGGGATGAAGAAGAAAGTTGGATACAATAGGGCTTGCTAAAATAAATTGATTCAATCCAAAAAAATTTCAAAACTGAAACCATATTCAAAGAGTATATTTAACTATTGGGTTATCCATTTGTTTGTCCAGTTTAGAAAAGTCGAAAGGAAGCGGGGTCCCTAAAATAGAACCCAACGAAAATCCTGAAACAGAATTACATTCAAGATTAACCCATTGTGGACTTGAAACTGTGTCCCAATTCCATGTCCAAAATTTTAAATAACGAATATTAATCGCCCAGTAGTAGAACCTAAGGTTTGGCAATTCTAACCCACCCTCCTTTTTGGGCTTCTGTAAGTATCTTTTACCTAGTCAAGGATTTTTATTCTGCCATATGCATGAGGACATTTTTGAATCAACATTATCAAAAAAAGATTTTGGAATAAGAATTGGCAGTGCTTGAAATAAATATGGAAACTTAGGTAAAATAATCTTAACAGCGTTGATCCAACCAATTAATGACAAAAACATTGTTTACTAAATGGTCACCAAGCCTTTAATCTGATCAAGTAAGGGTAAAAAATTAACCTTTAATAAATCCTTATGCTTCTTAGTAATTTTAACTCCTAAATAGGTAAAGTGATCAGTAACTAATCTAAATGGCAAACATTTATAATTTGGAACCATCATATTTAATGGAAAAAGTTCACTCTTATTAAGATTCAGTTTGTAACCAGAAAATTTACTAAACTTATCCAACAAGGATAGAGTGGCAGGAATGGATTTTTCTGGGTCAGAAATATACAATAGTAAATCATCTGCATATAATGATAACTTATGTATCTCTTTCTCACGAGCAGTACCAAAAATATTTGGTGAATCTCGAATAGCAATTGCTAAAGGTTCTAAAACAATATCAAATAATAAAGGACTTAAAGGACAAACCTGCCTAGTACCACGAAATACTCGAAAAAATGGGGATCTTTGATTATTAGTCAAAACCGAACCTAAAGGAGTATGATATATCAGCTTAATCCAGGATATAAATATCGGACTAAAATTAAACTTCTCAAGCGTACTAAATAAATATGGCCATTTAACGCTGTCAAAAGCTTTCTCAGCATCTAATGAAATAACACATTCTGCAGTTCTCAGTGAAGGAGTATAAACAGTATCCATTAATCTCCTAATATTAAAAGATGAATAACGATTTTTAATAAATCCAGTTTGATCCGCAGAAATAACCTGAGGTAATACCTTTTCTAACCTAGATGCTAATATTTTAGAAAAAATTTTTGAATCAACATTCAATAAGGATATCGGTCTATATGATGCACATTCAGTAGGATCCTTTTTTTTAATTAAGGAAATAGAGGCTCTGTAAAATGATTGTGCTAATTTACCTATAATAATTGCATTTTTAAAAACTCTGCACAACTGGGGAGAAAGAATAGAAGAAAAAAAACTTTAAAAATCCTGCTGTATAGCCATCTAGGCTGGGTAATTTGCCAGAATTCGATGAAGAAATAGCACCCATTATTTCTTCATCCGTAATAGGTGTTTCTAAATTTAGACGTTCTTCGGGTGTTAATTTCGGAAAGTTCAATTTCCTTAAAAAGTCATGCATCTCCCTAGGATCATGAGGAAATTCTGACTGATATGAAGATATATAAAATTCTTGAAAAGATTTATTAATCTCATCATGATCAACTGTTAAAGTATCATTAGGCTTACAAATCTTAATAATTTGACGTTTAAGTGAAGCCATTTTTAATTGATTGGCTAATAATTTACCAGATTTATCACTATGTATATAAAACTCACTTCTTGTTTTGATTAGTTGGTTTTCTATTGACAATGTTAAGAATAAACTATGCTCCATTTGAAGTTCAACTCTCTGTTTGTAAAGTTCCTCATTTGGAGCAGTGGCATATTGTTTATCAATGTCTTTAATCTTATCAATCAACACAAGTATTTCATTCTTAGTGCATTTTTTCAATCCAGCCGGGTAGGAAATGATCTGACCACGGATATAGGCTTTAAAAGTGTCCCATATAACCCCACTGTGAATTTCATCCGTAGCACTAGTTAAAAAAAGTCAATCTGATCCTTGATAAATTTTACAAAATCTGAGTCTTGAAGTATATTGGAATTAAAAGACCATTGTCTGGTATTAGAAGGTATATCCCGTAACTTGATAGAGAGATTCAATGGTGCATGATCAGAGATGGCATTGATGTCATAGTTACACTCAATTACAGATGGAATTAAACGAGAGTCTACTAAAAAAATAGTCAATCCTAGAATAAGTATGATGTACATGTGAAAAGAAAGAAAATTCTTATCCTTAGGATGTAGAAATCTCCAGATTTCGGAGATTCCAGAATCAATCAAAAATGAATTGATAAGAATGGCCGACTCATTCGGTAGTGCCTGAGTAGGTACAAATTTATCCATCGAAGGATTTAAGCAGCAATTAAAGTCACCCCCCATTATCAACATGTAATCACTTAAATTAGGAAAGGAGAGTGTGAAGGTCATGAAGGGGAAGAGGAAGGGAGGGAGGGGATAGGCAAGTGGAGAATGAAAAAGGGGCAAGCAGTAGAAAATTCGGAAGGCAGGGGATGGATGTCTTGGGTGGGAAAAAGGTGTTAATGTGCAAGAGAGAGAAGTTGCAAGAAATAAGATAGAATACTAAACCACAGTAAAGGCACATTGGACCACAATGTTGTGCTACATGTAACTTACTCCAATATCAAGTGTCAGAAAAATTTCACTCCCAGATGAACTCAATGTCTTCTATGCTCACTTTGACTGAGAGAACATGGAGGCATCAATTTGAGTTCCCTCAGCCCCTGACAACCAATGATTTGAGCCTCTGAGGCTGACGTGACAACACCTTTCAGGAGGGTGAAGCCACGAGAAACATCCAGCCCAGACAGTGTTCTTGGCTGAATATTAAAGACCTGTGCTCATCAACTGGCTAGAGTATTTACTGTTACCTTTAATAGCCGTCTGAGCACCCACCTGCCTCAAGCAGGCATCGGTCATATCGGTGTCCAAGAAGAACGAGGAACCTGATTCAATAAATATCATTCAGTCTCCCTTACCTCCACTGGTGTTGGAACATATCAACTCCTGTCTGAGGTGTGACTTGCATCCACTCCAGTCTGCCCCCCATCACAACAGGTCAAAGCAGATGCTGTTTCATTGGCTCTTCACTCAGCCTGAGAACATCTGGACTGGGAAGATGCACACAGCAGGATGCTCTTCATTGACTACAGCTCAGTGTTCAACACTATCATTGCATCAAAATTAATCAATAAACCTCAACCTCCTTGTGGAAATGGGTCCACAATTTCCTCACTAATAGACCCCAGTCAGTTCAGAATGGCAACAGCATCCCTTCCACAATCGCCATCAGCACAGGTGCACCACGAGGCAGTGTGCTTCATCCCCTGCTTTACTTGCTTTATACTTATGACTGTGAGGCCAAGGATCGCTCCAATACTGTATTCCAGTTTGCAGACAACACCGCTGTTGTTGGCTGAATCAAGATTGGTGGCAAATCAACATACATGGAAATTGAAAATCTAGATAAATGATGCCACAACAATGACTTCTCACTCAACATCAGCAAAACCAAAGAGTTGTTCCTTTGACTGCAGGAGGAAAAAAAACTGGTAGTCCTTGAACTAGTCCTCACTGTGGGATGGGAGGCATTATCATTTCAGAGAATCTGTCCTGGAATGAGCACATAGAAACCATAGAAAAACTACAGCACAGAAACAGGCCGTTTGGCCCTTCTTGGCTGTGCCAAACTATTTTCTGCCTAGTCCCACTGACCTGCACACAGACCATGTCCCTCCATACACCTCCCATCCATGTATCTGTCCAATTTATTCTTAAATGTTAAAAAAAGAACCCGCATTTACCACCTCGTCTGGCAGCTCATTCCACACTCCCACCACTCTCTGCGTGAAGAAGCCCCCCCTAATGTTCCCTTTAAACTTTTCCCCCCTCACCCTTAACCCATGTCCTCTGTTTTTTTTTTCTCCCCTTGCCTCAGTGGAAAAAGCCTGCTTGCATTCACTCTATCTATACCCATCATAATTTTACATACCTCTATCAAATCTCCCCTCATTCTTCTACACTCCAGGGAATAAAGTCCTAACCTATTCAACCTTTCTCTGTAACTCAGTTTCTCAAGTCCCGGCAACATCCTTGTAAACCTTCTCTGCACTCCTTCAACCTTATTTATATCCTTCCTGTAATTGGTGACCAAAACTGAACACAATACTCCAGATTCGGCCTCACCAATGCCTTATACAACCTCATCATAACATTCCAGCTCTTATACTCAATACTTTGATTAATAAAGGCCAATGAACCAAAAGCTCTCTATACCACCCTATCTACCTGTGACGCCACTTTTAGGGAATTTTGTATCTGTATTCCCAGATCCCTCTGTTCTACTGCACTCCTCAGTGCCTTACCATTTATCCTGTATGTTCTACCTTGGCTTGTCCTTCCAAAGTGCAATACCTCACACTTGTCTGTATTAAACTCCATCTGCCATTTTTCCAGCCGGTCCAAGTCCCTCTGCAAGCTTTGAAAACCATCTTCACTATCCACTACACCTCCAATCTTTGTATCATCAGCAAATTTGCTGATCCAATTTACCACATTATCATCCAGATCATTGATATAGATGACAAATAACAATGGAACCAGCACTGATCCCTGTGGCACACCACTAGTCACAGGTCTCCGCTCTGAGAAGCAATTCTCTACTACCAATCTTTGGCTTCTTCCATTGAGCCAATGTCTAATCCAATTTACCACCTCTCCATGTATACCTAGCGACTGAATTTTCCTAACTAACCTCCCATGCAGGACCTTGTCAAAGACCTTACTGGAGTCCATGTAGACAACATCCACTGCCTTCCCTTCATCCACTTTCCTGGTAACCTCCTCGAAAAACTCCAATAGATTGGTCAAACATGACCTACCACGCACAAAGCCATGTTGACTCTCCCTAATAAGTCCCTGTCTATCCAAATGCTTGTAGATTCTGTCTCTTAGTACTCCCTCCAATAATTTACCCACTACCGACGTCAAACTTACTGGCCTATAATTTCCCGGATTACTTTTCGATCCTTTTTTAAAGGACGGAACAACATGAGCCACTCTCCAATCCTCCGGCACCTCACCTGTAGACAGAGACATTTTAAATATTTCTGCCAGGGCCCCTGCAATTTCAACACCAGTCTCCTTCAAGGTCCGAGGGAATACCCTGTCAGGTCCTGGGGATTTATCAACTTTAATTTGCCTCAAGATAGCAAGCACCTCCTCCTTTTCAATCTGTACAGTTTCCATGATCTCACTACTTGTTTCCCTTAATTCCATAGACTTCACGCCAGTTTCCTCACTAAATACAGATGCAAAAAAACCATTTAAGATCTCCCCCATTTCTTTTGGTTCTGCACATAGCCAACCACTCTGATCTTCAAGAGGACTAATTTTATCCCTAACAATCCTTTTACTCTTAATATACCTGTAAAAGCCCTTTGGATTATCCTTCACTTTGACTGCCAAGCCAACCTTATGTCTTCTTTTAGCCCTCCTGATTTCCTTCTTAAGTATTTTCTTGCACTTTTTATACTCCTCAAGCACCTTATTTACTCCCTGTTTCCTATACATGTCATACAACATACATGGCAAGTCAAAGAAGACACGGCAGTGTCTCTACTTTCTCAGAAGTTTACGCAGATTCAACAGACCATCAAAACTTTTGACAAACCTCACAGTTGACAATTTCCTGACTGGCTGCATAATGATTGGGTAAGGAAAAACCAATGCCCAAGAATGGAAAAGCCAGCAAATAGTGATGGATACAGCCCAGTCCATCACAGAAAAAGCCCTTCCACCTCCTTTGAGCACATCTACAAGGAGCACTGCCAGAAGAAAGGAACATCCATTATCAAGGACTTCCACCATCCAGGCCAAGCTCTCTTCTCACTGCTGCTGTCCAATAGGAGGCACCGGAGCCTCATTTCCCACACCACCATGTTCAGTAACAGTTATTACCCTTCAACCATCAGACCTCAGAACCAACGGGGACAATTTCACTCACCTTCACATTGAACTGATCACAAGTCTTCAACTCACTTTCAAAGACAGTACAACTCATGCCTCAAAGTTATTTACTTTTTATTTGTTATTATTATGTTGTATTTATGTGGCCTTCTTTTGCACATTGGCCGTTTGTCAGTTTTTGTGCGTAGATTATCTTTTATTCTATTGCATTGTGGCAAGCATTCGGTCCATGATGACAGACGAGAAAAGTTTGTTTATCTCAACTGTCATTTTTATTGCAACAGGCACAATAACAGACAGAGTAGAATCGCTCTTTGAGAACTAACTCAGTCACATACAAATGGGGGAGGTGATTATCACACGCCTCGGTTACATTCAGAATCAGAATCAGGTTTATTATCATTGGAATGTGTCGTTAAATTTGTTAGCAGCAGTTGTTCAATGCAATACATAATATAGAAGAGAAAAAATAAAACAATAATAATAAAATCAATTAGTGTATGCATAGTGAATAGATAAAAAAATCATGCAAAGATCAGAATATGTATTAAAAAAGTGAGGTAGTGTTCAAGGATTCAATGTCCATTTAGGAATCAGATGACAGAGGGGGAAGAAGCTGTTCCTGAATCGCTGAGTGTGTGCCTTTAGGCTTCTGTACCTCCTACCTGATGGTAACAGTGAGAAAAGGGCATGCCCTGGGTGCTGGAGGTCCTTAATAATGGGCGCTGCTTTTCTGAGACACCACTCCCTAAAGATGTCCTGGGTACTTTGTCGGCTAGTGCCCAAGATGAAGCTGACTAGACTTACAACCTTCTGCAGCTTCTTTTTGTCCTGTGCAGTAGACCACCCCCCCATACCAGACAGTGATGCAGCCTGTCAGAATGCTTGCCATGGTACATCTATAGAAGTTTGAGTGTATTTGTTGACATACCAAATCTCTTCAGACTCCTAATGAAGTATAGTCACTGTCTAGCTTTGTTTATAACTGCATCGATATGTTGGGACCAGGTTAAATCCTCAGAGTTCTTGACACCAAGAAACTGCTCACTCTCTCCACTTCTGATCTCTCTTTGAGGATTGGTATGTGTCCCTTCTTCTTATCCTTCTTCAAGTCCACATTCAGCTCTTCCGTTTTACCGATTTTGAGTGCCAGGTTGTTGCTGCAACACCACTCCACTAGTTGCCATATCTTGCTCCTGTATGCCCTCTCGTCACTATCTGAGATTCTACCAACAATGACAGTATCATCAGCAAATTTCTAAATGGTATTTGAGCTAATGCCTAGCCACACAGTCATGGGTATAGACAGAGTAGAGCAGTGGGCTAAGCACACACGCCTGAGGTGTGCCAGTATTGATCGCCAGCCAGGAGGAGATGTTATCACCAACCCGCACAGATTGTGGTCTTCCGGTAAAGAAGCCGGGGATCCAATTGCAGAGGGAGGTACTGAGGCCCAGCTTCTGTAACTTATCAATCAGGATTGTGTGAATGATGGTATTAAATGCTGAGCTATAGTCGATGAACAGTGTCCTGGTTTTTGTGTTGTTCAAGTGGTTTAAAGCAGTGTGAAGAGCCATTGAGATTGCATCTGCCATTGACCTATTGTGGCGATAGGCAAATTGCAATGGTTCCAGGTCCTTGCTGAGGCAGGAGTTCAGTTTAATCATGAACAACCTCTCAAAGCATTTCATCACTGTAGATGTGAGTGCTACCGGGCAATATTCATTAATGTTACTTTTTAGGCACTGGTATAATTGTTGCCTTTTTGAAACAAATGGGAGCTTCTGTCCGTAGCAGTGAGAGGTTCAAAATGTCCTTGAATACTCCCACCAGTTGGCTGGCACAGGTTTTCAGAGCCTTACCAGGTACTCCATCATGACCATCTGCCTTGCGAGGGTTCACTCCGTTTAAAGACGGCCTAATGCCTCTGAGACAGAGATCACAGGGTCATCAGGTGCAGCAGGGATCTTCACAGCTGTAGTTATAGTCTCCCTTTCAAAGTGGGCATAGAAGGTGTTGGGTTCATCTGGTAGTGAAACATCGCTGCCACTCATGCTAGCGGAGCAGAGCGGCAGACACCCCTGCTGAAATTTGGAGGAAAACACACAGAGGATGCAGAGAGGGGATCACAAAGGCGAGGAAGGAGGACTGGGTCAAGACAACAGAGTCTTATGGAGAAGAGGAGTTCGGTGGGTAATAAAATGGACGAGTTCACGGCGCTAGCCAGGCGCCACAGAACATTTCGTAAGTGCAGTGTTATGTGTTTTACTGGAACGAGGCTGCATGAGGACATACCCGATCAAATCTTTTCCATGGACGGCTTCCAGACCGTTCGGGCTGACCGGAAGTGCACTCAGAGTGGTAAGCGTAAAGGAGTTGGGTGCTTACTGTTCTGGTTAACAACAGATGGTGCAATCCAGGTCATATTACAATCGAGGAACGTGTTTGTAGATCGGATATTGAACTTTTGGCTGTTGGACCCCGGCCATATTCCACCAATATACAACACTGGGTGAAACGGGAGGTTGTTCCTACCTGGGGCCATCAAACTTTGCAGCTCCTCCCGTGGAAGGTCAGACACCCTGAGCCAATAGGCTGGTCCTGGACTTATTTCCATCTGGCATAGTTTGCATTTTGTTGTTTGATTGTTGGGGGTTTTTGTATTGCTATATTTACGCTCTATTCTTGGTTAGTGCGGCTGTAACGAAACCCAATTTCCCTCAGGATCAATAAAGTATATCTATCTATCTATTGGGTTTCACTTTGAAGGAAGTAATGTCTTGCAAACCCTGCCAGAGTTGTCGTACATCCAATGTCACCTCCAACCTCATTCGAAATCATACCTCTGCAAATCATATCTGGGTTTCTGGTACAGGCCTGGGTCACCAGACTTGAATGTCACAGATCTAGCCTTCAGCAGACAAAATACCTCCTGGCTCATCCATGGCTTTTGATTTGGGAATGTACAGTAGAACATAGAATAGTACAGTACAGTACAGGCCCTTCAGCCCACAATGTTGTGCCGACCCTCAAACTCTGCCTCCCATATAAGCCCCAACCTTAAATTCCTCCTATACCTGTCTAGTAGTCTCTTAAACTTCACTAGTGTATCCGCCTCCACCACTGACTCAGGCAGTGCATTCCATGCACCAACCACTCTGAGTAAAAAAGCTTCCTCCAATATCCCCCTTGAACTTCCCACCCCTTACCTTAAAGCCATGTCCTCTTGTATTGAGCAGTGGTGCCCTGGGGAAGACACGCTGGCTATCCACTCTATCAATTCCTTGTATCATCTTGTACACCTCTATCATGTCTCTTCTCATCCTCCTTCTCTCCAAAGAGTAAAACCCTAGCTCCCTTAACCTCTGATCATAATGCATACTCTCTAAACCAGGCAGCATCCTGGTAAATCTCCTCTGTACCCTTTCCAATGTTTCCACATCCTTCCTATAGTGAGGCGATCAGAACTGGACACAGTACTCCAAGTGTGGCCTAACCAGAGTTTTATAGAGCTGCATCATTACATCAAGACTCTTAAACTCTATCCCTCGATAGATGAAAGCTATGATAGATGATCGACTAATGAAAGCTAACACCCCATAAGCTTTCTTAACTACCCTATCCACCTTTGAGACAACTTTCAGTGATCTGTGGACATGTACCCCCAGATCCCTCTGCTCCTCTACACTACCAAGTATCCTGCCATTTACTTTTGTTACGTACCCCGTAACTGGGTTGCCAAACCAGCAGAAATGGACCACTTAGTTGGAGTCTGGATTACTGGAACTAAGAAAGTTTTATTAAAGAAATAAGCAACACAGTACTCTAATCAAAAGGATGTAAATGCAATAGTTTAGCAATGATAAAAACACACATGTGCACAGAACTAGGATAACAGGATCAATCAAGCTCTATCGCAGTCTAGGGGTAAATGACCAGTTTCAAGTCACGCAAAGTTCCGTTCAATTGAGTTCAGTTCAGTTCACAGTAATCGCTGTTGTGCTGTTGGGGCGAGGAGAAGAGAGAGAGTGAATGTGAATGAATATTCAAAACGGATTCCACACAGACCTTCGATATTCCTCGCAGTTAGCTTTCGGGCGAGCCCTTTGTAATGTCTTCTGAGGTCACCGACTGTGACCCCTCCGTTCCAGATACGATCGTTCTTCTGCGGTGAACCCGGCACCCAGGCAAGGGTGGACACACACACCGGGTCCCGCCCGACCGTATCTTTCTACCCTGTGCGTCTATGGCTGGTCCCGCGACCAGACCTCCAAAACTCCCAATTTGTGGGGGCACATCGCTTCCAGGGTCTTGCTACCTCGTGGTGTCCTGTGTCTGTTGCCTTAGCGAACCTGTCCCTTTTCATCCCCCTGCTGGGGTATCGCCTGTCCATCAAACTTCAAACAGTTCAGGGTTCAAAGCCACCGGTCTCTGACAATACTCGGAACCGTGTCTCCTTTCGGTAGTCTCTCTCGTCTCTCTCTTATTAGCACCTTGCATGTTCCCCCATTGTCCTCTTATCGGCATCAATCTTCTGATAACTGGTTCTTTTGTCACACTTTGTACTCTGCCTTGGAGTTTGTCCTTCCAAAGTGTACCACCTCACACTTCTCCGGGTTGAACTCCATCTGCCACTTCTCAGCCCACTTCTGCATCCTATCAATGTCTCTCTGCAATCTTCGACAATCCTCTGCGCTATCTACAACACCACCAACCTTTGTGTCATCTGCAAACTTGCCAACCCAGCCTTCTACCCCCACGTCCAGGTCATTAATAAAAATCATGAAAAGTTGAGGTCCCAGAACAGATCCTTGTGGGACACCACTAGTCACAATCCTCCAATCTGAATGTGCTCCCTCCACCACGACCCCCTGCCTTCGGCAGACAAGCCAATTCTGAATCCACCTGGCTAAACTTCCCTGGATCCCATGCCTTCTGACTTTCTGAATAAGCCTACCGAGTGGAACCTTGTCAAATGCCTTACTAAAATCAATATACATCACATCCATTTATACATTGGCCTTCTATACATTGGCGAGACCCCATGCAGACTGGGAGACCGCTTTGCTGAGCACCTACACTCTGTCCGCCAGAGAAAGCAGGATCTCCCAGTGGCCACACATTTTAATTCCACATCCCATTCCCATTCTGACATGTCTATCCACGGCCTCCTCTACTATAAAGATGAAGCCACACTCAGGTTGGAGGAACAACACCTTATATTCCGTCTGGGTAGCCTCCAGACATGAACATGAACATGGCATGAACATTGACTTCTCTAACTTCCGCTAATGCCCCACCTCCCCCTCGTACCCCATCCGTTATTTATTTTTATACACACATTCTTTCTCTCTCTCTCCTTTTTCTCCCTCTGACCCTCTGACTATACACCTTGCCCATCCTCTGGGTTTCCCCCTGCCTGCCTTTCTCCCCGGACCTCCTGTCCGATGATCCTCTCATATCCCCTTTGCCAATCACTTGTCCAGCTCTTGGCTCCATCCCTCCCCCTCCTGTCTTCTCCTATCATTTTGGATCTCCCCTCCCCCTCCCACTTTCAAATCTCTTACTAGCTCTTCCTTCAGTTAGTCCTGACGAAGGGTCTCGGCCTGAAACGTCGACTGTACCTTTTCCTAGAGATGCTGCCTGGCCTGCTGCATTCACCTGCTACTTTGATGTGTGTTGCTTGAATTTCCAGCATCTGCAGAATTCCTGTGGTTTTCACTGACATTGTATTAGGGTTCACATAAAGAGACTGCTCTGACGTGATGACATAATGACGTGGTATTTTTTTACTGCGCTTTATGTTCTGTATTTAGTGACTTTAAAGAGCGGTTACGGTTTCTCTTAAGCGTAAACACCTCTGCCGTACTTGCAATGTGGCAGGAAACCGGAGCACCAAAAGGAAACTGACGTGTCCACTGGAAAAAGTACAAGCCTCTAACAGAGAGCAGTGGGAATCTCACCCTGATGGGTAATTGCTGGGGCTGTAA
Organism: Mobula birostris; assembly: GCF_030028105.1. Lineage (NCBI taxonomy): Eukaryota > Metazoa > Chordata > Chondrichthyes > Myliobatiformes > Myliobatidae > Mobula > Mobula birostris. Next base: position 35,510,142 of record NC_092399.1, read on the forward strand.
AGTGATTGCCTCGACCACTACGCTCCTGAAAGTGACCTGACTGGTTCTCTTCAAGGAATTGGTTCTCATGTCATTGTTTGCAGAGACCATGTCAATGATTCCACAATAAATGCAGTGATGAGCACAAAACAGCAGAGTGGAATCAGGAATCCTGAGTCACGGTGAAACGCTCGATAAAGACAGATGTAAAGACGAGCTGTATCTCTGCATTTATCCCAACTTGGACAGTCTGGGACTTTATTCCTTGGACTGCAGCAAACTGAACGGTGGCCTTATAAAGGTGTATAAAATCATGAGGACACAGATAGGGTGAATGTACTCAGTCTTTTTCCTGTGATTGGTGCATCAAGAACGAGAGGGCACATGTTTCAGATGAGGGGAACAGTATTAATGGTTCAGATGAGCTTTATTTGTCAGAAGTTAAAGTTCACAATAAGTTTATAATCAAGTTCTGTATTGGTCACCATATGCTGCAGTCCTTGTCAAACACAGCAGAAGAAAGCAGCAATTGCATTTGGATTAAAAGGAAAGACAACAACTGGGCTGCAAGATGAAGACAGGTGGGTATGGAACTGAGGGGGGTGTATCTGGGACGCCAGGTAGCACCATTGAGCCCTCTGGAGACGTCATGGGCTTATCAACGAAACGTCAAAGAAGGAGGGTGCCCACCTGATGACCCCGATGACGTACCTACCCTCCCTCCTTGTCACCACTCCAAGCGCACTGCCAACCTCCAGAGTGCCGACTTACCATAGGGATTGAAACAGCAAGTCCTAGTAGCTCTACTCTACCGTGAGATTCATTTTCTTGCAGCAGTACCCAGTAAAACTAATAGTGTGGCGAGCCAGGCCCGTGGTCGACAGCTCGCCCCACCATTCCCAATGACAAACGCTACCTCTTGTTTCTGAAATGTGTTTGTTGTGTGCGTGTTCAGAAGAATTACGGTGAGATGTTCAAGTTCATTTTCTGTTCCACGTCAGCCTGGGTTTTACAGTTGCTCATTTGTCTGTTTGTGTGGCACCCTGAACGGAACCGAGGTGCTGATAATCATCTCCCCCATCTGCATGTTACTTCTCACGGAGAGATTACAGTCTATCTGTTACTGTGCTTGTCGCAATAAAAACGGCAGTTCAGATAAACGAGCTTTTCTCGATTGTTATCACAGACCGAATACTTGCCACAATATTTCACCAGCTCGTGGAGTGGAGCGGCGATAGAAATTCTCCATACCTAAAAACTCTTGTTTTTTTGTAGTGCAAGGTGGTGGGAAACCCATAACAGCGGCTACTTTCTTGGAGATGCAAAGGCCAAGAAAGTCAGTGGTTGACACCCCAAACTGATACTTAGAAGGATTAACAATCAACCCATGTTGGTTTACCAAACGAAGATATGATACGTGTTCGGTTTCCGATGCACTGGCGACAAGAATATCATCCAGGGAAACAAAAAGAAAATTTGAATCTTTCAATACTGTGTCCATCACCCGTTGGAAAGTCTGTGCTCTATTTTTCAGCCCAAACCACATGTGCCAGAAACTCAAAGTGGCCAAATGAGGTTTTCACAGCCATTTTGGAAATCTCCTCCAAGCAACTGGCACCTGATGGTCGACCCCAAGTCAACTTTAGAAACAATTAACTTTCCAGGTAAACGTGCCAGAAAGACAAGGATGTGTCTGTCATCGCCACATGAGCGACAACCGTCTTCGGACAGACAGACTATATGGAGGGGCAAAGCCCAGGGTCTATTCGACCAGCAGACAATGCCAAGTGTTTCCATGTTGGCAAACTCAGCCTTCGCAGTGGTGAATGTGGGCTTGGTGATGTTAGGAATTCCCCCAGCAGCCGAATAAACTCACATGCGGTGCTGCATGCGCTTGTCAGAGTCACTGGCGGGAACTTACTGCGGAAGCAGAGTAATGACCCTCATTCGTTGACATCCACAGGCCCACAGTTCTTAAGATCAGTGACAGTCACTGGGCGCAGCAGAAAACCGTGTCGAGCAGAGCTCTGGCCACTTTAGCCACGATGAAGTCCCACGTGTAGCGTAGCCCACTGAAGCAGTCTGTCACCCCTTGTGTCCTTCACGCCTGAATCCTGCTGCTTGGCGGCTCCAGCGAGACCGTGTCGCTCTTTGCTTTCTGATCAGTGGGCGAAGCGGGCAGCTTGCTCACATGAGCAGCCATTTCACACAGGACACGTCACCCTGGAAGGGTGTCTGTCGTGAAAAGTAGACAACGCTGGCAGCTGGAACACAGTTTTCACAGATGTCCTGATGTGCTGGCACTGTCGGAGCAGCAAGGCGATCAGCACTCCCGGGCGAAGTACCAAAGCGAGACTGATAAAAGTACAGACCCATCCAGGGCCGTCTGTTTCTCAGCCGTCGGCAGATGTGTGTTGGAGGCTCTGCTCACTGAGTTTACTGAGAGAAAGCAGAGGCATTATGCACATCTGCCCTGCTGAGTGTAGACTGTCGGACATTTTAGCCAGCCCCCATTGTAATTTACGGGTAAATTGCCAAGGGCTGTGCAAACTGGATAATGTATTTGTTGCATGAAGATTCTTTAGAAATAAAACAAGGATGGTGACTTTCCAGGAGAGACAGCATGTGGCCATTAGCTCCAAAGGCCTGGCAGCCCCGGGTCGGATAGGGACAGCAACGGTTTGGCTTGTTCAGACTCTGATAGTCCAACTGTCTGTAAAAGGTGAGATTTCAGCGATCGGTATTCATCGTCTTCAGGTGAAAGTTCAAGCAGACTGACAAACCTCGCAGCCGTGGGTCTATTGAGCGACGCTAATACATAGTAATACTTGGTGCTGTCCGCAGATATTTCTCACAGCAGTAATTGGGACTCGGCTTGTACAAACCAAGCAAGGGCATTTCGATCCAAAACTCCAGTAGTTTCAAAGCGCCTGCGTTGGCCAACATATTCAATAACTCTGGAATCATCCTCGGGCATGGGGGTAACCAATGTAGGTTTTCGCTAATAAAATGCCTGTTGTATTAATTTAAGGGAAACCGTAGCAAACTCCTTATTTTCTTCCAAACCCTGAGCATAATGCATGAGTTAAAAAAAAACTTCAGGTAATTACGTCATCACATCAGACCAGGCTCTTTAGGTGATCCCCAACTCAATGTCGGTAGTCGTGAATTATTGTTTGGACATTTCCACTAATTCTATTGCTGTACAAAACATTTCGGCTTACACAGCAATATTCATTTAAATCTCCAGAAGGCTACAGTACGACACACCACTGGAATAGTCTGAGTTTTTGACACCACTCCCAGGACGAAGTCCCGCGTGTAAGGTCGGCCTGTGAAGCGGTGCGTGACCCATTGTGTCTCACAGGTCTTGATCCTGCCGCTGTCACTAAAGTATCTCCGAGCTCAGGAGATGTTAGAGCTCTAAGTTTTTCTCTGTGTCTGGAAGACATCCTCAGTCAGAACGCAGAACACAGAACATAGGAATCTACAGTACATCACAGGCCCTTCGGCCCACAGTGTTCTGCTGACCATGTAACCTACTCTAGAATGCCTAGAGTTTTCCTACCGCACAGCCCTCTGTTTTTCTAAGCTCCATGTACCTGTCTACGGGTCTCTTAAAAGACCCTATTGTATCCGCCTCTACGACCTCCACTGGCAGTGCAGTCCACGCACCGGTCGCTCTCTGTGTGAAAAATTTACCCCCGAAATCCCCTGGTACCTACTTCCAACCACCTTAAAACTACGCCCTCTCATGCTAGTCATTTCAGCCCTGGGAAAAAGCCTCTGGCTATCCATACGACCAATGCCTCTCATCATCCCATACACCTCTATCAGGTCACCTCTCATCCTGCATCACTCCAAGGAGAAAAGGCCAAGTTCACTCAACCTATTCTCATAAGGCCATGTTCCCCAATCCAGGCAACATCCTTGTAAATTTTGTCTGCACTCTCTCTATAGTATCCACATCCTCCCTGTAGTGAGGTGACCAAAACTGAACACAGTACTCCAAGTGGGGTCCACCCAAGGTCTTATATCGCTGTAGCATTACCTCACGGCTCTTCTGGTTGCATTGCAGTTTGGAGAGGTCTGTATACAGCTCATCAAGGGAACTCATGTCAACTAACACCACAGGCTGTGAACGTAGAGACATCTGAAACCGCCAATGCCAGGCTGGGAACTTCTACATCCACTCCTATAAAGTTTTTTGGGAATGTAACATTGACTTCTACATATCCCAGGTATGGGGCAGCTGGCCTGTTAGCACCCCTCACTTCTCACAAGTTGGTGAAAGAATGAACTGGTAGATCTGACAAGTTGAGATCATAGTAGGGTTTAGAGATGGTAGTGGCCTGTGATCCTGTATCAAATAAACAATTGCATTTTCCTCCAGCTAGGCTTATGTGAGCAGTGCACTTTGTACCAACCGATCCTGTAGGTAGGTTAATAGTCTGTTTTATTGACTTTGTTTCACCGAAGAGTCTTGGAGCTTTTGGGACATGCTTTGCCAACATCGGTCCCTGTTTGTACGCAACAGAAACTGCTTTGAGTTTAACTGAGGCTTGCCAATACTATAATGCGACTCCCACTCACTCTGTCTCTTTTCTGCTCCTAATGGAGGATTGGGCTCATAGCATCAAGGGCTGGCTATGTCCCCATCTTCGCCACAGTTAAAACTGTACCAAGGTTTTGGTTTGACACTTGGCTGTTTGTCAGTGTTTGTGAGCCCTTGTTTATCTTTTGTGTCAGTCTTTCCTTTCAGTGGCGTCTCACTTGTTGTCTTAGAACTGGCTTTTACCTTCTGCTGTTTTGTGCTTAGAGTAGCTAGTTGACTTTGTAGCTTCGCAATTTGTTTAGTCAGTTGAAAAGTAACTGAAGTTGAACTGTGCTACATTATCGTCTTTACAGGGCCGCAGTCTGAGCCTGTATAACAGCGCGTTGTTTGACTGTTTCTAAATGCTGTTTCATGTGTACGGTTCTGGAAGCATGCTTCTCTTCCTTGGTGCGTAGAAATGTCAATAGTTCGGTAAATGACGGTGGGTTTTGATTTTTTCTCTGTTCCAGATGCAACTCTAAGATCAGGGAGCGGTCACAACATCCCCTACAAAACTGCTTTAAGGGGTGCTTGTCAGCCTCAGTTTTGGCAACTCCACCTCTCTTTACAGTCAGAGTCAACACTAACTGCATCTGCCGTAGGTAGGCAGCCAGCTTTTCACCCGTGTTTGTAATGTGTTCATGAATTTCGGGAATAATTCATCACCATATTCCATAGTAGCAAAAGCTGAATCTGGGAGTTATATGTATTTGGGAGCAGGTGAAGCTCCAGGGCTTATTGACTTGCTGATGTCAGAAACTGGTGGAAGAATACTTTCACATAGTTTTCGTGTTCAGTGAAGATCAGACACACTTGCATCTTGCAAGAGTAGTTCAACACTAACATGCCAAGTTCATAATCCACCGCATTACATAGACGAGGGGTTCTACCAGAGAAGTTCGAAGCCTCACTGCTGGATTGCCATGAGCCATCATCATCACCGAGCCACTGTGACTCTTTGAATGTCTGGTGGGTTAAGATCAATTGGAGAGAGAGAGATGGGTTTATTGCAACTCCATCAGTTTGTATTACTGTACACGATAAGTTAGTCTGCATAGCAGCTTGCGCTGTGTCTGACACATTTGTACCAGAAGAATCTGCTCAGAAATGAGGAGTTGTGGTCTTGTTGCGTACATCTTCAGCAGTTTCCCAATATAAGGAGTTCTAAAGATTTAACACTCTCTCTAACCAGAAATTTCACCTATTGTCGCCAAACCTAAAATACTTTGTAACTCATGTTAAACCAGCATTGACTACATTAGAAGACCAGAAGACCAGAAGACCAGAAGATATGGGAGAAGAATTACATCATTTGGCCCATCAAGTCTGCCCCACCATTTCATCATTGCTGGTCCAATTTCCCTCTCGGCCCTAATCCCCTGCCTTCTCCCCATATCCCTTCAATTCCTGTCCAATCAAGAGTCTACCAACTCTACCTTAAATTTTCGTAAAGATTTGACCTCCACAGCTGCCTGTGGCAAAGAATTCCACAGATTCACTACTGTCTGGCTGAGGAAATTCCTCCTCTCCGTTCCATTCTGAGGCTGCGTTCTCTGGTTTTGGACTCTCCCACCATTGGAAATATCCTCTCCACATCCAGTCTAACAAGCTCTTTCACCATTCAATAGGTTTCAATTAAGTCACCCCTTATTTTTTCTGAATGCTAGTGAATAAATGCTCAGAACTATCAGATGCTCTTGGTATGACAAGCCGTTCAATACTAGAATCGTCCATGCTTTTGTATTTTAGTCCTCTTAAAACGAATGTGAACATTGCATTTCCCGTCATCACCACAGGCTCAACCTGCAAATTAAACTTTAAGGAATTCTGCACAAGGATTTCCAAGTCCCTTTCCACCCCAGTTTTTTTTTTTTTTTGTTTTCACTCCATTTAGAAATTAGTCCAGCCCATGGTTTTGGTGAATTCTGGGGGTGGGAGTGGTGGGAGGTGGAGCCGTGTCAGGTAATGTAAGGGGTGCAAACATATGCATAATTCACAACCACTGACATTGCAACACACACCAAAGTAGCTGGTGAACGCAGCAGGCCAGGCAGCATCTCTAGGAAGAGATACAGTCAACTTTTCAGGCCAAGACCCTTCGTCAGGACTAACTGAAGGAAGAGTTAGTACGATTTGAAAGCGGGAGAGGGAGGGGGAGATCCAAAATGATAGGAGAAGACAGGAGGGGGAGGGATGGAGCCAAGAGCTGGACAGGTAATTGGCAAAGAGGATATGAGAGGATTATGGGACAGGAGGTCCGGGGAGAAAGACAAGGCGGGGGGGGGGAACCCAGAGGTTGGGCAAGGGGTATAGTCAGAGGGACAGAGGGAGAAAAAGGAGAGAGAGAGAAAGAATGTGTGTATAAAAATAAATAACGGATGGGGTACGAGGGGGAGGTGGGGCATTAGCGGAAGTTAGAGAAGTCAATGTTCGTGCCGTCAGGTTGGAGGGTACCCATACGGAATATAAGGTGTTGTTCCTCCAACCTGAGTGTGGCTTCATCTTTACAGTAGAGGAGGCTGTGGATAGACATGTCAGAATGGGAATGGGATGTGGAATTAAAATGTGTGGCCACTGGGAGATCCTGCTTTCTCTGGCGGACAGAGCGTAGGTGTTAAACAAAGCGGTCTCCCAGCCTGCGTCGGATCTCGCCAATATATAGAAGGCCACATCGGGAGCACCAGACGCAGTATATCACCCCAGCCGACTCACAGGTGAAGTGTCGCCTCACCTGGAAGGACTGTCTGGGGCCCTGAATGGTGGTAAGGGAGGAAGTGTAAAGGCATGTGTAAAGAGACTGGTTCTCTTCAAGGGATTGGTTCTCATGTCATTGTTTGCAGAGACCATGTCAATGCAGTGATGAGCACAAAACAGCAGAGTGGAATCAGGAATCCTGAGTCACGGTGAAACGCTCGATAAAGACAGATGTAAAGACGAGCTGTATCTCTGCATCTATCGCAACTTGGACAGTCTGGGACTTTATTCCTTGGACTGCAGCAAACTGAACGGTGGCCTTATAAAGGTGTATAAAATCATGAGGACACAGATAGGGTGAATGTACTCAGTCTTTTTCCTGTGATTGGTGCATCAAGAACGAGAGGGCACATGTTTCAGATGAGAGGAACAGTATTAATGGTTCAGATGAGCTTTATTTGTCAGAAGTTAAAGTTCACAATAAGTTTATAATCAAGTTCTGTATTGGTCACCATATGCTGCAGTCCTTGTCAAACACAGCAGAAGAAAGCAGCAATTGCATTTGGATTAAAAGGAAAGACAACAACTGGGCTGCAAGATGAAGACAGGTGGGTATGGAACTGAGGGGGGTGTATCTGGGACGCCAGGTAGCACCATTGAGCCCTCTGGAGACGTCATGGGCTTATCAACGAAACGTCAAAGAAGGAGGGTGCCCACCTGATGACCCCGATGACGTACCTACCCTCCCTCCTTGTCACCACTCCAAGCGCACTGCCAACCTCCAGCGTGCCGACTTACCATAGGGATTGAAACAGCAAGTCCTAGTAGCTCTACTCTACCGTGAGATTCATTTTCTTGCAGCCGTACCCAGTAAAACTAATAGTGTGGCGAGCCAGGCCCGTGGTCGACAGCTCGCCCCACCATTCCCAGTGACAAACGCTACCTCTTGTTTCTGAAATGTGTTTGTTGTGTGCGTGTTCAGAAGAATTACGGTGAGATGTTCAAGTTCATTTTCTGTTCCACGTCAGCCCGGGTTTTACAGTTGCTCATTTGTCTGTTTGTGTGGCACCCTGAACGGAACCGAGGTGCTGATAATCATCTCCCCCATCTGCATGTTACTTCTCACGGAGAGATTACAGTCTATCTGTTACTGTGCTTGTCGCAATAAAAACGGCAGTTCAGATAAACGAGCTTTTCTCGATTGTTATCACAGACCGAATACTTGCCACAATATTTCACCAGCTCGTGGAGTGGAGCGGCGATAGAAATTCTCCATACCTAAAAACTCTTGTTTTTTTGTAGTGCAAGGTGGTGGGAAATCCATAACAGCGGCTACTTTCTTGGAGATGCAAAGGCCAAGAAAGTCAGTGGTTGACACCCCAAACTGATACTTAGAAGGATTAACAATCAACCCATGTTGGTTTACCAAACGAAGATATGATACGTGTTCGGTTTCCGATGCACCGGCGACAAGAATATCATCCAGGGAAACAAAAAGAAAATTTGAATCTTTCAATACTGTGTCCATCACCCGTTGGAAAGTCTGTGCTCTATTTTTCAGCCCAAACCACATGTGCCAGAAACTCAAAGTGGCCAAATGAGGTTTTCACAGCCATTTTGGAAATCTCCTCCAAGCAACTGGCACCTGATGGTCGACCCCAAGTCAACTTTAGAAACAATTAACTTTCCAGGTAAACGTGCCAGAAAGACAAGGATGTGTCTGTCATCGCCACATGAGCGACAACCGTCTTCGGACAGACAGACTATATGGAGGGGCAAAGCCCAGGGTCTATTCGACCAGCAGACAATGCCAAGTGTTTCCATGTTGGCAAACTCAGCCTTCGCAGTGGTGAATGTGGGCTTGGTGATGTTAGGAATTCCCCCAGCAGCCGAATAAGCTCACATGCGGTGCTGCATGCGCTTGTCAGAGTCACTGGCGGGAACTTACTGCGGAAGCAGAGTAATGACCCTCATTCGTTGACATCCACAGGCCCACAGTTCTTAAGATCAGTGACAGTCACTGGGCGCAGCAAAAAACCGTGTCGAGCAGAGCTCTGGCCACTTTAGCCACGATGAAGTCCCACGTGTAGCGTAGCCCACTGAAGCAGTCTGTCACCCCTTGTGTCCCTCACGCCTGAATCCTGCTGCTTGGCGGCTCCAGCGAGACCGTGTCGCTCTTTGCTTTCTTATCAGTGGGCGAAGCGGGCAGCTTGCTCACATGAGCAGCCATTTCACACAGGACACGTCACCCTGGAAGGGTGTCTGTCGTGAAAAGTAGACAACGCTGGCAGCTGGAACACAGTTTTCACAGATGTCCTGATGTGCTGGCACTGTCGGAGCAGCAAGGCGATCAGCACTCCCGGGCGAAGTACCAAAGCGAGACTGATAAAAGTACAGACCCATCCAGGGCCGTCTGTTTCTCAGCCGTCGGCAGATGTGTGTTGGAGGCTCTGCTCACTGAGTTTACTGAGAGAAAGCAGAGGCATTATGCACATCTGCCCTGCTGAATGTAGACTGTCGGACATTTTAGCCAGCCCCCATTGTAATTTACGGGTAAATTGCCAAGGGCTATGCAAACTGGATAATGTATTTGTTGCATGAAGATTCTTTAGAAATAAAACAAGGATGGTGACTTTCCAGGAGAGACAGCATGTGGCCATTAGCTCCAAAGGCCTGGCAGCCCCGGGTCGGATAGGGGCAGCAACAGTTTGGCTTGCTCGGACTCTGATAGTCCAACTGTCTGTAAAAGGTGAGATTTTAGCGATCGGTATTCATCGTCTTCAGGTGAAAGTTCAAGCAGACTGACAACCCTCGCAGCCGTGGGTCTATTGAGTGACGCTAATACATAGTAATACTTGGTGCTGTCCGCAGATATTTCTCACAGCAGTAATTGGGACTCGGCTTGTACAAACCAAGCAAGGGCATTTCGATCCAAAACTCCAGTAGTTTCAAAGCGCCTGCGTTGGCCAACATGTTCAATAACTCTGGAATCATCCTCGGGCATTGGGTCACCAACATGGGTGTTGCAAAGAGCGAATGAAGCGAACCCAAGTCCAGGACACAGGCACGGAGATTGAGTTAGGATGCCTACGCGGACGTGAACGTTGAACAGCAAACAGGAGGGATCTTGACATGGAGCCTTGACACAGAGAGACGGGGTTTCATAGGTAAACCTTGAAACTGGAGCAAAACTTAGAACACACGGTCCTAAGCGGCCAGGGAACGTTAATCGCTATACAGGCAAAAGCAAAGATCTGGCGACTAGTCGTTGAAACGCCGAGGTTCTTATGCTGCAGGTCTTGGCACAATCAAAGGTATTTAGGAGAAAGACAAGGAATTAACGATTGGGACCGTGTCAGCACCCCCCCCCCCCCCCCACCAACGGGACTCTCCAGGTGAACCACCAGGCTTGTCCGGATTGTCTCGATGGAAATTATGGATGAGGGAAGGGTCCAGGATGAAGAAGCGGGGAATCCAGGAGCTTTCCTCCAGGACGTATCCCTCCCAATTGACCAGGTACTGGAAACCCTCGCCTCAGTGGCGCACATCCAGTATTCGCCAGACAGTGCATGCTGGGTGGGCGTCAATGATCTGGGTGGGTGGAGGGGGTTCAGCAAAGGGCACAAAGGGCTGACAGATACAGCTTTCAATTGGGAGACGTGGAATGTGGGATGAATGTGCATGGATCCAGGCAGTTTGAGTCTGACCACTGTGGGGTTGATGACACTCTCAATCTTGAATGGTCCTACGTAGCGAGGGCCAAATTTCTTGGGTTCATTCTTGAGACGATGCCTTTTGACGAGAGCCAAACCTTCAGCCCAGGCCAATAAGTTGGTGCAGGAATCCGATGTCAATCGGCAATCCTCCAGTTGTGGTCGGCTGAGCGGAGCAGGGCTGCATGTCCATCCTTCCAAATCTTGTGGCACCGGCAGAGGTGGGTCTGAAAGAACGCACAGCAATTTCATCTTCATGTGCGGGAAACAGAGGGGTTGGTAACTGAGGGACAATTCGAAGGGAGACATTCCAGTGGCGGTGCTGACCATGGAGTTGTGGGCATACTCGACCCAAACGAGATGGGTGCTCCAGGAAGACGGGTTGTTGGTGGTTATGCAGCTCAGTGCTGCTTCCACATCCTGGTTTGCTCATTCTGTTTGACCATTAGTCTGCGGATGGAAGCCAGCGGACAAATTTATTGAGGCTCCAAGGGCTGGACAAAAGGGTCTCCAGACTCGGGAGATGAATTGGGGTCCCCAGTCAGAAATAATGTCAGAGAGAATTCCATGAAGGTGGAAGACATGATGAACAAGGAGGTCGGCTCTCTCACGGGCTGTAGGGAGTTTGGGAATGTCATAAGGAGGTGGCTGGGAATGGACCCAAGTGCAAGACCCAGACACTGAAGTACTAGGGACAGGACTAGGATACAGGGCAAGGGCCAGGACATGGACACGAAAACCAGGAACCCAGAACAGGACTGGACAAAAGAGCTAGGAGCCCAGGCTCGGACTCCAAGCCAGAGACTGGACAAGGACCCAGAACCTGGATCTTACCTCTGGCTCGGACCCCAGAACTAGGCAAGGACGTGACTTGGCTGGCAGGCAGGACGAGGCTGGAGACCAGAGGCTTGAGACGAGGCTGGGGGCCGGAGGCTTGAGGCTTGGGGTCTTGAAGCTTGGCTTGGGGTGAGGCTCGAGGCTTGGGGTTGAAGCTCCTCCTGGGCAGAGCATGGTACTCCTGGGCAGGGCGCGGTACTCTTGGGCAGGGCGTGGATCTCCACCCGACGGAGGCAAGGGGCAGGAAGGGACAGAACCAACCGCAGGGTAATGGCAATATGGCCTGGCTTACCCGATGGAGGCAAGGGACAGGAAGGGACAGAACCAACTGCAGGGTAATGGCAAGATGGCCTGGCTTACCCGACAGAGGCAAGGGGCAGGAAGGGACAGAACCAACCACAGGGTAACAGCAAGATGTCCTGACTTACCCGACGGAGGCAAGGGGCAGGAAGGGACAGAACCAACAACAGGGTAACAGCAAGATGGTCTGACTTACCTGGCGGAGGCAAGGGACAGGAAAGAAGCTAGGTACAGGGTGGCTCCAGGACAAGACTTCAGGCGAGACAAGGTGAGAGTTACCAGCAAGACAAGGCAGGGCTTCAGGCGAGGAAACAGAAGGCAGGGGAAGGGATACAAGGAGTAAGGACAAGAACAATCCAGCAGCCATGCCCTGGTCTCTGGAGGTATTTATGCAGCCAAACCCAACGAGAATCAGTTGCCTCAATTAGTGCTCAACAGGAACAGAAACAGGGTAGACCGGAAAACCCGGAGCGAGGGTCGATGGACTGGACCGTGAACCGGAATGCGGACTTCATGGACTGGACCATGACAGCTTTGGAGAAGCGGTCCGCAGCGGTGAGTACGGCAGTATTCCCATGTGAAGGGGTTAACCCATTGACAAAATCCAGCGCAATGTGAGACCAAGGGCAGATAGAGACAGGGAGGAGATGAAGTAACCCAGCAGGTGGTTGGTGGGAGGCTCTTCTGCGGGCACAAACAGAACAGGCAGGGATGAAGGAATGGGTATCAGCGTCCATGGAAAGCCACCAGAAATGTCTCTTCAGAAGGGATAGAGTTCGATCGATTCTGGGATGGCAGGTGAAATGAGAAGTGTGCCTCCACTGGAAAACCTGAGACTGGACAGAGTCAGATACGAAGAGGCGACTGGGGGGTCCATTGCCTGGGTCAGGTTGAGTCCGTTGGGCCTCTTTGACTATGGATTCGAACTCCCAGGTGAGGGCAGCCACTACACAGGATGGTGGAAGGATGGTCTCGGGGTTGGGAAGGCCCTCCTCAGAGACGTATTGATGGGAGAGAGCATCGAGCTTCCCGTTCTTGGACCCCAGATGATAGGTGAGTGTGAATCTGAAACAGCCAAAAAATAATGCCCAATGGATTTGGCGGGGATTCAGGCATTTGGCGGTTTGTATGTATACGAGATTCTTGTGATCCATCCAGACGATGAATGGATGTTCCGCTCCCTCCAGCCAGCGCTTCCACTCCTCCAAAGCAAGTTTGACGGCCAATAACTCCTAGTTCCCAACGTCGTAGTTCCGTTCGGCGGGGGATAGACGGCGAGAAAAGAAGGTGCAGGGATGGAGCTTTTGGTCTGGGCCAGAACGTTGGGAGAGGACCGCTCCCACCCCAGAGTCGGAGGTGTTGACTTCCACAATGAATTGATGAGAGGCGTTTGGTTGGACCAGAATGGGAGCGGAGGTGAAACGCCTCTTCAGCTCCGAGAATGCTGAGTGCACTTTGGGGGTCCAGTGAAAAGAGGTCGCAGGAGAGGTGAGCTGAGTAAGGAGCGCTGCTACCCAGCTATAATCCCTGATGAAGCGACGGTAGAAGTTTACGAACCCCAGAAATCACTGGAGTTGCTTGAGTGTCGTGGGTTTTGGCCACTCCGCCACCGCCCGGATCTTTTCGGGATCTGCCCTCACTTGCCCGCTCTCGATGATGTATCCTAAGAAACTGACAGAAGGGACACGAAACTCGCACTTCTCAGCCTCCACGAATAGTTTGTTCTCCCAAAGCCTCTGCAGAACCTAACGGACACGGTGGGTGTGTTCCTAAAGACCGCAGGAAAAGAATAAGATGTTGTCCAAATAAACAAAAACAAAACAGTTAATAAAGTCCCTAAGGACATCGTTTATCAGAGCTTGGAAGATGGTGGGGGCACTGGTGAGACCGAATGGCATGACCAGGTATTCGAAGTGACCAAGAGGGGCATTAAAATCTGTTTTCCACTCATCTCCCTCCCTTATCCTGACCAGGTGGTAGGCACTTCGTAGGTCCAACTTAGAGAAGATGGTTGCTCTGTGAAGCGGTTCGAAAGCAGAATTGAGAAGAGGCAGTGGACATTTGTTGTTTATGGTGATGCTATTTAGGCCCCGGTAGTCAATGCAGGGGCGCAGGGAGCTGTCTTTCTTCCCCACAATGAAGAAACCTGAGCCTACGGGGAGGACGAGTGTCAGATAATGCCCGCTGTGAATGAGTCATTTAGGTAAGCCTCCATTGTTTCTATTTCTGGCCGGGACAGGTTATACAGCCGACTGGTGGGTAGAGGGGCTCCGGGGAGAAGGTCAATTGCACAATCGTAAGGGCAGTGTGGAGGCAGGGAAAGAGCCCGTTGTTTGCTAAAAGCTTCTCCCAGGTCGTGATACTCTGCTGGAACCTTGGATAAGTCGGGGGTTTCGGAGGCAGACAAGGTCGCTGTGACTTTCACAGGGGACAGGGCCGATTGTAGACAAGTGGAGTGACAGAACGGACTCCAGCTGGCTATCTTCCTGGTGGACCAGTCAATGTGGGGATTATGGCGGCTTAACCACGGTACTAAGAACTATAGGAGCATGAGGAGAAGAAATTTAGTTAAATTGTACTTGCTCCCGATGGTTCCCGGAGAGAATAAGAATCGGGGGGGGGGGGGTGGTTCTGTGTGTGACTCAGGCCAGAAGTCTACCGTCCAGTGCCCGGGCTTCCAGACGGGTACTCAATGGCTCTCGAGGAATTCTGGCCCGGGAAACTATGTTTTCATCCAAAAGGTTTCCCTCAGCGTCAGAGTCCACTAGAGCTGACAGAGGCAGGGACTGTTGGTTGTAACGTAAAGTAGCTTGGATCTGCATCCGGGTTCGGGGGACAGAAGGGAATGTTGTCTGGCTCACCAGGGTCCCCCTTTCTACTGGTGAGCCCTCCCTTTTGGCCGAAGGGGACAGGTAGCATGGAAGTGGCCGGACTGGTCACAAAATAGACCCTCTCTTGCTGTCAATCTCCGTAGTTGCTCCGTGGGAGAAAGACGGTTCCGTCCCAGCTGCATGGGTTCCTCTCCCGGGGTGGTGGAAATGGCCGGGCTGGGAGCTATTCTAGGAACAGGAGGAGAAGAGAGGCTTGTGCTGGTGGGACACCGTAATGAGTGCTGTGGAGTGGCCAAAGGTGGAGGGCGACCAGATCTTTCCCTATGGCGTTCTCAGAGATGATTGTCCTACCTGGTGGCTAGGGAAATCAAGGAATCCAGGCTGTCGATGTCGTCTCTTGCCGCCAACTCGTCTTTCACCATGTCCCTGAGACCATTCTGAAATACCCCTAGGAGGACTCATCGTTCCACCCCGAGTCGGCTGCTAACGTCCGGAACTCCACGGAATATTCGGCAACATTGCCTGAGCCCTGACAGAAAGCGTGTAGACGCTTAGCGGTATCTTTGCCATGGACAGGGTGGTCAAAGATCTTTCTCATTTCCGCGATAAAGGTGGGGAAAGAAGAGCAGATATTTGGTTGATTATCCCAAACAGCTGTAGCCCACGTTGAGACACTTCCCCGCAACAACCCCACAATATAAGTTATCTTTGACTTATCCGTGGAGTAAGTGGATGACTGCTGTTCGAACACCAAGGAGCATTCAGAAAGAAGGCCCGGCACTTCCACAAATCCCCAGCGTAGTGTTCTGGTTCAGGTACATGCATCTCTCCAGGCAGGGTTTTACTGACACATAGTGGGTTGCCACTACAGGCTGTCTGGGCTGGTTAGACAGAGTTCCAGGAGTGGATGGGGTAAAATGAGTGGATACATGGTCCACCTGGTCACCGATCTTCGCTACATTAGCAGACCCGGAACGGAGGCTCTCCATGTCATCCTGGAGAAGTTGATCTTGCAGACCCAGTAGGGAGCCCTGGTTGGTGAGGGCTTGTTGCAGGGTACTCATGTCCTCTGGGTCCATTGTGGCCAGATCGATCTGTTGGAAAGAGCCAATGAAGTGAACCAAAGTGCAGGACACAGGCACAGAGATTGAGTTAGGATGCTTACGCGGACGTGAACATTGAACAGCAAACAGGAGGGACCTTGACATGGAGCCTTGACACAGAGAGACAGGGTTTCATAGGTAAACATTGAAACTGGAGCAAAACTAAGAGCACACGGTCCTAAGCAGCCAGGAAACGTTAATTACCACACAGGCAAACCAACAATCTGGTGACTAGTGGTTGTAATGCTGGGGTTCTTATGCTGGAGGTCTTGATGGAAACCAGGTGTGCTGTCATCAAAGAGAATTAGAAACAATTGGAAAATTAATGGTCAGAAACATTAATGGCACAATCAAAGGAAGTTAGGAGAAAGATAGGAAATTAACGATCGGGACAGTGACAGTAGGTTTCTGCAAATAAAATGGCTGAGGTGTTTTAATTTAAGAAAAACCATAGCAAACTACCTATTTTCTTCTAAACATTGAACATAATGCATGAATCACCTATACTGGACTGGATGTTATGTAATGAACTGCAGGCAATTAGGGAGCTTAAGGCAAAAGTATTGTGTGCAGTTTTGGTCCCATAATCTGAGGAAAGACATCCTTGCCATAGAGGGAGTACAAAGAAGGTTCACCAGATTGATTCCTGGGATGGCAGGACTTTCATATGATGAAAGACTGGATAAACTAGGCTTATACTAGTTGGAATTTAGAAGATTGAGGGGGGATCTGATTGAAACGTATAAAATCCTAAAGGGATTGGACAGGCTAGATGCAGGAAGATTGTTCCCGATGTTGGGGAAGTCCAGAACAAGGGGTCACAGTTTGAGGATAAAGGGGAAGCCTTTTAGGACCGAGATGAGGAAAAACTTCTTCACACAGAGAGTGGTGAATCTGTGGAATTCTCTGCCACAGGAAACAGTTGAGGCCAGTTCATTGGCTATATTTAAGAGGGAGTTAGATATGGCTCTTGCGGCTAAAGGGATCGGGGGTATGGAGGGAAGGCTGGTATTGGGTTCTGAGTTGGATGATCAGCCATAATCATACTGAATGGCAGTGCAGGCTTAAAGGGCAGAATGGCCTACGCCTGCACCTACTTTCTATGTTTCTATGTTTCTAACCCTTATGAACCAGTGATCACAATATAATTGAGTTCACCTTCAAATTTGATGGTGAGAAAGTAAAGTCTGATGTAGCAGTATTTCAGTGGAATAAGGGAAATTACAATGGTATGACAGAGGATTTGGCCCATGTAAATTGGAAGGAGCTGCTGGCAGGGATCATCAGGTGTAGAATCTTTATGGGTTGAGCTAAGAAATTGCAGAGGTAAAGGGACCCTGATGGCAGTTATTTATAGGCCTCCGAACAGCTGCAGTGATGTGGACTACAAATTACAACAGGAAATAGAAAAGACAGTGTTATGGTAATTGTGGGGGATTTTAACATGCGAGTGGATTGGGAAAATCAGACTGGCACTGGATCTCAAGAAAGAGAGAATTTGTAGAATGTCTACAAGATGGCTTTTTAGAACAGTTTGTTGTTGAGCCCACTAGGGGATCAGCAGTACTGGATTGGGTATTGTGTAATGAACCAGAGGTGATTAGAGAGATTGGGGTGAAGGAACCCTTAGGAGGCAGTGATCATAACATGATTGAGTTCACTGTGAAATTTGAGAAAGAGAAACCGAAATCTGATGTGTTGGTATTTCAGTGCAGTAAAGGAAATTACAGTGGCATGAGAAAGGAACTCACCAAAGTTGACTGGAAAAGGACACTAGTGGGAAGGACGGCAGAGCAGCAGTGGCTGGATTTATTCAAGAAGTGAGGAAGGTGCAAGTCAGATATATTCCAAAAGAAAAAGAAATATTCAAATGGAAAAAGGATGCAACCGTGGCTGACAAGAGAAGTCAAAGCCAAAGTTAAAACAAAGGAGAGGGCATACAAGGAAACAAAAATTAGTGGGAAGACAGAGGATTGGGAAGTTTTTAAAAGCTTACAAAAGGAAACCAAGAAGGTCGTTAAGAGGGAAAAGATGAACTATGAAAGGAAACTAGCAAATAATATCAAAGAGGATATTAAAAGCTTTTTCAAGTATGTAGAGTAAAAGACAGGTGAGAGTAGATAGAAAATGATGCTGGAGAAATTGTAATGGGACATAAGGAGATGGTGGAGGAACTGAATGAGTATTTTGCATCAGTCTTCACTGAGGAAGACATCAGCAGTATACCGGACACTCAAGGGTGGCAGGGAAGAGAAGTGTGCGCAGTCACAATTATGACAGAGAAAGTACTATTCAGGAAGCTGAATAGTCTAAAGGTAGATAAATCTCCCGGACCAGATGGAATGCACCCGCGTGTTCTGAAGGAAGTAGCTGTGGAGATTGCGGAGGCATTAGCGATGATCTTTCAAAAGTTAATAGATTCTGGCATGGTTCTGGAGGACTGGAAGATTGCAAATGTCACTCCGCTATTTAAGAAGGGGGCAAAGAAGCAAAAAGGAAACTATAGACCTGTTAGCTTGACATTGCTGATTGGGAAGTTGTTGGAGTCGATTGTCAAGGATGAGGTTACAGAGTACCTGGAGGCATATGATAAGATAGGCAGAACTCAGCATGGTTTCCTTAAGGGAAAATCCTGCCTGACAAACCTATTGCAATTTTTTGAGGAAATTACAAGTAGGCTAGACAAGGGAGATGCAGTAGATGTTGTATATTTGGATTTTCAAAAGGCCTTTGACAAGGTGCCGCACATGAGGCTACTTAACAAGATAAGAGCCCATGGAATTACGGGAAAGTTACATATGTGGATAGAGCATTGGCTGATTGACAGGAAACAGAGAGTGGGAATAAAAGGATCCCATTCTGGTTGGCTGCCGGTTACCAGTGGTGTTCCACAGGAGTCCATGTTGGGGCCGCTTCTTTTTATGTTGTACATCACCCATTTGTATTATGGAATAGATGGCTTTGTGGCTGTTTGCTGATGATACAAAGGTAGGTGGAGATTCGGTAGTGCTGAGGAAACAGAGAGTCTGCAGAGAGACTTGAATAAATTGGGAGAATGGGCAAAGAAGTGGCAAATGAAATACTATGTTGGAAAGTGTATGGTTATGCACTTTGGTAGAAGAAATAAATGGGCAGAATATTATTTAAATGGGGAGAGAATTCAAAGTTCGGAGATGCAATGGGACTTGGGAGTCTTCGTGCGGGAAACCCCTAAGGTTAACCTTCAGGTTGAGTTGGTGGTGAAGAAGGCGAATGCAATGTTGACATTCATTTCTAGAGAAATAGAGTATAGGAGCAGGGATGTGATGTTGAGGCTCTATAAGGTGCTGGTAAGACCTCACTTAGAGTACTGTGTGCAGTTTTGGGATCCTTATTTAAGAAAGGATGTGCTGACGTTTGAGAGGGTTCAGAGAAGATTCACTAGAATGATTCCGGGAATGAGAGGGTTAACATATGGTAAACACAAAATACTCTGCAGATGCTGGGGTCAAAGCAACACTCACAACACGCTGGAGGAACTCAGCAGGTCGGGCAGCATCCGTGGAAACGATCAGTCAACATTTTGGGCCGGAACCCTTCGTCAGGACTAAAGAGGGAAGGGGCAGAGGCTCTATAATGAAGGTGGGGGGAGGGTGGGAAGAAGAAGGCTGGTAGGTTTCAGGTGAAAAACCAGTAAGGGGAATGATAAAGGGGTGGGGGTGGGAGATGGGAAGCAGGGAGGGGATAGGCAGGAAAGGTGAAGAAGGAATAGGAGAAAACACAATGGGTAGTAGAAGGAGGTGGAACCACGAGGGAGGTGATAGGCAGCTGGGGGAGGGGGCAGAGTGAAATAGGGATAGAGGAAGAGAGGGGGAGGGAAATACCGAAAGTTAGAAAATTCTGTGTTCATACCAAGGAACTGGAGGCTACCTAGACGGTATATGAGGTGTTGCTCCTCCAACCTGAGTTTAGCCTCACCATGGCAGTAGAGGAGGCCACGTATGGACATATCCCAATGGGAATGTGAAGCAGAGTTGAAGTGGGTGGCAACCGGGAGATCGTGTCTGTTGTGGCAGACGGAGCGGAGGTGCTCGACGAAGCGGCCCCCAATCTGCGTCAGGTTTCACTGATGTAGGGGAGGCCGCACCGGGAGCACCGGATGCAATAGATGACCCAAACAGACTTAAAAGTGAAGTGTTGCCTCACCTGGAAGGACTGTTTGGGGCCCTGAATGGTGGCAAGAGAGGAGGTGTAGGGACAGGTGTAGCACTTACACTTACAGGGATAAGTGCGGGGTGGGAGATCTGAGAGTAGGGACGTGTGGATCAGGGAGTCGCGGAGGGACCGATCCCTGTGGGAAGCGGAGAGGGGTAGAGAGAGAAGGATGTACTTAGTGGTGGGGTTCTGTTGAAGGTGGCGGAAGTTGCGGAGGATAATGTGCTGGATCCGGAGGTTGGTGGGGTGGTAGGTGAAGACAAGGGGAACTCTGTCCCTGTTGGGGTGGCAGGAGGATGGGGTGAGGGCTGAAGTGTGGGAAATGGAGGAGATGCGGGTGAGGGCATCATTGATGACGATAAAAGGGAAACCACGATCCTTAAAGAAAGAGGACATTTGAGATGTCCTGGAACGGAAAGCCTCATTCTGGGAGCAGATGCGGTGGAGACGGAGGAACTGGGAATAGGGAATGGCATTTTTTCATGTGGCTGGGTGGGAAGAGGTATAGTCAAGGTAGTTATGAGAGTCAGTGGGCTTGTAGAAGATGTCAGTGGACTGTCTGTCTCCAGAGATGGAGACCGAGAGATCGAGAAAGGGGAGAGAAGTGTCCGAGATAGACCAACTGAATTTGAGGGCTGGGTGGAAGTTTGAAGTAAAGTTGATGAAATTGACGAGCTCAGCATGGGTGCAGGAAGCAGCACCAATGTAGTCGTCAATGTAGCGAAGGAAAAGTTGGGGAGCAGTACCAAAATAGGTTTGGAGCACAGACTGTTCCCATAACCAATGAAGAGGCAGGCATAGCTGGGGCCCATGCGAGTGCCTATAGCTGAACACCCTTGGTCTGAAGAAAGTGGAAAGAGCCAAAAGAGATTTTATTATATGTGAGTACCAGTTCCGCCAACCGGGGGAAGGTAGTGGTGGTGGGGAATTGGTGAGGTCTATTGTCCAGAAATTAGCGGAGGGCTTTGAGGCCGTCTTGATGGGGAATGGAAGTGTATAAGGATTGGACATCCATAGTGAAAATGAAGTAGTCGGGACCGGGGAACTGGAAGTTATTGAAGAGATGGAGGGTATGGGATGTATCCCGGATGTAGGTGGGGAGGGACTGATGTATGGGTGACAAAATGGAGTCCAGGTAGGCAGATACAAGTTCAGTGGGACAGGAGCAGGCAGAAACTATGGGTCTACTGGGACAGTCAGGCTTGTGTATGTTGGGGAGGAGGTAAAACCGAGTGGTATGGGGTGTGGGAATTATGAGTTTAGTGGCTGAGGATGGAAGATCTCCAGAGTTGATAAGGGCGGTGATAGTACGGGAGACAATGGTTTGATGTTTTTTGGTGGGGTCCTGTTTCAGGGGTAAGTAAGAGGAGGTGTCAGAGAGCTGCCGCTTGGCCTCAGTGAGGTAGAGATCCGTCCGCCAGACTACTACGACACCACCTTTGTCAGCAGGTTTCATGGTGAGGTTGGGGTTAGTGCAGAGAGAGTGGAGGGCAGTGAGTTCAGCGGGAGTGAGCTTGGAACAGGAGAGAGGAGTGGTGAAGTTGAGATGGTTGATGTCTCGGCGACAGTTGGAGATGAAAAGATCGAGTGCAGGTAGAAGGCCGATGCGGGTGTCCAGGAGGAGGAATAGGGTTGAAGACAGGAGGAGGGGTCATCAGTAGGGGGAGGGGAATCCTTGCCAAAGAAGCAGCCTCGGAGACGTAGGCGACGGAAGAAGAGTTCGGCGTCATGGCAGGCACGGAATTCACTGATGTGTGGACGGAGGAGGACAAAAATGAGGTCTTTGCTGAGGACTGAATTTTATGCCTCAGAGGGGGAAGTTCAGAGGGGATGTTAAGGGTTGGGGCTGGGGTCAGTGGAGGGTAAAGAGTGGGAGGTCTCAGGAAGGCTCCTGACACAACATTCTTAGTTTAGACACATGGCTCCTTATCTTTAGCTGAAGCCGAAGCATTATTACTAGCAGGATACACTGCTTTTGCAGAAAACTGCTAAAATAAAAATACCTCACAGCATAGCAGCAGAAATCTTAACCATGGCATTACATTCTCCCCCCATCAAAAATAGTCATGTCCTCATGACTTGGAACTTATTAAACCACCATTGCCTTCAGATGTGAATGACCACGTGCAACTTCAGAAGTTGGGATTTCATCTCTGTTGTTGGGAATATGGTCACACTCAGTGAGGGCTGGAAAGTGTAAGCAGACCTCACCTCCTAATGGCTCCATGACAAATCCACTGGCTCTTCGACCAGCAACTTCTGATGTTCCAGATCACGTATTTAGAGTATATGGGAAAACAGAACTTCCATGACACATTGATTTCATCATCCAAATGCTTTTATCTTTAGCTCAAGATGTCCTTTTGGGTTGACTAGACATATTTTAGAGCAATATTTGCCCTGGAAGCCTTTCCCACGTACTTCTGTGCATGAGGAAGTAGCTAAACCTGATGGATTCTCAGCTGGCTCCTGGTCGTGCTCTGCAGTGGATGTGCTGGAACCAGTGGTAACCCAAGGTGGGGCCCTGAATGAAGTGCTGATATGTGCTGGTCACTGTTGCACACATTGCAGTGTGTGGGAGCTTTACACTCTCCTGCTTGGTGTGCTGTTGAAGCACAACATTTGAAACATTGAGTGCTCCTTTAGAAAGCGTCTTTGGTCTGCGAGTGGTGTTTCCCTGAATCGTCTGCATTTCCTGAATGGTAAAGGTTTCTTACGGACAGGGCATTTCTATTGAGGCTCACGACAGAGTTTTCTTCTGCAGTTTTGTTGACGTAATAAGGCTTCTGGTTTTCCATGCCTTTGCTGGAGACCTCTCTTTGAATGACCTGTTACCGGAAGTGGAAAGAATAAAACTAGGGTCACCTTGCATTTCTGCGTGGCGGCAGGTGAGTTGCACAAATAATGAAAATGGCTGATAGGGGACATGATGTTTCATTTTATACTTGAACCCTTCGGTTATCCACTTTCCTGCATATTCACTTGTTTCTCCACTATACCATTTATTCCTCTTGCTGTGTCCATGAAACTCAGTCCTCGTCAGTAACCCTTGTTTTTTGCAGCTTGCAGTTCCAACAACAGATCTGCAAGCTCCTGGAGCTTCTGCGGTTCATTGTGTGAGAGCCTTGGAAAATGATTGAGTCTACTGAAGAGAGATTCTTTGATTGCCTCTGAGAGTGATAGCATTTGTCCAGCCTCTGCCACAATACTTGTAAACCCTGAGCTGGATTATTAATGTGAACTGACCAAACCCTTCTTGTATGTTGCAGTGATTCCCTGCTCAGTCTGTCCATGTCTGTGCAGATGGGATTGGCATTAGTAACAACTCTTCACTGAGGTCTTTGCTGTGGAGGGACTGCAGAAGGGGGTGTCGTGGGTCTTTGCTGCTGTAAACCTTGACTGTCAATACCTGAACACTGTGTGAGGCATTTCGGTTGAGCTGGAGCACTGACCTTTTCACAGCCAAAATGTATCTGGACATATTCTTCAGTAAGATGTTTGGCTGCTGTGATGGCAAAGCATGACTGGGGTTAGTCTGGTGTTGGGATGGGGGGAAATCCTGTCTTTGGGGGAGGATGAAATTTATCACCTCCCTCATTCTCAGGTGCTGACCGTACAAAGTGCTGATGTAAACACTGAGGCCAGTGACAGTTCTCTGAGTATTGAACGGCAGCAGAGTTTGCTCCGCCCCTCAGTTCCTTCCTACAATTGACTGACCGAGCTCAGCAGAATATAAATTGCAGCCGTTTGTGCCCAGGGTACTGGATGCACCTGAGGTGAGGCTGGCCTATTGGAGACAGATCACAGTGAGTACCAGAGGGACTATCTGGGTGTTGCTGACACACACAAATGGGAGTTAATTGGGGATGCTTTGTTTTAACAGGCTGGAGACAGGATGAATTACTTCATCCCCATTGTGTTCGTGGTCTGCATTTACCTGCCGGGATCTGACAGTGCAGGTATGTACTTGTTCTGATTCAAAATATTCCTGTGTGCAAACACCATTCAAGGTGCATCTTAGCACCGTGGTACTGAGGATCACGAGACATAGGGGCAGAATTAAAGCATTCAGCACATCCACTCTGCTCTGCCAGTCCATCATGGCTGATTTATTATCCCTCTCAACCCCATTCTCCAGGCTTCTCCCCATGTGGGGCAGCAGATCCCAGATTCCATTCCCAGTCTGCACTGAGGCATCTGACCTCATCTTGTGTCCTGAGATTCCAGGTTCTCCCCCAGCTGGTTAGTTACTACAAGAATGGGACACACACATTTCAACCCCTTGGTGGGTGGGAACCAGGGTTTTGCATGAACTCATTAGCTGTAGGAAATGAAAAATGATAACTACAGTGAATAATCAACTCCCAGAGGTTGTTGTTCTTCATTACACTGAAATTATTGGGATCTCTTTAAAGTTATTTCCTGTAGTGAAGAATGTCTGGTTTTAGCTGATTAGGAAGGTGAGAGAAGGAAGAGGTGATGGGTCAGGTAAACTGGGACAAGACATGTTGTATCTTGATCAAATGCTGAAACAGTCACTTAATTGTCTTCAAACCTTTTGATCAGAACCTGTTTCTTCAGGTTGATGAATAGATAGTACATTGAACAGTACAGTGCAGTAATCAGCTCTTCATCAGATCTACTGCTGATCTAAACTGATCACATCTGCCAGTCTCCTGACTTTACAGTGTCCATCATAGTGACCCTGCATGCCTCATTGCTACCTGTACTGCACTCTCTCTGTAACTGTTATACTTTATTCTGCATTGTGTTGGTGTTTGACCTTGTTCTAGCTCAATATACTGAACTGATGAATTGTTACTTAGGGACAGTATGAAACACAGTGACCCTCAGTACATGTGACAATAATAAGCTAATTTATCAGTTTACAAGTGACTCTGCCACCCGGAAGGAGAAGGGATGTGAATACATGTGAGCACCCTCAGCTCCAAGACCCCACAGTCCCCTTTGGGCTTCCTCCACCATCACTGGGTCAGAGTCATTCCAAGTGGAAGGGGTTGCTGCCGGCCACTCTCACCTGGTTTACCCGCCTGTCGAAGTGGTGCACGGAGAGTTGCTGCTGTAGCAGGCAAAGAGCTACTTGGTGCCACAGTTGTGAACCGAGTGTGTGGTGGGGCAAAAGGAGAGTGAGCTGGTGTGACAAGCCCCTTTACCAGAAGTGCTACCCCTCCCTGGACACCTCATACACCTCTGAGCTCCTTAGATCCATGCAATTAGAGACCACCCCTGTTGTGTTCCCTTCAATATCGCGTTCAGTTCTAAACTCAGCTCCTTATTCCACCATCAGATGGAATCTGCTCCCACTGGTACTTCTGACGATGCCTTCCCCACTCAGACTTCCCCATCCCAGGCTGTCAAAGGATAATTGGGGAGAACATTCCCAAAACTTCGAAACCTCCATGGTATACATGACAGTATCTCCACCCATTCAGTCTCCGTGTAATTGTCAGACATTTGGGTATGACTGTCAGGAGTTACTGTGTGGACAAAAGTCGTCACTGGGTTATTTAATTCAACAGACAGTTATGACAGTCCTTTTGATCCTGTTTGGGGTGGTCTCTACTTGAATGACCTCTCAGCCTCCCAGTGTTCAGGTCTACAGGTGGTGTGAGGAGTTTACAGAATGAGTTGTCCCACTATCACTACAGGCTCGCTAACCTGCACCGCACAACCTAAAGCTGCTGTGTAGTGGGGAACTCCAACAACAGGGGTCCCTTCTGTCGACTAATATGGCACTGGTTTTCTTGTGTCCCTGGGAACGCACACCTCTACAGCATGGTAATACACTCCATCCTTCTGTGGTAAAGGAGAATGTGGCAGGCCACATCTGATCATCCTAAACCAGGCGCAGAGACCACAGCTTTTTCAACTCTTTAAAAGCCCCCTCCTCACCCAGCCCCACATTACTTCCTCCAGACGGGGATTCCCCCCTTTGATTAAAACCTGTAAGAGAGCCACTGGGTCTAATAACCCCGGTATGAAATTACAGTTGTAATTAGATAGCCCCATTATCTTCCGCAGTATTTCTACAATACCTGGCTGTCATCCCTGAGTGACCTCCTTCATCCCCTGAGGCGATCAGTAGATCATCTAAGGTTTTACTGTGTCGGGTGCCAGACTGACTTTCCCCAAAGTGTGTGCCGTGGCTTTATGGAATCTGTGGGGAGTCTCATCCATGTGTACTGTTGTGACTGTGACCTGAGTCACTGGAAAACACTGAAACTGGTGATCTAAAGGTCTGTGTTCATCACAACAAACAGGCACTCTTCTGCAGATCCCCTCTGGTATCTGTCAGGCTCAATGTACATCACCTTTTATACCCTTAAGATCAAAGGTAACAGCTCATGATTCAATACAATTTCAGTAGTTACAATGACATTGTTTACTTCAATATTTTGGAGTGACAATGGCTCATTTGAATTGTGTATTACAGTGGGAGACTCCCCTGAATGTTCAAATACCTTTGCTGGGACAAATTAATTCACATAGATGGTGTAAAAACTTCTGGGAACAGAAATCCCAGACACCCAAAATGAATGTTGTCAAGGGCTGTCTCTGAGTACACAGCAATGCCAGATATTGATTGATCAGCTATACCTGTGACTGTGTTTGATGTGCTAAGTGACACCATCAGTCTGGTCTACCATCTTGAACTCAGTCACAATGGTACAAAATAATGTAATAATATTAATAGTAAATCATAATGTTGCCTGGATTGATGCAGACAGATGAACATAACCCCATTGTTTTACGTTTGCTTGATGCAGATGACAATGTGTCATGGTCACTTCACTTTGCAAACTATTCTTCTTGGCTTCCTGTCCCCTGCTGTGGCCAGAAACCAGTGTGTTGCAGACAATCCTTTTAACTCCAGACTAATTACTGCTTGCAATTTACATTAACAACTCAAGACTGTTTCTATCTTGAATTAATATCTGCTATATTCACATAATTTCCTCAGTCCAGAATAATTCCTGACATAGAAAGCAAATTGGGACTTGGGTGCTAATGGGACAATCCCCCAAAAAATAACATTAGCGATATCCAGGACTGTGAGTATTTTATGTTCCAGGGACAACCGTTCAGGATTGTGATGGAGAACTTGCCGTGTGTGCTAATGACCTGGTCACCTAACGAGGGACTGCTGAAAAATACAAAGGGGTAAAGGAGATGATGTTATAGCTGGTCCCTCTCAGGCCATGGCTAGAGACAGGGATCGAATAAGGGAAGAAGGTCTAACAGGAGGGGAACATTTTGTGTCAATCATAACCAAGATCAGCACAACAATGTGGGCTGAATGGCCTGTCCAGCGCTGGACTGATCTATGTTCTATGAAAGTGAGGACAGCTCAGACCCAATGCTCCGCTTCTCCCCGGGGTGAAGGGTTTATGGATTGTAGTGATCAGTGTAAATGGCTGGCTGGGGTTGGCAACATTCTGGGCTGGCCGTTGTCTGATCTCAAGCCGCTTGTTGATTGGTACTGAGGAGATGATGAACAGTCACAATGGTCCAAAATAGCTCAAGGAGTGTTGGCCGGCTTGATAAGGACCAATTCAATCCCTCCATGGTCTTCTGTTTGGTTGATGCAGACAAGAACATCTCATGGTCACTCCACTTTGCAAACTATATCCTTTGTGTAACCAGCCCCCTGCTGTGGGACGCAGTGTGTGCCCTATAGACAGTACTGTTTATAAAAGCTGTCCTTTTGACTTCTAATTAATTACTGCTTGCAATTTATATGACGAATTCACAACCAGCTCTTGTTAAACTCGATTGGTTAGACCCTGTTGTATATTCACATAATTCCATACCTCTGTGATTCCCTAAAGGGGAGTCCAGCACATTGTCTATCATACACAAAATTCCAGAGAAACTGAACAGGTTAGGCAGCATCAACGGAGGGAAATGAACATTTCTGGCCAAGACCCTTCAGGTCAAAATGCTGCCTGACCTGCTGAGTTTCTCCAACATTTTCTGTGTGTTGCTCAAGATTTCCAGCATCTGCAGATTTACTTGTGTCTATAACTGTTGGCTGGGATTCAGCAAGTGCCACTGTGCAGCCTGTTGCATGACCTGTCTGGGACTGATTTCACAGTCTATACCCCAGTGCCCAATGGAGTCTGAATTCAATGATCGGACCATTTATGGGTGCCCCACTGGTTCTGATTAATATCCCAGAACCAAGTCCAGTATACTTCACCGGGCCACAAACTCCTGCTCTGAGCAAAGGGATTTGCTCTTCCTGAATACTGGTCACCAGTTACTGCAGTGTCCCACCTCACAAACACAGGCCGTTGGTGACACTTCAAACTGTGACTTAACCACATCTAACCCTTCATGTTTTACAGGTCTGGAAGGGAAATCGGTGATATTTACAAAGCCAACAAGCACCAGCTATGTCAGAGTTCTCCCATCGCCTTTCACCAAATTGACTGCCTTTACTGTCTGCCTCAGGGCAGCCTCTGAGTTGACCCGTGGTTACAGTTTGTTCTCCTATGCAACGTCAAGACATTACAATGAACTGTTGATTTGGTACTATGCTAGTGGACACATCTCCCTGTATTTAAGCAGTTATATCGTGCAATTTTCCCTTCCAAAAATGGATGCCTTGCTGAGACACATCTGTGTAACCTGGGAATCTAAAGAGGGTTTGGTTACCATCTGGGTAAATGGGAAACGCTCTTTACAGAAGATTGGCGGAAAGGGTTTGTTTGTGAAAGGTTCTGGTCAGTTTATTCTCGGTCAGGAGCAGGACAGTGTTGGAGGAGGTTTTGAGACAAGTCAGTCCTTTGTTGGGGAGATAACTGATGTTCACATGTGGGATTTTGTGCTCAACACCAGAGAGATTGCGATAGCATATAAGGGATGTTTCTGTACTGGGGGTAACATCATCAACTGGGGAAGAACTTCCTATCAGTCAGGAGGGATGGTGACAATCAAAGACAATAATGATTGCATATTTTAGTGTCTTTGTTACAAAAAGGACACAACTGTTGACTTTCTCCTCAAGCTGTTCTTACTGAATATGACCTTTCAATGTGATCTTTTCTCTCTAAATCAGATGATCAGTAGATATAGTGAAGTTGATTCTGGAATAAAGGGCTGTTCATGTCTGGGTAAGGGACCACTCAGTGAGTCCTTCCAGTTGCTCATCAACCCTCACTGACTGGGGAATGGCCTCAGACTCAGTGCAGAAGGGTCTCGGTCATTCTCTGTCACACGTTAGGAGATGGATGGGGTGCAGAGAGCTATGAAGGATGTTTACAGGGGTCAGCAGATGTGAACTCCAGAGTACTATCCCACTCACTGAGCCTCACTTAACACAAGGAAATTACAACAACTGCTCAGGACAGACGAGCCCTCCCTCTTTAACCAGACACCTCTTCTCACCCATTCTGCTGGACCCTTCCTCGGATCCCACTGGGAATAGTTCATCCCAGTTAAAAGGTGCAGCAGCACAGAGCAGTGTCAGGGACATTTTCTGATTTTCTGCCCTCACCCTGACACACACAGGCAGACAATGAAGTGTCTGGGGCAGGGGTGGTGATGGTGATGGGCAGACATGGACTGTGGGGAAATCCCTGTGGTGGAAGGTGATCCTGCCCTTGACTTTGTTAGTGCTGATGTGAATTATTATTGTGACTCTCTCGCTCTCTCTCTCTCTCTCTCTCTCTCTCTCTCTCTCTCTCTCTCTCTCTGTCACATTGTTTGTTACACCAAGCTTTGGAAAGCTCACAGAATGTACTGTGACTCAAGTGACTGGGATTGAACTGTAACGCTGCTGTTTTTCAGCTTAGTAAATTAACATCAAAACAAAAATGATCTTGTGTGTGGTAATTACTGTGTGTATGTCTGTGTATGGTCTTCAGTGAAATCTCAGCTCACTCTCCGTTCCCATCATTAAATCAACACAAAAGACCATAAGACATAGAAACAGAATTAGGCTATTCAGCCCATCAAACCTGCTCCACCATTCCATTATGGCTGATTTATTAACCCTCTCAACCCCACTCTCCTGTCATCTCCCCATAAGCTCTGATACCCTTACTAATTAAGAACTTATCAATCCAAGTTTTAATAATATCCAGTGACTTGGCCTCCACAGCCGTGTGTAGCAACAAATTCCACAGATTCACCACACTCTGAAGAAATTCCTCCTCATCTCTGTTCTAAAGGGATGCCCTTCCATTCTGAGGCTGTGCCCTCTGGTCCTGGACTCCGCATCTCCAGGAAACATCCTCTCCGCATCCACTCTATCGTGGCCTTTCAATATTTAATACATTTCAATCAGATTCCCCCTCATTCTAAACAGTCAGTACAGGCCCAGAGCATCAAACACGCATTGTACATTAACCCTTTCATTACCGGGATCATTCTCATTGAACAACCTCTGGACCCTCTCTAATACCAGCACATCCTTTCTTAGATAAGGGCCCAAAACTGTTCACCATATTCCCAGTGTGGTCTGACCAATGCCTTATAAAACCTCAGCATTAAATCCTGTGATGGTATTGAGTTCACTGTCCACAAAGTTGTAAACTCAAAATAAGATTTCACGTCCTATCCAATATAGATATCTGCAGGTATTCTCACTATCACAGGCTTTTTTATACCAACCTATTCTCCAAGGACTAGCTTACTTCCCTGTCTATTCTCTGCGGTGAGGACCAGCTGTCAATACCCACTGCTGAGTGATGGCTCCCCCCTCCCATCTCTCAGCAGCAGCTCCTGTCTGTGGGTTAGCAGCCATTCTGTAACACTATTGTTTGCAAAGCTGTGCTTTTAACTTCAGACTGATTACTGCTTCCAGTTTAAAGTGCGAACTGAAGACCAGTTCTTGTTTACAACAAAAAGCTAAGCAAAGAATATTTCTTAGAAGTTCAACTTTGTCACGAATAACTCTGACCATTTGCAGAGGTCATGCCACAGTGCTACCAAAGTGCACAACCATACACTTCCTTACACTGTATTCCATCTGCCACTTCTTTTCCCATTCTCCTAATCTATCTAACTGCCTCTGCAGACACTCTGCTTCCTCAACACTACCTGCCCCTCCACCCATATTTGTATGATCCACAGCTTGGCCACAATTCCATCAATTCCATCACCCAAACCATTCACATATAACAGTAAGATGACGGCGCATTCCGTCGCAGCGGCTTCTACGGGGTTAACTATAGGTGCTACTGGCCTATGTAAACATATTTCTATTTCTTCTGTAATTTATTTTTTATTGAAGTTTATCATCAAACAAACATTGCCATAAGATGTATTTCAGATACTGTACATATATATCTACAATCATATTTGTCACAAATCTCCACATAATATTTATCTGAGGTATACAGTTATAGAAAGGAGAGGAAAAAAAGAACAATCGAAAGAAGAAAACTATGTACAAAGTAGGGATTGATCTTTTTTTTAATAACATATTCATTGACTTGTGAGAATAAAATCAGGCCTATGAGGTGTTATGTAGTTAAACCATTTTTCGTAGTATGAATCAAATTGTTCCAACTTATGATTAACAGATGCTGTTATTTTTTCAATTTTGTAAATATTCATTGTAATTTCCATCCATACATTTAAATTAGGGCTCTCCTGTGATAACCATTTCCTGGTAAGGGTCTTTTTACCAGCCACTAGCAGTATGTTCATTAAATATTTATCTCTTTTCAACAATTCTTGAGGTATATCCCCAAAATATATGGTCTTACTCTCTAAGGGTATTCCACATTTAAAGATGTCTTGTAGAGCGTTATGTATCCCTCTCCAATAGTCTTTGATAACGGGCATTACCAGAAAATATGATAATGGTTTGCATTTTGATTTCCACAATTTCTCCAGCAAACAGGGAGGTTACTATCATAATGGGATTTCTGAGAGGGTGTAATAAAATACCTTATCAAGTTTTTCCACCTGAACTCCCTCCATTGATACCTCCATATTGTTGTCCATTTTTCCTCAGATATTATTATCCCTCCTTCCTTCTCCCATTTTGTTTTAATGTATGAAGTCGAATATGTTTTAAGATTTGACAAACCCTTATACACACTTGAAATGATTCTACTACCATTGTCTGAATCACATGCTTTTCAAATACCTCTATCAGACACGTACTTGCCTTGGTTACATTTTTAACTGTCCTATTAACATACTGCCGCATCTGTAAATACTGATAAAAGTCTTATTTTTCAAACAAGTGTTTCTCTTTGAGCATTTCAAAACTGTACAGTGTTCCTTGTCTCATTACATTGCAAATAGCTGTTAGTCCTTTAGCTGTCCAGTCCTTAAATCTAGCATCTAGTTTATTCGGCGTAAAATCCGACTCATGTGCACACTGCTTAAGAATTGCAATGTCTCTCTCTAGTTTATATTCTTTTATAATAGTTTATCATATTTTAAGAGTCCACTTCACCCATGGGTTAGCAATAGTATTTACGTAACTTTGAAGGTTGTTATCAGCCAGAATTGCCTGTATGGGGATGGAAAGTATCCTCTCCTCAATGTTTTTCCATTGAGCGTCATATGATAAGTTGCACCAGCATATCCCAGCTCTTAACTGTGCTGCAAAATAATAATCTGTAAGATAAAGTAGGCCCCATCCCCCCTTTTCCTTGGCTAATTACAAAGTTTTGAGATGAACCCTAGGCCTTTTACCTTGCCATACATATCTTGATAGCATTTTGTTCCATTCATTGAATTAATTTTGGTTAATCTCTATTGGTAGGGTCTGAAAGAGATATTGTAGTCTGGGCTGTATATTCATTTTAATAGATTCAATCCTTCAGCTGAGGCCAAGAAAAGGAATTAGGTTCCAACTTGTTATATCTTCCTTAATTTTTTTATATATAGGCTTATAATTGCATTCTGATAATTTTGTCAAATCTTTTGGCATAATGATGCCCAAATATTTGACAGACTCTGTTTGCCATGCCCAAGGATATCTACTTTCAATTTCCCTTGGTGGGCTATGGTTATATGAAAGTAGTTGAGTTTTATCTATGTTGATCTTGTCTCCTGATCATTGGCCATATTGTTCAAAGGATTGCAACAATTTAGGTAAAAAGTCTGTTGGTTGCCCTAGAAAGACCAAAATGTCATCTGCGTAACAGGCCAATTTATTGTCTGTCCCTTTAATAGTAATTCCCCTGATATCTTCATTTTGTCTGATGTATTGAGCTAATAGTTCCAGATATAATGCGAAGAGTAGCGGTGACCATGCACAACCCTGTCTTGTGCCCCTTTCTAGGGTAAAACTATTAGATAAATATCCATTGATTTTAATCCTGGCAGTAGGATTGTCATATAGCGCCTGTATAGTTTTAATAATTGTGTCATGTAGACCAAATCTATGTAAAACTCTGTAAAGAAAATTCCAAATAACTGAATCAAATGCTTTTTCAGCGTCCATGATTATCACTGTTGCTTCAATTTCATTTTTTTTATATAATCCATAATGTGAAATGTCCTTCGTATGTTGTCTTGTGTTTGGTGTTGCTGTATAAAAACTGTCTGATCATTATGTCTCAGTGTGGGTAGAAACTCTTCTAATCGTTTGGCCATGATGGAGGTAAATATTCTATAATCCACATTAAGAACAGATATTGGTCTAAATGACCACATTCTATTATATCCTTGCCTTCTTAGTCATAGTCATAGACATACTTTATTGATCCTGAGGGAAATTGGGTTTTGTTACAGTTGCACCAACCAAGAATAGAGTATAAATATAGCAATATTAAATAGTAATATGTAAATTATGCCAGGAAGTAAGTCCAGGACCAGCCTATTAGCTCAGGGTGTCTGACCCTCCAAGGGAGGAGTTGTAAAGTTTGATGGCCACAGGCAGGAATTACTTCCTATGACGCTCAGTGTTGCATCTCGTTGGAATGAGTCTCTGGCTGAATGTACTCCTGTGTCCAACCAGTACATTATGTAGTGGATGGGAGACATTGTCCAAGATGGCATGCAACTTAGACAGCGTCCTCTTTTCAGACACCACCGTCAGAGAGTCCAGTTCCATCTCCACAACATCACTGGCCTTATGAATGAGTTTGTTGATTCTGTTGGTGTCTGCTACCCTCAGCCTGCTCCCCAGCACGCAACAGCAAACATGATCGCATTGGCCACCACAGACTCATAGAACATCCTCAGCATCGTCCAGCAGATGTTAAAGGACCTCAGTCTCCTCAGGAAATAGAGACGGCTCTGACTCTTCTTGTAGACAGCCTCAGTGTTCTTTGACCAGTCCAGTTTATTGTCAATCGGTATAGCTGAGATTATCACCTCCCTCCGGCTGGGTGGCATTTGCGCCTTTCTTAGAGCCCAGTTCAGTGTGGGGAGTAAACTAGGAATTAACTCATTTCTAAATTCTTTATACCAATCTGCCGTATATCCATCTGATCCTGGTGACTTGCTCCGGAAAGCCACTAAGGGCGCCAAGAGGCAATATCGAGCAAAGTTGGAAGCCCAGGCTAACCAGAGGGGTGCCGGTAGACTATGGCAGGGTCTAAATGAGATCAATGAGCGCAAAGAAAAGGCTGGAAATATCAATAACTGTGGCGCTTCTCTTCCTGACAAACTTAACGTATTCTACGCAAGATTCAAACAGAAGAGGAGCGTCCTGCTCCCTCCGGATGAACCAGACCTGGTGGCATCAAGATTCATCGTCACCAAGGAGGACGTTAGAAGGGCCTTCCTGAAGATAAATCCAAGGAAGACTACGGGCCCAGATGGCATCCTGGGACAGGTTCTCCGGGCCTGTGCAAGCGAGCTAGCTGGAGTGTTTGCTGACACCTTCAACTGCTCCTTGCTTCAGTCGAAGATCCCCTCATGTTTTAAGAAGGCAAAGATAATCCCAGTGACGAAGAAGAGCAAGGTCGCATGTCTGAATGACTATCAACTTGTGGCTCTGACATCAATTGCTATGACACAAACACGAAGAATTCTGCAGGTGCTGGAAATTCAAGCAACACACATCAAAGTTGCTGGTGAACGCAGCAGGCCAGGCAGCATCTCTAGGAAGAGGTACAGTCGACGTTTCGGGCTGAGACCCTTCGTCAGGGCTAACTGAAAGAAGAGCTAGTAAGAGATTTGAAAGTGGGAAGGGGAGGGGAAGATCCAAAATGATAAGAGAAGACAGGAGGGAGAGGGATGGAGCCAAGAGCTGGACAGGTGATTGGCAAAAGGAATATGAGAGGATCATGGGACAGGAGGCCCAGGGAGAAAGAAAAAGGGGAGGGGGGAAAACCCCAGAGGATGGGCAAGGGAGATCGTTTCGCTGAACACCTACGCTCTGTCCGCCAGAGAAAGCAGGATCTCCCAGTAGCCACACATTTTAATTCCACGTCCCATTCCCATTTTGATATGTCTATCCACGGCCTCCTCTACTGTAGAGATGAAGCCACACTCAGGTTGGAGGAACAACACCTTATATGAACATTGACTTCTCTAACTTCTGCTAATGCCCCACCTCCCCCTCGTACCCCATCCATTATTTATTTATATACACACATCCTTTTTCTCTCTCTCCTTTCTCTCCCTCTGTCCCTCTGACTATACCCCTTGCCCATCCTCTTTGGTTTTCCCCTCTCCCCCTTTTCTTCCTTTTTATTAATTATTATTGAAAATCAACAACAGAGAAAAATACATCAAAATAATCAAGATAACATATCCATATGTAGAGTAAGAGTTAAACTATCAACCGGGCTAAACAGTATATCACTAATAATCAAAAAACAAAGTATTAAAGCTTTTTTTTATGGAAAAAAGGAAAGAAAGAAAAAAAAGAACTCCTACTAACTAAAACAGAGAAAACCCCTAATAACTGAAAAAAAAAAGGGAAAACAACCCATTTGGAGCACAAACCCAGTGCGATGCGCCATACAAGCTTCCACAAAAAAAAGACATCAAACCGCCAACCAAATCCATACACCCAAGCATCAGAAAAGGACCATCTGTATTAACTCAAGTCAAATGATAATAACACGCAAAAGAACCTCACCTTTTCTCGAAGTCAAATTTAGGATCAAAAGTTCGCCTTCTAATTTTTTCCAGACTAAGACATAACATCACCTGAGAGATCCATTGTATGAAAGTGGGAGCAGAGGCATCTTTCCATTTTAATAAAATAGCCCTTCTGGCCAATAATGTGACAAATGCAATTACACATTGGTCAGATATAGAAATACAGTGAATATGTTGAGGAATTATACCAAAGAAAACTGTCAATTTATTAGGTTGTAAATTAATTTTTTAAGCTTTAGAGATTGTAGAAAAAATAGATTTCCAAAATTGTTTCAATACAGAACACGACCAAAACATATGTGCCAATGTAGCTATCTCAGTTTTGCATCTATCACACTGACTATTTACATTAGGAAATATTTTAGACAATCTCTCCTTCGTCAAATAATAACGATGTACAATTTTAAATTGAATTAGAGAATGACTGGCACAAATCGAAGAAGAGTTAACCAGCTTCAAAATTCGCAACCAATCCTCTGTTATCAAGGTCATATTAAGCTCTCTTTCCCAATCTTGCTTAATCTTAAGTAAAGGATAATTATCCTGTTGTAATAATAAATTATAAATTTTCCCAATAAAAGCTTTTACTAAAGGGTTCATTTTTAAAATAATGTCTAACAGGTCAGAGTCTTGTATATACGGAAAATTACTTAAATATTCTTGTAAGGAATGTCTGACCTGAAGATATTGCAAAAAATGTGAATATGAGAGAGAGTATTTAGTTACTAATTTCTCAAAGGACATCAATCGACCTTCTTGAAACAAGTCCATAAAGGAAAAAATTCCTTTATTCCTCCAAAGAGAAAAGGTAGGATCACTAAGTGAAGGTTCAAATAAATAGTTTCGATAAATTAAACTAAAAAGTTTAAATTTTGTAAGATTAAAAAACTGACGAAACTGGTACCAAATTCGTAATGATTGATTACATAGGATTTATATTTAGAATAGAAATTTTGGCTAATTGTACAGGTAAAGGAGCTCCTAATAACGAAGTTAAATGAAATTGTTTCACAATTTTCAATTCCAAATCAACCCAAGATGGTCGTTCCTTTTTATCGGTCCAATACAATCAAGAACACGCATAACGCATATTAACCGCCCAATAATACTTTCTTAAATTAGGCAAAGTAAGACCTCCAGCCTTTTTTAATTTTTGTAAATGACATTTTCCAATTCTTGGTCTTTTATTATTCCAAATAAAAGATGAAATAATAGAGTCAACCTGATCAAAAAACTTCTCAGTTAGAAAAACAGGAATGTTTTGAAATACATATAAAAATTTTGGTAAACTCATCATTTTAACTGCATGAATTCGACTTACTAATGAAACTGTAAGTGGATTCCATCTAGAAAAAATTGCTTCATAAAATCCACTAAGGGAACTAAATTAGCTCTATAAAGGTCTTGGTAATTTTTAGTAACGATAATAACTAAATATTTAAAAGAATCCGTAACTTTTAGAGGAACATTATCATATATAGAAGTGGAATCACTTAAAGGAAATAATTCACTTTTATGCAGGTTTAAATTATATCCAAAGATTACTGGGAGCTAGGAAGAAAATTAAAAGCCGGACCTCCAGAGTAATAATATCAGGATTGCTGCCTGAGCTGCACTAATGATGGTGAGAATAGCAGAATTAAGCAGATGAATGTGTGGCTAAGTAACTGGTGCAGGAGGCAGGGCTTCAAATTCATTGGGATGTATTTTGGGGAAGGTATGACTTATACAAAAAAGATGGATTACACCTGAAC
Source organism: Mobula birostris (assembly GCF_030028105.1). Classification (NCBI taxonomy): domain Eukaryota; kingdom Metazoa; phylum Chordata; class Chondrichthyes; order Myliobatiformes; family Myliobatidae; genus Mobula; species Mobula birostris. The sequence continues at coordinate 35,548,191 of NC_092399.1, forward strand.
TCAAAAGGTACTAATATCCTGGCGGGATTGTTTAATATAGCTGTTAGGGAGGGTTTAAACTAAGTTGGCAAGGGGAAGGAAACCATGATCCTCTCATATCCCTTTTGCCAATCAACTGTCCAGCTCTTGGCTCCAACCCTCCCCCTCCTGTCTTCTCCTGTCATTTTTGATCTCCCCCTCCCACTTTCAAATCTCTTACTAGCTCTTCTTTCAGTTAGTCCTGACGAAGGGCTCGGCCTGAAACGTCGACTGTGCCTCTTCCTAGAGATGCTGTCTGGCCTGCTGCGTTCACCAGCAACTTTGATGTGTGTCAATTGGTATGAAGTGCTTCGAGCAATTGGTTTTGGCACACATCAACCACGGCCTACCAGTCAACCTCGACACTTTGCAATTCGCCTACCGGAGCAACAGGTCAACGGCAGATGCCATCTCTCTGGCCCTACATTCCTCCTTAGAACACCTGGAGAATAAAGACGCATATGTAAGGCTCCTTTTCATTGACTACAGCTTTGTCTTTAATACCATCATTCCAAATAAACAAACTGATTCCTAAGCTCCGGAACCTGGGCCTTAGCACTCAGATCTGCAGCTGGATCTTCAACTTCCTCACAGACAGGACCCAGGCTGTAAAAAAAGGGGACAAGCTCTCCTCTACAATCACTCTGAGCACCGGTGCTCCACAAGGCTGTGTACTCAGCTCCCTGCTGTACTCATTGTACACCCATGATTGTGTAGCCAAGTTTCCATCGAACTCAATATATAAGTTTGCTGATGACACAACAATTGTAGGCCGTATCTCGGGTAATGATGAGTTTGAGTACAGAGAGGAAATTAAGAACCTAGTGGCATGGCGTGAAGACAGTAACCTATCCCTCAATGTCAGCAAGATGAAGGAATTGGTTGTTGACTTCAGAAGGAGTAGCGGACCGCACGACCCAATTTACATCGGCAGTGTGCAAGTGGAACAGGTCAAAAGTTTTAAGTTCCTCAGGGTCAGTATCACAAGTGACCTGAATTGGTCCAGCCAAGCAGAGTCCACCGCCAAGAAGGCCCACCAGCCCCTTTACTTCCTAAGAAAGCTGAAGAAATTTGGCCTGTCCCCTAAAACCCTCACTAATTTTTATAGATGCACCATAGAAAGCATTCTTCTGGGGTGCATCACAACCTGGTATGGAAGTTGTCCTGTCCAAGACCGGAAGAAGCTGCAGAAGATCATGAACACAGCCCAGCACATCACACAAACTAGTCTTCCGTCCTTGGACTCACTTTACACCGCACGCTTTCAGAGCAGTGCTGCCAGGATAATCAAGGACACAACACACCCAGTCAACACACTTTTCATCCCTCTTCTCTCCGGGAGAAGGCTCAGGAGCTTGAAGACTCATATGGCCAGATTTGGGAACAGCTTCTTTCCAACTGTGATAAGACTGCTGAACGGATCCTGACCCAGATCTGGGCCATACCCTCCAAATATTCGGACCTGCCTCTCGGTATTTTTGCACTACCTTATTTTCCCTTTTCTATTTTCTATTTATGATTTATAATTTAAATTTTTAATATTTACTATTGATTTGTACTCCAGGGAGCGCGAAGCGCAGAATCAAATATCGCTGTGATGGTTGTACGTTCTAGTATCAATTGTTTGGCGACAATAAAGTAATAAAGTAAATTTAAGCCTATTAATTGCAGTTTTTAGTTCAGCTTCAGTTATGTCAGCAGTCATCGTTCTATTTTGTTCTTTGCTTAAAGTGGGTAACTAAAGAATTCAGGAAGGTGTTAATTTGGGTTATGCTTCCCCCTGGAACTTTGGAATATAGAATTTTGTAAAACATTTTAAAAGCTTCTTGAATTTCACTTAGTTTATTTTTTTTATCACTTTTGTTCTTGAATCCCTAATTCTATGAATTGTATTTTCTGATATCTTTCTTTTTCAGTTTCCACGCCAGTATTTTCATAGATTTAGATCCACTTTCATAGTGTCTCTGTTTCAGAAACATTAATTTTTTTCTAATTTCTTGTGTAGCCAAACTATTAATTTCATTCCTAATTTTTTAAATTTCCTCTAGTGTATCCTGTGTCAAACCCAATTTGTGTTTTTTTTTCAGTTCCTTCAGCTTATTTTGTAATTCCTCTAATGTTTTATTCTTTATTTTTATCTTATATGAAGATATTGCTATAATTTTCCCTCTTAAGACAGCCTTCAGAGTATCCCATAGAATGGGAGGTGAAACCTCTCCATTATCATTGAATTCTAGGTAAAGACCAATTTCTTGTTCTTTAAAATAGTGATCATTGAGTAGACTTGAATTTAGTTTCCAAATAGTACGCTTTGGTTGTAGGTCAAAATCAACAGATAAATATCTAACACTCTCTTTGCCAAGTGGAATGATCTCGGGGTGATAACCCCTTTTGCCCGGCCAAACCTTAGCACACTTGTTTGGGTGGATGCTGCGTGTTTGGTCCCCTGTGTAACATCAGTACCCTAAAATAACATTCAGTCCACAATGTGCGGTTCAACGATTAAGATTTTATATTTAAGTATGGGGTTAGTAGAGAACAAAAGAAAAGGAATACAAATAAAAGGCACCAATAATCTCATAAACATGTCCAGTGCACAACGTTGGAGCTCACGGATTTCCTTTCGCTGATCCTCCTTTGCTCGTCGTCGACCCCTGGGCTCCCGCCCCGAGCCCCGGGGCAGTGGGTCCGGCAACCGTCTCCTCAAGCCACGTCTGCTCTCTTCATCCTCTTTGCGCTTTCTCCCCGAAGCCCGCGCAAACTAACGGCTTTCACACAGACAGAAAGAATAACATCGGTTAGCAAATGAATACAAGTCCCGTTATCACTAATTATAATCCAAACATACTGCTATAGAGAACCACTGTCTCAGCAGTTAACAGTACAGAGAAGCCATTTTATTCACCTTGGCAGTATCATAAAAGAAGAAACCCTTACAAATATATAGGTGCATGGTTACTTACATCTATTGTCCCAATTCCACCAGTGATTATTTTGTCTTTATCTTTTCCAAATGTTATGAAATAGTCTATTCTTGTATATACGGAATGGGGGGCAGAATATTGAATGTAATCCCTTCTGTCGGGGAAAAAGTCCCTCTATATATCAATTAGACCAAAATCCTCAAAAAGAGTGTTAACTTTCTTATGTAAGGACATTGTTTCATAAGTCTTTCTATTGGAAGAGTCTAACTTTGGTTGTAATTGTAAATTTAAGTCTCCCCCACATATCAAGAGACCTTCTGTTTCCATTACCATAATATTAGTAATTTTCTGGAAGAAACTAATATCACTTCCTGGGGGTGCGTATATATTCAATAAAGTAACTGGATTTCCATCTATGTTCCCCTTACCAGAGTATATCTGCCCCCCTTATCTCCCATTTCCAGTACTTTTTCAAAATTTAGCTTGCTTGAGATGAGAATAGCAACTCCTCTTCTACGTCCTGATTTATTTGAGGAGAGAAACAAATTAGTGAAGCCCATTCTCTTTAATTTTCCATGCTCATTATCGCTTAAGTGAGTTTCCTATAAATATGTTACATGGGCTTGTTCTTTTTTCATTTTTGATAGAATTTTACTGCGCTTGACTGGATTCAACAGCCCATTGACATTAAAAGAAATGAATTTTACTTTGTCCTTAGCCATGTGTATTTATCTGTTAGTATATCATTGAAATTTGCAGAATATAACTTAATCGATCTACTCCCTGAACAAATAGGAGCCAAGAAACGTGAATAATTTTAAAAAAAAGTAATGTAGGTGTGATTCCAAGGTTGGGGTCTCTAGATGACCCTGGGTTGAGCTAGAAGAAACGTCTAGCCGTGCGGGATAGCCCCTCCTACCTGTGAGTTGAGGGCACCCGCTGCAGTACCTATAAAAATAAGTTAAAAAATCTATGTCCATTACACAGAAATGATTTCCCTGAGTATTCCTCCCATGTATATATTCTCATTTAGGTGGGGAAAGAGGAGTGAATGAATGAATAAAAAAAATTGAGTGATATGAAAACTACATTATAATACACATTTCTCGATTTAGGTATATCACCCTCTATTTTTGCTTCCGTTTAGTTTATCAGCACTTTTAATGTTATCCAAACCTTATGGCTCTTCTGGAGGAGGTGAGGGCTGTCTTCGGAGAACTCACAGTCTCTTCCTAATATCCTTCTCTCGTCCTCCTCCCGTCCCCTGCTTTCTCGGTTCTCTTACTATTTCCCAAGCAGATCGGGATAACTGCTCAGCCAGGCTTTCCCTCGGTCTGACCATGCTAACGGGCAACCCTCTGTTGTTCATGTCTGTAGTCGCCTCTTCCACTGTCTGATATAGCTGTATCCCTCCTTCGTAAAACACCCTCAGTTTAGCAGGGTACGGGGTTTGGAATTTAATCTTTTCTTGCTTTAATATTAATTTTGCTTCGGAATATTCCTTCCGTTTCTGTAGGACCGCTGGGGGGGTAATCTTGATCGAAGTATATTAACTTCCCGTTCCAAACCACCCTCTTCTTACCCCAGGCCCTTCGCAGAATCTCCGCCTTGCTCTTGAGTCGAAGGAATCTGAGTACTATTAAGTGCGGTTTAGTTTCTCTGTCTCCGGAAAGCCTCAGGACGAGCGCACGATGCGCCTTCTCAGTTTCAATCTCCATAGTTGGGGGATTCTCCAGCGCTTCCCGCAGAAACTTTTCTACAAACTCCATCATCGACAACCCCTCCGCTCCTTTGGGAACATTATAAATCCTGATATTTTTACGTCGCAATCTTCCCTCCTGATCAATCAATTTACTTTCCTGTTGATTTAATATTTTTATCATCTTACTTAGTATTTGTTCAACGTTTTGCACATGATCTTCCACCTTCTCAATTCGTGTCTCTGCCATCGCTATTTTCTGATTGACGTTGACGAGCTCTGACTTTATATCATTTAGTTGCTGTTTTATATCTTTTTGGACTTCCTTTATCTCTTCCAGAATCTTTATCATATTTGCCGCTTCGCCCGAACAAGGCCCAGCGTCAGCTTTGCCACCACGCACATGTGTAGGAGAGCCACGCGTTGTACCTCTCTCTTCCATAGGCTCCGTAGTGATGTTTTTTTTAATCTCCATTCTTTTTCCCCAGTCTTGCCCCCCTTATAGAACCATAGAACCATAGAAATTACAGCACAGAAACAGGCCTTTTGGCCCTTCTTGGCTGTGCCGAACCATTTTCTGCCTAGTCCCACTGACCTGCACACGGACCATATCACTCCATACACCTCCCATCCATGTATCTGTCCAATTTATTCTTAAATATTAAAAAAAAACCTGCATTTACCACCTCGTCTGGCAGCTCATTCCATATTCCCACCACTCTCTGTGTGAAGAAGCCCCCCCAATGTTCCCTTTAAACTTTTCCCCCCTCACCCTTAACCCATGTCCTCTGATTTCTTTCTCCCCTTCCCTCAGTGGAAAAAGCCTGCTTGCATTCACTCTATCTATACCCATCATAATTTTATATACCTCTATCAAATCTCCCCTCATTCTTCTACGCTCCAGGGAATAAAGTCCTAACTTATTCAACCTTTCTCTGTAACTGAGTTTCTCAAGTCCCAGCAACATCCTTGTAAACCTTCTCTGCACTCCTTCAACCTTATTTATATCCTTCCTGTAATTTGGTGACCAAAACTGAACACAATACTCCAGATTCGGCCTCACCAATGCCTTATACAACCTCATCATAACATTCCAGCTCTTATACTTAATACTTTGATTAATAAAGGCCAATGTACCAAAAGCTCTCTTTACGACCCTATCTACCTGTGACGCCACTTTTAGGGAATTTTGTATCTGTATTCCCAGATCCCTCTGTTCTGCTGCACTCTTCAGTGCCTTACCATTAACCCTGTATGTTCTACCTTGGTTTGTCCTTCCAACGTGTAATACCTCACACTTGTCTGTATTAAACTCCATCTGCCATTTTTCAGCCCATTTTTCCAACTGGTCCAAATCCCTCTGCAAGCTCTGAAAACCTTCCTCACTGTCTACTACACCTCCAATCTTTGTATCATCGGCAAATTTGCTGATCCAATTTACTACATTATCATCCAGATCATTGATATAGATGACAAGTAACAATGGACCCAGCACTGATCCCTGTGGCACACCACTAGTCACAGGCCTCCACTCGGAGAAGCAATTCTCTACTACCACTCTTTGGCTTCTTCCATTGAGCCAATGTCTAATCCAATTTACCACCTCTCCATGTATACCTAGCGACTGAATTTTCCTAACTAACCTCCCATGCAGGACCTTGTCAAAGGCCAAACCTCCCATGTGGGACCTTATCAATTCAGATATTTTCTGCAGCCGCCAGGAGAGGGGTGAGAGCCGTCGAAGCTAGTGTGCTCCACCAGGGGGCGGTGTGGTGCGGTGTCCAGGGCGGAGTCGGTGCTGCCCTCCCGGTGCTTCGTTCGGCAGAAGACAAACTCTATCGTGGTCGACTGGAGATTTCAATGGGCTGGAAAATGCAGACAGAGATACAACTGAGTTGCAGTCACGAGTGAAACTCAGTGGGCCAGGCAGCATCTGTGGAAAAGAGTAAACAGTCGACGTTTCAGATAGCGACCCTTCTTCAGGGTCTCTTTTCCATAGATGCTGCCTGGCCTGCTGATCTCTCCAGCATTTTGTGTGTGTTACCTGGAAGTAAGATGTCAATCTGGTGATCCTGCAACACGGGATTACATATGTGCTCAGCATCAAAAGCAGCTTGTCACAGATTCACAGAGTGATCCCTAAATGATCCCTGAGCCATGAAATTACATCATCTCCTTTCATCACATCACATCAGATCATTTTATGGCATTGATGTCGTGCAAGGGAAAACAATAAAGAGTTACGATACAGGGAAATTTTAGTGCAGGTAGACAAGACGATGCAAAGTCATAACCAGGTAGGTTGTGAGGCCAAGTGTCCATCTCATTGTACAAGGGAAACACTCAATAGTCTTGTTACAGCCGGGGAGAAGCTGTCCTTGAACCTGGGGATCTGTGTTTCCAGGCTTTTGCCCAACGGGAGAGGGGAGAAGAGAAAATCTCTGGAGTGGCTCCAGTCTGTGATTATGCTGGCTGCATTCCTGAGGCAGTGAACGGGATAGACAGGGTCTCAGGAGGGAATGCTAGTTTCCATGATGTGCTCAGCAATGTCTACAAATCTCTGCAGTTTCTTATAATCAGATAGCTTGGAGAAAAGTGCAAAAGGCAGTACGGGCCATAGAAAATGAGTGGTGGACTGAAAGGGCACATGAAATCCATAATTTTTACAATGCTGTCAAAACCATCTATGGCCTAATAAATTGATGCGTAACTCCCCTGAAAACAGCAGATGGTCCAACACTTCTGAAGAATCAGAATACCATTCTGCTGAGGTGGGCTGAGCATTTTAACCACCTGCTTAATGAAGACTCTGAGACCCCACCATCCTGGACAAATTGCCTGAAATTCCTCCTATCCACGACCTCAGTCTACCACCAACCTTCCAGGAGGTTCTATCAGCTGTCCATTCCCTTAAGAACAACATGTCCGCTGGCACTGACAATATCCCTGCTGAGTTACTGAAGAACGGAGGGTACATGTGTATGCGCACCCTCTACCAGTACATCACCAAGACCTGGACTGATGAGAACATCCCACAGCAATGGAGAAATGCAAACATTGTTGTCATTTATAAGAACAAGGGTGACAAGGCCATCTGCGGCAATAGTAGGGGCATATCACTGCTTTCTGTTGCTGGAAAGGTCCTGGCTAAGATGATGCTTCAGAGACTCATCAGCAACATCACTGAGTCAATGCTGCCTGAATCGCAGTGTAAATTTAGGAAGAACAGGAGCACAATCGACGTGATCTTCACAGCCCAGCAACTTCAGGAAAAGTGCCGGGAGCAACATTAGGACCTGTTTTTGGCCTTTATCGACCTCTCCAAGGCATACGACACTGTGCAAAGAGAGCTCTTATGGGATGTCCTCCTCAGGTTTGGCTGTCCCAATAAGTTTGTTAACATCCTCCACCAGTTCCACGATGGGATGACTGCTCGGGTGACCATAGGAGAACAAGAGTCCGAGCCCTTTATTGTACACACGGGTTTATTGGGGGAAGATAAACACCGTGCTCAAATGTGGTCGTTGTAATGATGGCTTCATCATATTAGGACATTAACATTATACCTGCTCATATTTAGTCATTTGGTTCATCTAGCTGTCAACCATTGTTGATGTGTAACTATGTCACACAATTTATCTTCCCCCAACAAATAACAGCACCAACTCCAGTTTCTGCAGTCAGACTCAGCAATATCACTCCTGAGTGCTAGAAATCAACACCATGAGAGTTCCAGGTTGGTTGGTGTTCATGATGGTGCAGAAGATAACCAGTGTTCTCCCAGACCTTCATCAATTTTTTGGAATAGAGAATGGCAGCCCATACACCTGTGTCGAGGATGGATCGTAGGTTCTGAGATATGATCGTACAGGTACTGAACAGTACCACTCCAATCAAAATCCACTACCCAATTCATTGGAGAGTGTTTACTTTGAAAAGCAGCAGCTGGTGAGCTTCTCTGACGTTATGTGCATCGAGTCAAGGTGACAAGAGTGGTGAAGAGGCTTTATCAGATGCTTCTGTGAAGAACAAAATTTAAAGACTGAAAGGACACACTGTGAGCAACTTCAGTGAAGAAATGAAGAATTTATCAAATGCCTTTCAATGACTTGGCATAGTTTATATTAACATTAATAGTTACCATTTGTAGATACTTTCAAAAAGGAAATTATATTCTTACTAACAAAAGCATTTAACCGTGCTTGAGTTGTCGTAATGTGTGAATTAAGATCCATTCCCATTCTGATATGTCACACATTTTAATTCCACATCCCATTCCCATTCTGATATGTCTATCCACGGCCTCCTCTACTGTCAAGATGAAGCCACACTCAGGCTGGAGGAACAACACCTTATATTCCATCTGGGTAGCCTCCAACCTGATTGCATGAACATTGACTTCTCAAACTTCCGCTAATGCCCCACCTCACCCTCGTACCCCATCCGTTATTTATTTATTTATATACACAAATTCTTTTTCTCTCTCTCCTTTTTCTTCCTCTGTCCCTCTCACTATACCCCTTGCCCATACTCTGGGCTTTCCCCACGTCCCCCTTTTCCTTCTCCCTGGGCCTCCTGTCCCATGATCCTCTCATATCCCCTTTGCGAATCACCTGTTCAGCTCTTGGCTCCATCCCTCCCCCTCCTGTCTTCTCCTATCATTTTAGATCTCCCCCTCCCCCTCCCGCTTTCACATCTCTTACTAGCTCTTCTTTCAGTTAGTCCTGACAAAGGGTCTAGGCACGAAACGTCGACTGTATCGCTTCCTAGAGATGCTGCCTGGCCTGCTGCGTTCACCAGCAACTTTTATGTGTGTTGCTTGAATTTCCAGCATCTGCAGATTTCCTCGTGTTTGCGTTTTTAACAGTACAGGCTGCTTGGCCCATAATCAATCCAACCCTTCCCTCCTATACAATCCTTAACCCTCCACTTTTCTGACATTCACTTGCTTACTGAAGAGCCTTTTCAATGTCTCTATTGTATCGGCTCTATCACCACCTCTTTCACATTTTTACTGCCAAAGTTACAGAACAACAGAACACTTTGCCTCAAAATACACTTCATGCTCATGTTGAATGTAAACAAGTTCATCAGAAATGACAGTGTGAAACGATCATCAAAATAGGAGCTTCTATTTGAAATCTTTCCTTCCAACTAAACATTTTCAAGAATTATCTTGCATTTAAAGTGTGTGCACGACAGACAAACTTACAGATTACCCAGTGAGCAATTGTTGAGGGATGGGGAGTCAATAAATCTTCGAGCAACCCTGTCAATATCTGACCGAAATGAGGGAATCTGCTACATCCAGGTATCCTAACCATAGAAACTATAGAAACCATAGAAACTACAGCACAGAAACAGGCCTTTTGGCCCCTCTTGGCTGTGCCAAACCATTTTCTGCCTAGTCCCACCGACCGGCACACGGACCATATCCCTCCATATACCTCCCATCCATGTATGTGTCCAATTTATTCTTAAATGTTAAAAAAGAACCCACATTTACCACCTCGTCTGGCAGCTCATTCCATACTCCCACCACTCACTGTGTAAAGAAGCCCCCCCTAATATTCCCTTTAAATTTTTCCCCCCTCACCCTTAACCCATGTCCTCTGGTTTTTTTCTCCCCTTGCCTCAGTGGAAAAAGCCTGCTTGCATTCACTCTATCTATACCCATCATAATTTTATATACCTCTATCAAATCTCCCCTCATTTTTCTACGCTCCAGGGAATAAAGTCCTAACCTATTCAACCTTTCTCTGTAACTGAGTTTCTCAAGTCCCGGCAACATCCTTGTAAACCTTCTCTGCACTCTTTCAACCTTATTTATATCCTTCCTGTAATTTGGTGACAAAACTGAACACAATACTCCAGATTTAACCTCACCAATGCCTTATACAACCTCATCATAACATTCCAGCTCTTATACTCAATACTTTGATTAATAAAGGCCAATGTACCGAAAGCTCTCTTTACGACCCTATCTACCTGTGACGCCACTTTTAGGGAGTTTTGTATCTGTATTCCCAGATCCCTCTGTTCTGCTGCACTCCTCAGTGCCTTACCATTAACCCTGTATGTTCTACCTTGGTTTGTCCTTCCAACGTGCAATACCTCACACTTGTCTGTATTAAACTCCATCTGCCATTTTTCAGCCCATTTTTTCAGCTGGTCCAAGTCTGTCTGCAGGCTCTGAAAACCTTCCTCACTGTCTACTGCACTTCCAATCTTTGTATCATCAGCAAATTTGCTGATCCAATTTACCACATTATCATCCAGATTATTGATATAGATGACAAATAACAATGGACCCAGCACTGATCCCTGTGGCACACCACTAGTCACAGGCCTCCACTCGGAGAAGCAATTCTCTACTACCACTCTTTGGCTTCTTCCATTGAGCCAATGTCTAATCCAATCTACCACCTCTCCATGTATACCTAGCGACTGAATTTTCCGAACTAACTTCCCATGCGGGACCTTGTCAAAGGCTTTACTGAAGTCCATGTAGTCCACTGCCTTCCCTTCATCCACTTTCCTGGTAACCTCCTCGAATAACTCCAATAGATTGGTCAAACATGACCTATCACGCACAAAGCCATGTTGACTCCCTCTAATAAGTCCCTGTCTATCCAAATGCTTGTAGATTCTGTCTCTTAGTACTCCCTCCAATAACTTATCTACTACCGACGTTAAACTTACTGGCCTATAATTTCCCGGGTTACTTTTCGATCCTTTTTTAAACAACGGAACAACATGAGCCACTCTCCAATCCTCCAGCACCTCACCTGTAGACAGCGACATTTTAAATATTTCTGCCAGGGCCCCTGCAATTTCAAAACTAGTCTCCTTCAAGGTCCGAGGGAATACCCTGGCAGGTCCCGGGGATTTATCCACTTTAATTTTCCTCAAGACAGCAAGGATCTCCTCCTTTTCAAACTGTACAGTTTCCAAGATCTCACTACTTGTTTCCCTTAATTCCATAGACTTCATGCCAGTTTCCTTAGTAAATACAGACGCAAAAAACCTATTTAAGATCTCCCCCATTTCCTTTGGTTCCGAACATAGCCGACCACTCTGATCTTCAAGAGGACCAATTTTATCCCTTATAATCCTTTTGCTCTTAATATACCTGTAAAAGCTCTTTGGATTATCCTTCACTTTGACTGCCAAGGCAACCTCATGTCTTCTTTTAGCCCTCCTGATTTCTTTCTTAAGTATTTTCTTGCACTTCTTATACTCCTCAAGCACCTTATTTACTCCCTGCTTCCTACACATGTCATACAACTCCCTCTTCTTCTTTATCAGAGTTGCAATATCCCTTGAGAACCAAGGTTCCTTATTCCTATTCACTTTGCCTTTAATCCTGACAGGAACATACAAATTCTGCACTCTCAAAACTTCTCCTTTGAAGGCTTCCCACCTACCGATCACATCCTTGCCAGAGAAAAACCTGTCCCAATCCATGCTTTTTAGATCCTTTCTCATTTCTTCAAATTTGGCCTTCTTCCAGTTAAGAACCTCAACCCTAGGACCAGATCTATCCTTGTCCATGATCAAGTTGAAACTAATGGTGTTATGATCACTGGAACCAAAGTGCTCCCCTACACAGACTTCTGTCACTTGTCCTAACTCATTTCCTAACAGGAGATCCAATATTGCATCCCTTCTAGTTGGTCCCTCTATATATTGATTTAGAAAACCTTCCTGAACACATTTTACAAACTCTAAACCATCTAGACCCCGAACAGTATGGGAGACCCAATCAATATATGGAAAATTAAAATCCCCTACCACCACAACTTTTTGTTTCCTGCAGTTGCCTGCTATCTCTCTGCAGATTTGCTCTTCCAATTCTCATTGACTGTTGGGTGGTCTGTAGTACAATCCCACTAATGTGGCCATACCTTTCCTGTTTCTCAGCTCCACCCATAAGGACTCAGTAGACAAGCCCTCTAATCTGTCCTGCCTGAGCACTGCTGTAATATTTTCCCCAACAAGCAATGCTACTCCCCCACTTTTCATTCCTCTGCCTTGATCACATCTGAAACACCGGAACCCTGGAATATTAAGCTGCCAGTCCTGCCCCTCCTGTAGCCAAGTTTCACTAATTGCTATAACGTCATAATTCCACGTGTCAATCCACGCCCTCAACTCATCCGCCTTCCCCGCAATACTCCTAGCATTGAAATATATACACCTCAGAAGATTTTTACCACCACTCACAACCTTTCTATCAGCAGGTTTGCTTGAACTTTTAACATCATTTATTTTCACCCCAGCCACACTGTCTGCTCTGGCACTCTGGTTCCCATCCCCCTGCAAATCTAGTTTAAAGCCTCCCCAACAGCACTAACAAACCTCCCTGAAAGGTTATTGGTCCCCCTGTAGTTCAAGTGTAACCCGTCTCTCTTGTTCAGGTCCCACCTGCCCCAGAAGAGGTCCCAATTATCCTGAAATCTGAAACCCTGCCCCCTACACCAGTTCTTCAGCCACTTGTTCATCCTCCAGAGCATCCTATTCCTACCCTCACTGGCAATCCTGAGATTACCACCCTCAAGTTCCTGCTTTTCAAGCTCTCTATACTCACTCTCCTGGACCTCCTCACTCTTCCTTGCTATGACATTTATGTCTTTTAGGCAAGAGCTGGTAGCGGTGCCTATTTCAAAGAGACCTTGAGAAAAGAGAAGAAATTCAGTCGACCACTCGTTTCCTCCGCTCTGAGGCAAAGCAGCATGCCGAGTGAGGGGAGATGTAAGTCCCTCTCTGGAGGATGCTTGTATACATACCATGCTTCACCGGAAACCTTGACGTTTCTTTCAGATCCACCCTCTGACTATTTAACCCTTTTTTTCCAAAGCCACCTTTTCATTGGCCAGCAGTCGCTGTTCAACAGGTTTTTTTCATACTGAGCACAGTTCAATGATTACGATTAAATATTCCCATTTCATCCTGATACAGTGGAGAGTCACAACTGCTTCCAAGGTCTGCATGGTTAATAAAGGTATCTTAATGCGATTGAACAATCTATCTCTGCCTAAAACTGACAGAAACAATGCTGATTGTGGCTGTACTAATTGTCTGATTCCTCGTAGGAAACATGGCTGCCAGTCAGGGTTATAGGTGCTTTTAAGTAAACAGTGTTCTCGACTCCCAATGCTAACTATCTGACTGGCAAATGTATAGTCTCTTGTAAATAAAATCAAAGATTTTAGAATTAGGCCGCTGTATTGGAGGGACATTAGGAACAGTACCACTCCACTCAAAATCCACTACCCAATTCATTGGAGAGTGATTACTTTGAAAAGCAGCAGCTGGTGAGCTTCTCCGACGTTATGTGCATCGAGTCAAGGTGACGAGAGTGGTGAAGAGGCTTTACCAGATGCTTCTGTGAAGAACAAAATTTAAAGACTGAAAGGACAAACTGTGAGCATCAGTAAAAAAATGAAGAATTTATCAAGTGACTTTCAATGACTTGGCATAGTTTATGTTAACATTCACAGTAACCATTTGCAAATACTTTTAAATAGGAAATTATATTCTTACTAATAAAAGCATTTAACCGTGCTTGAGTTGTCGTAATGTGTGAATTAAAATCCATTCCCATTCTGATATGTCACACATTTTAATTCTACATCCCATTCCCATTCTGATATGTCTATCCACGGCCTCCTCTGCTGTAAAGATGAAGCCACACTCAGGTTGGAGGACCAACACCTTATATTCCGTCTGGGTAGCCTCCAACCTGATGGCATGAACATTCATGTCTCAAACTTCTGCTAATGCCCCACCTCCCCCTCGTACTCCATCCGTTATTTATTTATTTATATACACAAATTCTTTTTCTCTCTCTCTCCTTTTTCTCCCTCTGTCCCTCTCACTATACCCCTTGCCCATCCTCTGGGTTTTCCCCCCTCCCTCTTTTCTTTCTCCCTGGGCCTCCTGTCCCATGATCCTCTCATATCCCTTTCGCCAATCAACTGTTCAGCTTTTGGCTCCATCCCTCCCCCTCCTGTCTTCTCCTATCATTTCGGATGTCCCCCTCCCCCTCTCCCTGCCACTTTCAAATCACTTACTAGCTCTTCTTTCAGTTAGTCCTGACGAAGGGTCTCGGCCTGAAACGTCCACTGTACCTCTTCCTAGAGATGCTGCCTGGCCCGCTGCGTTCACCAGCAACTTTTATGTGTGTTACTTGTCCTGTCAGTGCTGCCCTCCATTGGTCGCCTGGTGGAAGAACAAGCTGTGCCATGACAATATTCCAAACAATATCATTGTTTACAGGCCAGGCCAGTCAGGAAATTGGGTTGTATCTTTTGTTGGATTGTATGTTGTCTGCTGTCATAACCATATGTGTCATGAGCTGTGTGCTGTTGGCAATGTGTTTGGCACCTCAGCCCCAGAGGAATGCTCTTTTGTTTGGCTACATTCATGTATGGATGAATGAAAACTAAACTTAAACCTGAATTTGATGTATTATACCCAATTTCCAAAACTGTGCTCCATTAACTTCAATAGCAGACAACAACCCAATGGGACATAGGCCGCCAACTGCAGCTTTGCATTTGCAAGGCCAAATGTTGATCGGCCCTCTGCCTCCTGCTTTCATCACACTACTTCGTACATCTAAGCGAAGATCCTTCCTGTTCCAGGGATGATGACTTTGGAGCTTCTGTTGCCACTTCTATAGCTCTGAGCTTTTACAGAATGGGGTTCCTAGCCCCATGTCCAACCGTCCTCCTTTCACAGCCAGGCTTGGGACCATCCATGCTGGAGTTAAGTAGCATACGTAAATAAAGATGAATTTCTATGCTAGGGTCTCTTATAAGTTTGGATACCCCGAGCATCGATGCATATAGCATTTGAAAGACATTTAGCATAAACACTTTGTGCCAGTATTTATCCTCCATACATATCCTGAGCTCAATTTATCCTCATTACCTCCTATTCCATTGAGAGTTCTGCTGCTACTCGAGTTGCCCGTAGGGTCCGATTCCTAAATGGACATTGAAGCTTTGGCTACTACCTCACTTTTTAAAATATATAGTATTTCTGTTTTTGCACATTAAAGAAATCTATTCAATATACGTAATTGATTTAGTCCTGACGAAGGGTCTCGGACTGAAACGTCGACTGTACATCTTCCTAGAGATGCTGCCTGGCCTGCTGCGTTCACCAGCAACTTTGATGTGTGTTGCTAATTGATTTACTTGTTCATTTATTGTTTTATTGTATTCATTTTTGTTCTCTCTCTGCTAGATTCTGTATTCCACTGAACTGCTGCTGCTAAGTTAACGAATGTCATATCACATGCCAATGATGATAAGCCTGATTCTGATTCTTTTCCTCTTCTTCCATTCTTGCTTCTCCACAAGTGTTTCTATTTTATCCACATCAGCTACTTTTAATTTTAAGATCCAGTCTCTGAATTAAAACAGTAAGTTAATGGTTGGAAGTTAATTTGAATGTCGAACGACTCCATGGACAGAGGGTTGAGAGGTTTGGATCTGAGGAAGAACCTTTCCCATAAAGTGTAATTGAAGTCTGGAAAACAATGCCTGAATGGGTGATGGAAGCCTATAATATCATTATATTTACCAACCAGAGTCTGACAATCTCCTGTCAGTATCTGGTGCACCATTCTCTGGAAATTTTTCAGCTGAAGCTCATAATCAACAGGACAAGTATACAAAATATTAACAAGTGTACGGGGTCTTTCTTTTTTGTATGTTAAATTTAAAATGGCTTCTTTGTTATGTTATACTGGGGAATGCTTCTTTGTTATGTTAAATGCTGAGAAAGTCTCGAGCTAGACATTTGCTTGGGTTAATACAGACAGCAGGGTGCTATTAACCAGTTGGGATAATTGTTATGAATTTGGTGTATCTGGGAGATTTGTATGCGCGGGGTTTTGGGGCAGAAGGCAGGAGAGTGAGACAGAGGATGGACCAATTGCTGTGATGTCCGCTAACGGGATCAGACCCCGAGGAGGGCGTTCGGCGAGGAGACGGAGACGGACTTGTGTGGAGCGTCTGGTCGACCACCGTTGTTGGTCCCAGGTGGCCGGTCAAAGTGGTCCAAGGGGTCGCAGTGTGAAGAAGAAGGTTCTTGAGCTCCAACTGTTTTGTGCACGAAGAGATTGAACTTTGATAAGTGTGGTGCATTTTATTTTCCTTTTATTTTTTATTCTCTATTAACTATATAGTTCCAGTAATATCTGTAAATCATTTAATCATATCTGGTGTATTGTCTGTTATTTGGGCGGGGTGGGGAACATCACACAGCATCCACACAAACTATTACCCAGTTTGGTGGGAACGAGGGCTATTTCCCTAGATGACAGCAAGCCGAGCGACCCTGAGGGTGGCCAGGGGGGCTACACAAGTAATGATGTTGTCCAAGGGAAAAGCACTAGGACCCATACAGCTTGGCACCAGTGTCGTCTCAGAGCACAGTGATTAAGTGCCTTGCTCAAGAACACAACACATTGCCTCGGCTGGGGCTTGAACTCACGACCTGCAGATCGCTAGTCAAACGCCTTAACCACTTGGCCACATGCCCACACCTGTTGGCATTAGTGAGAGACTAATGAGCCTCCGTAAGTCTAGGTTGCCAGACTTGAATGCCGCAGATCTGGCCTTCAGCAGACGACGTACCTCCTGGTTCATCCACGGCTTTTGGTTTGGGAATGTAGAGTAAGTCTTTGAAGGCACACACTCATCCACACGGGTTTCAGTGAAGTCGGTGTACTTGCTTGCCATCCTGAACACTGTGTTTGTGATGAGGAGGTTGTATTTTGCACACTTGCTAAGGAGCAAGAGGCCGTTGCTGTTCATATTGCCAATACCATGTTTGCCTAGAACCCCTTCCTAGCGACTGTGATTGCAGCCTGCTCGGGCATTGAAGTCACCGAGCAGGATTAGTTTGTCGTTGGCAGGGACTGAGCACTGAACAGAACTAAGTTCGGCATAGAACTGTTCAATGGTCTCATATTTGCTGGTCACGTTAGGGGCAAAAGCGCTGATGACTGTTGGGTGATGTTTGTGGCTGAGGGGCAGACGTATCCACATAAGCCTTTCATTGATTCCCGCGGGCACGTCAGAGGGTTGTTTCAGGAAGCTGGACTTGACTGCAAATCCAACTCCATGAATCCTCTCTTCATCTTCTGCTTTTCCTTTCCAAAAGAAAGTGTAGCCGCAGGTGGTTTCAGTTAGGGATCCTTCCTCTGCAAGCCTGGTTTCACTGAGGGCTGCGATGTTGATGTTGTATCGTGAAAGTTCCTTGGCAACAAGGGCTGTTCTTCTTTGGGGTCTTGCTGAGTTCTCTCTGTCCATGAGTGTGCGGACATTCCATGATCTGAACCGAAGTTTCTTTCTTCTCCTTTGAGCGTAACCACATTGGTGGATGAACTGCCAGCTGCGGCAACCTGGCCAGTTATCTGTCTGTAGGGCAGGCAATGTTTAGGCCACCTTTTCTAGGCCCCTCCCTATCAAAGGGTGAGCAGTGCTGTCCTGAAAAGGGCTGCTCAGTCACCATTGGTGCTGCCGGACTCCTCTGCTGCCCTGGGTACAGAGAAGAATGACCACTTGTCCAAAGGCCGCCTACATGCGGGTCTGTGACTACAACTCCCAGTGGTCACCAGCTCCTGTTGCTCCCCCACCACGTAGGGCTTGTAGAAGACTGGTAGGAATTGAAAGTCTAAAACAACAGAACCCCAAAAGCACACCAAGATTTGTTCTGGCACTCTGATTCCTACCACTCTGCAACTCCTGTTTGAATCGCCCATGAAGCACGAGCAAACCTTCCCACCGGGATATCAGTCTCCTTCCAGTTCACTTGCAAACTGTTTTTTCTCTACAAGTTGCAAGTTCCCTGGAAGAGAGCCCAATGATTCAAAAAGTCTAATGCCATCCCTCCTCTGCCAATTCCTTGACCATGAGTTAAACTATATGATCTTCCTATTTTTGGCCTCACTAGCATGTGGAAAAGGTGTCAATCCTGAGATCACAAACCTGGACATCCTGCCCTTTAACATCGCACCTAACTCCATGAATTCACTTTGCAGAACCTCATCACTTGGTACCTAAATGAACCACGACCTCTGGCTGCTCACCCTCCCTCTTGAGAAAGCTAAGGACCCGATCTGAGGTGTACTGGACTCTGGCACCTGGGAGGCAACATACCATCTGGGGATCTCGTACTCGCCCACAGAACTTCCTGCCTGTTAACCTAACGAACGAATCCTCAATCACCACAGCTTGTCTCTTCAACCTCCTTCCCTTCTGAGTCTCAGAGACAGACTCAGTACCAGAGACCTGACCATTGTGACTTTTCTCTGCTTGCTCATGCCCCGAACAGTAAACAAAGATGTTGTTGAGGGCGAGTGACCAAAGGTTTAGTCTGTACTGGCTGCTTAACCCCTGTCCCCTTCCTGACTGTCACCATGCTCCTGTGTTCTGAGACTGGGACAGACCCTGACAGGCATTACCCACCCCTTGAAATAGTATTCAGTCCCCACAAATACAGTATTTTCATGTTTTACTCTGTCATTTTCTAAATATTTTGAAGAAGAATTTATTGAGCTAATCTACAAAACATTGTGCATCATATCAAATCAAAAGTAAAATTCCAAAATTTCTCAACAATTTATTAAAAATTAAAACCAAAATTGTGAGTTTGAATAAGTATTCATCCCTTCCTTTGTAATGACCACACTCACTTTCCTCAGGTGCCAATTGTGATCTCACCAACTCACCTAATTTGTCAATAGAGAAGATTGTAGGATCAGTAAATTCATAAGAATAAAAACCCCTCACTCTGTCAGGTCCAGCTGTATAATAGACTTACAATAGACCAAACCAAAATGAAGACACAGGAGCATTCAAGACCCCTTCTCCTGTCTTCGACCCTCCTCCTCCTCCTGGACACCCCACCCGGGTCTTCTACCTGCACTCCATCTCTTCATCTCTAACTGATATATCTACGCCGAGATATCAACCATCTCAACTTCACCACTCCTATCTTCTGTTCCAACCTCACCCCCTCTGAACACACTGCCCTCCCCTCTCTCCACACTAATCCCAACCTCACCACCAAACCCGCTGACAAAGGCGGTGCCGTAGTAGTTTGGCGGACGGACCTCTACCTCACTGAGGCCAAAAGGCAGCTCTCTGACACCTCTTCTACTTACCCCTGGAACAGGACCCCACCAAAAAACATCAAACCATTGTCTCCCGCACCATCACCGCCCTTATCAACTCCGGAGACCTTCCATCCTCAGCCGCTAAACTCATTATTCCCACACACCGCACCGCTCGGTTTTACCTCCTCCCCAAGATACACAAGCCTGACTGTCCCGGTAGACCCATAGTTTCTGCCTGCTCCTGTCCCACCGAACTTGTATCTGCCTACCTGGACTCCATTTTGTCACCCATAGTTCAGTCCCTCCCCACCTACATCCGGGATACATCCCATGCCCTCCACCTCTTCAATAACTTCCAATTCCCCAGTCCCAACCGCTTCATTTTCACTATGGATGTTCAATCCTTATACACCTCCAATCCTCATCAAGAAGGCCTCAAAGCCCTCCGCTACTTTCTGGATAATAGACCTCACCAGTTCTCCACCACCACTACCCTCCTCCGGTTGGTGGAACTGGTACTCACACTTAATAACTTCTCTTTTGGCTCTTCCCACTTTCTTCAGACTAAGGGTGTATCTACGGGAACTCACATGGGCCCCAGCTATGCCTGCCTCTTCGTTGGTTATGTGGAACAGTCTGTGCTCCAAACCTATTCTATCATTTTGGATCTCTGCCTCCTCCTCCCACTTTCAAATCTCTTACTAACTCTTCCTTCAGTGAGTCCTGACGAAGGGTCTCGGCCTGAAACGTCGACTGTACCTCTTCCTAGAGATGCTGCCTGGCCTGCTGCGTTCACCAGCAACTTTGATGTGTGTTGCTGGTACTGCTCCCCAACTTTAACTTTGGTACATTGACGACTACATTGGTGCTGCTTCCTGCACCCATGCTGAGCTCATCATTTTCATCGACTTTACTTCAAACTTCCACCCATCCCTTAAATTCACTTGGTCTATCTCGGACACTTCTCTCCCCTTTCTCAATCTCTCGGTCTCCATCTCTGGAGACAGATGGACCACTGACATCTTCTACAAGCCCACTGACTCTCATAACTACCTCGACTATACCTCTTCCCACCCCACCACATGCAAAAATACCATTCCTCTGTCTCCACCACATCTGCTCCCAGAATGAGGCTTTCCATTTCAGGATATCTCAGATGTCCTCTTTCTTTAAGGATCGTGGTTTCCCTTCTGTCGTCATCAATGATGCCCTCACTCACATCTCCTCCATTTCCCGCACTTCAGCACTCACCCCATCCTCCCACCACCACAACAGGGACAGAGTTCCCCTTGTCCTCACCTACCAGCCCAGCACCCTCCGGATCCAGCACATTATCCTCCGCAACTTCCACCACCTTCAACAGGACCCCACCACTAAGCAAATCTTTCACTCTCCACACCTCTCCGCTTTCTGCAGGGATTGGTCCCTCCCCCGGATCTCCCACCCGGCACTTCTCCCTGTAAGCGTAAGTGCTACACCTGTCTCCACACCTCCTCTCTTGCCACCATTCAGGGCCCAAAACAGTCCTTCCAGGTGAGGCAAAATTTCACTTGTGAGTCTGTTGGGGTCACCTATTGCATTCTATGCTCCTGGTGCGGCCTCCTCTACATCGGTGAAACCCAACGCAGATTGGCGGACGGCTTCGTAGAGCACCTCTGCTCCGTCTGCCACAACAGACGGGATCTCCCAGTAGCCACCCACTTCAACTCTGCTTCCCATTCCAATTCAGATATGTCCATACATGGCCTCATCTACTGCCATGATGAGGCTAAACTCAGGTTGGAGGAGCAACACCTCATATACCGTCTAGGTAGTCTCGAGCCCCTTGGTATGAACATAGAATTCTCCAACTTCCAGTAATTCCCTCCCCCTCCCTTCCTCTATCCCTATTTCACTCTGCACCCTCCCCCAGCTGCCTATCACCTCCATCGCCCGTGAGAGTGGGAAAGACTCAGGTAGACATTACTGACACCCCACCCTAACCATTCCCAGGTGGAATGGGATTGACCCAGGAGACCCTTTTTCCCTCCCTTCCCTCTGTCCGCATCCCAGACATGAACAGGGCAGAACTGCACTACTGCTCTGCTTCAGGTTGCCACTGTGCTCTGCTTACTGACAGGGTTGGAGATGGTGCACCAGAACAATGAGGGGATGAAGGTGTCCATAGCATTGATTGAGACAAGGAGGTGCTGTCACCGTTGTTGATGTTGTGTAGCTGGTTGAAGTTCAGCTGAGAGAGTGGGTGTGAATGAAGGTCCTCACCATCCAGGGAAGGAGATGTGGATCTGCAGGGTGTTGGCAGCAGGAAGGAGGGAGTACAGGGCCCCAACAGGGGAACGAAGATTTATAAGGAAGCATTAGTAATGATCTACTACTGAGGATAAAGTGCTTGGAAAGCTGAAGTCTGATAGTAGATAAGTCACCTGGAACAGATGGACTACAATCCTCGGATTTGATAGATGTAGATGAGGAGCTTGTGCAGGCATTTGTCATGATCCTTCAAGAATCATGAGATTCTGGAATAACCTTGGGGGACTGGAAAATACAAAGCTCACTCCAGTTTGATGAAAGGAGGGAGGCAAAAGGCAAGAAATTATAAGCTAGTAAATCTGACATCAGTTGTTGGTAAAATGCTGTAATCCATGACTGAAGATGATATTTCACAGTAGTTGGAGACACTTGTGTATTGTCAGCTGTTTTGGGCCCTAATCTAAGAAAATAAATGATCTGTTGATACTGGAAAAGGTCCAGAGGAGGTTCACAAGAACGATCCCAGGAATGTCTCACTTTCCAGAACTTTTTACAATTCATGTTCTCAGCGTGGGCCATTATGGCCTACTTCTGCTCCTTTGTCTTCTGGTCTTCTGGTCTTATTATTTCCTGCACAGTTGGCCTTTTGCACTTTGGTTGTTTGTCAGTCGTTCTGGGAAGTTTTTCATAATTTATGTTGCATTTCTGTAAGTGCCTGCAAGAAAATGAATCTTAAAGAGAAATACAGTGCATTGAAATAGTATTCAGTCCGCACAAATACAGTATTTTCATGTTTTACTCTGTCATTTTCTAAATATTTTGAAGTAGAATTTATTGCGTTAATCTACAAAACATTGTGCATCATATCAAATCAAAAGAAAAATTCCAAAGTTTTTCAATAATGTACTAAAAATTAAAACCAAAATTGTTAGTCTGAAAATGTATTCTCACCTTCCTTTGTAATTACCACACTCGCTTTCCTCAGGTGCCATTTGTGATCTCACCAACTCGCCTACTATGTCAATGCAGAACATTGAATTCGTAAGAATAACAACCCCTCACTCTGTCAGGTCCAGCTGTATGATAGACTTAAAGCAGACCAAACCAAAACGAAGATAACAGCTGCTTTTGATGGGAGTGTTTTTGCACCTTCTGCGGAGATGTGATGGCCGAGAAAGTCAATGGCTGATAACCCAGCCTGCTGCTTTGCATGGTTAGTAATCAATCCGTGTTTGCTTAAGTGCTTGTAAAGTGTGCAGAGATGAGGTTCATGTTTGTATTTGGATGCATTGGTGACAAGTATGTCATCCAGGTGAACAAAAGTAAAATCTAAATTTTTAATGCAGAGCCCATCAGCTACTGGAAGACTGTACTGCATTTTTCAGCCCAAACGGCATGCGCAGAATCTCAGAAAGGCCAAATGGGATTATCACAGCCATATCTAATCTGTACAGGTCTTTTAGGCCTTTTAACATTTGAAATGTTTCTATGAGTTCCCCCGTCATGCTCCTGAACTCCAGGGAATATAGCCCAAGAACTGCCAGACGTTCCTCATGCTGTAACCCTTTAATTCCTGAAGTCATTCTGGTGAATCTTCTCTGAACTCTCTCCAATGGTGTGGTCTCAGGAGTGCCTTGCCATAGAGGGAGTACAAAGAGGGCTTACCAGATTGATTCCTGGGATGGCAGGACTTTCATATGATGAAAGACTGGATCGACCAGGCTTACACTCGCTGGAATTTAGGAGATTGAGGGGAGATCTGATTGAAACGTATAAAATTCTAAAGAGATTGGACAGACTAGATTCGGGAAGATTGTTCCCGATGTTGGGAAAGTCCAGAATGAGGGGTCACAGTTTGAGGATAAAGGGGAAGCCTTTTAGGACCGAGATTAGGAAAAACTTCTTCACACACAGAGTGGTGAATCTGCGGAATTCTCTGCCACAGGAAACAGTTGAGGCCAGTTCATTGGCTATATTTAAGAGGGAGTTAGATATGGCCCTTGTGGCTACGGGGGTCAGGGGGTATGGAGGGAAGGCTGGTACAGGGTTCTGAGTTGGATGATCAGCCATGATCATAATGAATGGCGGTGCAGGCTCGAAGGGCCGAATGGCCTACTCCTGCACCTATTTTCTATGTTTCTATGTTTCTATGGGTTTGGATCCTACTGCTGTTGGCAAACTCCAATGTATTTTGTCATTCTTTGCCAGCTGATCAATAACTGATACTGGCAGCACATTCACTTGAGCTCCTGTGTCACACAGGAAACATCGCCCCGAAATTGTGTCTATAATGAACAATAGACATCCCTACCAGCTGGAACCCTCTGTGCTCACAGACCTGTGAGGTCCAGCTGCGCTGGCACTGTCAAAGCTGCCAGGTGGTTGGCACTTTCCAGTGTCCACACCAAAGCAAGCGAGGTAAAAACACAGACCTGGCATTGTCTGTGTCGCAGCCACGGGTGTCCTTAAGGTGGGGGCTTGCTGACCGGGCTTATTGAGGTAGAGAAAGCTGAGTGTAGACTATCAGCCATATTAACAAGCTCCCTTTCGTCCTTCACAGGTGTATTAGCTGGGGCTCAGCAAACTTGTTTCGGTATTTTCTGCATGAAGAGTTGGTTAAAATTAAAACAAGGATGGTGATTGCAGGAGGGATAGCATGTGATCCATTCGCTCTGATTGCTCAGCGTCACTGTGGCTGGGCGAGGAAAACAACTGTTGGTGCACTCAGACTCCAACAGTCCAAAACTCTGTAAATGGTGAGTTTTCAGCCATCAGTATTGATTGTATCCAGGCAGGTTTTCAAGGAGACTCTTCACTCTGGCAGCACATGGCAATGTTTGGTGTTGTCGGGGGAGATTGCTCCCAAGCAACTTATTTACTGAACACAAAAAACTGAACACAGAGCGCAGTAACAGTCATTGACATCATTCATTCACCACCTCAGACCAGCTTCTTCAAGTGAACCCCAACCCAATGTCAACAGTTGTGAATACTGGACGTTTCCACCAAAATCACATCAAATCATATTTAATTCACATTCAAAACACAAGTAGGTATACTGAATGAAACAAAGTTCAAAAAAGTTCACAGTTCAAAGGAAAATTTATTTTCAGACTACATACCTGTCACCACATAGAACCCTGAGATTATTTATCTGCAGGCATAATTAGCACATCTATAGAACAGTAACTGTAAACTGTCAACACCAGGAACTGTAAACAAACTGTTCAAATTCAGATATAAATAAATAGCAATAAATAATGAGAATGATATAACGATATAACATCCAATCTTCTTCTTAGTTCTTACAGAAACATCTGCATGATGCTAAGCTAGGGCACTTCATCAGTGATGTTAACCGGGGTCGTCAGGTGTTTCGGGTCTCTCAACATCATACACCCTCGCCCAGGCAACCCAGCCGGGTTTGATCAGACCCCGGCCTGTGTCCTAGCAGCAACCCACCGATCTGCCTTCTTTATCCAGAGCCATCTTGACGCTTCCTCTGCTGTACCTGTGGTGGTAAAAATGGCTCTCCTTCTTCTCTCTCCCGTGATTCCAAGACAGTGTATACTTTGCAGAGCGAACAGCCTGCAAAGCCACGACACCCGACCTCCACGGGCCAACACTTTGCTCTCCAGCCTATTCCTTGGCAGTTAACGGATTCTTGAGACTTCGGCGAAAACATCTCCCACTAAGAAAAGTGCTAATTCCGTTGAAAATGAATAATATTTTCTTCTTTAAAGTAATCAGGGTTGATCATCTGAGGGTCTTTTGCACAAATGCAATATTTTTTCATATGTTTGTTTTTAATTTTATAAATTATATGATTATATAATAGCCCAGTACCGACAAAATTAGTTGTCCTCAGACAACAGATTATCATTTCAATTTGATAAAAAAGTGTGAAAAGATGATTTAAACTTTCAGCAATATTGACTCTTATTTGTGGTTGCTCAAAATGTGTACCAAGTTTTTGTCAACACCAGCGGATATTTATAAAAAAGGAATAAAATCAGGCAACCACGTGGTCAACTATATTCCCGAGGACCCCCTTTACACCCTCCACATCTGCTAAATGCAACAAGGTCAAACAATCTCCTCTAAGTTTGCTACTTTGCCAATAATTGTTACATATTTATTGACGTTGCTACTGTCAGAACCATAACGAGTCAACTTCTGTCTCTTTTGTATAGAAAGAATTATTTAAAATTATGACATAAATTTACGCATTTTGAGTAAACTCCAGAGGATGCTAGCAACAGAGGGAATACAGGATGGCTCCTGTATACAACTCATGGAAATGAGGCACTTGAGAGGTTTAGGAAATGCAAAAGACTTCTCAGCAGAGGAATTATGAGGAATAAAAGAGGACTTGAGGTTGCAGTGCAATGCAAGATGAAAGAAAGTCCCAAGGGTTTCTTTAGCCATCTTAAGAGCAAAAAGAATAACAAGAGACAAAGTTGGTCCACTGGCTGATCAGCATGGTCATCTATGCATGGAACTGAGAGAGAGAGAGAGAGAGAGAGAGATCTTTTCATCGGTATTTACCTTGAAGACAGACACAAATAGTCGAATTGAGGCAAAAATTTGCAAAGTCATCGACTTTATCTCGTCACAAAAGAGGAGGGCTGGCTGTCTAGAGGCAAACTAGGGTGCATAAATCAGTAGGGCCTGACAAGGTGTTCCCTTGGACCTTGTGGAAGGCTAATGTTGAAACTGCTGGGGCCTTGGCAGGAATAGTTAAACCACCTTTAGTCATGGCTGAGGGGCCAGGAGAGTGGAGGATATCTAAAGTTGTTACGTTGTTCAAGAAACATTCTAACAAATAGCCAGCAAATGACAGGCTAATTTATCTATGGATAAATTATTGGAAGGCATTCTAAATGCAGAATGAATAAATACAGTGGATTCTGGTTAATTGGGATAGCCACTAATTAAGGAGAACTCTGAAAGAACGAAAGCAAATCAAGAAAATAATCAGGATTCCTTTATTTATTGAGGACACTACCTCTGAATTGAGACAGAAGACTCCTGCCGAGCGTTGGTCTAACCAGCGTCAGTCACGGACACTTGTGTGGCCATCAGACACTACAGCTCGTGATGAAGGTGACACATCTGAACATGAGCCTGCGATGACACTGGATGCTGAGAAATTTATTGTTGGATTACAATATTATTTCACGCAAGAAGGCAATGAAGGCAGTCCATATCTGCACTTGGTGTCCGCGGTGATATTGTTAATTTGCAGTCAATCAAAAGAACACAGCAGTGTACTCGAAATGAATTCCACTGTCAATCATGATCAGGGAATGAAGCACAGTTTTATAGTACTGTAGTCGTAGTGATAGTGTTCTAATTTGTTCTGTACTTCAGTTAAATAGACGGTTTGTTACTCAGTTAAATGGGAGTTTGTCTTTTTTAAACTATCTCCATGAAAATTTGTTTAATTAGGCAACCTCTTAATTGGACCAATGTGTACCGTTCCCAATGTGCCTAAATAAACCAGAATCTGCTGTATTTGGATAGGCAGGGCCTATTTACGGAAAGTCAAAGTGGCTTCGTGCATGGTAGGTCATGTCTAACCAATCTTAAAGCTTTTTGAAGATTAAACAAGAAATTTGTGTCTAGATGCCTGTGACTGGTGCCACAGGGATCAGTGCTGTGTCTGTTGTTGTTTGACATCTATACCAATAATCTGGGTGATAATTGATCAGCAAATTTGTGGATGACACCAAGATTGGGAACAGAGCGAACAGCAAGGAAGGATATCAAAGGTTGCATTACAGGAACTGGGATGTTGGTGAGACTGAACCTGGAGTATTGTGAGTAGTTCTGGTCATCTACCTACGGGAAAGAAAATTAACATGGATGTTGCCGGGACTTGAGCACCTGAGTTATAGGGGAAGGTTGAAAAGAGTCACAGAGCAATACAGCAGAGAAACAGGCTCTTTAGACCAACTCATCCATGGGGACACAGTATTGTCTCTGCTAGTCCCAGTTACTCAAGTTGACCAATAGCCCTCCAAGACCCTCCTTTCCTGTATCTATCCAAATGCTTCTTAAATATTGCAATTGTACCGTCTCAACAACATTCCCTGGCAGCTCATTCCAAGTACTCAGTATCCTCTGTGTAAGAAATTACCATGCAGCTCTCTTTTAAACTCTGCCCTCTTATCTTGTATCTGTGCCATCTAGCTTTGGACTCCCCAGCCTGGGAAAAAGAATTGAAGTTCAAGCTTAGCTTAATTACTGTCAAATGAAACATCCTCTGGGGCGAAATTACAAAACATACCACCTCATTCAGGACTGCAAACAAACAGACAGTTACGCAAAATAAAATTATATGCATAGGCCGATCCCCTCAGTGACAAGCTCTGCAAATTGACCGTGCTGTTCCTGACACCGCGTAGATGAACACACAGACAAGACAATGACTGACCACCTTATCCATATTGCTCCTGATTTTATAAGCTTCTGTCAAGTCCCCTGACAATATTAAGTCCCCTAATAATGCAGAAGAAGCTTTTTCCTCTCAGGTTGTGTGAGAATAGAACAAGAGGTGATAGATTTAAGGCAAAACATGAAATATTTTAGGGGAATCTGAGAGCATGGCCTGGATGGTGGGGGTCCTTGATGAAGGATGCTTATTTCTAACAACAGTACTCCATGTAGATGTGCTCCGTGTTGGGGAGGGCTTTAACTATGATGGACTGGGCTGTACCCATTGATTTTGTCGGCGTTTCTTTTCATTGTGTTTCCATACCAGGCCGTGCTGCAGCCAGTCAATATAATCTGTATCACATATCAATAAGCCTGTCAAAGTTTTAGATGACATGCCAAATCTTAGCAAACGTTGAGAAAGTAGAACTATTGCCATGCTTTTTTTGTAATGGCACTTAATTGTGAGACCCAGGACAGATCGTTGGAAATGTCCAGGAATTTAAATTTTCTGACCCTCTCCAACTCTGATCACCGATGAGTACTGGCTCATAGCTTCCCCCACTTGTAGTCAATAAGCTCGTTCTAGGAGACTTAATGGGCTGATTGGTCTGATTCTGCTCCTCTGTCCCGTGGTGTTCTGGTCTCAGTCCATGCAGGCTCTGAGGTAATCACATTCCCACACCTATTTCCCTCCAAAGTATTCCCGTCCACATTCTCTTTCACTTATTCCACTGACAAACTGCTGTCAGGGAAGCTCGTCACATTAGCAGTGGGGTCAAGAACAGGAGACTGTAGAATGAAGGGTCTTGGCATGAAACATCAACAGTTTATTCCTCTCCACAGATACTGCCTGACCTGCTGAATGCCTCCAGCATTTTGTCTGTGTTCTTGTAGAATGAAGATGTTTTGTAAATAAACTAGGAGTGATGGAAGGTAATACATTTTTACACTTCAAATATTTAAGGTCTGGATGCAAACGTCTCCTAATAGTGGAGGCAGATTGATATCTCATTTTCATCCATGACTGACAGCATTGCCCAGAGTCCCCAGGAGTGTGACACTCACAAATGGTACACTATTTACAATCTGTGTCACTGAATGGACAAGGTTGGCGAATGTCTCAAACCTTCCAAACACAATTTTAGCACTGAATCTCCCTTACTCAGGACAAGGGGCAGGGACAGTGAACAATACCACCTCTACAATTCCCCAGGTCACCATTGCTACAGCACCATCAAGAATGCCTACCGTCCTATTCCACACCCTCACTTTGTGAAGTCTGATCACCTAGCTGTACTTCTACACCCTGAGTTTAGGCAGTGACTGAAGTCTGCAGCAGCAGCAGTGAGGACCAAGAAGGTTTGGACAAGGGAAGCACAGGAGCACCTACAGGACTGCTTTGAATCGGTGGACTGGACCGTATTCAGGGTTTCACTGTTGAATATGGATGAGTATGCTGCAGTTGTTACCGACTTCATTCAAACCCGTGTGGATGAGTGTGTGCCTTCAAAGACTTACTCTACATTCCCAAACCAAAAGCCGTGGATGAACCAGGAGGTACGTCGTCTGCTGAAGGCCAGATCTGCGGCATTCAAGTCTGGCAACCTAGACTTACAGAGGCTCATTAATCTTTCACTAATGCCAACAGGTGTGGGCACGTGGCCAAGTGGTTAAGGCGTTCGACTAGCGATCTGCAGGTCGTGAGTTCAAGCCCCAGCCGAGGCAACGTGTTGTGTCCTTGAGCAAGGCACTTAATCACTGTGCTCTGCAACGACACTGGTGCCAAGCTGTATGGGTCCTAGTGCCTTTCCCTTGGACAACATCATTACTTGTGTAGCCCCCCTGGCCACCCTTAGGGTCACTCAGCTCGCTGTCATCTAGGGAAATAGCCCTCGGCCCCGCCAATCTGGGTAATAGTTTGTGTGGATGTTGTGTGATGTTCCCCACCCCGCCCAAATAACAGACAATACACCAGATATGATTAAATGATTTACAGTTTATAGATATTACTGGAACTATATAGTTAATAGAGAATAAAATATAAAAGGAAAATAAAAGGCGCCACACTTATCAAAGTTCAATCTCTTCGTACACAAAACAGTTGGAACTCAAGAACCTTCTTCTTCACACTGCGACCCCTTGGACCACTTTGACCGGCCACCTGGGAACAACAGTGGTGGTCGACCAGACGCTCCACACAAGTCCGTCTCCGTCTCCTCACCGAACGCCCTCCTCGGGGCCTGATCCCGTTAGCGGACATCACAGCAATTGGTCCATCCTCTGTCTCACTCTCCTGCCTTCTGCCCCAAAACCCCGCGCATACAAATCTCCCAGATACACCAAAATCATAACAATTATCCTAATTGGTTAATAGCACCCTGCTGTCTGTATTAACCCAAGCAAATGTCTAGCTGGAGACTTTCTCAGCATTTAACATAACAAAGAAGCATTCCCCAGTATAACATAACAAAGAAGCCATTTTAAATTTAACATACAAAAAAGAAAGACCCCGTACACTTGTTAATATTTTGTATACTTGTCCTGTTGATTATGAGCTTCAGCTGAAAAATTTCCAGAGAATGGTGCACCAGATACTGACAGGAGATTGTCAGACTCTGGTTGGTAAATATAACGATATTATAGGCTTCCATCACCCATTCGGCATTGCTTTCCAGACTTCAATTACACTTTATGGGAAAGGTTCTTCCTCAGATCCAAACCTCTCAACCCTCTGTCCATGGAGTCGTTCGACATTCAAATTAACTTCCATCCGTTAACTTACTGTTTTAATTCAGAGACTGGATCTTAAAATTAAAAGTAGCTGATGTGGATAAAATAGAAAATCTTATGGAGAAGCAAGAACAGAAGAAGAGGAAAGGAATCAGAATCAGGCTTATCATCATTGGCATGTGACGTGACATTCGTTAACTTAGCAGCAGCAGTTCAGTGGAATACAGAATCTAGCAGAGAGAGAACAAAAATGAATACAATAAAACAATAAATGAACAAGTAAATCAATTAGCAACACACATCAAAGTTGCTGGTGAACGCAGCAGGCCAGGCAGCATCTCTAGGAAGATGTACAGTCGACGTTTCAGTCCGAGACCCTTCGTCAGGACTAAATCAATTACGTATATTGAATAGATTTCTTTAATGTGCAAAAACAGAAATACTATATATTTTAAAAAGTGAGGTAGTAGCCAAAGCTTCAATGTCCATTTAGGAATCGGACCCTACGGGCAACTCGAGTAGCAGCAGAACTCTCAATGGAATAGGAGGTAATGAGGATAAATTGAGCTCAGGATATGTATGAAGGATAAATACTGGCACAGACTGTTTATGCTAAATGGCTTTCAAATGCTATATGCATTGATGCTCAGGGTATCCAAACTTATAAGAGACCCTGGCATAGTATTCATCTTTATTTACGTATGCTACTTAACTCCAGCATGGATGGTCCCAAGCCTGGCTGTGAAAGGAGGACGGTTGGACATGGGGCTAGGAACCCCATTCTGTAAAAGCTCAGAGCTATAGAAGTGTCAACAGAAGCTCCAAAGTCATCATCCCTGGAACAGGAAGGATCTTCGCTTAGATGTACGAAGTAGTGTGATGAAAGCAGGAGGCAGAGGGCCGATCAACATTTGGCCTTGCAAATGCAAAGATGCAGTTGGCGGCCTATGTCCCATTGGGGTGTTGTCTGCGATTGAAGTTAATGGAGCACAGTTTTGGAAGTTGGGTATTATACATCAAACTCAAGTTAAGTTTAGTTTTCATTCATCCATACATGAATATAGCCAAACAAAAGAGCATTCCTCTGGGGCTGAGGTGCCAAACACATTGCCGACGGCACACAGCTCATGACACATATGGTTATGACAGCAGATAACATACAGTCCAGCAAAAGATATAACCCAGCTTCCTGAGTGGCCTGGCCTGTAAAGAATGACGTTGTTTGGAATATTGTCATGGCACAGCTTGTTCTTCCACCAGGCGACCAATGGAGGGCAGCACTGACAGGACAAGCAACACACATAAAAGTTGCTGGTGAACGCAGCAGGCCAGGCAGCATCTCTAGGAAGAGGTACAGTGGACGTTTCAGGCCGAGACCCTTCGTCAGGACTACACTGAAAGAAGAGCTAGTAAGTGATTTGAAAGTGGCAGGGAGAGGGGGAGGGGGACATCCGAAATGATAGGAGAAGACAGGAGGGGGAGGGATGGAGCCAAGAGCTGGACAGGTGATTGGCAAAAGGGATATGAGAGGATAATGGGACAGGAGGCCCAGGGAGAAGCAAAAGGGGGGGGGGGGGAAAACCCAGAGTATGGGCAAGGGGTATAGTGAGAGGGACAGATGAAGAAAAAGGAGAGAGATAAAAAGAATTTGTGTATATAAATAAATAAATA
Source organism: Mobula birostris (assembly GCF_030028105.1). Taxonomy (NCBI): domain Eukaryota; kingdom Metazoa; phylum Chordata; class Chondrichthyes; order Myliobatiformes; family Myliobatidae; genus Mobula; species Mobula birostris. Next base: position 35,581,063 of record NC_092399.1, read on the forward strand.
ACGGATGGGGTACGAGGGGGAGGTGGGGCATTAGCGGGAGTTTAAGATGTCAATGTTCATGCAATCAGGTTGGAGGCTACCCAAAAGGAATATAAGGTGTTGTTCCTCCAGCCTGAGTGTGGCTTCATCTTTACAGTAGAGGAGGCCGTGGATAGATTTATCAGAATGGGAATGGGATGTGGAATTAAAATGTGTGACTTATCAGAATTGGAATGAATTTTAATTCACACATTACGCAACCCAAGCACGGTTAAATGCTTTTATTAGTAAGAATATAATTTCCTATTTAAAAGTATTTACAAATGGTTACTATGAATGTTAATATAAACTGTGCCAAGTCATTGAAAGGCACTTGATAAATTCTTCATTTCTTCACTGAAATTGCTCACCGTGTGTCCTTTCAGTCTTTAAATTTTGTTCTTCACAGTGGCATCTGGTAAAGCTTCACCACTCTCGTCACCTTGACTCGATGCACATAACGTCGGAGAAGCTCACCAGCTGCTGCTTTTCAAAGTAAACACTCTCCAATGAATTGGGTAGTGGATTTTGATTGGAGTGGTACTGTTCAGTACCTGTACGATCATATCTCAGAACCTACGATCCATCCTCGACACAGGTGTATGGGCTGCCATTCTCTATTCCAACAGATTGATGAAGGTTTGGGAGAACACAGATTATCTTCTGCACCATCATGAACACCAACCAACCTGGAACTCTCATGGTGTTGATTTCTAGCACTCAGGAGTGATCTTGCTGAGTCTGACTGCAGAAACTGGAGTTGTTGCTGCTATTTGTTGGGGGAAGATAAATTGTGTGACATAGTTACACATCAACAATGGTTGACAACTAGATGAACCAAATGACTAAATATGGGCAGATGTAATGTTAATGTCCTAATATGATGAAGCCATCATTACAACGACCATATTTCAGCACGGTGTTTATCTTCCCCCAATAAACCCGTGCATACAATGAAGGGCTCGGACTCTTGTTCTCCTATGGTCACCCGAACAGTCATCCCATCGTGGAACTGGTGGAGTATGTTAACAAATTTATTGGGACACCCAAACCTGAGGAGGACATCCCATAATAGCTCTCTTTGCACAGTGTCGAATGCCTTGGAGAGGTCGATAAAGGCCATAAACAGGTCTTGATGTGGCTCCCGGCACTTCTCCTGAAGCTTCTGAGCTGTGAAGATGATGTCGATCGTGCTCCTGTTCTTCCTAAATTCACACTGCGATTCAGGCAGCATTGACTCAGTGATGTTGCTGATGAGTCTCTGAAGCATCACCTTAGCCAAGACGGGAAGCACAGGAGCGCCTACAGGACTGCTTTGAATCAGTGGATTGGACTGTATTCAGGGATTCATCCTCGAATCTGGATGTACGCTGCAGTGGTTCCCAACTTCTTTAAAACCTGTGTGGATGAGTGTGTGCCGAGGAAAGCTTGCTGTACATTCCCAAACCAAAAGCCATGGATGAACCAGGAGGTACATCACCTGCTGAGTGACAGATTGGCGGCATTTAAGTTTGGTAACAAAGGTCTGTACTAGAAAACCAGACGTGACTTGCAGAGGGCTATTTCAAGAAAGAAGAAACAAATCCGAGTGAAGTTGGAGGCAACATCGAATGCACATCGGTTCTGGGAGGGTTTGCAGGACATTACTTCCTACAAAGCAAAACCCAATAGCATGAATGGCAGAGATGCTTCACTACCAGATGAACTCAAGGCCTTCTATGCCCACTTTGAAAGGGAGTATATAACTACAGCTGTGGAGATCCCTGCTGCACTGAGTGACCCTGTGATCTCTGTTTCAGAGGCCGTTGTTTGGCTGCCTTTAAGTAGGGTGAGCTTTTGCAAGGCAGCAGGCCCCATTGGAGTACCTGGTAAGCCTCTGAAAACTTGTGCAGGAGTATTCGGGGACATTTTCAACCTCTCATTGCTACGGTCGGAAGTTCCCACCTGCTTCAGAAAGGCAACTATTATACCAGTGCCTAAGAAGAGTAGTGTGAGCTGCCTTAATGGCTATCACCCGATAGCATTCACATCTACAATGATGAAATGCTTTGAGAGGTTGGTCATGACTAGACTGAACTCCTGCCTCAGTAAGGCTCTGGCACCATTGCAATTTGCCTAGCACCGCAATAGGTCTAATGCAGACTTAATCTTAATGGATCTTCACATGGCCTTAGATCACCTAGACAATACAAACAGCTATATCAGGATGCTGTTCATCGTCTATATGTCAACGTTTAACAACATCATTCCCACAGTCCTGATCGGTAAGCTACAGAACCTGGGCCTCTGTACCTGCCTCTGCAATTGGATCCTCGACTTCCTAACCGGAAGACCACAATCTGTGTGGATTGGTGATAATATCTCCTCCTGATGATCAATGCTGGTGTATCTCAGGGGTGTGTGGTTAGTCCACTGCTCTGCTCTCTCTGTACCCATCAGTTTGGCTAATCATAGCTCAAACACCAACAATAGATTTGCTGATGATACAACCATTGTTGGTAGAATCTAAGATGGAAGTGATAGGTCATACAGGAGTGAGATATATCAGCTAGTGGAGTGGTGTCTCAGCAACAACCTGGCACTGAATGTCAGTAAGACGAAAGAGCTGATTCAGCACTTCAGGAAGGGTAAGATGAGGGAATGCAAAGCAATCCTCATAGAGGGATCAGAAGTGGAGAGAGTGAGCAATTTCAAGTTCCTGGGTGTCAAGATCTCTGAGAATTGAACCTGATCCCAACATATCATTGCAGGTATAAAGAAGGCAAGACTGTGGCAATATTTCATTCAGAGGTTGAGGAGATTTGGTCTGTCACCTAAAGCACTTGAAAACATCTAAAGATGTACCATGGAGAGCATTCTGACAGGCTGCATCACCGTCTGGTATGGGAAAGGGGTGCTACTGCACAAGACCGAAAGAGCCAAAAGGAAGTAATTAAACAGCTCTGTAGTATTCAAGACACCTTCAAGGACTGGTATCTGAGAAAGGCAGCATCCATTGGTAAGGACCCCCATCACCCAGAACATGCCCTCTTCTCATTGTTACTGTCAGGAAGGAGGTACAGAAGCCTGAAGGCACACACTCAGTGATTCAGGAACTGCTTCTTCCACTCTGCAATAACATTCCTATGAACCCATCAATGCTACCTAACATTTTTTTAGTATATATTATTACAGTTTTTACACGATTGAATCTACTTAATCTTTTCGGTTGTCCATCGAAATCTGGTCATCACTCCTTTAACGATGAGATCTTTGATGACTATACAGTCCTATCCTGGACCCACAAGCTCTATTGCAGGTGGGACGTGTATATGTGGTAGTGTTGGCAGTGGTGGCAACCATGGCTGCATTTCTCCTGGCTCTCTTCTGCTGTCTTCTGGTTGTTCTTTCCATCTCCAGAATATGAACCCCGTCCCTACACATCTGTCGCCAAGTGGTACAGTCAGCAGCAACATCCTCCAGGTCCTCGGGTCTGATCTTGCACTTCCTTAAAGCATTCTTCATCTGATCCTTGTAGCACTTCTTCGGCCCTCCAGCTGAGCGTCGACCATGATGTAGCTGGCCGTATAACACTCTGCGGGGTAGCCAACATGGGGGCATCCTTATCACGTTCCCCAGCCACTGTACGTGACGCTGGGTGATCATGGCCTCAATACTCCTGCAGTTGGTCTTTACAGGTATTTCAGTGTGAGGCACCCGCTCACGCCAGGTAATTCCCAGGATGCGCTGGAGGAAGCTTATGTAGAAGCGCTCCAAGGACTTGATGTGACGGCTGTAGGTTACCCAAGCTTCACAGCTATAAAGGAGGGTGGTGACACAGACCGCTTGGTATACGGCGACCTTTGTGGAGGGACGAAGGCTCCTGTTCTGAAAGACTCTACGCCAAAGTCTTCCAAAGGCAGCTGATGCCTGTTTAATGCGGCTCTGGATGTCGTTGTCAATGCTGCTATCCTCAGAGAGAATGATCCCCAGATATTTGAAAGATGGCACTACTGACAGCTTTTCATCACCAACAGTGAAGGCATGTAGAGTGGGTGGGACACTGGTACTCCATTGGCAAACCACTTCTGTCTTGATGGTATTGACATTCAACCCCATCCTGCTGAATGCTCTCAGCGCCACAGCAAGGACAGTCTGAAGATCCTCCGGAGTGTGGGCCACAAGAGCACAGTCGTCTGCATACTGCAGCTCCAGGACCCACTCTCTAGGGAGTTTGGTGGTTGCGTGCAGCCTCCTGATGACAAAGAGGTCGCCATCTAATCTGACGTCCACTGCCACACGGCTGCTGACTTCAATCTCATTGTGGAGAAGCTTGGTAACACACAAGGGGAAGATGTTAAAGAGCACTGGCACTAGCACACACCCCTGCCTCACCCCATGCGTACAATGAAGGGCTCGGACTCTTGTTCTCCTATGGTCACCCGAGCAGTCATCTCATCATGGAAACGGTGGAGGATGTTAACAAATATATTGGTACAACCAAACCTGAGGAGGACATCCCATAAGAGCTCTCTTTGCACAGTGTCGAATGCCTTGGAGAGGTCGATAAAGGCCATAAACAGGTCTTGATGTTGCTCCCGGCACTTTTCCTGAATCTGCCGTGCTGTGAAGATCCTGTCGATCATGCTCCTGTTCTTCCTAAATCCACACTGCAATTCAGGCAGCATTGACTCAGTGATGTTGCTGATGAGTCTCTGAAGCATCACCTTAGCCAGGACCTTTCCAGCAACAGAAAGCAGTGATATGCCCCTACTATTGCCACAGATGGCCTTGTCACCCTTGTTCTTACAAATGACAACAATGTTTGCATTTCTCCATTGCTGTGGGATGTTCTCATCAGTCCAGGCCTTGGTGATGTACTGGTAGAGGGTGCGCATACACATGTACCCTCCATTCTTCAGTAACTCAGCAGGGATATTGTCAGTGCCAGGGGACTTGTTGTTCTTAAGGGAATGGACAGCTGATAGAACCTCCTGGAAGGTTAGTGGTAGACTGAGGTCGTGGATAGGAGGAATTTCAGGCAGTTCATCCAGGATGGTGGGGTCTCATTAAACAGGGTGTTAAAATGCTCAGCCCACCTCAGCAGAATGGTGCTCTGATTCTTCAGAAGTGTTGGACCATCTGCTGTTTTCAGGGGAGTTTCGCATCAATTTATTAAGCCATAGATGGTTTTGACAGAATTGTAAAAATTATGGATTTCATGTGCCCTTTCAGTCCACCACTTATTTTCTATGGCCCATATTGCCTTTTGCACTTTCCTCTGAGCTGCCTGCCAATGCTGCCTAATGCCAGAGGATGAAGAATTGTCTAAAGTTTCCCAGTATGCTTTGTGCATGTCCTTAAGCAAGTTGTGGATGGTGTCTGAATTATTGTCAAATCAGTCTTAGTAGTTCCTGCTCTTATGGCCGATGGATTAGGCTGCTGCCTCATAGAACGCAGAGCTGATATAGGACCACTGTTGTTCCATGGTATTTTCTGAACTCAGACAGGTTACCAGCTCCCTTACTTTCTCATCTAGGATGCGTCGAAACTCACTTCTTGTTTCTGTGTTTCTCAGGCTGTTGCAATTTAGCCACTTTTTATTGGGTTTTTGCAGCTGCAAGTTGGGTGGGTACGGACTTTCATATGGAGCTCGGCCACAATCACACGGTGGCCATTCCAGCATTCTGCAGCTCTCATGGCACAGGTGATGAGAACATCCTTGATGTTATTACGTCTCACGATGATGAAGTCAGTCATGTGCCAATATTTAGAGCAAGGATGCATCCACACTGTCTTATATTTTGCCTTCTGCTGGAAGATGGTGTTGGTTATGGTAAGGTTATGCTCAGAGCAAAGAGTAAGTAGCCTCATGCCATTTGCATTCACCATGCCAATACCATGCCTACCTAGCACTCCACTCCATATCCTGTTGTTCTGTCCCACCGGAGTGGCCGCTGCGCGCTGCGTCGCGCCACCATCTTATCCTCCTCCCCATTAATGGGGCTATGTTACAGGCCACCCAACAGTCCGAGAGATTTAGGGGAATAAATTTACTGAGATCTCAGAATGTTGCAAGAATCATAAGGTTGTTATAGTAGGTGATGTTAATTTTCCACATATTGACTGGGTCTCCCATACTGTTAAAGGACAAGATGGGATAGAGTTTGTAAAATGAGATCAGGAATGTTTTCTTAATCAGTACATACAAATCCCAATGAGAGAGTGTACGAATGAGACAGGGCAAGTGGCAGACTGTGTAGAGGAACACTTTGAACTAGTGATCACAATGCCTTTAGTTTTAAAGGTAATATGCAAAAATATAGGTCTGGTCCATGGGTTCAGATTCTAAATTGGAGAAAAGGCCTATTTTGATGGTATGAGAAAGTGTTTGGCAAGTGTGGCTTGGAACAGGATGTTTTCTGGCAAAAGTGTACTTGGTAAGTGGGAGGCCTTCAAAAGTGAAATTTTAAGAATACAAAGCTTGTATATGCCTATCAGAACAAAATGTGAAAGCAGGTGTGGGGAACTGTGGTTTTCAAGAGATATTGAGGCCCTGCTTAAGAAATAAGGAGACGCATAGCAGGTAGGAACAAATGGGGTGCTTGCGGAGTATAAGAAAAGCAAGAGAACACTTAAAAAGGAAATCAAGAGGGCTAAAAAGAAGGCATGAGGTTGCCCTAGCAGACACGGTGAAGGAGACTCCTAAGGGATTCTACAGAGATTATAAAAGCAAAAGGATTGCAAGGGACAACATTAGTGCTCTGGAAGATCAGAATGATAATCCAGGTGTGGAATCAAAGCAGATGGGAGAGATTTTGAATAATTTTTTTTTTCCCTCAGGAGATGGACACAGAACCTATAGAAGTGAGACAAAGAGGCATCAACTCCATCGACCCTGTATAGAATACAGAGGAGGAGGTGTTTGCTGTCTTGAGGCAAATTAGGGTGGATAAATCCCCAGGGCCTAACAAGGGGTTCGTTAGGATTCTGCAGGACGCAAGTGCAGAAATTTCTGGGGCTCTAGCAGAGATTTAAATCACCCTTAGCGACAGGTGAAGTACCAGAGGAATGGAAGACAGCCAATGTTGTTCTGCTATTCAAGAAAGTGTCTATAAATAATCGAAGGAACTATAGGCTGTTGAGCCTATAGTAGTTGGAAAATTATTGGAAGGTATTCTGAGGAACTGGATATAAGCATTTGGATGACTATGGACTGGTTAAGGATATGGCTTCCTTTATTCCCACTCTTTGCCCCCTGCCAATCAGCCAATGCTTTATCCATGCTAGCATCTTTCCTGTAGTGACCCACTGGCTCGTCATTCCAGATTAGGAACAAGGGGCACACTTTTGCAAACAGTCACCTCTGAGACCCTGTTTGTAACATCTACCCAAGTGCTGATCCTACCTTGGTCACCAGGCATCGAGTGGGTGGGGTGGGTCACTGTTAGTGGTCCCGTGGGGAAGCACTAGGGGTGGTTCAGTCCAGTTATTGGGTCCACGAGAAACAAGGTAGTGAGAACCTCTGCTTTCATGCCCTCTACTGGTGGATACACCAGCAGATGATGTCATGGTCTCTGACAATCCACACCCACTGAGAGTCATCCCAAAGCCTTGAGATGCCCCTCCCTCTGCCAGGAATGTGTCCAAGGATCTCCTGTGTGGCTGCATTCTCAATGAGCCAGGGTCCCGGGAGCCCAGCCTTTTCCAGGCTCGAAGCTGCGGTCCTCAGCCCTTCAGATGTTTTGGCACCTGGGAGGGGGGGAGGGCCACATTCACATCTTCTCGGCTAATGGATGGGGATATGTTCTCCTGGTGTTTCCATGGGCTTGTGAAGGGTACAATAGACATTGTCCAGTTACAGAACGGGGTTAAGACTCTGTGTCTCCAGTAACACAGAATATCCAGAGTCCGGGGCTCTGTAGAGAGACTTGGACCTTCTCCTGGGTCTCTCAGTCTCAGTAACACACTGCTTCCCATTAGTGCTCACGTGACGGGGTGATCCTTTGTCAGGGTTGGATAATCCAACAGCTGGCTCCCTCAGCTGCTCTGAGCTCCACTCTCGTGAGTGGATGATCCACACGGAGACAGTCCAGATCCCTCTGGACTCGGGAAGGGTTACCAGGCCGAGCGAGCTGCTCGCATCACTGGACAATCACCACTCCGCTCGAAACTCGGGCAGATGGGACGGAGGCACTTCTCTAGCTCCTGAGGTTCTCTACGTGCTCCTGCTGCTCGGGGTTCCATAATCCCCGAGAAGCTGCTGGAAGTTGCAGCCAATGGTGGTCATGATTAACCCTTTCCAGGCCTCACAAACTGTCCTCATTCACCCTTGAGTTTCACTGCTGCCAGGCGGACTCAGGAGCCCCAGGAGAATGCCAAGTCACTGACATTCAAAGACGAGCCCACCTTCTGCAGGGAATCTCGTCATTCCAACATGGCCCACACACTGCTGGACTCTGTCTAACTGGACCTCAGAATGAGGAGGGTGAACCCTGTGGGGCAACGGATTCCAGGTCCTGGGACAAATTGGTCAATGAGAGGGTTATTCCAGAGTACCATCACCAGATCCAAACACGAGCCAAATGGTCAGGATGCGGACCTGGACCTTCCAGCTTCTGACTGTTGCTCTGAGTGTTTACAGACAGAATGCTCATCAGATCGGGTATCCAGCTGTGTGATGTTCATGGGCAATGCTCACCTTCATTGTGTCTGTCCAGGGCCCTCTAAGCCTCTCTTCCCAGCCAGGCCCCTCCTCTTTCCTCATCCTCCGGGCTGCTTGGTTAGTCACCAGAACTGTGTGGAGAAGGCCTGAGGTGAACATCAGCTCCATTGTAATCTGGTCCTTTGCTTGCTGTTTCCTTGTGAGCTCCTGTTCATTCATCAGGCAATGTGACATTTTCCACCCCCTGACTGTCCCTTGGGTTACTGTGGAGACTGGAGAGTGATTGGTCTGTTTGTTCCTCTTTCTGAGTTGTCTTTGGGTGTCAACAAGCTGAGCTGACAAGAGTTGGGGAGGGAGGGGGAAACCACCAGGGGATGGCCTCCAAAGGAAGAACACATGGAGGTCATACCTGAAGACATTTTCCACAAACTGTGCCGATGCTTCCCTTCCCCCACCAATCACTGAGGGCTGATATTTCATCCAATCAGAGCTGGCCCTGGAGTTCCATTCCAATCAGTGTATCCTGTCCTAAAGGAATGGCATCAGCTCTCAGCCAATCACCGGCTGTCACAGTTAGCACTGTAGGACAGGATGAGGGAGGGTTCAGGCCATCGATGAGTGTCAAGGTTCTGTCTGACTGCTGGTCGAAAGATGGGACTGGAGACTATTGAGACCGGACTCTCAGCACCAACGGAGAGAGTGGTCATGGAACACGTCACCCACAATGTTGTTTCAATAGTTCACTGTGATTTAAAATTGAAGTGGAATTGACCATCTCTGTAGTGTTTCCTGATTTGTGCACAGGGAGATAGGAGATTAGCAGGCTGCTGTCTGTCACTGGGCTCAGCTAGTTTTCTGATACTGAGACACATTTCGGTGGGGCAATACGGTAGGGAAGCAACAAGGAAACCTTCAAAAGGCCAATGCCTCAGAAAGGCAGCATCCATCATTCAAGGCCAACATCACCCAGGACATGCCCTCTTCTCATTGCTATCCTCAAGGAGGAGGTACGGGAGCTGGGAGACATATACCCAATATTTCAAGAACTGCTTATTCCCCTCTGCCATCAGATTACTGAATGGATATTAGACCCACCAACACTACTTCTCTACATTTTTACATTACTTATTTAGTTTATTTGGTTTATTTTAGTCTGTGTGTGTACACACGGACATACTTCCTGTATTTCACAGTTTTTCTTCATCATGTATTTCATTGTACTGCTGCTGCAAAGTTAAGAAATTTCATGACATGTGCCACTGATCTTCAACCTAACTCTGATTTTCATTCTCGTTCTCATTCTGATTGATATATGAGAAAACAATCACAGCAGCAATAAATCTAAAACCAAAATTCAAACATTGTGCTGCATTCCACAAGAAATCCACATTAAAATTGACACAATCTTTGCTAGACTGCAATGCATGCTGACGTGTTCTAACAGGAGAGTTCCATTTCAAGATGCAAGACGTTTTCATGTCATTTCTAGTACACACTGTAAAGAAGAACAAGATAATTGTTACTCCGGATCTGGTGCAATACAAAAACCACAATAAGATAAAGAACGCAATAATAAATAAAACACTTCAATATAAATGCTTAAATTGAATATGTGTCCATAAAGTGATGCTGGACTCAGCTCACGGCCCTGAGAGGCACCTGTGTTGAGGAAGATGGAAATGAAGGAACAGTTGAGCAGTATCCATTTACAATGGGAGAACACCATTTAATTGTCATCTGCTAATTGCAATGTAAAGTTTAAAGTCTATAATCCAATCACAATCAAGAGAAAGTCCTGTAGATTTTAAACAATACACAAACAAAATGCTGGGGGATCTCAGCAGGTCAGGCAGAATCTATGAAAAAGAGTACAGTCAATGTTTCGGGCTGAGACCCTTCATCAGGACTGGTGAGATCCTCCAGCATTTTGTGTGTGTATTGTTTAAAATCTACAAGATGTTCAATTCTACCTGCTCTTCCTGATCTTTAAAAAGCAGGAAGTTTTTCAACGGGAGTTGTTGTTTGGAGAGCTACACAGACACAACAGAAGTGTCCCTGTGTAGATCCATCGAACAGCTTTAAAATCCCAGTCTATAAAAGAGAGGTGCTACCCAGTGGAACAGTCATCATGGCAGCGGTTGTTGTTGTAGTCTGAGGCAGAGTAGTGAGGGTTTGGCTCAACAGGGCTTCAGTGAGAACAGGCGGAGGCAAGGTAAGTTCATTCTTTATTTCTTATTTAAATCTTGAGAGAATAAGGTGCATTTCAGATGTGGGATTTCCAGAAGAGTTCCAGCCTCCCCGTTGGCCACATCTGCACCAGGTGCATTGAGATGCAGTTCCTTAGAGTCCATGTTAGGGAACTGGAGCTGCAGCTCGATGACCTTCGGTTTGTTAGGGAAGGTGAATCAGTGATAGACAGGAGCTGCAGGGAGGAGTCACCCCAAGGCTACAGGAGACTGATAAATGGGTGACTGTCAGGAGAGGGAAGGGAGAACGTCAGATAGCGGAGAGCACCCCTGTGGCCATCCCCCTCAACAACAAATACTCCATTTTGAGTACTGTTGAGGTTTGACCTACCTGGGGGAGGCAACAGCGGCTGTGCCTCTGGCACTGAGCCTGGCCCGTGGCTCAGAAGGGTAGGGAACTGAAGAGGAGGGCAACGGTAATAGGGGACTCTATAAGCAGGGGGACCGATAGGCAATTCTGTGAACGTAAAAAAGGAAACACAGTTGGTAGTTTGCCTCCCAGGTGCCAGGGTCCACGATGTTTCTGGAAACATCCACAATATCCTAAAAAGGGAGGGTAAGCAGCCAGAGGTCGTGGTACGTATTGGTACCAATGACGTAGATTAAGAAAAAAGGAGGAGATCCTGAAAACAGAATGCAGGGAGTGCTGAGAATGCTGAGAAACAGCACCTCAAAGATAGGAATCTCAGGGTTGCTGCCTGTGCCATGCGACAGTGAGGATAGGAATAGAATGAGGCTGAAGAATTGGAGCATGGGGCAGAGATTTAGATTTCTGGATAATTGGGACTCCTTCTGGGGCAGGTGGGACCTGTACTGAAGGGATGGGTTGCACTTGAATCTGAGGGGGACCAATATTCTTGTGGGCAGGTTTACTAGAGTTGTTTAAACTAATATGGCAGGGAGTTGGGAAGCAGGATTATAGACCTGAGGATGGACCATCTGTTATACAAGTAGATCATCGATGTAACATGAATGTAAGGAAGGACAAGCCAGTGATTCACTACAAATGCAGACAGAGCAAAGAGTTAAATTGTACCACAGAGGCAAAATTCAAAAGGGCAAAACATACAGAACTGAAGGTGCTATATTTAAATGCATGTAGCATTCGGAGTAAGGCGAACGAACTCATGGTGCAATTACAGATTGCTCTCGGTGTGATGTTGTGGGCATCACTGAGTCGTAGCTGAAAGAAGGCCATCGTTGTGAGCTTAACATCAAAGCTTAACATATCGAAAGGACAGGCAGGAAGGCATAGACAATGGTGTGGCTCTGTTGGTGATTGATGGAATTACATCCTTAGAAAGAGAATGTTGAATCTTTGTGGGTCGAGTTAAGAAACGGCAAGAGTTAAAAAACCATTATGGGCCTCCAAATAGTAGCCAAGATGAGGGGTTGAGATTGCAAAGGGAGTTGGAAAAGGTATGTAACAAAGGTAATGGCACAATTGTAATAGGGACTTCAATATGCAAGAGGATTGGGAAAATCAGGATGGTGTCAGATCGTAAGAGAGAGAATTTGTTGAATGCCTATGAAATGGCATTTTAGAGCAGCTTGTGCTTGAGCCTACTCGGGGAAAGGCTTTCTTAGATTGAGTGTTGTGTAATAACCGAGATCTATTTAGGGAGCTTAATGTAAAGGAACCCTGAGGAGACAGTGATGATAATATGGTTGAATTCACATGGCAGTTTGAGAGGGAGAAGCACAAGTCAGATGTATCTGTATCACAATGGAATAAATGAAATTACAGAGGCCTGAGAAAGCAGCTTGCCCAGGTGGATTGGAAGAGGATACTAGTGAGGATGATGACAGAGCAGAGGTGGCTAAAGTTTCTGGGAATAGTTCACAAGGCACAGGATAAATACGTCCCACAGACAAAGAAATTTTCAAATGGAAGGGGTAGGCAACTGTGGCTGACAAGGGAAGTTAACGACTGCATAAGAGCCAAGGAAAGGGCATATAAGGTAGCAAAATGAGTGGGAAGTCAGATGATTGGGAAGCTTTTAAAAACCAACAAAAGGCAACTAAAGAGCTATAAGAAGGGATAAGATGGAATATGAGGGCAAACTAGCCAATAATATAAAGCAGAATACCCAGAGATTTTTTTTCAGTTCTATAACGAATAACAAGGAGGTGAGAGTTGATACTGGACCACCAAAAAATGATGCCAGTGAGGTAGAAATGGGGGACAAAGAAATGGCAGAGGAACATAATAAGTACTTTGCATCTGTCTTCACTGTGGAAGACACTAGCAGTGTGCCAGAGGTCCATAAGTGTCACTGAGCAGGAGTGAGTGCCATTGCTATAACAAAGGAAAAAGTGCCAGGCAAACTCAAAGTTCTTAAGGTGGATAAGTCACCGGGAGCAGAAGGACTCCATCCCAGAGTCCTGAGAGAGGTTGCTAAAGAAATAACGGATGCATTTGTCATGATCTTTCAAGAATCACTTGATTCTGGCATGGTCCCGGAGGACTGGAAGATTACAAACGCCACTCCACTCTTTAAGAAGGGAGGAAGGCAAAAGAAAGGAAATTATAAACCAGTCAGCCTAACCTCAGTGGTTGGAAAATTGTCGGAGTCTATTGTTAAGGATGAGGACTCAGAGTACTTGGAGACTAATGATAAAATAAGTTAAAGCCAGCATAGATTTGTAAAGGAAATTTTGCCTGACAAATCTGTTAGTGTTCTTTGAGGAAGTAACAAGCTGGGTGGACAAAGGAGAGGCAGTGGATGTCATTTTCAAAGCATTTGATAAGGTGACACATATGAGGCTGCTTAACAATATAAAATCCGATGCTGTTACATGAAAGATACTGGCATTGTTAGAGGCTGACAGGCAGGAGGCAGCAAGTGGAAATAAAAGGGGCCTTTTCTGGTTGGTTGCCAGTGACTAGTGGTGTTCCTCAAGGGTCAGTATTGGGACTGCTATTTTTCACATTGTTTGTCAGTGATTTGGATAATGGAATTGAGGGGGGACCTTTCAGAACAGAGGTAAGGAGGAAATTTTGTAGCCAGAGAGTAGTGAATCTGTGGAATGCTCTGCCACAGATTGCGGTGGAGGCAAAGTCCGTGGGTAAATGTAAGGTGGAGGTTGATTGTTTTCAGATCAGTCAGGGCATCAAAGGATATGGTGAGAAGGCAGGTGTATGGAGTTGAATGGGATCCGGGATGAGCCATGATGGAATGGCGGAACAGACTCGATGGGCTGAATGGCCTAATTCTGCTCGTGCGTCTTATGTTCTGCTCGTGTGTATTATGTTCCAAATCCGTTTAGCAATCACTGCTAAGGGACTTGATATTAAAGAGACTAAATATATTGACACAAGTTTCAAAGCTTCCAAATTACGCAATGGTTTGCGCCCATCGACGTAGAGCACTGTCACAGGAAAGCAGCGTATACAGTCAGGGACCCCCACCATCCAGGGCATACTCTCTTCTCATTGTACCATCAGGAAACATATAAACATAGAAAATAGGTGCAGGAGTAGGCCATTCAGCCCTTCGAGCCTGCACCAGCATTCAGTATGATCATGGCTGATCATCCAACTCAGAACCCTGCACCAGCCTTCCCTCTATACCCCCTGATCCCTTTAGCCACAAGGGCCCTATCTAACTCCCTCTTAAATATAGCCAATGAACTGGCCTCAACTGTTTCCTGTGGCAGAGAATTCCACAGATTCACCACTCTCTGTGTGAAGAAGTTTTTCCTAATCTCGGTCCTAAAATGCTTCCCCTTTATCCTCAAACTGTGACCCCTCGTTCTGGACGTCCCCAACATCAGGAACAATCTTCCTGCATCTAGCTTGTCCAATCCCTTTAGGATTTTATATGGTTCAATCAGATCTCCCCTCAATCTTCTAAATTCCAACGAGTATATGCCTAGTTGATCCAGTCTTTCATCATATGAAAGTCCTGCCATCCCAGGAATCAATCTGGCAAACCTTCTTTGTACTCCCTCTATGGCAAGGATGTCTTTCCTCAGATTAGGGGACCAAAACTGCACACAATACTCCAGGTGTGGTCTCACCAAGGCCTTGTACAACTGCAGTGGTACCTCCCTGCTCCTGTACTCAAATCCTCTTGCTATGAATGCCAGCCTATCATTCGTCTTTTTCACCGCCTGCTGTACCTGCATGCCCACTTTCAATGACTGGTGTATAATGACACCCAGGTCTCGTTGCACCTCCCCTTTTCCTAATCGTCACCATTCATTAATGATCTGTTTTCCTGTTTTTGCTACCAAAGTGGAGAACCTCACATTTATCCACATTAAATTGGATCTGCCATGAATCTGCCCACTCACCTAACCTATCCAAGTCATCCTGCATCCTCTTAGCATTCTCCTCACAGCTAACACTGCCGCCCAGCTTCGTGTCATCTGCAAACTTGGAGATGCTACATTTAATTCCCCCATCTAAGTCATTAATATATATTGTAAACAACTGGGGTCCCAGCACTGAGCCTTGTGGTACCCCACTAGTTACTGCCTGCCATTCTGAAAAGGTCCCATTTATTCCCACTCTTTGCTTCTTGTCTGCCAATCACTTCTCTATCCACACGAATATCTCACCCCCAATACCGTGTGCTTTAAGTTTGCACGCTGATCTCCTGTGTGGGACCTTGTCAAAAGCTTTTTGAAAATCCAAATATACCACATCCACTGGTTCTCCCCTATCTACTCTACTAGTTACATCCTCAAAAAATTCTATGAGATTCGTCAGACATAATTTTCCTTCACAAATCCATGCTGACTTTGTCCGATGATTTCACCGCTTTCCAAATGTGCTGTTATCACATCTTTGATAACTGACTCCAGCAGTTTCCCCACCACCGATGTTAGGATAACCGAAGGAGGTAGAGGTGTCTTAGAACCAACATCTCCAGGTTCAGGAGCAGTTATTACCCTACAACCATCAGGCTCCTGAACCAGCATGGATAACTTCATTCACCATAACGCTGAACCACAACGACCTGCAGACTCACTTACTGCAGCTCTATACCTCATGTTCTCAGTATTATGTATTGATTTATAATTTATTTTCATTGTTTGTATTTGCACAGTTTTTCTTCTTTTGAACATTGATTGTTTGTCAGTCTTTGTGTGTAGAATCATAGAGAAATACAGCACAAAAACTGGCCCTTCAGCCATCTAGTCCATGCTGAAACATTTAAACTGGCTACTCCCATCACCCTGCACTGGGCCCACAGCCTTCCATACCTCTACCATCCATGTATCTATCCAAATTTCTCTTAAACGTTAAACTCAAGCTCACTTGCATCAGTTGCACTGACAGCTGGTTCCACACTCTCACCACCCTCGCAATGATGTAGTTTCCCTTTAAACTTTTTACCTTTCACCCTTAATCCATGAATTCTAGTTACAGTCCCACCCAACCACAGTGGAGAAAGCAAGCTTGCATCTACCCGATCTGTATGGGGGGGGGGGTGGAAACAACGCTAAGCTGGCGCTTGAAGCAACCCTTTCGATAACATCTGTGCAAACAGCGTAATTTCTACCTTTAATGTCTCTCTCTTTCCTTTTCAAGGTGGATGGGGTACTGCCGGTGGCCCTGGCCTGGAGTTACGCTCAGACTTCAGTTCTTTGCGGCAGTGGGACCTGCGTCTGGGGCTCATTGACTAGCTGTTTTGCGAAATTCCAAGAACGCGGCCTAGAAGATGAGCGCACGGTCGGGGTTCCAAGGCTTCGCAGCCCTGGGGACAAGCTGATTCTATGCCGGTGCCACTGACTGAAGCATCATGTGAGAAGACAGAACTTCGGGAACAGCGGACGCTCTATATTCAGCAAATCGCACGCTCTCTCTTTCTCATTGGTGGGAAAAAGCTTGTTGTCGATTCTCGAGTCAGAGAACTTGGAGAAACATTGCAACACAGCAGACCTTGTCATTCTAAGTCAGCAAGTTGTTTTGTTTATGTTCTCTCTCTGTGAAAGGGTGACACCACTCCGTCCCTTTATGGGAGGCAAAAAAGAGAGAGAGACAGTACATAGACATAGCGACAGGACTTATACTTAGACAAGCCGGGACGCAACCTCTCCACACCAAGGTGAGACAGGTCCACCCGTTGGGTAACAGCAGGACAGCAGGACGACCAGGCTTACCCGACAGAGGCAAAGACGAGACATGTCCCCCTGCAGGGCAACAGCAAGACGCCCTGACTTACCCCACAGAGGAGAAGACAAGACAAGACATATGAATATGAAGAAGTCCTGATGAAGGGTCTTAGCCAAAAACTTCAACTGTTTGCTCTTTTCCATAGACACCGCCTGGTCTGTTGAGTTCCTCCAGCATTTTGTGAGTGTTTTTGGATTTCCAGCATCTGCTGATATTCTGTTGCTTGTGATTAAGTGGGTCGCAATGTTCCACTGTCCTTTCTCTTTCTTCTTCTGATGTGAATCGTGTGGCAAAATAAACTTCACATCTTTTGCTTAAACTTTAAATTTTAGATTCAAATAGTATTGATGTTGGTTTGTTATTGTCACATATATCAAAGGAACAGTGACCAGTTTGACTTGCCTGCTGTTCGTACACTGAGGTACAACAATGTAGAACAATAACAATGCAGAATGAAGTGTAAAAGTTACAGAGCAAGTAAAGTGCAGGTAAACAATAAGTGCAAGATCAGAGCAAGGTAGATTGTGACGTCAGGAGTCCATTCAAGGGACTGATAACAGTGGAATAGAAATTGTTTTTGATCTTAGAATTATGTGCATTCCAGCTTTTGTATCTTCTACTGGATGGGAGAGGAACAAAGGGAGAATGTCTAGGGTTGGTAGACTCTTTAATTACTGAGACAGTGAGAAGTATAGGCAGTATCCATTGAAGAGAGGCTTGCTTCTGACATGCTGAGCTGTGTCCACAACTCTGCAGTTTCTCATGGTCACATGCAGGATAAACTGCTTTACCAAGCTGTTTTAGGTCCAGATGGAATGTTTCCTATGGCATTGATAAAAATTGGTAAGGGTCGGCAGACACATGCAAAATTTCCCTGTCCTCCTGAGGAAGTAGAGGTATTGGTGATCTTACTTGACACGACATCAATGTGGCTGGATCAGGACGGGTGATGTTCATCCCAGGAAGTCAAAGCTGTCAACCCTCTCAACCTCAATAATCATTTGCTTCGGTATTTTCTTTAAAGTCTCTCTGTTGTCCACAAGAATGGTCCATTTGTCAGAGAGCTCATATTCTGATCTCTCACTCTCTCCCTCTCCCTCTCTCTCACACTCTCATTCTCTCTCTCCCTCCCTCTCTCGCTCTCTCTCCCTCCCTCTCTCTCTCCCTCTCTTTCCCTCTGGTTCCCTCTCCCTTCTCTCCCCTTCTCCCTCCCTCTCCATTCCCCTCTCTCTACCCTTCTCTCTCCCCTCTCTGTCCCTCCCTCTCTCTCTATGTCACGGTCTAGTCCGTAAGATCCGCATTTCGGTTCACGGTCCGGTCCGTGGACTCAGGACTCCAGGTCTTCCAGCTGTCCCTTGTTTGAGTTAATCATAGGCACCTGATTCCCATCTTTGGGCTTGCAATATAAGTAGCCTTGGGGTTGAGTGTGGGCTGCTGCTGGTGGTTGTGGAAAGAGAGAGTTGAGTTGTGACTGGAAAATGGTGGAGAGAGAACACATCAAGGAAAGAGCCAAGATGTTGAAGGAAGTTTTTGGCGAAAGTGGAACTGAACTAGAGATGGAGGTCGGTGAGTAAGAGGAACGGAATGGAAAGAGGAAGAAAAGAAAGCAGAGCTATGGGATGTGAAGCTCTGAGGAGTCAGCGGATGATCAAAGCAGGACAGCAAAACAATGGGAGGAAGATGAGATTAAAGCAATTATAAAACTAAGTGAAGACAGGGTGTCATTTGGTGAGTGGAACCCGATTCGTTTGATGAAGATGCTCAACAAAATTATAGTCGAGATTAAAGGAGCAAAGATTTGATGAAATGGATCGCTATTAGTGATTTGTCGGGATAGTGCTCAGCAAGGTAAAGTGATAAGATTATGTAAAATAGGTGGCAAAGAGTACACTGCTCAATACCCAACAATAGAAGGTGGACTAGAGGAGTTATTTCGGGGATACCAACAGAAGTTACTATGGATGAGATTAAACAGAACATAAAAGGAGCAAAAATTATTGAGGCCAAACGTTTGAAAGTTACAAGAAACGGGAAAAAGTGTGATAGTTTATCGGTAATGATTAACTTTAATGAAGAGAGATTGCCGACTAACGTTTACTTAGGGTATAAGTGTTATGCGGTTAGGATATATATACCACTGCCTTTAAGATGCTATAAATGTCAGAAATTCGGGCACATTGCAGCGGTCTGCAGAGGAAAACAAAGATGTGGGAGATGCACTGGAGAACATGAATATGGGAAATGTGAAGCGGGAGCTAGGCTGAAATGCTGCAATTGTGGCGAGGAACACAGTGCAGCTTATCGAAGGTGCATTTATAGCAAGAAGGCAGTTGAGATACAATATGTAAAAGTAACTCAAGGAATCAGTTATGCAGAGGCAGTGAAAGAATTTGATTTAAAAAAAAAAAGGCTGTCAAGCAAACAAATACAGGGAATAATAAACTGGTGAATTGTGAGAGCTGTAATATGAAAAATAAGGATACACTATTAATGAGTAGAAAGGCGTTTGTGCTTTTTATGCTGGCTGCAATTAATTGTCTAGTGCAAAGAGGCAAAAGAACTGACAAAATTAAAATTATCGTTAAGACTGCAGAAAAAGTATCTTGGTATTAAAGGAATTAAGTGGGAAGAAGTCAAAGAAACGCTGAATGGAGGATCCAACAGTTCACGGGCAGGGGAGATGGAATCTTAATTGTTTGAGTTAATCATTCCCATCTTTGGGCTTGCAATATAAGTAGCCTTGGGTTTGAGTGTGGGCTGCTGGTTTGTCTTGTCAGTTCCCCTTAGAGCAACCTGCTGATGGAAGGCTAGTGAAACCATTCGTGATCTCGAGACCTGGTTGGAGGACTACTGCTTCATGGAGCCTTGTTGCCGCTTGTTGGAGTAGTCGTTGTTGTATGGATTTGACTGTTTCCTGGGCCAGCTGAGTGGCTGCCAGCCACTCCGAGCTAGGTAGGGACCCGGCTGTTTCTGTAGCCAGCTGAGGTTGCTGGCTGAACTGAGACATGGATCTACCCCAGAGCAGAGATGGAACTGTCTGTTGTTCTTTGGTACTTGTCTCTTCTTGTCCTCGCCTCTGTTGGGTAAGTCTGGCCGTTCTGCCGTTACCTGATGGAGAGACCTGTCCCACCTTGGTGTGGAGATGAAGTTGAGTCCCGGCTTGTCTTAGGATAAGCCCCGGCTCTGTTTATGTTCTGTCCTGTCTCATGTTAGTGTTGTGTTAAAGATGAGTCCCAGCTTGTCGAAGGATAAGTCCTGGCTCTATGTTGATGTTCGGTTCCCAGTCTGTTTCTGAGCTCCAAGAACCCTAGCCTCGACGATCCTGCGGCCAAGCTCCAGACCCAAGAACCCTAGCCTTGCCGATCCCGTGGCCAAGGTCAAGAACAAGAACCCTATCCTTGACGATCCCGTGGCCAAGCTCCAGGCCCATGAACCCTGGCCTCGACGATCCCGCGGCCAAGCTCCAGACACAAGAACCCTAGCCTCGACGATCCCACGGCCAAGATCCAGACCCAAGAACCCTAGCATCGACAATCCAGACCCAAGAACCCTAGCCTTGATGATCCCGTAGCCAAGGTCAAGACCCAAGAACCCTAGCCTTGACAATCCCGCGGCCAAGGTCAAGACCCAAGAACCCTAGCCTTGACGATCCCGCGGCCAAGGTCAAGACCCAAGAACCCTAGCCTTGACGATCCCGCGGCCAAGGTCAAGAACAAGAGCCCTGGCCTCAACGATCCCGCAGCCAAGCTCCAGACCCAAGAACACTGGCCTCGATGATCCCGCGGCCAAGATCTCTAGCCTCGATGATCGCGCAGCCAAGCTCCAAGAACCCCAGCCTCGACGATCCCGCAGCCAAGGTCAAGACCCAGGAACTCTAGCATCGACAATCCAGACCCAAGAACCCTAGCCTTGATGATCCCGTAGCCAAGGTCAAGACCCAAGAACCCTAGCCTTGACAATCCCGCGGCCAAGGTCAAGACCCAAGAACCCTAGCCTTGACGATCCCGCGGCCAAGGTCAAGACCCAAGAACCCTAGCCTTGACGATCCCGCGGCCAAGGTCAAGAACAAGAGCCCTGGCCTCAACGATCCCGCAGCCAAGCTCCAGACCCAAGAACACTGGCCTCGATGATCCCGCGGCCAAGATCTCTAGCCTCGATGATCGCGCAGCCAAGCTCCAAGAACCCCAGCCTCGACGATCCCGCAGCCAAGGTCAAGACCCAGGAACTCTAGCCTCGACGATCCGGTGGCCAAGCTCCAGACCCAAGGACCCTTGCATCGACGCTGAATGGATGATCCAACAGTTCACAGACAGGGGAGATGGAATCTTAATTGTTTGAGTTAATCATCGGCACCTGATTCCCATCTTTGGGCTTGCAATATAAGTAGCCTTGGGTTTGAGTGTGGGCGGCTGGTTTGTCTTGTCAGTCCCCCTTGGAACAACCTGCTGATGGAAGGCTAGTGAAACCATTTGTGATCTCTAGGCCTGGTTGGAGGACCACTGCTTCATGGAGCCTTGTTGCCACTGGTTGGAGTAGTCTGTGCGGTATGGATTTAGCTGTTTCCTGGGCCAGCTGAGTGGCTGCCAGCCACTCTGAGCTAGGTAGGAATCCAGCTGTTTCTGTAGCCAGCTGAGGTTGCTGGCTGAACTGAGACATGACCCCAGAGTAGAGATGGAACTGTCTGTTGTTCTTTGGTGTTTGTCTCTTCTTGTCCTCGCCTCTGGAGTAAGTCAGGCCATATTGCCATTGCCGTGCAGGGGGTGGGGGGGACCTGTCTTGTCTTGTCCTCGCCTCTGTTGGGTAAGTCCGGCTGTTCTGCCGTTACCTGATGGAGAGACCTGTCCCACCTTGGTGTGGAGATGAAGCTGAGTCCCGACTTGTCTTAGGATAAGCCTCGGCTCTGTTTATGTCCTGTCCTGTCTCATGTTAGCGTTGTGTTAAAGATGAGTCCCAGCTTGTCGAAGGATAAGTCCTGGCTCTATGTTGATGTTCGGTTCCCAGTCTGTCTCTGAGCTCCAAGAACCCTGGCCTCGACGATCCCGCGGCCAAGCTCCAGACACAAGAACCCTAACCTCAATGATCCCGCGGCCAAGCTCCAGACCCAAGAACCCTGGCCTCGACGATCCCGGGGCCAAGGTCAAGACCCAAGAAGCCTCAACCCTCAAGAGCTAAGACCCCAGCCTGTCTCCAAGCTTAGGCCTCTAGACCCCAGCCACGTCCTGTCCTGAAGCATGTCATGTCCTTACCTGGTTCTGGGGTCCGAGCACGAGGCAAGACCCAGGTTCTGGGTCCTTGTCCAGTCTCGGGCTCGGATTCCAAGCCTTGTCTCGTAGTCCATGGTTCCTAGTCCTGGTCCTGCTTTCCCTAGCCCAAGTCTGCGTTCTTGTCCCTGCTCCCTGCCTGAATCCTGTTACGTCCCTATCCTAGTCAAGTACTGTTCCTTCTGCTTCAGTGTCTGTGTCTTGCATTTGGGTCTGTTCTCAGCCCTCATGTGACACTCTACCCTTGTGTCTCTCTCTCTCTCTCTCTCTCTCCCTCTCTCCCTCTCTCCCCCCCTCCCCCTCCCCCTCCCCCTCCCCCTCCCCCCCCTCCCCTCCCCTCCCCCTCCCCCCTCCCCCTCCCCCCCCTCCCCCTCCCCCCCTCCCCCTCCCCCCCCTCCCCCCCTCCCCCCTCCCCCTCTCCCCCTCTCCCCCTCTCCCCCTCTCCCCCTCTCCCCCTCTCCCCCCTCCCCCCCTCCCCCCCTCCCCCCCTCCCCCCCCTCCCCCCCCTCCCCCCCCTCCCCCCCCTCCCCCCCTCCCCCCCTCCCCCCCTCCCCCCCTCCCCCCCTCCCCCCCTCCCCCCCTCCCCCCCTCCCCCCCTCCCCCCCCCCCCCTCCCCCCCTCCCCCCCCTCCCCCCCCTCCCCCCCCTCCCCCCCCTCCCCCCCCTCCCCCCCCTCCCCCCCCTCCCCCCCCTCCCCCCCCTCCCCCCCTCCCCCCCCTCCCCCCCTCCCTCCCTCCCCCCCTCCCTCCTCTCTCCCCCCCTCCCTCCCCCTCTCTCCCCCCCTCCCTCCCCCTCCCTCTCCCTCTCTCCCTCTCTCCCTCCCCCTCTCTCCCTCTCTCCCTCCCCCTCTCTCCCTCTCTCCCTCTCTCCCTCTCTCCCTCTCTCCCCCTCTCCCTCTCTCCCCCTCCCCCTCTCTCCCCCTCCCCCTCTCTCCCCCTCTCCCCCTCTCCCCCTCTCCCTCTCTCCCCCTCTCCCCCTCTCCCTCTCTCCCCCTCCCCCTCTCTCCCTCTCTCCCCCTCCCCCTCTCTCCCTCTCTCCCCCTCCCCCTCTCTCCCTCTCTCCCTCTCTCCCCCTCCCCCTCTCTCCCTCTCTCCCCCTCCCCCTCTCTCCCTCTCTCCCTCTCCCCCTCTCTCCCTCTCTCCCTCTCTCCCTCTCTCCCTCTCTCCCTCTCTCCCTCTCTCCCTCTCTCCCCCTCTCCCCCTCTCCCCCTCTCCCCCTCTCCCTCTCTCCCTCCCCCTCTCCCCCTCTCCCCCTCCCCCTCTCCCCCTCTCCCCCTCCCCCTCTCTCCCTCTCCCCCTCCCCCTCTCCCCCTCCCCCTCTCCCCCTCCCCCTCTCTCCCTCCCCCTCTCTCCCTCTCTCCCTCTCTCCCCCTCCCCCTCTCTCCCTCTCCCCCCCTCCCCCTCTCTCCCTCTCTCCCCCTCCCCCTCTCTCCCTCTCTCTCCCTCCCCCTCTCTCCCTCTCTCCCTCTTTTAATCTCTCTCTCTTACCTTTGCAGTTAATGAAACAGATAAGAACAGGTGGATAAATTGTAAGAATACCAAAACAGAATCAGCAATGCTTGCTAGGTATTTCCGATATGAGCTGCCTTGGTAATGGCATTGGTGAATGCTTCTATTTTCAGCCAGAAAACCATAACGCTGACAATCATACAATGCTGGTTTCGTCACTTGGAGCTTCACACTCCAGCTGATGTATGGTTAATCTTGCACTGGTAAAATGTGGAACAGGATGAACAGGGTGCTTGTGTTGCTCACAGTAACCTTTTGCTGCAGAGTTTGCAGAGAATGATCACAACAAGCTGCTCCAGAGCTCCTCGAAATCCCAGTCACTCTCACACATAACACCCGCAGTTCCTCCTCTTGGAGATGGATACACCACTGAGGACGCAGGCAAGAGGGAAGAGGACAGAGATGAAGAGCTCCTGAAAGAAGGCTATATTATCCCAGAATCCTGCTGTTCTGCAGAAAACTCATGGCCACTGTTGGGAATGTTTTACTTCAACAAGAAAGTCATGGAAACCTGGGAACTCCAGTCACAGCACTATCCATGGAGCTGGGAAAGGACCATGTTGTCAGAGGCTGTGAATGTGATCATGGCACTGATAAATTGTGTAACATAGTTACACATCGACAATGATTGATAACCAGATAAACCAAATGACTAAATACGGGCAGGTGTAATGTTAATGTCCTAATATGATGAAGCCATCATTACAACGACCACATTTGAACACGGTGTTTATCTTCTCCAATAAATAGCAGCAACAACTCCGTTTCTGCAGTCAGACTCAGCAATATCATCCTGAGTGCTAGAAATCAACACCATGAGAGTTCCAGGTTGGTTGGTGTTCATGATGGTGCAGAAGATAATCTGTGTTCTCCCAGACCTTCATCAATTTTTTGGAATAGAGAATGGCAGCCCATACACCTGTGTCGAGGGTGGATCGCAGGTTCTGAGATATGATCGTACAGGTACTGAACAGTACCACTCCAATCAAAATCCACTACCCAATTCATTGGAGAGTGTTTACTTTGAAAAGCAGCAGCTGGTGAGCTTCTCCGACGTTATGTGCATCGAGTCAAGGTGACGAGAGTGGTGAAGAGGCTTTACCAGATGCCGCTGTGAAGAACAAAATTTGAAGACTGAAAGGACACACTGTGAGCAACATCAGTGAAGAAATGAAGAATTTATCAAGTGCCTTTCAATGACTTGGCATAGTTTATATTAACCATTTGTAAATACTTTTAAAAAGGAAATTATATTCTTACTAATAAAAGCATTTAACTGTGCTTGAGTTGTCGTAATGTGTGAATTAAAATCCATTTCCATTCTGATATGTCACACATTTTAATTCCACGCCCCATTCCCATTCTGCTATGTCTATCGACGGCCTCCTCTGCTGTCAAGATGAAGCCACACTCAGGTTGGAGGAACAACACCTTGTATTCCATCTGGGTAGCCTCCAACCTGATGGCATGAACATTGACTTCTGTAACTTCTGGCTAATGCCCCGCCTCCCCCCTAGTACCCCATCCATTATTTATTTATATGCACACACCTTCTTTTTCTCTCTCTCCTTTTTCTCCCTCTGTCCCTCCTGAATATACCCCTTGCCCATCCTCTCTGTTTCCCCCCCCCCGCTCCCTTTTCCTTCTCCCTGGGCCTCCTGTCCCATGATCCTCTCATATCCCTTTTGCCAAACACCTGTCCAGTTCTTGGCTCTATCCCTCCCCCTCCTGTTTTCTCCTATCATTTTGGATCTCCACCTCCCCCGCCCACTTTCAAATCTCTTACTAGCTCTTCTTTCAGTTAGTCCTGATGAAGGGTCTAGGCATGAAACATCGACTGTATCTCTTCCTAGAGATGTTGCCTGGCCTGCTGTGTTCACCAGCAACTTTGAGTGTTGCTTGAATTTCCAGCATCTGCAAAATTCCTCATGTTTGCGTTTTTAAACAGTACAGGCTGTTTGGCCCATAATTAATCTAACTCTTCCCTCCGATACAACCCTTAACCCTCCACTTTTCTGACATTCACTTGCTTACTGAAGAGCCTTTTCAATGTCTCTAATGTATCGGCTCTATCACCACCTCCTTCATATTTTTTCTGCCAAAATTACAGAACAACAGAACACTTTGCCTCAAAAGACACTTCATGCTCATGTTGAATGTAAACAAGTTCATCAGAAATGACAGTGTGGAACGATCATCAAAATAGGAGCTTCTATTTGAAATCTTTCCTTCCAACTAAACATTTTCAAGAATTATCTTGCATTTAAAGCGTGTGCACGACAGACAAATTTACAGATCACCCAGTGAGCAATTGTTGAGGGATGGGGAGTCAACAACTCTTCCAGCAACCTTGCCACAATCTGACCGAAATGAGGGAATCTGCTACATCCAGGTGTATCCTAACGTATGATGTCTTTTAGGCAAGAGCTGGTAGCGGTGCCTATTTCAAAGAGACCTTGAGAAAAGAGAAGGGATTCAGTCGACCACTAGTTTCCTCCGCTCTGAGGCAAAGCAGCATACCGAATGAGGGGAGATGTAAGTCCCTCTCTGGAGGATGCTTGTATACATACCATGGTCCACTGGAAACCTTGACGTTCTTTCAGATCCGACCTCTGACTATTTAACCCTTTTTTTCCAAAGCCACCTTTTCTTTGGTGAGCAGTTGATGTTCAACAGGTTTTTTTCATACTGAGCACAGTTCAATGATTACGATTAAATATTCCCATTTCATCCTGATACAGTGGAGAAACACAACAGCTTCCAAGGTCTGCATGGTTAATAAAGGTATCTTAATGCGATTGAACAATCTATCCCTGCCTAAAACTGACAGAAACAATGCTGATTGTGGTTGTACTTGTCTGATTCCTCGTAGGAAACATGGTTGTCAGTCAGGGATATAGGTGCTTTTAAGAAAACAGTGTTTTCGACTCCCAGTACTGACTATCTGACTGGCAAGCGTAGAGTCTCTTGTAAATAATATCAAGGATTTTAGAATTAGGCTGCTGTATCGGAGGAATATTAGGACCGCTCGCATCTTCTGTTTCACAGAATCCTGGTTAACCCCTTCCGTACCGGATGCAGCAATTCAGATTGACAGATTCACTACACTGTCAGGATAGGACTGTGTAGTCTCCCAACAGCTGAGGTGGTGGTGTAAGCCTCATGATCAACTCCTCTTGGTGCACAAATGTATCAATGTTGTACCAATTCTGCTCACTAGACCTGGAATATCTCGCAGTTAAGTGGTGCCGTCCATTTTACCTACCATGGGAGATTGCTGTGATCAGTCTGGTAGTGGTGTACATTCCACCTCAGGCCAAAATCAAACAGGCTCTAGATGATCTGAGCAAAGGGATTAACTTGCATGAAAATGCACACCCTGATTCCTTCATTTTGGGGGATTTTTACCAGGCCAGCCTGAAAAAAAATCACTAAATAATTACCATCAACAAATCACTTGTAGTACCAGAGGCAAGAACACACTGGACTGCTGTTACACCAACATCAAGAGTGCTTACTGTGCTATTCCACAGTCACACCTCAAAGTCTGATCACCTGGCTGTACTTCTACTCCTGAGTATGGGCAGAAACTGAAGACTTCAGCAACAGTAGTGAGGACCATGAAGCTATGGTCACGGGAAGCACAGGAGCGCCTACAGGACTGCTTTGAATCAGTGGATTGGACTGTATTCAGGGATTCATCCTCGAATCTGGATGTACGCTGCAGTGGTTCCCAACTTCTTTAAAACCTGTGTGGATGAGTGTGTGCCGAGGAAAGCTTGCTGTACATTCCCAAAACCAAAAGCCATGGATGAACCAGGAGATACGTCACCTGCTGAGTGCCAGATTGGCGGCATTTAAGTTTGGTAACAAAGGTCTGTACTAGAAAACCAGACGTGACTTGCAGGGGGCTATTTCAAGAATGAAGAAACAAATCCGAGTGAAGTTGGAGGCAACATCGAATGCACATCGGTTCTGGGAGGGTTTGCAGGACATTACTTCCTACAAAGCAAAACCCAATAGCATGAATGGCAGAGATGCTTCACTACCAGATGAACTCAAGGCCTTCTATGCCCACTTTGAAAGGGAGTATATAACTACAGCTGTGGAGATCCCTGCTGCACCGAGTGACCCTGTGATCTCTGTTTCAGAGGCCGTTGTTAGGCTGCCTTTAAGTAGGGTGAGCTTTTGCAAGGCAGCAGGCCCCATTGGAGTACCTGGTAAGCCTCTGAAAACTTGTGCAGGAGTATTCGGGGACATTTTCAACCTCTCATTGCTACGGTCGGAAGTTCCCACCTATTTCAGAAAGGCAACAATTATACCGGTGCCTAAGAAGAGTAGTGTGAGCTGCGTTAATGGCTATCGCCTGGTAGCATTCACATCTTTGAGAGGTTGGTCATGACTAGACTAAACTCCTGCCTCAGCAAGGACCTGGACCCATTGCAATTTGCCTATCGCCATAATAGGTCTACAACAGACTCAATCTCAATGGCTTTTCACGTGGCCTTACAATACAATTTTCACCTGGACAATACAAACAGCTATATTAGGATGCTGTTCATCGTCTATATGTCAACGTTTAACAATATCATTCCCACAGTCCTGATCGGTAAGTTACAGCACCTGGGCCTCTGTACCTGCCTCTGCAATTGGATCCTCGACTTCCTAACTGGAAGACCACAATCTGTGTGGATTGGTGATAATATCTCCTCCTGATGATCAATGCTGGTGCATCTCAGGGGTGTGTGGTTAGCCCACTGCTCTACTCTCTCTGTACCCATCAGTGTGGCTAGGCATAGCTCAAATACCAACGATAGATTTGCTGTTGATACAACCATTGTTGGTAGAATCTCAGATGGAAGTGATAGGGTGTACAGGAGTGAGATATACCAGCTGGTGGAGTGGTGTCTCAGCAACAACCTGACACTCAATGTCTGTAAGACAAAAGAGCTGAATCAGCACTTCAGGAAGGGTAAGATGAGGGAACGCGAACCAATCCTCGTAGAGAGATCAGGAGTGGAGACGTTGAGCAATTTCAATTTCCTGGGTGTCAAGATCTCTGAGAATCTAACCTGGTCCCAACATATCATGCAGGTATAAAGAAGGCAAGACTGTCGGCAATATTTCATTCAGATTTTGAGGAGATTTGGTTTGTCACCTAAAGCACTTGAAAACTTCTATAGATGTACCGTGGAGAGCATTCTGACAGGCTGCATCACCGTCTGGTATGGGAAAGGCGGAAAGAGCTGACAGAAAGTAATTGATCAGCTCCATCGTATTCAAGACATCTTCAAGGACTGGGATCTCAGAAAGGCAACATCCATTGCTAAGGACCCCCATCACCCAGAACATGCCCTCTTCTCATTGCCACTGTCAGGAAGGAGGTACAGAAGCCTGAAGGCACACACTCAGTGATTCAGGAACTGCTTCTTCCACTCTGCAATAACATTCCTATGAACCCATCAATGCTACCTAACATTTTTTTAGTACATATTATTTCTGTTTTTACACTATTGAATCTACTTAATCTCTTCGGTTGTCCATCGAAATCCGATGACAGTGTCCACTCCTTTAACGATGAGATCTTTGATGACTATACAGTCCTATCCTGGACCCACAAGCTCTATTGCAGGTGGGACATGTATATGTGGTAGTGTTGGCAGTGGTGGCAACCATGGCTGCGTTTCTCCTGGCTCTCTTCTGCTGTCTTCTGGTTGTTCTTTCCATCTCCAGAATATGAACCCCGTCCCTACACATCTGTCGCCAAGTGGTACGGTCAGCAGCAACATCCTCCAGGTCCTCGGGTCTGATCTTGCATTTCCTTAAAGCATTCTTCATCTGATCCTTGTAGCGCTTCTTCGGCCCTCCAGCTGAGCGTCGACCATGATGTCGCCGGCCGTATAACCCTCTGCGGGGTAGCCGACATGGGGGCATCCTTATCACGTTCCCCAGCCGCTGGGTGATCATGGCCTCAATACTCCTGCAGTTGGTCTTTACAGGTATTTCAGTGTGAGGCACCTGCTCACACCAGGTAATTCCCAGGATGCGCTGGAGGAAGCTTATGTGGAAGCGCTCCAAGGACTTGATGTGACGGCTGTAGGTTACCCAAGCTTCACAGCTATAAAGGAGGGTGGTGACACAGACCGCTTGGTATATGGCGACCTTTGTGGAGGGACGAAGGCTCCTGTTCTGAAAGACTCTACGCCAAAGTCTCCCAAAGGCAGCTGATGCCTGTTTAATGCGGCTCTGGATGTCGTTGTCAATGTCGCTATCCTCAGAGAGAATGATCCCCAGATATCGGAAAGATGGCACTACTGACAGCTTTTCATCACCAACAGTGAAGGCAGGTAGAGTGTGTGGGACACTGGTACTCCATTGGCAAACCACCTTCTGTCTTGGTGGTATTGACAGTCAACCCCATCCTGCTGAATGCTCTCACCGCCACAGCAAGGACAGTCTGAAGATCCTCCGGAGTGTGGGCCACAAGAGCACAGTCGTCTGCATACTGCAGCTCCAGGACCCGCTCTCTACGGAGTTTGGTGGTTGTGTGCAGCCTCCTGATGACGAAGAGGTTGCCATCTAATCTGACGTCCACTGCCACACGGCTGCTGTCTTCAATCTCATTGTGGAGAAGCTTGGTAACACACAAGGGGAAGACGTTAAAGAGCACTGGCACTAGCACACACCCCTGCTTCACCCCGTGTGTACAATAAAGGGCTCGGACTCTTGTTCTCCTATGGTCACCCGAGCAGTCATCCCATCGTGGAACTGGTGGAGGATGTTAACAAATTTCTTGGGACAGCCAAACCTGAGGAGGACATCCCATAAGAGCTCTCTTTGCACAGTGTTGAATGCCTTGGAGACGTCGATAAAGGCTATAAACAGGTCTTGATGTTGCTCCTGGCACTTTTCCTGAAGCTGCTGAGCTGTGAAGATCCTGTCGATCGTGCTCCTGTTCTTCCTAAATTCACACTGCAATTCAGGCAGCATTGACTCAGTGATGTTGCTGATGAGTCTCTGAAGCATCACCTTAGCCAGGACCTTTCCAGCAACAGAAAGAGTGATACGCCCCTACTATTGCCACAGATGGCCTTGTCACCCTTGTTCTTACAAATGACAACAATGTTTGCATTTCTCCATTGCTGTGGGATGTTCTCATCAGTCCAGGCCTTGGTGATGTACTGGTAGAGGGTGCGCATACACATGTACCCTCCATTCTTCAGTAACTCAGCAGGGATATTGTCAGTGCCAGGGGACTTGTTGTTCTTAAGGGAATGGACAGCTGATAGAACCTCCTGGATGGTTGTTGGTAGACTGAGGTCGTGGATAGGAGGAATTTCAGGCAATTTGTCTAGGATGGTGGGGTCTCAGAGTCTTCATTAAGCAGGGTGTTAAAATGCTCAGCCCACCTCAGCAGAATGGTATTCTGATTCTTCAGAAGTGTTAGACCATCTGCTGTTTTCAGGGGAGTTGCACATCAATTTATTAAGCCACAGATGGTTTTGACAGCATTGTAAAAATTATGGATTTCATGTGCCCTTTCAGTCCACCACTCATTTTCTATGGCCCGTACTGCCTTTAGCGCTTTTCTCCGAGCTGCCTGTCAATGCTGGCTGATGCTGGTGGATGACGGGTTCTCTAAAATTGCCCAGTGTGCCTTGTGCATGTCCCTAAGAAAGTTGTGGATGGTGTCTGAGTTATTATTAAACCAGTCTTGGTGGTTCCTGCTCTTACGGCCAATGGATTGGGCTGCTGCCTCATAGAGCACAGAGCTGACATAGGGCCACTGTTGTTCCATGGTATTTTCTGAGCTCAGACAAGGTTCCAGCTCCCTTTGTTTCTCAGATAGGATGCATCGAAACTCACTTCTCACGCAGTTGCAATTTAGCCACTTTTTAATTGGGTTCTTGCAGCCGCAAGTGGGGATGCACTTTCATATGGAGCTTGGCCACAATCATACGGTGGTCAGTCCAGCACTCTGCAACTCTCATGGCACGACTGATGAGAACATCCTTGATGTCACTATGTCTCACAATGATGAAGTCGATCATGTGCCAATGTTTAGAATGAGCTGCTAGCGACCAAATACCCTGTGCCGCTGCCATGCAGGGTTCTGACTAGGAGCTCCCAGTCCATTCGTACCTCCTCCCGTTGCCAGATGCTCCATCACCATCAGACTTCAACCACATGTAAGGTCCAGGTATTGTTCACCGTGGTCAGAGGTGGAGACCTGCGCAAGGAAGATTTTAAAGTGCCACAGGGGGTGCATCATCCCCAGTAGCACTATCTTCACCATGATGAGGTAAATCCCGGTTGCAAGAATGATCCCAGGACAACCGGTCCCGCATCTTGGCTGCAGGAGGCTGCCGGGTCCTTGGTCTGTAAAGCCTAGTGACATAGTGGTACGTGTGCCAACCAGGGAACTTTTCATAGAACTTAGAACATTACAGGTCTTTTGGAACACAATATTATGCTGAATCTTTAATCTACCCGACAACAATCTAATTATTCCCTCCTGCAGAGCCTTCCATTTTCCTATCCTGATAGCTTCTTAAATGTTCCTAATGTATCTCTCTCTACCACCGCCCATGGCAGGGCATTTCACTCACCTACCACCCACTGTGTAGAGAACCTGCCACTGACTTTTCCCCTCCCCTTCCTTGCTCACCTCAATTGGGGAAGGGCCTAGAAAAGGTGGCCTAAAAATTGCCCATTCAATCACTCACCAGGATAGGTTACCGTGCCAATCAGGTTATTCTACTACTGCAGTTGAAATAAGAAACAATACAACCTAAAACTGGCAACATGGAATGTAAGGACTCTCCTGGACTCGTATGGTATCTCTGACAGATCTCACCGGAGAACAACCTTAATCACTGCTGAGCTGAGGCGCTACAACATGGACATTGCTGTCCTGAGTGAGATCAGGCTCCTGGGTGAAGGCTCTTTAACAGACAGAGGGATGGGTTACACCTTATTCTGGAAAGGTTTCCCCCCAGGTGGACAATATCTCCACGGAGTAAGATTGGCCATCAAGAACACCTTTCTACGAAGTCTTACAGAAACACCTGTTGGCATTAAAGGCATCCGTTAGTCTTGCGAGACCATGGATCTGTGCTGGGAAAGTCTTCACTCTCCAGGGTGCAGGCCTGGGCAAGGTTGTATGGAAGACCGGTAGTTGCCCATGCTGCAAGTCTCCCCTCTCCACGACACCGATGTTGTCCAAGGGAAGGGCACTAGGACCCATACAGCTTGGCACCAGTGCAGTCGCAGAGTCCTGTGTCATTATGTGCCTTGGTCAAGGACACAACACGTTGCCTCTGCTTGGGCTCGAACTCACGACCTTCAGATCGCTAGTCGAATGCCTTAACCACTTGGCCACATGCCCACACCTTTTGGCATTAGTGAAAGACGAATGACCCTCCGTATTCCCCTGGCAAAGAAACGCTATGCCATGCTTCTCAGTGCCTATGCACCAACTTTGCTATCTGAGAATGAGGCCAAGGAATGCTTTTATCAGACAGTTTGCCGGATACCGAAGAATGGTAAGATCCTTTTGCTTGGGGGCTTCAAGGCTAGGGTGGGGCAGAACAACAGGATATGGAGTGGAGTGCTAGGTAGGCATGGTATTGGCAAGGTGAATGCAAATGACATGAGGCTACTTATTCTTTCCTCTGAGCATATCATCAGCAAATCTATCGTTGGTATTTGAGCTATGCCTAGCCACACTGATGGATACAGAGAGAGTAGAGCAGTGGGCTAACCACACACCCCTGAGATGCACCAGCATTGATCATCAGGAGGAGATATTATCACCAATCCACACAGATTGTGGTCTTCCGGTTAGGAAGTCGAGGATCTAATTGCAGAGGGAAGTACTGAGGCCCAGGTGCTGTAACTTATCAATCAGGACTGTGGGAATGATAGTGTTAAATGCTGAGCTATAGTCGATGAACAGCATCCTGACATAGGTGTTTGTATTGTCCAGGTGGTCTAAGGCCTTGTGAAAAGCCATTGAGATTTTGTCTGCTGTTGACCTCTTGTGGCAACAGGCAAATTGCAGTGGGTCGAGATCCTTGATGAGGCAGGAGATCAGTCTCGTCATGACCAACCTTACAAAGCTTTTCATCACTGTAGATGTGAGTGCTACTGGGCGATTGTCATTAAGGCAGCTCACATTATTCTTCTTAGGCACTGGTATAATTGTTGCCTCTTTGAAGCAAGTGGGAACTTCTGCCCGTAGCAGTGAGAGGTTGAAAATGTCCTTGAATACTCCTGTCAGTTGGTTGGCACATGTTTTCAGAGCCTTACCAGGTACCCATTGGTGCCTTCCGCCTTGCAAGGGTTCACCCTCTTTAAAGACAGCCGAACATCGGCCTCTGAGACGGAAGTCACAGGGTCACTGGGTGCAGCAGGGATCTTCAAGTTATATTTCTCGCTTTCAAAGTGAGCAGAGAAGGCGTTGAGTTCATCTGGTAGTGAAGTATCACTGCCATTCACGTTTCGCTTTGGAGGAAGTCATGTCTTTCAAACCCTGCCAGAGTTGCCATGTATCCGATGTTGCCTGCAACCTTGTTAGAAATTGTCTCATCTCCCAAGAAGTAGCCCTCAGCAAGTCATCCCCAGCAGAAGCACTGCAATGCTTTCTTCGAAATTGAACTTCTGTCTTTCATCGTATGCTTCAAATCAAATCAAAACAAACCCCCTCAGGAAATGATTTAAAAAAACAGATTACAATCTGGAAATGATGTTCATTCAAAATGAACTGCGCCTTTAGAGCCCAGAACACTCCCTGCCTGGGATCCATAGGATGTCAAAATTAACGGTTGAAACAAAAGTCAAATGTTCATTTCATTAAATTTTTGGTGAAAGAAGGATATTCCACAGACTGGTCTTGAAAACAATTTTACTACAGTCTTTAACCATTTTCACTGTGAAATGTTGGCCTTGATGATGTTCCTGGAGGAGATCAGCAAGATATATTGCTCCAGATAACCATGAGGAGAGGGTGAGCTGATCAGCTTGGAGACCTCTTATGGCATGATCAGCCAGGTTGAGATCAGTATGAACATAGTTCCATTGGCTCTTCTGAGTTTCTCCCTTTGTACGTTGGATCCTATCAGAAACATGTCACCCTCTCACCAGGGCTTGAATGAAAACCTGGCTCGTTGATCACTTTGTACATTGGATCCTATTAGAAACATGTCACCCTCTCACTGGGGCTCGTATGCAAACTTGGTTATTTATTGCTTTGTAAATTGAATACTATTATAAACATGTAACCCTCTCACTGGGACTCATATACAAACTTGTCTCATTTATCACTGTGTACGTTTGATCTTATTATAAACATGTGAACCTCTCACTGGGGCTCGTATGCAAACTTTCACCAGGGCTCATATGCAAACTTGGCTCGTGAGCTAACTCTGCTAACAGCCACGTGACTCAGTGGTGAGAAGGCCACCTTTCACAAACAATATACATCTAGGGTCGGTATGATTTGGGATTCAACCAAACAGGTAAGTTGGGATGTTCTGATGAAGGAACATTGATTGTTGTGAATGCTGTGTAAATACTGCTCCATGTAAAGTTATCGCTTGCCAGAAAATTAACAGATCGTACACCGGCATAAAATTATAAAGAAATATACTGAACAAATTTACAGTTACAGAAATATAATAAAAGGGCCGTTTACTGTTAAAGCAGCCCAATGTGCACATAAACATTGGAGCTCATTTCTGGAGTTGACGAGGGTAACACTTTCCTCACACACTGAACCCACACTCTGTGTGAACGACACCAGCAACAGTCTGAACCTCCCTCGAAGACCATCTCAAATGAACTGGCTCTCTCAGGAGTATTGGCACTTCTTCCTTGGTGCCATTCATCTCACAAAGCACTTCTTACAACGAGTCTCCTCCAAAACGGCATTCTGTGGCACCTTCCCTTGTGCCCCACTCCGTAGCTCCCACCCAAAGACCCCAAACCAGACGACTGTCCTTCAGAAATCTGATCCTGCCCAGCTCTCTTGAATTTCCTCTGGGCAGAAAGTTACAACTCGTACCAAGACAATCCTGATTGGCTGACACAACATTCCTAGGCTGGATATCATTTCTCCTTATCTTTATCATCATCATCATCAGGTGCCATGCCCAGTTTGAGCTTTGACTGTCATGGCCCGCACACTCCTGTTTTGGGTCAAGTGATCAGTTCATTGGTATTCATTTCCAGTTCTCTGGCTGCTGTCTCCACCATCATTTGTCTTTGTCTTCCCCTTGTTTTCTTCCCTTCAATCTTTCCCATAGTTACCGTGCATTCTAACTCCTCGTTCCTAATCGCATGTCCAATGAAGTTACGTTGCCTTTTCATGATCTCATACATTATTTCTCTTTTTGTGTTTGCTCTGTTCATGACATCCTCATTAGATATTTGTTTCATCCATGATATTCTTTGCATCCTCCTCAAAAACTACATTTCTGCTGCTACAATTCGTTTCCTCATGTTACTAGACATTGTCCAGCATTCTGAGCCATATAATATACCTGAATAAACATAACATTTCAGTACTCTGAGGCGGGTTGTCATGCCTAGTTTAGTATTGGTCAGTATACTCTTCATTCTCGTAAAGGTGTCTTTTGCCATCCCTATTCTTCTTTTGATGTCCAAGTCGCACCTGCCATCTGATGTCACCCAGCTTCCTAAGTAGCAAAAGTTCTGTACTTGTTTTATGTCTTCCCCGTTTATTCTCAGCCTGCAGACAGGATTCTCCT
Source organism: Mobula birostris (assembly GCF_030028105.1). Classification (NCBI taxonomy): domain Eukaryota; kingdom Metazoa; phylum Chordata; class Chondrichthyes; order Myliobatiformes; family Myliobatidae; genus Mobula; species Mobula birostris. Next base: position 35,617,636 of record NC_092399.1, read on the forward strand.
TCTTTTTGGATATCACCATACATTCTGTCTTTTTGCAATTGATAGATTGACCCATTTTTGCACTTTCTTCAACAATTATATCAATTAAGTTTTGTAGTTCTTCTTCCGTACTTGCAATTATCACAGTGTCATCTGCATATCTGAAATTATTGATGTTTTCACCAACAACTTTGATTCCCAAGATGTCTCTTAGTTTTTGTAATATTGTTTCACCGTACTCATTAAATAATTCAGGGGAGAAAACACACCCTTGTTTAATGCCTCTCTTGATTTTCGTAAACTGACTCACTTCTCCATCTATTCCTACAGCGGCAGTTTGTTCCCAGTACAGATTTCTGATTAGGCAGAGGTCTTTCGAATCTAGATCTAGAGATTTCTGTAATATTTCAAATAACTTATTGTGCTTCACTTTATCAAATGCTTTTGTGTAGTCGATAAAACAAACAAACAAATCTTATTGCACTTGAATAGCTTGTTCTGATAGTATCCTTAACATCAATATTGCGTTCCTTGTACCCTTGTCTTCCACAAAACCACATTGTTCTTTGTCTATTTCAGCTTGTATCTTACTTTTAGCTCTTGTCACCAAAATTCTTAGAAGTATCTTGGTGAAATGACTCATTAACCTTATGGTGCTATGTAATTTGCATTTTATTGCTCCAGCTTTCTTAGGGGGAGTGATAAATACTAATTTTTTGTTGAAGCCAAAACATAATTACTAGTAGTAGACACTGCTTTTGCAAAAAAAACCTGCTAAAATAAAAATACCTCACAGCATAGCAGCAGAAATCTTAAGCAGAGCCTTACATTCTGCCACCCCCCCTCCTCCAAAAAAATAGTCATGTCCTCATGACTTGGAACTTATTAAACAACTATTGCATTAAGATGTGAATGACCACGTGCAACTTCAGAAGTTGGGATTTCATCTCTGTTGTTGGGAATATGGTCATGCTCAGTGAGGGCTGGAAAGTGCAAGCAGACCTCACCTCCTAATGGCTCCATGACAAATCCACTGGCTCTTCTACCGGCAACTTCTGACGTTCCAGATCATGTATTTAGAGTGTATGGGGAAACAGAACTTCCATGACACATTGCTTTCATCATCCAGATGCTTTTATCTTTTGCTCAAGAAGTCCTTTTGGGTTGACTAGACATATTTTAGAGCAATATTTGCCTTGGAAGCCTTTCCCGCATACTTCTGTGCATGAGGAAGTAGCTAAATCTGATGGATTCTCAGCTGACTCCCGGCCGTGCTCTGCAGTGGATGTGCTGGAACCAGTGGTAACCCAAGGTGGGGCCCTGAATGAAGTGCTGATATGTGCTGGTCACTGTTGCACATATTGCAGTGTGTGGGAGCTTTACACTCTCCTGCTTGGTGTGCTGTTGAAGCACAACATTTGAAACATTGAGTGCTCCTTCAGAAAGCGTCTTTGGTCTGCGAGTGGTGTTACGGACAGGGCACATTCCTCTTGCTGTGTCTATGAAACTCAGTCCTTGTCAGTAACCCTTGTTTTTTGTAGCTTGCAGTTCCAACAACAGATCTGCAAGCTCCTGGAGCTTCTGCTTTCGTTGTGTGAGAGCTCTGGAAAATGATTGAGTCTATGAAGAGAGATTCTTTGATTGCCTCTGGAGAGCCATAGCATTTGTTCAGCCTCGGCCACAGTAGATATAAACCCTGAGCTGGATTATTAATGTGAACTGACTGAAACCTTCCTGTACGTTGCAGTGATTCCCCACCAAGCCATTTACTGAGAAGGTCGAGCTCTTCACTAGGTTTGAGATTTAGACCTTCTACAGCATTGCAAAAGCTTGACTTCCAGGACAGATAACTGACAGGCTGATTGTCAAGCAATTTTAATCCTGTTGTGACTTGATCGTGATGAGTCAGATACCAAGCCAAATCTAATGCACCTCTGGCTCGTGAATGAGTGTCCCGAACTGTGGAGACTGGTTTGCCAAATGTGTGTCCTGGGATGGATGGAAGTTCAGTCTGTCCATGTCTGTGCAGATGGGATTGGCATTAGTAACAACTCTTCACTGAGGTCTTTGCTGTGGAGGGACTGCAGAAGGGGGTGTCGTGGGTCTTTGCTGCTGTAGACCTTGACTGTCAATACCTGGACACTGTGTGAGACATTTCGGTTGAGCTCTCCTTGTTGAGCTGGAGCACTGACCTTTTCACAGCCAAAATGTATCTGGACATATTCTTCAGTAAGATGTTTGGCTGTTGTGATGACAAAGCATGACTGGGGTTAGTCTGGAATGTGGATGCTTCCCAAGCGATCACTGTGTAAAGATGCTTCTTCTGGACAATGGATTTGACCATAAGAATTCAACTTCAATTGACGGCCAAAATCGCCCAGTGGTATTTTAAAATGCTTCACTTCGTCAATCTGCCCACATATCATTCCCTATTCAGATGTTTCATATTTATATCACTGACATTAAAAAAGGCAATGTCTTGTGCAAAGGCAATGTGCAACCTACACAGACTGTACTGGAGGGTGACATCAAACCTGGGCGTTTGCCGCTGTGAGGCTGGAGCTCGACGGCTCGTGTTCAAGTGCTGAACCAGAACAGAGAGCAGCCTTCTGAGTGTCAGGAGAAATGTGGCCTTTTCACTCTCACAGGAGATACATGGGAGGTGATCTGATCGAAGGACATGCAGCAGGTGAGGAAATGAGAATGGTGTCCCAGCCCATCACTGCTGATTCACGGACAGTGAATCAATGAGGCTGGGGATGAAAGATGAAAGGGAAAGGCTGAGATCAGGAGTGAGTGAGCAGCCCCTGGGGTGTGCTGCCAGATGGAGTCAGGGATAGGGTGGTTGGTGGGGTGGGGGGAAATCCTGCCTTTGGGGGAGGATGAAATTCATCACCTCCCTCATTCTCAGGTGCTGACTGTACAAAGTGCTGATGTAAACACTGAGGCCAGTGACAGTTCTCTGAGTATTGAACGGCAGCAGAGTTTGCTCTGCCCCTCAGTTCCTTCCTACAATTGACTGACCGAGCTCAGCAGAATATAAATTGCAGCCGTTTGTGCCCAGGGTACTGGATGCACCTGAGGTGAGGCTGGCCTGTTGGAAACGGATCACAGTGCGTACCAGAGGGACTATCTAGGTGTTGCTGAAACACACGAATGGGAGTTAATTGGGGATGCTTTGTTTTAACAGGCTGGAGACAGGATGAATTACTTCATCCCCATTGTGTTCATGGTCTGCATTTACCTGCCGGGATCTGACATTGAAGGTATGTACTTGTTCTGATTCAAAATATTCCTGTATGCAAACACCATTCAAGGTGCATCTTAGCACAGTGGTACTGAGGATCACGAGACATAGGAGCAGAATTAAACCGTTCAGCACATTCATTCTGCTCTGCCATTCCATCATGGCTGATTTATTATCCCTCTTAACCCCATTCTCCAGGCTTCTCCCCATGTGGGGCAGCAGATCCCAGATTCCATTCCCAGTCTGCACTGAGGCATCTGACCTCATCTTGTGTCCTGAGATTCCAGGTTCTCCCCCAGCTGGTTAGTTACTACAGGAATGGGACACACACATTTCAAACTCTTGCTGGGTGTGAACCAGTGTTCTGAATGAAATCATTAGCTGTAGGAAATGAAAAATGGTAACTACAGTGAATAATCAACTCCCAGAGGTTGTTGTTCTTCATTACACTGAAATTATTGGGATCTTTTTAAAGTTATTCCCAGTAGTGAAGAATGTCTGGTTTTAGCTGATTAGAAAGGTGAGAGAAGGATGTGTTGAAGGGTCAGGTAAACTGGGACAAGATATGTCATATAGAAACATAGAAAATAGGTGCAGGAGTAGGCCATTCGGCCCTTTGAGCCTGCACCGCCATTTATTATGATCATGGCTGATCATCCAACTCAGAACCCCGCCCCAGCCTTCCCTCCATACCCCCTAACCCCCGTAGCCACAAGGGCCATATCAAACTCCCTCTTAAATATAGCCAATGAACTGGCCTCAACTGTTTCCTGTGGCAGAGAATTCCACAGATTCACCACTCTCTGTGTTAAAAAGTTTTTCCTAATCTCGGTCCTAAAAGGCTTCCCCTCTATCCTCAAACTATGGCCCCTCGTTCTGGACTTCCCCAACATCGGGAACAATCTTCCTGCATCTAGCCTGTCCAATCCCTTTAGGATCTTATACGTTTCAATCAGATCCCCCCTCAATCTTCTAAATTCCAATGAGTACAAGCCCAGTTCATCCAGTCTTTCTTCAGATGAAAGTCCTGCCATCCCAGGAATCAATCTGGTGAACCTTCTTTGTACTCCCTCTATGGCAAGGATGTCTTTCCTCAGATTAGGGGACCAAAACTGCACACAATACTCCAGGTGTGGTCTCACCAAGGCCTTGTACAACTGCAGTAGTACCTCCCTGCTCCTGTACTCGAATCCTCTCGCTATAAATGCCAGCATACCATTCGCCTTTTTCACCGCCTGCTGTACCTGCATGCCCACTTTCAATGACTGGTGTATAATGACACCCAGGTCTCATTGCACCTCCCCTTTTCCTAATCTTGATCAAATGCTGAAACAGTCACTTAATTGCCTTCAAACCTTCTCATCAGAACCTGTTTTTTCAGGTTGATAAATGGATTTTACATAGAACAGTACAGTGCAGTAATCAGCTCTTCATCAGATCTACGGCTGATCTAAACTGATCATACCTGCCTGTGTAGGATGTGTATGCCTCTACTCCCTGCCAACTTGCAGGGAGTAGAGGCATACTCTACATAGTAGAGTAGAGGCATATGTGTCAGTCTGAATGTCTCTCAGCTTTGCTATTGTTTGCGCTTCCAGTAAACCCCCGGTATCTTACAGTCTGTGCACGAGGAAAATATGTCTCACAAATCTTTAAACTTTCTCACTCTTGCACTAAACCCTGGCCCCTGAGTTTTTGATTTTCAACCTTGCAAAGCAGACTCTGAGTACCTGCACTATCTATGCCTCTCTTGATTTGACTGACTTCTCAGAAACCTCCTCAGCCTCTGAAACTTCAATGAAAATAATCCAAGTTTCTTTAACCCTCCTCATGCTGAATAGTTTCCAACTCAGGCAACATCCAAATTAACCTCTTCTTCACTTTCTCCAAAGATCCCACACACTTTCTAATGGGACAGCTGGGAATTATGAATCAGTTTGCCCCAGTCTATACCCGTCACCCATTGTGACAGAATGTTCTGCGGATCCAACATGGATCTGGATAGAGTCGGTCACGGTCAATTGGATGTTTTAAAACGTCGGCATGGTGGTGTGATATTCCCGCTACAGTCAAGGCTCATGGAACTGGACAGAATCCATTGGTCTAATCTGGAAACTGCCCTCGTGACAGGAACGGAGTGGGGATAATGAGCAGGTGTTGCTCTTCGATGGGAGTAACGAGTGGTTTTGTACAAGGATTATGTTGGACTGTAACTATTCACTGCACTTGTTGACATCTGATCTGATCAGAGGGAAGTACAAATGAGCCAGTTTGCCAACGACGCGGGGTGGGGAGTTGCATTGAATGCAATCTGCAGAGCATTGGACGAGAACTGGATGCAATGAGGAGACAGGTTGGGCTCTGGGTGGAAACCTCAATGTCCATCACACAAAGTGACACGGAGTGTCTACACTTCTTGCTGCCTCAGTAAAGCAGGCAGTAAAAGTAAAGACCTCTCCCACCCCAGACATTCTCTCTTCTCCCCTCTCCCATCAGGCAGAAGATATAAAAGCCCAGGAGCACGTACCACCAGGCTCAAGGACAGCTTCTATCCCGCTGTGATAAGACTATCAAACAGTTCCCTACTATAATAAAACAGACTCCTGACTGTACAATGTCCGTCATCGTGACCCTTGTATGCCTTATTGTTACCTGTACTGCACTCTCTCTGTAACTGTTATACTTTATTCTGCATTGTGTTAGTGTTTGACCTTGTTCTAGCTCAATATACTGAACTGATGAATTGTTTTGTTGGGACAGTATGAAACACAGTGACCCTCAGTACATGTGACAACAGTAAGCTAATTTATCAGTTTACAAGTGACTCTGCCACCCGGAAGGAGAAGGGAAATGAATACATGTGAGCACCCTCAGCTCCAAGACCCCACAGTCCCCTTTGGGCTTCCTCCACCATCACTGGGTCAGAGTCATTCCCAGTGGAAGGGGTTCCCGCCGGCCACTCTCACCTGGTTTACCCGCCTGTCGAAGTGGTGCACGGAGAGTTGCTGTTGTAGCAGGCAAAGAGCTACTTGGTGCCACAGTTGTGAACCGAGTGTGTGGTGGGGCCAAAGGAGAATGAGCTGGTGTGACAAGCCCCTTCACCAGAAGTGCTACCCCTCCCTGGACACCTCATACACCCCTCTGAGGTCCGTACAGCCATGAAATTAGAGACCACCCCTGTTGTGTTCCCTTCAATATCGCGTTCACTTCTAAACTCAGCTCCCTATTGCACCATCAGATGGAATCTCTCCCACTGCTACTTCTGACGATGCCTTCCCCACCCAGACTTCCCCATCCCAGGCATAATTTACATATTACTATTTAACTATTTATGGTTCTATTACTATTTATTATTTATGGTGCAACTGTAACGAAAACCAATTTCCCCCGGGATCAATAAAGTATGACTATGACTACTAAGACTATCAAAGGATAATTGGAGAGAGCACTCCCAAAACTTCAAAACTTCCATGGTATACATGACAGTATCTCCACCGATTCAGTCTCTGTGTAACTTTATGACATTTGGTATGACTGCCAGGAGTTACTGTGTGGACAAAATTCACCAACTGAGTTATTTAATTCAACAGACAGTTATGATAGTCCTTTTGTTCCTGTCCACTGAATGGTTTGGGGTGGTCTCTACTTGAATGACCTCTCTCAGCCTCCCGATAACACATGCAAAATACTGAAGGAACTCAACAGGCCAGGCAGCATCTATAGAAAAGGTACAGTTTTGGGTCGAGGCCCTTGACATCCTTAATAGACTTCTTCTCAAAGCAACAGACACTCAAATAAGGCTTAGAATTTCAGCTATAAACATTTCATTGAATAACTAAATGAAAGAAGGAGGACAACTTGCACAAAACCTGATTGATGTCAGGAATAGATTTTATCAACTTCCCTGTGGTAGAAAAATCCCATTCCTGGCACCAATTAGACAGTTGATGAAACAACTTGTACCACACAGAGGGAAAGCAGCAGGTGTTTCTGCGGTTTGGAGTGGAGACCCTGGTTCATGGAGTATGGCCCAGCTTGTGGAAAGGAGAGGGTTACAGAGTATGGCCCAGCTTGTGGAAAGGAGAGGGTTACAGAGTATGGCCCAGCTTGTGGAAAGGAGAGGGTTACATCTCTCTGTACTTTTATCTATACTATATAAAAAGTGCTTGTGCACTCTTTACAACATTTTTCCATTAGATTATGAGGACACTCAGTCCTCGTTTATAGACATTTAGAAGTACATGCATTAAAAATGATATAATGTTCCTCCATTTAGAATTCAATCAGATTTGCTGCAAAATAAATAGTAATTATTCTGAATTCCAGTGGGGAGACTGGAAGTCAGTCTGTCCAGAGTCTTTGGGTCTGGGTGCAGCCTGTCTAATTTATTTGCCCTGCACTGACTCCAATCCGCAGCACAACAGGAGGAGAGTTTTTAATTTTTGCTCTTTGTTTGGTTCACTTTGCTGACTTGTTTTCTTTATTTTCCTTATTGCTGGGAAAATCAGCAAATTACTCGGGGGACTGCACAGTAGTATTGGGGGCTACCCCAGTACTGGATGGACTGCTGTAGTCTACACATCTGTAGTATTGGTCCACACTGTAGTATTGGTGATTACCCCAGTACTGGACGGACTGCTGTACTATACACCTCTGTAGTGTTGGAGATTACCCCAGTACCTGATGGACTGCTATACTTTACACCTCTGTAGTGTTGGAGATTACCCCAGTACCTGATGGACTGCTATACTTTACACCTCTGTAGTGTTGGAGATTACCCCAGTACTGGACGGACTGCTGTAATTTTTTACCAATTTTTACTAATTACCATGAATGCTGCTTCTAGTTACCAACTGCTCTGCCATTAGACAAACGCTGTCCTGTGCTCTACTGAAATCCCTCCTGGGTCAAGGTTGTATAGTTATATATTTTTTGATAATAAATGTAATTTTGAATATTTTGTGAAGCACCTTCAATAACTTCGAAAGACTGAGGTTGGGTAAAATACTGAAAGGCTTTTATTCGCTGTACAATACGACCTCCATGCTGAGTGTCTGCCCTGGACTGAAGGGGAGGGGTAAGGCGGAATGACCTTTATACACAACCTAGAGAATCACTTTCAAGGATTCTACAGCCGCATCCTCAGTATTCTGCTTCAGATTTTGACTGTGGCTATTTCACTTCAGCAGTTCTTTAAGAGTAGTCTGTTGTGCTTTCAGCTTGTTTGGGTCTGAGCTGAGATAAGGGGCTTGTTATTCAATTTAGGAACGTACTGTCAGCCAGTCGGGACAGTGGAATTGGAAGAAGGTTCTGGAGAACGCTGGCTCCGTTGGCGGGGAGCTGGAAGAAGACGGGGGAAAGATGGTTGAGGATGCCGTCACTGTTGCACAAGGTGGTTTATGCAGATGACTGTTTCTGTCAGGTCATCCCCCTCAACAGCATCCAGAACAAGATATTTGTTGCTAAGGGGGACAGCCACAGGTGTGCTCTCCACTATCTGGGCATTCACAGGAGAAGCGTGCAAACTCCTGGCAGACAACATCCAAGGTCAGGATTACACCTGGGATGCTGGACCTGAAGCAGTGGCTCTGCTTGTCGTGCTACTAACTGCAGGACTCGTGTCACAAGTTGCCAAAATTCAATGCAAATGTGGTCTCTGAGTGAAGCCTGGTTCCCTCCTTGTTTCCTTCTAATCAGATGCTGAGTTTTGTTTTCCTACTGCACTGTGTTTCGCTGCTGATGGCTACAGTCCGTACAACTTGTCAGTGTCTATATCACAGTGATATACACCTCAGATCTCCCTCATTAAACACTAACACGGCGTTCCATGCCTTTAAGAAGCTCAACGATCTGGAGTGCAGGTTGGAACACCATCTCCTCCCACTGATGACAACAGTCACATCCACACTGATGGAACGTTCATGCCTGGCCCTTTTGAAATCAAATCATACAGGACGATGGTCATAAAAAGTCTGTCATTACTTTACTGAGAGTTGACTGAGGATGGATTCTTTATGCCTGCATATTTATTGAGGAAATGTTATTGTTAGTTGACACTGTGGTGGGCACGTGGCCAAGTGGTTAAGGCATTGGACTAGCGACCTGAAGTTCGTGAGTTTGAGCCCCAGCTGAGGCAACATGTGTTACGTCCTTGATCAAGGCAGTTAATCACACATTGTTCTTCGACGACACTGGTGCCAAGCTGTATTGGTCCTAATGCCCTTCCCTTGGACAACATTGGTGTCATGGAGAGAGGAGACGTGCGACATGGGCAACTGATGGTCTTCCATACAACCTTGCCCAGGCCTGCGCCCTGGAGAGGGAAGACTTTCCAGGCTCAGATCCATGGTTTCACAAGACTAACAGATACCTTTATTATTATTATTATTAGTTGACATCGTTATCTTAACACAACAGCCTTTCTTCCCATCTCCCATGCTGTGTCAATTCTCCCATTTTATTTCCTAATCCCGTTTCTTCCAATAAAACATTTCCAGTTCTCTACATGAACACTTCAAATGCAGACAACCATGCAAAGGATTTTAATTGTGTTAGTAGCAAATTCTGTTTGGAAAAAGTAACAGGAAGTTTTAGTTTATAATTCATGTCAAACTATTATTCTGCTTCGTCCCATTTGCACAATAACCCTCCATCCACTCCCATCCATGTATTATCCAAAATTATCTTAAATGTTGTAATCAAACCCATATTCACCACTTCCCCTGGTAGCTCGTTCCGCACTTGCTCCACTGAGTGAAGGAATGGCCCTGCAGGTTCCCCTTAAATATTTCACCTTTGATCCTTAACCTATGACTTCTAATTCTCATCTCACCTAACCTCGGTGGAAAAAGCCTGCTTGCATTTACCCCCTCTACACCCCTAATTATTTTATATACCTCTATCAAATCTTCCCTCATTCTCCTCCGCTCCAAAGAATAAAGTTCTAACCTATTCAACCCTTCCCCATAAATCATGTCCTCAAGTCCTGGCAACCTCCTTGTAAATGTCTCTGTACTCTTTAAACTTTATTGATATCTTTCTTGTGAGTATAGAAACAGAACTATACACAATACTCAAAATTCTTTCAGCAAAATCTCAAACAACTTCCAAATAATATACCAACTCCTGCACTGGTGACTCTGATTTATAAAGGCCAATATGCCAGAAGCTTTCCTTACTATCCCATCTACTTGTCATGTCACCCAGGAATTATGGATCTGTTTTCACAGATCCTTTTGTTTACCCGCACTCCTCAGTGCTCTACCGTTATCTGTGTTTATCCTACCCTGGTTTGTCCTCCCAAAGTGCAACACCTCACACTTTTCTGTATTAAGTTCCAACCACCAATTTTCAGCTATTTTTCCAGCCTGTTGGTTTCTGTTGTTTTAATCTGAAGTTTTCTGAGCTCAATGTAAAATTCACTCGAGCATATTAAACTTGCGTATAAAAATTAATAGGATAGAGCAAGTAATTAAAGCAAGAAAATAATGATTAAACAATTTAATCTAAGAATTAAACAATCCAGAAGAGCAGATTTCTGAGTCTTGTGTTTTGCTCCTGACCTGCCTGTCGGTAGCACTAGCAAATTAAATCAGGTGGGGGGGATGGTTGGTGAATTCTTGTGTGATCAAGTATTTTGTGTTTTATATTTGTAATTAATTGAGATCTGTTTTCCCTATGACGTGAGAGTCTTTTTCTATTGATCTGTGTCAAAAAAGCCAAATTAAATCCATTGTGATTCAATGTTGTAAAACAATAAAACATGAAAACTTCTAAGGTGGGTGAATACTTTTCATATGCGTTGCAGGTCAATAAACCTGCCCTCAGTGGTTGGGAAGATACTGGAGACAATTATGGATGTGGTTTCGGGATACTTGGAGGTACATGATAACAAAGACCAAAATTAACATGCTTTTCTTTGGGGAAAATCGCGTCAGACAAATCTGTTAGAATTTTTTGAGGAAGTAATAAGCAGAAAAGACAAAGGAGAAGATAGCAGAAAGATTCTGGTAATGAAAGGCATATCGTATGAGAAGTGACTGATGGCGCTGGGCCGTTACTTGCTGGAATCTCCAAGAATGAGCGGGGGTCTCATTTAAAAAAAACTATCGACTGAGGAAAGACCTTGATAGTGAATGTTGAGAGGATATTTTCTATCATGGGGATCCAGGACTAACGAGCTCGCTCTCAAAGTAGAGGCATGGCCACTTAGTACGGAGGAGAGGTCTGATGGAATTTTTCAGTGCAGTCACTTCTTCCTTGTAATGTGCTGACTGGAACAGTGTCCAGCCCTCAAGCTATGATGTACACAGTGCTCTACACAATTCCAGAATAATCCCTTCTCCATTTTCATCTCCCTATCTCTGTCTCCCCAAAAAGACAAGAACAAGTGGTGACTGTTGTAAAATTATTTTTATTGAACATGTAGAGAGTTTTTCACAATGCTTGCAATCGATCAGTTCCTGACTTGGTGAGTAATCTCTTCTCTGTCCTCTGACCAGTGTTAAACGTGAATAGATGTGGATATGAAGAGGACAGGAAGTACATTTGACCAAGACATGCAGCAGCATTGAAAACTCCCTTCTCCCCAGCCCCCCAGAAATAATGTACACCTCCCCCATCTATATATGAATCTCTAGCCCCCCCACTCCCCTTCCCTCTCATCTCCCAATATCTCTTTCACCATCCCCGTCCCACCTCCCTCCTCTTTCTGTCAATCGACCCCAACCCATTCCCACTGTCCCTCTGTCCATCTCCGTCTGGTCAAGGTGGTTCTCTGTTCCAGCTCCTGGTAAGTCAGGAATCCCAGCGGAGGAGATGATGACGACGAGGATTCATTTGAATATGATGTGCGTGAAGAGCGAGGCAGAGGGCAGGAGTTCACCGTTTGCAGACAGACGGTGGATGTGGTGGTATCCTGAGGTTAGAACAGAGTGAGAGAGGCCATCACATAGTAGCTCAAACACCCAGCACCCCTTGGTTATGAGAAGCGTTGCCTCTCCCCAACATCCCTGTCCACCCACCTCAACTCTCTCTCCCCACCACGTCCATTACCCTTCTCCAACGACTGTCCACACTCCCCCACCACAGCTTCTTTACCCCTTGTCTACTCCCCACGTCTCATTGCTCTCCACCACATCACTCTACATCCTTCCCCAACGGACACACCCAACCATCAGTCTCTCTTCAACACACAAGGCAACACACATCATCAAAGGTCCCCAGCATCCGGGCCGTGCCATCTTCATGCAGCTACCATCGGGCAGGAGGTGTACAAGCCTGAAGTCCCACACCACCAGGTTCAAGAACAGCTACTTCCCTTCAGCCATTCAGTCCTTAACCAACCGGGAAAACCCTAATCACTGTCACAGTAATAGCAACACAGTTACCAGTTTGTATTGAGAACACTGAACAGTTTCCATAATCTTCCTATAACGAGGTGATCAGAACTGAACACAATATTTCAAGTGTGATCTAAAAAGGGTTTTATAGAGCTGCAACATTCCCTCACTGATCTTGAACTCAATCCTCTGACTAATGAAGGCCAACACACCAGATACCTTCTTAACCACCCAAATCAACTTGTGTGGTACATTTGAGGGATCTATGAATGTGCACCCCAGGATCCCTCTGTTTCTCCACACTGCTGAGAATCCTGCCATTAACATGTACCCTAAGATGGCTCTGTTTTCAGTGCTTTTGCAGATCCTGCCAGTTCCTTCTGAGCCTTCTCCCTTCACTGCTTTCTCCCTGCACTTTACTCCTGCCTCAACAGGGACCAAAGCATTGTTGAGGATCTCTACCACCCATCCCACAATCTCTCTAACCCACTAGCATCAGGAAGAAAGTACAGACGCACCAGGACTAGGACTGCCAGACTGGATACCAGCTTCTTCCCTCAGACTGAGAGACTACTGAATCTCCTGTCTCCACCGACATTTCAGCTCTAGGACAGTGAACTATTTCCTGTTTACTCCCCAGTTTACTGTTTACTTGTGCTGCACTCGACATGCATTTTGAATCATATTTTATTTACTCATTTATGTCAATACTTTGGCTTATGTGCCCACAATTTACTAATCGTAAGCCATATATCTTTGGAATTTGAGAGGAAACAGGAGCATCCAGAGGAAATCCATGTGGTCATGGAGAGAATGTACAAAGTCCTTAGAGACAGCAGCGGAAATTGGACCCTGATCTTACAGCTAGTGTTGTGAAGCGTTACGCTAACCGCTATGTCACTGTGCAGCAAGCCTCTCTGAATCATTTAAACTAGTAATTAAATGCTACCTCCTCTATCTAAGCCTCTCATACTTTCATAAACATATCAGACCCCCCCTCAGCCTCCAGCGTCCAGGAAAAAGCACCCAAAGTTCGCCCAACTTCTCTTTATTGTGCATGCCCTCTAATCCAGGCACTGTCCTAGTGAACCCCATCTGCACCCTCTCTAAAGCCTCCACGTCCTTCCTGTGATGGGTCAGTGTTACTCGATGGGCTGAAGCGACTGTTTCCATTCTGCTCAACGTTTCCTGCTCTTACCTTCACGTGCAGCTTCTTTCAGTTCTGGATGTTCTTTGGGTCAAATGTGGGCTTTCTCTGTCGCAGGAACTTTGTCTTCAGGTTCTCACCAGCGAAACCATTGTCACAATTTACTGTGGTACATGTCTATCTCCTGCCCAACATTGAGGGCCACTGCAGGCATTGTGGTGGGAGGGCAGGAGGAAGAGGGTGGGGAGGAGAAACAGTGGGAGTGTGAGAGGGAGGACAGAGAGTGGGAGTCGGGGAAGAAGAGGAAGGATGGGCAATGCGATGAAAGTTTGTGTCTGTGTGTCACAGAGAGAGAGACAAAATGAGAAACTATTTTAAAGCTTATTTCATTATCACTACATATCAGCAAGTAATGAGAGTGTTGGTATCTGCGGTGATGACAAGGCACTGAAACGGTTAATGGGGTTACTGTTCTGTGTGGTACCAGACACGTTTGGTTTAGGACAACCTCCTTCAAAGGCTCTTTGAAGTTGTAGATACAAACGTATCAGGAACTACATTGGTGTTAAGCAAGGACGGTTGGGGAGAGATGGAGATTGTGCAGGTGAACTGTGGGTGGGTATCCAGGGGATTAGGGCTGATAAGAGTCTGGTTTACAATCAGCGATTGGGGTGTTACTGCCTTACAGAAGCCTCCCTTCCCTGTGAATTGGAGATGGAGAGACGGTGTGAAATGTGGCAGGGTTGGGAGGAGAGTCAGGGACTCAGATGCAACCTCTTACACATTACTGTGTGTGCTTTGTGTGTAATGAGTGTCTGTATGTGTGTATCTCTGTTGGGGTGTGTGTGTGTGTGTGAGAGCAGGTGGAGATGGAGTGAGGGCAGGTGGTCCTCAGAGAGAAAGGAATGCTGGGTGAGGTAGTGGGACAGCCAGTTAGGAACGTGACAGCCAGTACTTACAGTCAATGCCTTGGCTATGAAGACAAGCACAATGACTTCTTCACCATCCTCTCCACTTGTGTTAAGGAGCACTAGATTTGCACCTCATCGTCCCCCTGTACGTCAACACTCCTGAGGTCTGTGCCATTTACTCTGTAAATTCTGTCATAACTTGGACTACAAAATACATTACCTCACACTTGTCTGTCCCCTTAGGCAGCAGGATGCGTGAGACGGGAAGGATCGCTGAAAAAGGCTCCAGGAGAGTCCACCCTGAATTTGGTGGATTCATCTGACCTTTAACCCCAGCAATGATCAAGATCAGGGACCAAGGTCCACACCATCCAGGCCACTCCCTGTTCTCAATGCTGTCATCAAGCAGGAAGTAACATTGGTGTTAGGCAAGGACGGTTGGGGAGGGATGGGGAATGTGCAGGTGAACTGTGGGTGGGTATCCAGGGGATTAGGGCTGGTAAGAGTCCCATCCATAACCAGCAACTGGGGTGTTATTACTTAACAGAAGCCTCCCTTCCCTGTGAGTTGGTGATAGTGGGAAGGTGTGAGGTAGTACATGGTGTGTTTATATGTACTTTGATAATAAAATTACTTTGATTTAATTCACCTATAACTTTACCTTTATATAGCACATCCCAACATTTCCCTCATCAAACTTTGTGGTTATTTCACTGTAATGTTTGACTTTAACAAATGTACACCATAACTCCACATTTCCAAGCAACTGCAAATTCCATCCCAGATCTCCATTTCTAGAACTCACCCAACTATTAAGTTCAGACAGAGTGCTCTGTCGTTGTTGGCCCTTTTACTGAGAAACTTTATGGAACAGCTTTTGTATTGACAGAGTGAAGACTTTGAACTTTGATATATTTCCAGTCTCCAATTACCTGAGTCCTGCACCAGTTTATCGAACGTAGTTTCCACGAAGGACACTATCTCATCCAGGAGCTGGTTGCTGCTGGCACCTTCAAACCTGCTGCAATGGATGAACTTGCAGCACGTGAGCAGGCCGGACAGCTTGAAGGAAGGGATAACAGACACACAGGTTAGCCTGCCACAGTTCATTCAGTAACCTTCCATATCAGCAAGACCAAGAAAATGATGGTGGACTTCAGGAATGGAAAATTGAGGAAACACACACCAGTCCTCTCTTTGGGGTCAGCAGTGTTTCAAGAAGGTGGAATCCATCATTAAGGTCCCCTGCCACACAGTGATCATAAACCCGATTCCCGTTCTGAGCAAATCAATCTTGTGGCCAACTGAGTCCCTTATCGCGGTGGCCAGTGAATGCCTGTCTCAGGGGTTTAGCCTGTTACAAGATCTTCTGAGGCTTTCTCAACTCTCTCATGAGCTCCACACACCTCCAGTTCTGGCCAAACATTGAACTACTTCTGGGAACAGTTAAACAGCAGGGAAACAGGCCTTTTGGCCCACCTTGTCCAAGCTAGTCCTATCTGTCTCTGTTTAACCTATGGCCCTCGAGATCTCTCCTTTCTATGTATTTATCACAACGCTTTTAAATGATGCTAATGCCCCTTCTCAATCACAATCCTGGTTAGCTCATTCTGAGTACACACATGGCATGAAAAAGATGCCCCTGATGTCCTTTATAAATCTCTCAGCTCTGATCTTAAACCTATGCCCTCTTGTTGCAGCACTCTCTCCTTGGGGGAAAAAATGGTCATTTTTTTTGTCTACACCACTTATGTTCTTCAACTCTTCCATCCGGTCGTCCCTTAATCTCATACATTCCAGTGAATAAAATCTATTTATACAATCTCTCATTGTGGCTCCGGCCCCTAAGTCTGAGCAGAATACTGGTAAATCTCTTCTGTAAACTTTTCAGCCATCAATTCCTTCATGGGAGTCATTGATGTATGAAGTTTAAAAAAAGTGGTTCCAACACAGATTTCTGTGGAACACCACGAGCCACCGGCAGCCAACCAGAAAGGCTCGCTTTATTTCCACTCTTTGTCTCCTGCCAGTCTGATAAAGATACTGCCTTATCCATGCTAGTATCTTTCTTGCTATACCATGGGCTCTTAACTTGTTACGCAGCCTCATCTCACGTGTGGCACCTTGTTAAAGGTCGTTTGAAAATCCAAATGCAAATCCAAATCCAAATAGTGCGATGCGTGCAGTATAGACGTGTTTTTTGAGCTCCTCATTGCACACCAAACTTTACGAGTTAAAACTGCCTTTTAGAACGCTTGACTCTCAATTTTTGTTGCAAGAACTCTGTTGTTTGTTTCTCTCTTATGCCACCAAAAAGTGTAACATGAACATGCCCAGTAAAACAGCACGAGGCGGGAAGGAAGCCGCTCGCCCGCTACCCGATGCTACAGCTAACTTTAGCCGGGACCAAGCTAGCAAGAACCCTCCAGGCATGTCGTCATTCGAAGAGGAAGACGAGCTTCCTCTTATTTGGCAGAAAATATCAAACAAGCTCTTGCAATCCTTCAACAAGCGGTTTGACAAGTTTGAGCACAGTTTCCAGAGTCTGTTGTCCATCCAGCGATCACCCTCTGAGAGACTGTCGAGCACCGAAAATCAGACCGTCGGCCTCGAGCAGCGAATCCACGCCGTGGAAACTTCAGTCGCTGAGCTGCAGCAAGAAAATAAAGGCTGTGGGCCAAACTTTCAGATCTGCAAGGGAGATCCAGACGCAATAACATAAAGATTGTTGGCGTCCCAGAAGGCGAGGAGAAAGGGAGGCTGACTGAATTGGTCGCTAACCTGATCCCCAATCTGCTGGGGGATAACAACTTCACAAAGCCGGTCGTTATCGATAGAGCGCACCGCACACAACAGCCTAAACCACCGAAAGGCTCAAGGCCCCGCACAATCATTGCACGAGTGCATTTCGCACAGGAGAAAGAAAAGATTCTGTGGCTCGGGAGGCAACCCTCGATGGATTACAGAGGTCATCGAATCTTAATCTTCCCCGATTACACCGCGGAGGTTATGGAGGAACGGCGGAGTTTCCGTGAGGTGCTGCAACTGCTGAGGGAGAAGGAGGTCCGACATTCGCAACGTTTCCCGGCCAGGCGCCATGTTCATCACCAAGGGCAAGTAAAAGTATTCAGCATCCCGGATGAAGCCAAGACTTTTGTAGACCAAAAACTTTGAAAGGCTATTTTTCACAACATAAATGAAGAGAGTCTAAACGTGCTGTGAGCAGACTTTAATCATGGTAGTTCTTTTTTCTATCCTCAATTTGTTCTTTATTATGTGTGCCAATGAGGGACTGTTAGTTGGGGGTGTTTTACTCCGCTTTTGTTCGGCGGTCCCAGATTAGGATGAGGGCAAAACTGCTTCGTTAGGGGAAGCAATGGGTGGGGGTTTTGTTCACAAATTTGTTAACACTGTTCATGTTATTTTTTGTTGGTACTTGCTGGCTGCCAGACTGAATGTTAAGTTTGTGTTTCATTACAATGCAAAAGGTACCACAAATGAATAATACTCTTGACTAAGTGTCCTTGGTCTCTGGAATGTGCGCGGTTTCAGTCACCCAATAAGGCGAGGTAAAGTTTTCGCACATTCGAAGTCATTGAAATCTGACATTATATTCTTACAAGAAACTCACGTTAAATCCACTCAGTATTGGAAACTCAAGGTTAATTGGATTTCACAGGTCTATCAGGCACCTTTTACATACAAAGCCAGAGGCATTGCCATTCTCTTCACAGTTCATAGAAACATAGAAACATAGAAAATAGGTGCAGGAGTAGGCCATTCAGCCCTTCGAGTCTGCACCGCCATTCATTATGATCATGGCTGATCATCCAACTCAGAACCCCGCCCCAGCCTTCCCTCCATACCCCCTGACCCCCGTAGCCACAAGGGCCATATCTAACTCCCTCTTAAATATAGCCAATGAACTGGCCTCAACTGTTTCCTGTGGCAGAGAATTCCACAGATTCACCACTCTCTGTGTGAAGAAGTTTTTCCTAATCTCGGTCCTAAAAGGCTTCCCCTCTATCCTCAAACTGTGGCCCCTCGTTCTGGACTTCCCCAACATCGGGAACAATCTTCCTGCATCCAGCCTGTCCAATCCCTTTAGGATCTTGTATGTTTCAATCAGATCCCCCCTCAATCTTCTAAATTCCAACGAGTACAAGCCCAGTTCATCCAGTCTTTCTTCATATGAAAGTCCTGCCATCCCAGGAATCAATCTGGTGAACCTTCTTTGTACTCCCTCTATGGCAAGGATGTCTTTCCTCAGATTAGGGGACCAAAACTGCACACAATACTCCAGGTGTGGTCTCACCAAGGCCTTGTACAACTGCAGTAGTACCTCCCTGCTCCTGTACTCGAATCCTCTCGCTATAAATGCCAGCATACCATTCGCCTTTTTCACCACCTGCTGTACCTGCATGCCCACTTTCAATGACTGGTGTATAATGACACCCAGGTCTCGTTGCACCTCCCCTTTTCCTAATCGGCCACCATTCAGATAATAATCTGTTTTCCTACTTTTGCCACCAAAGTGGATAACTTCACATTTATCCACATTAAGTTGCATCTGCCATGAATTTGCCCACTCACCCAACCTATCCAAGTCACCCGGCACCCTCTTAGCATCCTCCTCACAGCTAACACTGCCACCCAGCTTCGTGTCATCCGCAAACTTGGAGATGCTGCATTTAATTCCCTCATCCAAGTCATTAATATATATTGTAAACAACTGGGGTCCCAGCACTGAGCCTTGCGGTACCCCACTACTCACCGCCTGCCATTCTGAAAAGGCCCCGTTTATTCCCACTCTTTGCTTCCTGTCTGCTAACCAATTCTCCACCCACACCAATACCTTACCCCCAATACCGCGTGCTTTAAGTTTGCACACTAATCTCCTGTGTGGGACCTTGTCAAAAGCCTTTTGAAAATCCAAATATACCACATCCACTGGTTCTCCCCTATCCACTCTACTAGTTACATCCTCAAAAAATTCTATGAGATTCGTCAGACATGATTTTCCTTTCACAAATCCATGCTGACTTTGTCCGATCATTTCACCGCTTTCCAAATGTGCTGTTATCACATCCTTGATAACTGACTCCAGCAGTTTCCCCACCACCGACGTTAGGCTAACCGGTCTATAATTCCCCGGTTTCTCTCTCCCTCCCTTTTTAAAAAGTGGAGTTACATTAGCCACCCTCCAATCCTCAGGAACTAGTCCAGAATCTAACGAGTTTTGAAAAATTATCACTAATGCATCCACTATTGCTTGGGCTACTTCCTTAAGCACTCTAGGATGCAGACCATCTGGCCCTGGGGATTTATCTGCCTTCAATCGCTTCAACTTACCTAACACCACTTCCCTACTAACATGTATTTCGCTCAGTTCCTCCGTCTCACTGGACCCTCTGTCCCCTACTATTTCTGGAAGATTATTTATGTCCTCCTTAGTGAAGACAGAACCAAAGTAATTATTCAATTGGTCTGCCATGTCCTTGCTCCCCATAATCAATTCACCTGTTTCTGTCTGCAGGGGACCCACATTTGTTTTTACCAGTCTTTTCCTTTTCACATATCTATAAAAGCTTTTACAGTCCGTTTTTATGTTCCCTGCCAGTTTTCTCTCATAATCTTTTTTCCCCTTCCTAATTAAGCCCTTTGTCCTCCTCTGCTGAACTCTGAATTTCTCCCAGTCCTCAGGTGAGCCACTTTCTCTGGCTAATTTGTATGCTTCTTCTTTGGAATTGATACTATCCCTAATTTCTCTTGTCAGCCACGGGTGCACTACCTTCCTTGATTTATTCTTTTGCCAAACTGGGATGAACAAATGTTGTAGTTCATCCATGCAACCTTTAAATGCTTGCCATTGCATATCCACCGTCAATCCTTTAAGTGTCATTTGCCAGTCTATCTTAGCTAATTCACGTCTCATACCTTCAAAGTTACCCCTCTTTAAGTTCAGAACCTTTGTTTCTGAATTAACTATGTCACTCTCCATCTTAATGAAGAATTCCACCATATTATGGTCACTCTTACCCAAGGGGCCTCTCACGACAAGATTGCTAATTAACCCTTCCTCATTGCTCAATACCCAGTCTAGAATAGCCTGCTCTCTAGTTGGTTCCTCGACATGTTGGTTCAAAAAACCATCCCGCATACATTCCAAGAAATCCTCTTCCTCAGCACCTTTACCAATTTGATTCACCCAATCTACATGTAGATTGAAGTCACCCATTATAACTGCTGTTCCTTTATTGCACACATTTCTAATTTCCTGTTTAATACCATCTCCGACCTTACTACTACTGTTAGGTGGCCTGTACACAACTCCCACCAGCGTCTTCTGCCCCTTAGTGTTACGCAGCTCTACCCATATCGATTCCACATCTTCCCGGCTTATGTCCTTCCTTCCTATTGCGTTAATCTCTTCTTTAACCAGCAACACCACCCCACCTCCCCTTCCTTCATGTCTATCCCTCCTGAATATTGAATATCCCTGAACGTTGAGCTCCCATCCCTGGTCACCCTGGAACCATGTCTCTGTGATCCCAACTATATCATAATCATTAATAACAATCTGCACTTTCAATTCATCCACCTTATTATGAATGCTCCTTGCATTGACACACAAAGCCTTCAGGCGTTCTTTTACAACACTCCTAGCCCTTATACAATTATGCTGAAAAGTGGCCCTTTTTAATGCTTGCCCTGGATTTGTCAGCCTGCCACTTTTACTTTTCTCCTTAGTACTTTTTGCTTCTACCCTCACTTTACACCCCTCTGTCTCTCTGCACTGGTTCCCATCTCCCCTGTTGTGAACTAACCTCCTCACGCCTAGCCTCTTTAATTTGATTCCCACCCCCCAACCATTCTAGTTTAAAGTCACCTCAGTAGCCCCCGCTAATCTCCCTGACAGGATATTGATCCCCCTAGGATTCAAGTGTAACCCGTCCTTTTTGTACAGGTCACGCCTGCGCCAAAAGAGGTCCCAATGATCCAAAAACTTGAATCCCTGCCCCCTGCTCCAATCCCTCAGCCACGCATTTATCCTCCACCTCATCGCATTCCTACTCTCACTGTCGCGTGGCACAGGCAGTAATCCCGAGATTACTACCTTTGCGGTCCTTTTTCTCAACTCCCTTCCTAGCTCCCTATATTCTCCTTTCAGGACCTCATCCCTTTTCCTACCTATGTCATTGGTACCTATATGTACCACGACCTCTGGCTCCTCACCCTCCCACTTCAGGATATCTTGGACACGATCAGAAATATCCCGGACCCTGGCACCAGGGAGGCAAACTACCATCCGGGTCTCTGGACTGCGTCCACAGAATCGCCTATCTGACCCCCTTACTATCGAGTCCCCTATCACAACTGCCCTCCTCTTCCTTGCCCTACCCTTCTGAGCTACAGGGCCAGACTCTGTGCCGGAGGCATGGCCACTGTCGCTTCCCCCGGGTAAGCTGTCCCCACCAACAGTACTCAAACAGGAGTACCCGTTGTTAAGGGGCACAGGCACCGGGGTACTCCCTATTACCTGACTTTTCCCCTTCCCCCTCCTAACCATGACCCACTTGTCTGCCTCCCATGGCCCCGGCGTGACCACCTGCCTGCAACTCCTGTCTATCACCTCCTCACTCTCCCTGACCAGACGAAGGTCATCGAGCTGTAGCTCCAGTTCCGTAACGCGGTCCCTTAGGAGCTGCATCTCGATGCACTTGGCGCAGATGTAGACGTCCGGGAGGCTTGGAGACTCCAGGGCCTCCCACATCCGACACCGAGAACAGCAAACTGCCCTCACACTCATACTGCCCCTCTCTTCAAATAACAACAGAAAATGAATGCCAAACCTTCCTCGCCTGTTTCCGCCTAAGCCCGTTGAGCCGAAGCCCTTAAGTCTTCACCCTGCTCCCGGCTCACTCCGCAGCCCACAATCTACGCTGCCCGCTCTATGAGGCTCTGTTCCTTTTAAATCTGCCGTGCTGCGCTGCCCAACATCACACGCCTGCACAGTCCCGCCTCGCAGAACGCCGTTGGAGAAAAAAAGTAACGAAAATTTCAAAAATGTCTTTCTCGGCACTCCCACTCAGACTCTCAGACTCCTTCTTCCGTAAGACTGTGCCTTTTCGTTTTCACTCATCCACAATTGATCCAAATGGCAGGTTTATAATTTTAACTTGGCATATCAATTTACCTCCCATTACACTGGTAAACATTTACGGGCCGAACTCAGACGATCCAGCTTTTTTCCGTAAGGTGTTTGACTTGATCCCAGATAACGATTCCAGCCACATATTGATCGGGGATGACTTTAATAGCTACCTGGACCCGTATTTAGATAGGTTCTCCTCTGCCCCCCCACCCAATATTCTTGCTGTGCAAACTCTTAACAATTTGATGAAGTCAAAGAAGGTGGTGGATATTTGGAGACTACAACACCCATCTGACCGTGATTATTCATTTTATTCCCATGTACACAGATCATATACACCGATGGATTCTTTTTTAGTCGACTCCAGATTAATCTCTAATATTGACCACACCAAATATCACAGCATAATAATATCTGACCATAGTCCTGTCAATCTCAATCTTCAATTGTCCCTCCCTATAACTGGCGCTTTAATCCCTTTTTGCTCAAGGATCAGGCATTTAAAGAATACATTACGACACACACCTCGCAGTTCCTTCAGACCAACAACAATGGCGAGGTCAGTGACTCAACACTGTGGGAAACACTTAAGGTGTATATCAGAGGACAAATTATTTCTTATGAAGCAACTTTGAAAAGGGCTAAACGAGGTCGATTGGAAGAGATTGAGGAAGAATTACTAGCGACTGAACAGGCTTACAAAAACTCTTTGCTCCAATCAGATTATAATAACATTCTCAAATTAAAATACGAATACAACTCCATTCTAGGGGAACAAATTGGCAACATACCACTTAAACTTAAACAGCGAGGCTTTGAGTTTGGTGACAAACCACAGAAGCTATTGGCAAGGCAGTTAAAATGAGAGCAAGCAAAACGAGCCATTTACAAAATAAAATCCAAATCTGGCCTGATGCTTACGGACTTAAAGGATATTAACAAACAATTTAGTGAGTTCTATTCAGAAATTTACACCTCTAAATCAACAGCTACACAGGAAGATTTTGAGATGTTTTTTGATCCGCTTCACTTCCCACAGTTAGATGCAGCTTTCCGGGAGAATTTGGATTTGGATTTTTTGTTCTCTGAGTTACAGGATGCCATCACAGCATTTCCCACCGACAAGGCAGCTGGACCGGACGGGTTCGGGCCAGAGTTCTACAAAGCCTTCCGAGATATCCTTACACCGACTTTGCTCAGAATAGTTCGGGATACCTTTAAAAACAAGAGGCTCCCACCCTCTCTCGGTGAAGCAAATATCTGTGTTTTATTAAAAAAAGATAAAGATGAAACGGACCCTGGAAGCTATAGGCTAAGTTATGATCTGAAAATAATTACAAAAGTGTTAGCAAATCGGCTTGGTAAGCATATAGCAAATATCATTCACCCGGACCAAACGGGATTCATCCCGGGCAGGTACTCCTTCTGTAATGTCCGCAAAATTCTCAATATTTTGTATGCCGATTATGGGAAAGATAGAGCTGCTATACTGTTTCTAGATGCCCACAAGGCATTCGATATGATAGAGTGGCCCTATCTAATTGCAACACTCAAGAAATTTGGATTCAGCGACACTTTTATAAAATGGGTCAAAATATTATATACTAATCCAAAATCCTTCATTCTCACAAATGGGGATAAGTCCAATCCGTTCTCTCTGCAATGTGGTGTTCGCCAAGGGGACCCATTGTCCCCACTGCTGTTTAACATAGCGCTAGAACTCCTGGCAATTGGCATTAGGGGCCACACACACATTAAAGGTATCAAGTTGGGCAATATTGAGACCCGCGTGACTCTGTACGCGGAGGACTTCCTTGTCTGTCTAGCTGACCCAGCGGTCTCTATTCCCATCCTACTAGAACATATAAATTCCTTCGGGAGTATTTCTGTCTATACCATAAATGGGGGAAAGAACGAATTCATGCCCTTAGTGGATTTGTGACGAGAATACACATAGATTAAGATGTTAGCTGGTCTGTGCTGGCACCAGTGGGATCAGCAGTTGGTCTGCCACCTGTCTTCAGGAGAAAGAGAGATAAGGAAAACATTGGAGCAGCATTTGGAGATGTTAATGAAGGGACGGGAGAGTTTAACGGAAGGAGAGCTGTCAAGATCGGTTCCCCCTTTGAACCCTGAACTGCTTGAAGTGATGGACAGGCGATACCCCAGCAGGGGGATAAAAGGGGACAGGTTCGCTAAGGCAGGACACACACGACACCCCGAGGTAACGAGACCCTGGAAGTGGTGCGTCTCCCACAAGTCGGTGGGAAGTTTTACGGGTGATCGCGGGATCAAGCCATAGACGCACAGGGTGGAAAGGCACGATCGGCGGGAACCTGGTGTGTGTCCACCCTTGCCTGGGTGCCAGGTTCACCGCAGAGAAATGATCGTATCGAGAAACGGAGGGGTCACAGTCGGTGACCTCAGATGACATCAAAAGGACTCGCATGAAAGCTGACTGTGAAGAATATTGAAGGTCTGTGTGTGGAAGCCGTTTGAATATTCATTCGTTTTGCTCTCTCTCTCCTTCCCCCCACTGTCCATCTCCCACGGCAGCGATTACTGCGAACTGAACTGAACTAAATTGAACTGAACTTTGCGTCACTTTCAAACTGGTCATTTACCCCTAGACAACGATAGAGCTTGATTGATCCTGTTATCTTAATTCTGTGTACATGTGTGTTTATCATTGCTGAACTGCCGCATTTACTATCCTTTTGATTAGAATACTGTGTTGCTTGTTTCTTTAATAAAACTTTCTTAGTTCTAGTAATTCAGACTCCAGCTGAGTGATCCATTTCTGCTGGTTTGGCAACCCAGAACGGGGTACGTAACAGATTAATTTACTGAAGACTCCGTGAGAAACGTGCCTTTTACAGTAGGGAAGGACTGTTTCACCTACTTGGGGATTAAACTGACTAAGAACCCAAAGCATCTTTTCAAATTTAATTTTATAGAATCATTAGAAAAACTCAGAACAAATATCGAGTCCTGGAGGACACTGCCCTTATCCATGATTGGACGGGTAAATATGATTAAAATGGTGAGCCTACCCAGGTTTCTATATCTTTTTCAAAACCTGCCTATATATTTAAGTGCATCCTTTTTCAAGAAACTTGACTCTATCATATTGCCCTTTGTGTGGGGCCACAAATCACACAGGATATCTAACAGTCACCTACACAAACCTCTTAAGAAGGGCGGTCTTGGTCTGCCAAATTTCAAACATTACTACTGGGCAGCTAACTCCAGGGCTCTTACATACTGGAAATGTGCAGGTGCTGAGACCCAAGAAAAACCTTTATGGCCAGAGCTGGAAGCCTCTGTTGTTAAATATTCTTCACTTCACGCTCTCCTGCTTTCCACTTATGCTTCAACAGACAAGCTAATCCAACAAAACTTTACCTTAAAGAATTCTTTACGAATATTAAATCAGATAAAAGTGGTTTACCAAACTCCCGGTGTTTCCACACACGCTCCCATTTGTCAAAATCATTCATTCAAGCCTGGATAATTAGACAGGGTGTTTGCAGTCTGGAGAGAGAGGGGTATCAAAACTTTCTTAGATCTGTACATCGATGGCCAGTTTGCATCATTCACACAATTAAGCACTAAGCTTAACTTTCCAAATTCACATTTTTTTTGCTATCTCCGAGTCAGACACTATGTTAAGGAAAAGTGCCCACACTTTGAGCCTACTTCCACCACCCATCCCTTTCTTGAAAACCTCTTGCTCCCTCCAGACTCCAAACAGTTAGCATCAAAATTTGTGAGTTGCTTTACTCCTTAGGTTTCTACAAATTTTATTAGGGAAGCCTGGGCCAGGGACTTGAACTCAGAGATATCAGCGGAACTTTGGGAGGAGGCAATGTCCCGGGTTCACTGTGGTTCTATTAATTCACGCTACAGGTTAATCCAGTACAATGTGATGCATAGATTGCATTATTCAAAAACAAAACTGAATCGCATCTTCCCATCTGTGTCCCCTGAATGCGATAAGTGCCACTCTGCTGAGGGCTCACTAGCACATCTTTTCTGGTTTTGCCCTACGTTATACAACTTTTGGACTGCAATTTTTGAGTGGCTGTCAAAAGTCTGTTCGAGAGACATTCAGCCCAATCACGAGCTCGCCATCTTTGGATGCTCTGCAGAGGCTCTTGAGTTGCTGCACGACATGCAGATTACTCTACATCTCGGAATGGTGGTGGCTAAGAAACTTATTCTTCTGACCTGGAAGTCTAATACTCCACCCACCTTCGCACACTGGCTCAGGCAGATGTTGTCTATTATACAAATGGAAAGACTGCGTCTGCACAAACCCAGTACACAGAATACATTTGAGAGAATATGGAGACCCTTACTGGCTCATGTCATATTACCTCACATACATCGTGACCTTGACCCGTCTAGTCTCATGAGCGGGTGTGGTGCCTAACCGGATTCTTTATTCATTTTACTTTACATTGCTTCCGTGATGTCACTATTGTGTTAACTCTTTCTCTGAAAGTTTATTTAGGTAATCTTGGAAATAGTCTGGCAGCCTTTTTGTTTTGTGTTTTTTTTCAGTCTTGGTTTGTTTTGTCTGTGCTCCACTTGGAGCTGTATTTCCTTTGTATTGTTTTGAATGTCTTTAATTTATTTTGTCTTTGTAAAACTGAAAATTGTAAATAAAGTATTTAAAAAAAAGAAAATCCAAATGCACAACCATCAACTGATTTTCCTTTGTCAAACCTGCTTGTTGCTTCTTCAAAGAATTCCAGCAGTTTTGTCAGGCAAGATTTTCCCTTGTGGAAACCATGCTGACTACGGCCTCTTTTATCATGTGTCGCCAAGTGACCTGAAACCACATCCCCAACAGTCAACTCCAACATCTTCACAACCTCTGAGGTCAGACTAAATGGCCTATAACTTCCTTACTTCTTCCTTTCTCCATTCTTGAAGAGTTGAGTGATGTTTACAAATTTCCAGTCTTCTGGAAAATCTTAAAAGCATTAGAATCTGCATCTTCACTTCGCCTCATGGTGGTGTAGCAGTTCATGCAATCACTTTGCAGCATCAGCTCTAAGGTCAGAGTTCAATTTTTGCTGCTGTTTGTCAGGAGTTAACGTGTAGAAGGGCCTGTTTCTGTGGTGCATGTTGCTAGGAACACGGTGTGTAATCAAAGGCTTCTGCAAATTCATACAGATGTACAGTGGAGAATTTTCCAGCTTGTTCCATTGCTGTCTGCTATGGAGCAGCCATTACCCAGGATCAGAAAAAACTGCAGAAAGTTGTAAACTCAGCCAGCTCTGTCACAGGCACTAGCCTCCCCAGCATCGAGTACATCTTCGGGTGAAAAATCGGTGACAGTCTCCTCGTTAACCAGTTGTCAAACCCTCACCGTCAGTTCCAAACACACCTTCCAACTGAAAGGAAAACCGAATCTACAACAGTAGGTCTGCATGGAGCAGTGTCAGCTTACTGTAAAGGCAGAATTATTTATAACTTCCATGACGTCCTTGAGGCCTCCATTTGTATTTCACATTTAAATGTGTCCTAAATGTCGCTAATGTACCTGCCTCTACTCAACCACACAACCCCTGGAAGGGGTTCTGACATGCTCCCCACTCCCCAAATATACATTCCTCCAGTCATCTGAGAGTTCTGTCCATCACATTTATGCACTGGGAAAAGTCTCAGGTTGTGGACTCTGTCTGTGCCTCTTATCAGGGGTCTCAGAACAGATCACTGTGGAACATCACTGGTCACCGACTTACAGGCAGTTTACGATCCAACGACAACCAGCCTCTGCATTCTTTGAGCAATTCAACTGAGAATCCATAAAGCCAAGTTTCCCTGGATCCCACGCCTCCTGACTTTCTGAGTTGACCATGGGGAATCTTATCAAACCTTACTGAACTCCATAAAGACTTAGCAATGGCACAGAGTTATCGAGTCACACCACACAGAAACAGGCCCTTCGATCCAATGGTCCATGCTGACCAAGACTGCAATCTAATCTACTCCCATTTGTCATCATTTGATCCATATCTCCCTTAAACTTTCCTGTCTGTGTAGCTGTACGAGTGCTTAATGTACTGTACTTACTTTAAACGCTTCCTTTGTCAGCTCATTCCTTATACAGACCACTCTCCAGTTGAAAATTATGCCCTTTGTATATATATTAAATCACCTTAAACGTATGTCCTTGAGATCTTGATTTCCCAACCTTCAAGAAAAGACTGTGTGCATTTACTGTAACTATGCTTCTCATGATTTTATACACCTCTCCAGGATCACCCTTCAGTTTCCTGTGTTCTAAGGAAAGAAGTCCCAGCTTGTCCAACCTATAACTCAGACGTTTGAGTCCTGAGAACATCTGTGTAAATCTCCTCTGCGTTCTGTGCAACTTAATTTCATTATTTCCGCAGCAGGGTGACCAAGATTGGTGACCACAATAGCCCATGTGCAAACTCAGCAAGGGTGAAACATAACGTTACAACCTTTGTACTGAGTGAGTTACTGATGAATACCAGCAGGCCAAATGCCACCTGTCTACCCCTGACTTCATTTTGGGACCAGTAACAGCTTCTTCCCCAGTACTGAGAGACTTCTGAACACTCTGCTACCACACAGTGCACGCTATTTATGACAGCGTCAGCAGCATTATGCTGCTGTATGTTTAACAATATATTGTATATGCACTTTATGTCATCTGCAGAATTGGCACCAGTACCTGACGTAGGCCTTGACTCTGTTGGGACCCTCCAGCTGATATCTGATCATGTAGCAGTTCTGAGAAAAAGAAATGTGGTTTTGATTCAGTGGCTTCGTCATGACTGGGTAAACCTTGTTGTGTTCTTGGTTGAAAATGTTCCCTCCCGGTGACATCAGGATGAAGGGAAGGACATCCTCGGTCATGACGAAATCACGCTTCACAAACAACATAAACAGTATTTATTCACACAGTATTTAAGATGATGGTTTCTTTAGATTAGTTTTATCTTTCACAAGGATATCGAAATACAGAAATATGCGGTGAAATGTGTTATTTTCAGTCGATGACCAGCATTATCCGAGAATGTGCCGAGGGCAGCCCACAAGTTTCGCCATGCTTCTGGCATGAACATAGCATGATCACAACTCACTAACCCTAACCCACCTGTGTTTGGAATGTGGGAGGAAACCAGAGCACCCGGAGGAAATGTACGCAGTCACAGGGAGATGGTACAGATTCCTTACAGAAAACGGTGGGATTTGAACCCCGATGGGTGATCGCTGGTGCTGATTGCTACCGTGACTGCTTATTTATGATAAGGTCGTGATAAGAATGGGTTGAAATCTTTATGACTGACCTTCAGTCTACAGGATTTGAGGGGATTAAAAGTGTTTTCCAGTTGATATAGGAAGAGAATTCAGTCATTTGGTCCATCAAATCTGCTACAATCTTCAATCATGGCTGATTTATTATTCCCTCTCAACTCCATTCTCCCTCCTTCTCCCTGTAATCTTTGTATTTTGGATATTCTTGTACCTCTGGCCCTGCTAAATACCAACACCCTGTTTTGTGTGCAATTCTGATTGCCCCGTTACAGGGAGGATGTGGAGGCTTTAGGGAGTGGCTGAGGTTTAAGCCGGAGAATTCCAGGTGTTTGGTATTAAAGAAAGGTAGACTCATGGAAAAGTTCCATTTCTCCTTGGATAGTATTGCTATCCCATTCACCTCTGAAAAACCAGACAAGAGTCTCTGACTGCAGCCTTAGAGATGCAGCTGCCATCCAAACTCAAACACTGGGATACAATCCCATCCAAACCCAGACAGTGGGATAGGGTCCCATCCAAACCCAAACAGTGGGATACAGTCCCATCCAAACCCAAACAGTGAGATACATAGAACATACAACATAGAATAATACAGCACAGTACAGGCCCTTCGGCCCACAATGTTGTGCCGACCCTCAAACCCTGCCTCCCATATAAGCCTCCACTTTAAATTCCTCCATATACCTGTCTAGTAGTCTCTTAAACTTCACTAGTGTATCTGCCCCCACCACTGACTCAGGCAGTGCATTCCACGCACCAACCACTCTCTGAGTAAAAAACCTTCCTCTAAAATCCCCCTTGAACTTCCCACCCCTTACCTTAAAGCCATGAGCAGTGGTGCCCTGGGGAAGAGGCGCTGGCTATCCACTCTATCTAGTCCTCTTATTATCTTGTACACCTCTATCATGTCTCCTCTCATCCTCCTTCTCTCCAAAGAGTAAAGCCCTAGCTCCCTTAATCTCTGATCATAATGCATACTCTGTAAACCAGGCAGCATCCTGGTAAATCTCCTCTGGACCCTTTCCAACGCTTCCACATCCTTCCTATAGTGAGGTGACCAGAACAGGACACAGTACTCCAAGTGTGGCCTAACCAGAGTTTTATAGAGCTGCATCATGACATCACGACTCTTAAACTCTATCCCTAGACTTATGAAAGCTAACACCCCAAAAGCTTTCTTTGCCACCCTATCTTCCTGTGAGGGAACTTTCAGGGATCTGTGGACATGTACCCCGAGATCCCTCTGCTCCTCCACACTACCAAGTATCCTGCCATTTACTTTGTACTCTGCCTTGGAGTTTGTCCTTCCAAAGTGTACCACCTCACACTTCTCCGGGTTGAACTCCATCTGCCACTTCCCAGTCCACTTCTGCATCCTATCAATGTCTCTCTGCAATCTTTCACAATCCTCTACACTATCTACAACACCACCAACCTTTGTGTCATCTGCAAACTTCTACCCCGACATACAGGTCGTTAATAAAAATCAGGAAAAGTAGAGGTCCCAGAACAGATCCTTGTGGGACACCATTAGTCACAATCCTCCAATCTGAATGTACTCCCTCCACCACCACCCTCTGCCTTCTGCAGGCAAGCCAATTCTGAATCCACCTGGCCAAACTTCCCTAGATCCCATGCCTTCTAACTTTCTGAATAAATCTACAGTGTAGAACCTTGTCAAATGCCTTACTAAAATCCATATAGATCACATCCACTGCACTACCCTCATCTATATGCCTGGTCACCTCCTCAAAGAACTCTATCAGGGTTGTTAGACACGATTTGCCCTTCAGAAAGCCATGCTGACTGTCCCTGATCAGACCATGATTCTCCAAATGCCCATACATTCTATCTCTAAAAATCTTTTCCAACAGTTTTCCCACCACAGACGTAAGGCTCACTGGTCTATAATTTCCAGGACTATCCCCACTACCTTTTTTGAACAAGGGGACAACATTCGCCTCCCTCCAATCATCCGGTACCATTCCCGTGGACAACGAGGACATAAAGATCCTAGCCAGAGGCTCGGCAACCTCTTCCCTCGCTACTTGGAGCTGCCTGGGGAATATTCCGTCAGGGCCCGGGGACTTATCCGTCCTAATGTATTTTAACAACTCCAACACCTCCTCTCCCTTAATACCAACATGCTCCAGAGCATCAACCTCACTCATATTGTCCTCACCATCATCGAGTTCCCTCTCATTGGTGAATAATGAAGAGAAGTATTCATTGAGGACCTCGCTCACTTCCACAGCCTCCAGGCACATCATCCCACTTTTATCTCTAATCGTTCCTACCTTCGCTCCTGTCATCTTTTTCTTCTGCACATAATTGAAGAATGCCTTGGGGTTTTCCTTTACCCTAGTCGCCAAGGCCTTCTCATGCCCCCTTCTTGCTCTTATCAGCCCCTACTTAAGCTCCTTTCTTGCTTCCCTATATTCCTCAATAGACCCATCTGATCTTTGCTTCATAAACCTCATGTATGCTGCCTTCTTCCACCTGACTAGATTTTCCACCTTACTTGTCATCCATGGTTCCTTCACCCTACTATTCTTTATCCTTCTCACCGGAACAAATTTATCCCTAACATACTGCAAGAGATCTCTAAACATCGACCATATGTCCATAGTTCATTTCCCTGCAAAAACATCATCCCAGTTCACATCCGCAAGTTCTGGCCTTATAATTTGCCCTTCCCCAATTAAAAATTTTCCTGTCCTCCCTGATGTGAAAAAGACTAAGGAGCTGGTGGTAGACCTGAGGAGAGCTAAGGTACCAGTGACTCCTGTTTCCATCCAGGGGGTCAGTGTGGACATGGTGGAGCATTACAAATACCTGGGGATACAAATTGACAATAAACTGGACTGGTCTAAGAACACGAGGCTGTCTACAAGAAGGGTCAGAGCTGTCTCTATTTCCTAAGAAGACAGGTCCTTTAACATCTGCCAGACAATGCTGAGGATGTTCTATGAGTCAGTGCTATCATGTTTACTGTTGTGTGCTGGGGCAGCAAGCTGAGAGTAGCAGACACCAACAGAATCAACAAACTCATTCGTAAGGCCAGTGATGTTGTTGGGAGGGAACTGGACACTCTCATGCTGGTGTCTGAAAAGAGGATGCTGTCTAAGTTGCATGCCATCTTGGTTAATGTCTCCCATCCACTACATAATGTACTGGGTGGGCACAGGAGTACATTCAGCCAGAGACTCATTCCTCCGAGATGCAGCACAGAGCGTTATAGGAAGTCATTCCTGCCCATGACCATCAAACTTTACAACTCCTCCCTTGGAGGGTCAGACACCCTGAGCCGATAGGCTGGTCCTGGACTTATTTCATAATTTACATATTACTATTTAACTTCTTTATTACTATTTCTCTATTACTATTCTATTACTATTTATTATTTCCATGACTATTACTATTTACTAATAGAAGTATTACTATTACTATTTCTATTACTATTTATTATTTATGGTGCAACTGTAATGAAAACCAATTTCCCCTGGGATCAATAAAGTATGACTATGACTATGACTATGACTATGATTCTATCCTTTTCCATGATAATGCTAAAGGCCAGGGAGCAGTGGTCACTGTCCCCCAGATGGTCACCCACTGAGAGATCTGTGACCTGACCCGGTTCATTACCTAATACTAGATCTAGTATGGCATTCCCCCTGGCCGGCCTGTCCACATACTGTGACAGGAATCCGTCCTGGACCCACTTAACAAACTCTGCCCCATCTAAACCCTTGGAACTAATCAGGTGCCAATCAATATTAGGGAAGTTAAAATCACCCATGATAACAACCCTGTTATTTTTGCTCTTTTCCAAAATCTGCCTCCCAATCTGCTCCTCTGTATCTCTGCTGCTACCAGGGGGTCTATGGAATACCCCCAATAGAGTAACTGCTCCCTTCCTGTTCCACCCATACTGACTCAAAAGAGGATCCTGCTACATTACCCACCCTTTCTGTAGCTGTAATAGTATCCTTGACCTGTAATGCCACCCCTCCTCCCCTTTTTCCGCCCTCTCTATCCCTTTTAAAGCACTGAAATCCAGGAATATTGAGAATCCATTCCTGCCCTGGTGCCAGCCAAGTCTCTGTAATGGCCACTACATCATAATTCCATGTATGTATCCAAGCTCTCAGTTCATCACCTTTATTCCTGATGCTTCTTGCACTGAGGTACACATATTTCAGCTCTTCTACCTTAGTGTCTTTACACCGTTTATTCTGCTTCTCTTTCCTCAAAGCCTCTCTATATGTTAGATCTGGCTTTACTCCATGCACTTCTTTCACTGCTCTATCGCTCCAGGTCCCATCCCCCTTTCAAATTATTTTAAACCCTCCCGAACCATGCCAGCAAACCTACCTGCAAGGATATTGTTCCCCCTCGAGTTCAGGTGCAACCCATCCAATCTGTGCAGGTCCCACCTTCCCTGGAAGAGATCCCAATGATCCGAAAATCTAAAACCCTGCTCCCTGCACCAACACCTCAGCCACGCATTCAATTGCCATCTCCTCCAATTCTTACCATCACTGTCACGTAGCACTGGCAGCAATCCTGAGAATGCCACCCTTGATCTCCTGTTCTTCAGCCTTCTGCCTAGTTCCCGAAACTCACACTTCAGGACCTCATCCCTCTTCCTGCCTATGTCGTTGGTCCCTACATGTATCACGACTTCTGGTTGCTTTTCCTCTCGTACCAGGATGTCGTGCACCCGGTCAGAGACATCCTGGACCCTGGCACCCGGGAGGCAACAAACCATGCGGGTGTCCTTCTCACATCCACAAAATCTCCTGTCTGCTCCCCTGACTATAGAGTCTCCAATGACGACAGCTCTCCTCTTCTCCGTCCCACCCTTCTGCACCACCACGTCAGTCTCAGTGCCAGAGGCCCTGCCACCGTGCCTCATACCTGTTCGGTCGTCCCCGCCAACAGTATCCAGGACGGTAAACTTATTATTCAAGGGAATGGCTACAGGGGTGCCCTGCACTACCTGTCTGCTCACCTTCACTTTCCCCCCTCTGACTGTCACCCAATGAACTGCTTCCGACCGCCTAGGTGTGACTACCTCCCTGTAGCCATTCGGTCCCATCCACATCCAAACAGTGGGATAGAACATAGAATATAGAACATAGAATAGTACAGCACAGTACAGGCCCTTCAGCCCACAATGTTGTGTCGACCCTCAAACCCTGCCTCCCATATAAGCCCCCACTTTAAATTCCTCCATATACCTGTGTAGTAGTCTCTTAAACTTCACTAGTGTATCTGCCTCTACCACTGACTCAGGCAGTGCATTCCACGCACCAACCACTCTCTGAGTAAAAAACCTTCCTCTAATATCCCCCTTGAACTTCCCACCCCTTACATTAAAGCCATGTCCTCTTGTATTGAGCGGTGGTGCCCTGGGGAAGAGGCGCTGGCTATCCACTCTATCTATTCCTCTTATTATCTTGTACACCTCTATCATGTCTTCTCTCATCCTCCTTCTCTCCAAAGAGTAAAGCCCTATCTCCCTTAATATCTGATCATAATGCATACTTTCTAAACAAGGCAACATCCTGGTAAATCTCTACTGTACCCTTTCCAACGCTTCCACATCCTTCCTATAGTGAGGTGACCAGAACAGGGCACAGTACTCCAAGTGTGGCCTAACCAGAGTTTTATAGACTTGCATCATTACATCGTGACTCTTAGATTCTATCCCTCGACTTATGAAAGCTAACACCCCATAAGCTTTCTTAACTACCCTATCCACCTGTGAGGCAACTTTCAGGGATCTGCGGACATGTACCCCGAGATCCCTCTGCTCCTCCACACTACCAAGTATCCTGCCATTTACTTTGTACTCTGCCTTGGAGTTTATCCTTCCAAAGTGTACCACCTCACATATCTCTGAGTTGAACTCCATCTGCCACTTCCCAGTCCACTTCTGCATCCTATCAATGTCTCTCTGCAATCTTTCACAATCCTCTACACTATCTACAACACCACCAACCTTTGTGTCATCTGCAAACTTCTACCCCGACATACAGGTCGTTAATAAAAATCAGGAAAAGTAGAGGTCCCAGAACAGATCCTTGTGGGACACCATTAGTCACAATCCTCCAATCTGAATGTACTCCCTCCACCACCACCCTCTGCCTTCTGCAGGCAAGCCAATTCTGAATCCACCTGGCCAAACTTCCCTAGATCCCATGCCTTCTAACTTTCTGAATAAATCTACAGTGTAGAACCTTGTCAAATGCCTTACTAAAATCCATATAGATCACATCCACTGCACTACCCTCATCTATATGCCTGGTCACCTCCTCAAAGAACTCTATCAGGGTTGTTAGACACGATTTGCCCTTCAGAAAGCCATGCTGACTGTCCCTGATCAGACCATGATTCTCCAAATGCCCATACATTCTATCTCTAAAAATCTTTTCCAACAGTTTTCCCACCACAGACGTAAGGCTCACTGGTCTATAATTTCCAGGACTATCCCCACTACCTTTTTTGAACAAGGGGACAACATTCGCCTCCCTCCAATCATCCGGTACCATTCCCGTGGACAACGAGGACATAAAGATCCTAGCCAGAGGCTCGGCAACCTCTTCCCTCGCTACTTGGAGCTGCCTGGGGAATATTCCGTCAGGGCCCGGGGACTTATCCGTCCTAATGTATTTTAACAACTCCAACACCTCCTCTCCCTTAATACCAACATGCTCCAGAGCATCAACCTCACTCATATTGTCCTCACCATCATCGAGTTCCCTCTCATTGGTGAATAATGAAGAGAAGTATTCATTGAGGACCTCGCTCACTTCCACAGCCTCCAGGCACATCATCCCACTTTTATCTCTAATCGTTCCTACCTTCGCTCCTGTCATCTTTTTCTTCTGCACATAATTGAAGAATGCCTTGGGGTTTTCCTTTACCCTAGTCGCCAAGGCCTTCTCATGCCCCCTTCTTGCTCTTATCAGCCCCTACTTAAGCTCCTTTCTTGCTTCCCTATATTCCTCAATAGACCCATCTGATCTTTGCTTCATAAACCTCATGTATGCTGCCTTCTTCCACCTGACTAGATTTTCCACCTTACTTGTCATCCATGGTTCCTTCACCCTACTATTC
The DNA here is from genome assembly GCF_030028105.1 of Mobula birostris. Lineage (NCBI taxonomy): Eukaryota > Metazoa > Chordata > Chondrichthyes > Myliobatiformes > Myliobatidae > Mobula > Mobula birostris. The sequence goes on from NC_092399.1 coordinate 35,654,846, forward strand.
TTTATCCTTCTCACCGGAACAAATTTATCCCTAACATACTGCAAGAGATCTCTAAACATCGACCATATGTCCATAGTTCATTTCCCTGCAAAAACATCATCCCAGTTCACATCCGCAAGTTCTGGCCTTATAATTTGCCCTTCCCCAATTAAAAATTTTCCTGTCCTCCCTGATGTGAAAAAGACTAAGGAGCTGGTGGTAGACCTGAGGAGAGCTAAGGTACCAGTGACTCCTGTTTCCATCCAGGGGGTCAGTGTGGACATGGTGGAGCATTACAAATACCTGGGGATACAAATTGACAATAAACTGGACTGGTCTAAGAACACGAGGCTGTCTACAAGAAGGGTCAGAGCTGTCTCTATTTCCTAAGAAGACAGGTCCTTTAACATCTGCCAGACAATGCTGAGGATGTTCTATGAGTCAGTGCTATCATGTTTACTGTTGTGTGCTGGGGCAGCAAGCTGAGAGTAGCAGACACCAACAGAATCAACAAACTCATTCGTAAGGCCAGTGATGTTGTTGGGAGGGAACTGGACACTCTCATGCTGGTGTCTGAAAAGAGGATGCTGTCTAAGTTGCATGCCATCTTGGTTAATGTCTCCCATCCACTACATAATGTACTGGGTGGGCACAGGAGTACATTCAGCCAGAGACTCATTCCTCCGAGATGCAGCACAGAGCGTTATAGGAAGTCATTCCTGCCCATGACCATCAAACTTTACAACTCCTCCCTTGGAGGGTCAGACACCCTGAGCCGATAGGCTGGTCCTGGACTTATTTCATAATTTACATATTACTATTTAACTTCTTTATTACTATTTCTCTATTACTATTCTATTACTATTTATTATTTCCATGACTATTACTATTTACTAATAGAAGTATTACTATTACTATTTCTATTACTATTTATTATTTATGGTGCAACTGTAATGAAAACCAATTTCCCCTGGGATCAATAAAGTATGACTATGACTATGACTATGACTATGATTCTATCCTTTTCCATGATAATGCTAAAGGCCAGGGAGCAGTGGTCACTGTCCCCCAGATGGTCACCCACTGAGAGATCTGTGACCTGACCCGGTTCATTACCTAATACTAGATCTAGTATGGCATTCCCCCTGGCCGGCCTGTCCACATACTGTGACAGGAATCCGTCCTGGACCCACTTAACAAACTCTGCCCCATCTAAACCCTTGGAACTAATCAGGTGCCAATCAATATTAGGGAAGTTAAAATCACCCATGATAACAACCCTGTTATTTTTGCTCTTTTCCAAAATCTGCCTCCCAATCTGCTCCTCTGTATCTCTGCTGCTACCAGGGGGTCTATGGAATACCCCCAATAGAGTAACTGCTCCCTTCCTGTTCCACCCATACTGACTCAAAAGAGGATCCTGCTACATTACCCACCCTTTCTGTAGCTGTAATAGTATCCTTGACCTGTAATGCCACCCCTCCTCCCCTTTTTCCGCCCTCTCTATCCCTTTTAAAGCACTGAAATCCAGGAATATTGAGAATCCATTCCTGCCCTGGTGCCAGCCAAGTCTCTGTAATGGCCACTACATCATAATTCCATGTATGTATCCAAGCTCTCAGTTCATCACCTTTATTCCTGATGCTTCTTGCACTGAGGTACACATATTTCAGCTCTTCTACCTTAGTGTCTTTACACCGTTTATTCTGCTTCTCTTTCCTCAAAGCCTCTCTATATGTTAGATCTGGCTTTACTCCATGCACTTCTTTCACTGCTCTATCGCTCCAGGTCCCATCCCCCTTTCAAATTATTTTAAACCCTCCCGAACCATGCCAGCAAACCTACCTGCAAGGATATTGTTCCCCCTCGAGTTCAGGTGCAACCCATCCAATCTGTGCAGGTCCCACCTTCCCTGGAAGAGATCCCAATGATCCGAAAATCTAAAACCCTGCTCCCTGCACCAACACCTCAGCCACGCATTCAATTGCCATCTCCTCCAATTCTTACCATCACTGTCACGTAGCACTGGCAGCAATCCTGAGAATGCCACCCTTGATCTCCTGTTCTTCAGCCTTCTGCCTAGTTCCCGAAACTCACACTTCAGGACCTCATCCCTCTTCCTGCCTATGTCGTTGGTCCCTACATGTATCACGACTTCTGGTTGCTTTTCCTCTCGTACCAGGATGTCGTGCACCCGGTCAGAGACATCCTGGACCCTGGCACCCGGGAGGCAACAAACCATGCGGGTGTCCTTCTCACATCCACAAAATCTCCTGTCTGCTCCCCTGACTATAGAGTCTCCAATGACGACAGCTCTCCTCTTCTCCGTCCCACCCTTCTGCACCACCACGTCAGTCTCAGTGCCAGAGGCCCTGCCACCGTGCCTCATACCTGTTCGGTCGTCCCCGCCAACAGTATCCAGGACGGTAAACTTATTATTCAAGGGAATGGCTACAGGGGTGCCCTGCACTACCTGTCTGCTCACCTTCACTTTCCCCCCTCTGACTGTCACCCAATGAACTGCTTCCGACCGCCTAGGTGTGACTACCTCCCTGTAGCCATTCGGTCCCATCCACATCCAAACAGTGGGATAGAACATAGAATATAGAACATAGAATAGTACAGCACAGTACAGGCCCTTCAGCCCACAATGTTGTGTCGACCCTCAAACCCTGCCTCCCATATAAGCCCCCACTTTAAATTCCTCCATATACCTGTGTAGTAGTCTCTTAAACTTCACTAGTGTATCTGCCTCTACCACTGACTCAGGCAGTGCATTCCACGCACCAACCACTCTCTGAGTAAAAAACCTTCCTCTAATATCCCCCTTGAACTTCCCACCCCTTACATTAAAGCCATGTCCTCTTGTATTGAGCGGTGGTGCCCTGGGGAAGAGGCGCTGGCTATCCACTCTATCTATTCCTCTTATTATCTTGTACACCTCTATCATGTCTTCTCTCATCCTCCTTCTCTCCAAAGAGTAAAGCCCTATCTCCCTTAATATCTGATCATAATGCATACTTTCTAAACAAGGCAACATCCTGGTAAATCTCTACTGTACCCTTTCCAACGCTTCCACATCCTTCCTATAGTGAGGTGACCAGAACAGGGCACAGTACTCCAAGTGTGGCCTAACCAGAGTTTTATAGACTTGCATCATTACATCGTGACTCTTAGATTCTATCCCTCGACTTATGAAAGCTAACACCCCATAAGCTTTCTTAACTACCCTATCCACCTGTGAGGCAACTTTCAGGGATCTGCGGACATGTACCCCGAGATCCCTCTGCTCCTCCACACTACCAAGTATCCTGCCATTTACTTTGTACTCTGCCTTGGAGTTTATCCTTCCAAAGTGTACCACCTCACATATCTCTGAGTTGAACTCCATCTGCCACTTCTCAGCCCACTCCTGCATCCTAACAATGTCTCTTGTAATCTTTGACAATCCTCTACACTATCTACAACACCACCAAGCTTTGTGTCATCCGCAAACTTGCCAACCCACCCTTCTACCCCCACATCCAGGTCGTTAATAAAAATCACGAAAAGTAGAGGTCCCAGAACAGATCCTTGTGGGACACCACTAGTCACAATCCTCCAATCTGAATGTACTCCCTCCACCACCACCCTCTGCCTTCTGCAGGCAAGCCAATTCTGAATCCACCTGGCCAAACTTCCCTGATCCCATGCCTTCCAACTTTCTGAATAAGCCTACCGTGTGGAACCTTGTCAAATGCCTTAGTAAAATCCATATAGATCACATCCACTGCACTGCCCTCATCTATATGACTATTGACCTCCTCAAAGAACTCTATCAGGCTTGTTAGACACGATCTGCCCTTCACAAAGCCATGCTGACTGTCCCTGATCAGACCATGATTCTCTAAATGCCCATAGATCCTATCTCTAAGAATCTTTTCCAACAACTTTCCCACCACAGACGTAAGACTCACTGGTCTATAATTACCCGGACTATCCCTACTACCTTTTTTGAACAAGGGGACAACATTCGCCTCCCTCCAATCCTCCGGTACCATTCCCGTGGACAACGAGGACATAAAGATCCTAGCAAGAGGCTCAGCAATCTCTTCTCTCGACTCGTGGAGCAGCCTGGGGAACATTCCGTCAGACCCCGGGGACTTATCTGTCCTAATGTATTTTAACAACTCCAACACCTCCTCTCCCTTAATATCAACATGCTCCAGAACATCAACCTCACTCATATTGTCCTCACCATCATCTAGTTCCCTCTCATTGATGAATACCGAAGAGAAGTATTCATTGAGGACCTCGCTCACTTCCACAGCCTCCAGGCACATCTTCCCACCTTTATCTCTAATCGGTCCTACTTTGACTCCTGTCATCCTTTTTTTCTTCACATAATTGAAGAATGCCTTGTGGTTTTCCTTTACCCTAGTCGCCAAGGCCTTCTCATGCCCCCTTCTTGCTCTTCTCAACCCCTTCTTAAGCTCCTTTCTTGCTTCCCTATATTCCTCAATATACCCATCTGATCCTTGCTTCCTAAACCTCATGTATGCTGCCTTCTTCCACCTGACTAGATTTTCCACCTCACTTGTCACCCATGGTTCCTTCACCCTACCATTCTTTATCTTCCTCACCGGGACAAATTTATCCCTAACATCCCACAAGAGATCTCTAAGCATCGACCACATGTCCATAGTACATTTCCCTGCAAAACATCATCGCAATTCACACCCACAAGTTCTAGCCTTTTTCCTGTGCTCTCTGATTCTATCCTTTTCCATGATAATTATAAAGGCCAGGGAGCGGTGGTCACTGTCCCCCAGATGCTCACCAACTGAGAGATCTGTGACCTGACCCAGTTCATTACCTAGTACTAGATCTAGTATGGCATTCCCCCGGTCGGCCTGTCCACATACTGTGACAGGAATCCGTCCTGGACACACTTAACAAACTCTGCCGCAACTAAACCCTTGGAACTAATCAGGTGCCAATCAATATTAGGGAAGTTAAAGTCACCCATGATAACAACCCTGTTATTTTTGCTCTTTTCCAAAATCTGCCTCCCAATCTGCTCCTCTGTATCTCTGCTGCTACCAGGGGGCCTATAGAATACCCCCAATAGAGTAACTGCTCCCTTCCTGTTCCTGACTTCCACCTATATTGACTCAAAAGAGGATCCTGCTACATTACCCACCCTTTCTGTAGCTGTAATAGTATCCCTGACCAGTAATGCCACCCCTCCTCCCCTTTTTCCGCCCTCCCTATCCCTTTTAAAGCACTGAAATCCAGGAATATTGAGAATCCATTCCTGCCCTGGTGCCAGCCAAGTCTCTGTAATGGCCACTACATCATAATTCCATGTATGTATCCAAGCTCTCAGTTCATCACCTTTGTTCCTGATGCTTCTTGCATTGAGGTACACACATTTCAGCCCTTCTACCTTACTGTCTTTACACCGTTTATTCTGCTTCTCTTTCCTCAAAGCCTCTCTATATGTTAGATCTGGCTTTACTCCATGCACTTCTTTCACTGCTCTATCGCTCTGGGTCCCATCCCCCTTGCAAATTAGTTTAAACCCTCCCGAACCATGCTAGCAAACCTACCTGCAAGGGTAGTGCTCCCCCTCGAGTTCAGGTGCACCTTCCCCAGAAGAGATCCCAATGATCTAAAAATCTAAAACCCTGCCCCCTGCACCAACTCCTCAGCCATGCATTCAACTGCCACCTCTTCCAATTCTTACTATCACTGTCACGTAGCACTGGATATGGTCCCATCCAAACCCAAGCGGTGGGATACGGTCCCATCCAAACCCAAACAGTGGGATAGGGTCCCATCCAAACCCAAACAGTGGGATACAGTCCCATCCAAACCTTCTCTCTCCATTCCTTTCTGGTATAGTACTTCTTCAGATTATTAAGGCCATTAATCCAGTACTGAGCTTCCTTGGCACTGTTGGCCACCAGGTCCAAGTTCTTTTTCCTTCCTTTAAAGATGATGCTGAAGTTGTAATCACTGCGATTCTCCAAGGTCACCTCTGAATGGTGATCTGCCCTCACCTCCTCGATGTCATAAATCGAGACTGAAGGGGGTCGGGTGGGTCGGGGTGGGTTTGAGGTAGAACAGCAGCAGAGATCAGAATGAGATATTCAGATTCAGATTAATAAACACAAGAGATTCTGTAGTTGCTGGAAACATACAGTCTACTCAAAGACCACCCTCATCCCAGACATGCATGCATCTCCCCTCTCCCATCAAAATAAACAAGACTGAAAACACGAACCACCAGGCTCAAGGACAGCTTCTATCCCACGGACACAGTTCAGCTTGCCTTACTATAGGAAGCTTTGGAGAGGGAGCAGAGATTTACCCGGATGCTGCCTAGACCAGAGAGCATGTCTATGAAGACAGGTTGAGCAAACCATGGATGAAGTGAGTAAAGTTGATATTACCAAGAAGAAGGTACTTGGGAAACTGAAAGGTCTGAGGTAGGTAAGTTCATTGAACCAGGAGAGACGAAAGAGTCAGTGGATGTTATTTACTTGGATTTTCTTGAGTCATTTGACAAGGTGCTGAACATGAAGCTGTTTAAGAAGCTACGAGCCCACAAGCATAGACAGGAGATTGTCTGAGTAGTGTGAGATTGGGGAAAAAGGAGGCCTGTTCTGGTTGGCTGCCAGTGATCAGTGTTGTTCCACAGGGGACAGAATTGGAACTGTTCCTTTTCGCATTGAATGTCAATGATTTGGATGATGTAGCAGATGGTTTTGTGGCCAAGTTTGCAGACAATAATGCAAAGATAGGCAGAGGGGCTGGTAGAACTGAGGAAGCAGAGAGTCTGCAGAAAGAGTTAGACAGATGAGGAGAAGGGCAAAGAAGTGGCAGATGGAATATTGGGTAGGGACTGGTATGCTCATTCACTTTAGTTTAAGGAGTAAAGGCACAGGCTATTTTGTGAACAGGAAAAAAATGCAAAGTCCAATTTACTGTAGAGTGATCAAGAAAACAAAGTTTCACACTACATCTCGTTACGTGTGACAGTAAAAAAAATATTAAATAGTGAGAGGAAACTGAAGCTCCCAGGGCAAACACGTGCGTTCACAGGGAGAACGTGCAAACTCCACACAGACAGCACAGAGATCAATGGGCATCTCTCTCGCGTAGCAGTTACCAGGACGCTATTACAGCTCGGGGTGTCGGAGTTCAGATTTCAATTCTGACACTGTCTGTAATGGGTTTACACATACTCCCTGTGATCAAGTGGGTTCCCTCTGGGTGGTGCGCTTTCCTCCATGGTCCAAAGTCGTACCGGTTAGTTGGTGAATTAGTCATTGTAAATTGTCCAGTCATTGGGCTATTGTAAAATAGGTGGGTGTTGGGACGGAAAGGCCTGTTCTGTGCTGTATCTCAAAATAAAATAAAATAAATTGTATTTTCTTTATTCTGCTGCTTTTGTCCAGATCACAGCTTCCTTGGGGCAGCAAATCTACTGGTTTCAACATGATGTGGTACGATGAATCAAGATCTAATCACTGGCATTGTGGCCCCTTGGACAAATACGTTTCTCAACTTTCTTTAAGTGCACTTCCTATCCCACCATCCCTCCAAGTCTCGCACAACACTCACAGGTTTGGTTCCTGGCCCACTTGCAGATCTTTTCTGAGCTGTACCACACTGTCTGATAGTCCTTCTGCAGCTTGTACAAGCGGAATCTCATCCATGAGGGAGACCTGACCTTCAGCAGATGACTCCCTCTGCGCATGGCTCTAATACCTTCATCCACGATCAAGTCTTGTGAGGAAAACAGAGAGGACACATCAGTCAGAGAGTTGCTGGAAGGGAAGTGGAGGGTGTGAGGGTAATGAAGGGGCAGAGGGAGGGAGGGTGGAATGGGACGGGCAAGTGGAGAGTGAAGTAGGGGTAAACGGTTGGGAGTTAGGAAGCCAGGGAACAGGTGCCTAGGGCAGGGAAAGGATGTTAATGTGCAGGAAAGAGCATGAAATTACAAGAAATGAGAACGAACACTAAACCACAGTACGGGCCTTTCGGTGGAGAAGGTTATGCTAAAAGTTTAACTCACTCTAATAACTATTGAGATTTCACTCCCAGATGAACTAGAGGTACTATTATGATCTCCCACAGCCCCTGATGACCCATGATTTCAGTTTCTGAGACTGGCGTGAAAGCATCCTTCAGGAAGGTGAACCCAGGGAAATCAACCAGTCCAGACAGTGTACTTGGCCGAATACTAAAGACCTGTGCGGATCAGCTGGCTGGTATTTACTGTTATCTTTAACCTTTCTTTGTGTCAGTCTAAGGTACCCACCTGCTTCAAGAAGGGATGGGTCAAACTGGTGTCCAAGAAGAACGAGGTAACCTGATTCAATGATTATCATTCAGTAGACCATACTTCATCTGGTGTTGGAACATATCAACTCCTGCCTGAGGTGTGACTTGCATCCACTCCAGTCTGCCCACCATCACAACAGGTCACAGCAGTTGCTGTTTCATTGGCTCTTCACTCAGCCTGAAAACATCTGGACTGGGAAGATGCACACAGCAGGATGCTCTTCATTGACTAAAGCTCAGTGTTCAACACTATCATTGCATCAAAACTAATCAATAAATTCCAACACCTCCTTGTGCAAATGGGTCCACAATTTCCTCACTAATAGACCCCAGTCAGTTCAGAATGGCAACAGCATCCCTTCCACAATCGCCATCAGCACAGGTGCACCACGAGGCAGTGTGCTTCATCCCCTGCTTTACTCGCTTTATACTTATGACTGTGAGGCCAAGGATCGCTCCAATGCTGTATTCCAGTTTGCTGACAACACCGCTGTTGTTGTCTGAATCAAAGCTGGTGGGAAATCAATTTACAGGGAGATTGGAAATCTAGATGAATGGTGCCATAACAACAACTTCTCATTCAACGTCAGCAAAACCAAAGAGCTCTGTATGTACAAAACATTAAGTTTCCCTTTCGGAAACCCAGATTCCAACTAAAGATGCTTTCACAATAACAGTTTTTAACTAACTAACAGTTCTAAATTTTCAGTCTTTTGGGTATCTCTCTATTTCTTTCAGGGTAGCGCCTCTGGACCTATGGACTGTCATCGGGTTTCGTAGCTGTCTTGTCTACTGTAACGTTCTCGGTTTCCAGTGTCACGTTGCTGTCTTGTTTGCTACAACATTCTCGGTTTCCAGTGTCACCTTGCTGTCAGTAACATGGTCATCACTGAGAGGTAAGCCCGGTGACTGTAATGTGTCCGTCTTGTTGGATGCAATCGACTCAGGTGTGCTCTTGGCTGGCGTGACAGACTGGAACAGTCCCTGTGAGTGATATCGTGAGGAACTTCCTGCTTGACTGCTCAATCTCCATCTGCAGATATGCTTGTGACAAGTCAATCTCTGACAACCTCTTCCCGCCTGCCAAAGATGCAAAAATGTCTTCTATTTGTGGCAGGGGATACTGCACAGTACGCAACACAGGGTTGATGCTCACCTTGAAATCCCCACATGGTGAACAGTTGCCATTGTCTGTTGATGTCACACTGAGAGCTTTGACTGAGTACCAGTCTAGTTGGATTTTTCTCAACCATTCACATCCAGAAAGCGCTGGCCATCCAATTTTCAATACATAAAGCTCTAACTGCTGTGTTTGGCCTCCACAGACTACCTTCACTTTTAGTTTGTCTTGCGGGACACTTTTTCGCCTGTGTAGGTCTTCAGCATCACTGACGTCTTCTCTAAAGGCATCTTAGAAAGCAGTTAGTTGTAGTCAGACTCTGGTATCAGTCTTCACTCTGGAAGACACTAGCAGTATGCCTGGTGTGGTGTGTGAAGGAAGAGAAGTGGGTGCAGTTACTATTACAAGAGAGAAGGTGCTCAAAAAGTTAAAAAACCTGAAGGTGCACAAGTCACACAGTCCAGATGAACTGCACCCTGGGGTTCTGAAAGAGGTAGCATTAGGGATTGTGGTGACATTAGGAATGATCTTTCAAAAATCATTGGACTCCGGCATGGTGCCAGAGAACTGGAAAATTCCAAATGTCACTCCACACTTTAAGAAAGGAGGAAGTCAGCAGACAGGAAATTATAGACCCGTGAGTCTGACGTCAGTGGTTGGGAAGATGTTAAAGTCAATTGTTAAGGATGAGCTGTCATAGTCCGGTCTGTGAAATCTGCACTCCGGTTCATGGTCTGGTTCATCGATCCTTATTCCCGGCTTTTCAGTTTTCCCTTGTTCCATTGGGTGCCTTAATTGAGGCATATGATTTTCGTTTTGGGCTGCATTTAAGTACCCGTGAAAACCAAGGATTCTCTGCTGGACTGTTCCCTTCCCCTCCCTTCCATATCCCCGACGGTTACCTCGCCTGCAACTTTCGCCTGCCACTTCATCAAGGATCCTCGGCAGTGACCACGCCAAGTATCCTCGGCACTTCCCTCGACAAGTACTCTCGGCAGTCATCCCGGCCCTGCGTCCTAGAACGGGTCCCAGCCCTGCATCCTGGAAAGGGTTCCGGCCCATACCCAAGGGCCTAACTGAGCCGAGACCAAGAGCTGAACCTAGCCTAGTCCAAGAGCCAGGTCCTGCCCAGGTGGTGAGAACTAACTCAGTCACATACAGGCAGGGAGGTGATTATCACACACCTTGGTTACTTTCAGGGTGACATACGAACACACAAGTGAACAACTATACAACCCGAGCTAAAATGTAATAATATGTGAACTTGGACATCTCACCATAATTTTACTGAACACACACACCATGGACATATCTTAAAAACAAGAACACTGGCTGATAGGAATGCTGGGGCGAGCTGTCGACCACACCTCGGGAGCCCTACACTATTATTAGTTCTACTGTGAATGCCTGCAAGAAAATGATTCTCAAGCTGGAATGTATGGATTTTGATCATAAATTTACTGTGAACTTTAAACTTTGCAAAATGAATCTTAAATTAACCATTAAATCTCTTCCCTTTCACCTGAAACATGTACTCTCCAGTTCTTGTTCCACCACTGCTTACAAAAAGACTAAGAGTACATTCACCCTATCTCTGCCCCTCATAATTTTATACACCTCTATAAGGTCACCCTTCAGTTTGCTACAGTCCAAGGAGTAAAGTCCCAGACTGTCCAAGTTGGGATAGATGCAGACATACAGCTCGTCTTTACATCTGTCCTTATCCAGCGTTTCACCGTGACTCAGGATTCTTGATTCCACTCTGCTGTTTTGTGCTCATCACTGTATTTATTGCTGGAATCATTGACATGGTCTCAATAAACAAGGAAACGAGAACCAATTCCTTGAAGAGTACCAGTCAGGTCAGTGGAAGAAACCAATCCCTCTGCAGGAGCGTAGCGGTTTACACAATCACTTTACAGCCCCAACAATCACGGATCAGGGTACGATTCCCACTGCTGTCAGTACGGTGCATTTTCGTTCTCGCTGTGGCTGCGTGGGTTTCCTTTGGGTTCTCCAGTTTCCTGCCAAGTTCCAAGTGTGTTCGGGTTCAGGGCAGTGAGCTGTGGGCATGCAATGTTGTTGGTGGATGCGTGCCAACACTTACAATTGCAGGGGAGGTAACCGTCAGGGATATGGAAGGGAGGGGAAGGGAACAGTCCAGCAGAGAATCCTTGGTTTTCAGAGATATTTCAATGCAGCCCAAAACGAAAATCATGTGCCTCAATTAAGTCATTGACACAGGATAACACATTTCACAGAACATAGAACTTAGAAAAGTACAGCACAGTACAGGCCCTTCAGCCCACAATGATGTGCCGACCCTCAAACGCTGCCTCCCATATAAGCCCCCACCTTAATTTCCTCCATATACCTGTCTAGTAGTCTCTTACATTTCACGAGTGTATCTGCCTCCACCACTGACTCAGGCAGTGCATTCCACGCACCAACCACTCTCCGAGTAAAAAACCTTCCTCTAATAACCCCCTTGAACTTCCCACCACTTACCTGAAAGCCATGTCCTCTTGTATTGAGCAGTGGTGCCCTGGGGAAGAGGCGCTGGCTATCCACTCTATCTATTCCTCTTATTATCTTGTACACCTCTATCATGTCTCCTCTCATCCTCCTTCTCTCCAAAGAGTAAAGCCCTAGCTCCCTTAATCTCTGATCATAATGCATACTCTGTAAACCAGGCAGCATCCTGGTAAATCTCCTCAATAGCCTTTCCAATGCTTCCGCATCCTTCCTACAGTGAGGCGACCAGAAATGGACACAGTACTCCAAGTGTGGCCTAACCAGAGTTTTATAGAGCTGCATCATTACATCACGACTCTTAAACTCTATCCCTCGACTAATGAAAGCGAACACCCGATAAGCTTTCTTAACTACCCTATCCACCTGTGAGGTAACTTTCAGGGATCTGTGAACATGTACCCGCAGATCCCTCTGCTCCTCCACACTACCAAGTATCCTGCCATTTACTTTGTACTCTGCCTTGGAGTTTGTCCTTCCAAAGTGTACCATCTCACACTTCTCCGGGTTGAATTCCATCTGCCACTTCTCAGCCCACTTCTGCATCCTATCAATGTCTCTCTGCAATCTTCGACAATCCTCTACACTATCTACAACACCACCAACCTTTGTGTCATCTTCAAATTTGCCAACCCAGCCTTCTACCCCCACATCCAGTTCATTAATAAAAATCATGAAAAGTAGAGGTCCCAGAACAGATCCTTGTGGGACACCACCAGTCACAATCCTCCAATATGAACGTACTCCCTCCACCACCACCCTCTGCCTTCTGCAGGCAAGCCAATTCTGAATCCACCTGACCTAACTTCCCTGGATCCCATGCCTTCCAACTTTCTGAATAAGCCTACCGTGTGGAACCTTGTCAAATACCTTACTAAAATCAATATAGATCACATCCACTGCACTACCTTCATCTATATGCCTGGTCACCTCCTCAAAGAACTCTATCAAGCTTGTTAGACACAATCTGCCTTTCACAAAGCCATGCTGACTGTCCCTGATCAGACCATAATTCTCTAAATGCCCATAGATCCTATCACTAAGAATCTTTTCCAACAGCTTTCCCACCACAGATGTAAGGCTCACTGGTCTGCAATTTCCCGGACTATCCCTACTACCTTTTTTGAACAAAGGGACAACATTCGCCTCCCTCCAATCCTCCGGACCATTCGCATGGACGACGAGGACATAAAGATCCTAGCCAGAGGCTCAGCAATCTCTTCCCTCGCTTCGTGGAGCAGCCTGGGGAATATTCCATCAGGTCCCGGGGACTTATCTGTCCTAATGTATTTTAACAACTCCAACACCTCCTCTCCCTTAATATCAACATGCTCCAGAACATCAACCTCACTCATATTGTCCTCACCTTCATCAAGTTCCCTCTCATTGGTGAATACCAAAGAGAAGTATTCACTGAGGACCTCGCTCACTTCCACAGCCTCCAGGCACATCTTCCCACCTTTATCTCTAATTGGTCCTACCTTCACTCCTGTCATTTTTTTTTCTTCACATAATTGAAGAATGCCTTGGGGTTTTCCTTTACCCTACTCGCCAAGGCCTTCTCATGCCCTCTTCTTGCTCTTCTCAGCCCCTTCTTAACCTCCTTTCTTGCTTCCCTATATTCCTCAATAGACCCATCTGATCCTTGCTTCCTAAACCTCATGTATGCTGCCTTCTTCCACCTGACTAGATTTTCCACCTCATTTGTCACCCATGATTCCTTCACCCTACCATTCTTTATCTTCCTCACCGGGACAAATTTATCCCTAACATCCTGCAAGAGATCTTTAAACATCGACCACATGTCCATAGTACATTTCCCTGCAAAACATCATCCCAATTCACACCCTCAAGTTCTAGCCTTATACCCTCATAATTTGCCCTTCAGCAAATAAAAATGTTCCTGTCCTCTCTGATTCTATCCTTTTCCATGATAATGATAATGGTCACTGTCCCTCAGATGCTCACCCACTGAGAGATCTGTGACCTGACCCAGGTCATTACCTAGTACTAGAACTAGTATGACATTCCCCCTAGTCGGCCTGTCCACATACTGTGACAGGAATCCATCCTGGACACACTTAGCAAACTCTGCCCCATCTAAACCCTTGGAACTAATCAGGTGCCAATCAATTTTAGGGAAGTTAAAGTTACCCGTGATAACAACCCTGTTATTTTTGTACTTTTCCAAAATCTGCCTCCCAATCTGCTCCTCTGTATCTCTGCTGCTACCAGGGGGCCTATAGAATACCCCCAATAGAGTAACTGCTCCCTTCCTGTTCCTGACTTCCACCCATACTGACTCAAAAGAGGATCCTGCTACATTACCCACCCTTTCTGTAGCTGTAGAACATAGAACATAGAAATCCATAGCGCATTACAGGCCCTTTGGCCCACAATGTAGTGTCGACCAAGTAACCTACTCTAGAAACTGCCTAGAATTACCCTATGATGTAGCCCTCTATTTTTCTTAACTCCATGTACCTATCGAAGAGTCTCTTAAAAGATCCTATTGTATCCGCCTCCACTATTGTTGCCAGCAGTGCATTCCACCCACCCACCACTCTCTGTGCGTAAATACATTTTTGAATGTGAATATCAAAGAAATTGTGTTGGAAAAAAAGGTAAAATGTAGTGTTGAACAAAATATTGGTAATAATATGAGGTATAATGCACAAGTGAATCAGTGACAGCAAAGCATTACAATGAATATTTAATTATGTTATTTAAATAACATTTAATCTACTGAGCTATTCGGTATTTTTAAATAATCTCTAAGCACTATCAGTTCACTCTCAGCCCTTTCCTTCTTCGTTTTTCTTTCCAAGTTTGTTCTTGCATTAATATTTTGTCTCATATTGGAACAGTGGCATTATAATGCTGCTATTTTAGACCCTTGGTTAACTTTCCATTCTTCTTGCATCCAATAACTTCTCTCACCTAACTGCTGGGGAGACTCCAAATAAAAACTCCCAATACCAAGTCCACTCACTGAAAGTTTCTGATCCAGATCAGAACCCATAGCACTACCACCACCATATTTTCTTCTACTACTTAGATGCTTCTCTGAGACAATTCTCCGAGAGGTTTGTTTTCTCAGATTTTCATACAAGAGAAGCTATTCTTTGTGTGAGAGCTGAAATATGATTAGAACACAATTCAACCATAGGAAGCACCATACCTTCATAGACCTCAAACACACAATATTTAGCAGGAGGTATTGGCTAGTAAATAGGAGCAGGGGTTATCGAACATTGAAGCTTCTTTTGTGGACAGGGGTTGTTATCTTATTCTCTTTGAGATGTCCTGTACTCCAAATGAATTGTCCTATGCCTACTAGCAATAGTATCCCTGACCAGCAATGCCACCCCTTCTCCCCTCCCCCCCCCCATCCCTTTTAAAGCACTGAAATCCAGGAATATTGAGAATCCATTCTTGCCCTGGTGCCAGTGAAGTCTCTGTAATGGCCACTACATCATAATTCCATAATTTCACTGAATGTGTGATAGATAAAGCTAAACTTTAAAAGGCTGGCTCAGATTACTTCTTCAAGAGAGTTCAAAAAGGGAGGAGGGCAAGTGAGTGGGAGCAAAAAAGAAAGATTATGCAAAGCAGCCATTTATTTGGCAGCAATTCAATGCATAAAAGCACACAGACATGTTCAAGAAGTTCAGTTGTTGTTCAGACCAAATATTAGAATGGGGAAGAAATGTGATCGAAGTAACTTTGACCACAGAATGATTGTTGGTGCCATGTGGAGTGGTTTCTGTTTTTCAGAAACTAATGATCTCCAGGAAATTTTAAGCACAACAGTCTCTGTACCTCCATCTATAGTTGGATCCTCGACCTCCTAACCAGAAGACCACAATCTGTGCAGATTGGTGATAACATATCCTTCTCGCTGGCAATCAACACTGGTGCACCTCAGGGGTGTGTGCTTAGCCCACTGCTCTACTCTCTGTATACACATGACTGTGTGGCTAGGCATAGCTCAAATACCATCTATAAATTTGCTGATGATACAACCATTGTTGGTAGAATCTCAGGGGTTGACGAGAGGGCGTACAGGAATGAGATATGCCAAATAGTGGAGTGCTGCTGCAGCAACAACCTGGTACTCAACATTAGTAAGACGAAAGAGCTGATTGTGGAGTTCAGGAAGGGTTAGAGGTAGGGTTAGGCTCCATACCAATCCCCATAGAGGGATCAGAAGTGGAGAGATGAGCAGTTTCAAGATCTCTGAGGATCTAACCTGGTCCCAACATATCGATGTAGTTATAAAGAAGGCAAGACAGCGGCTATACTTTATGAGGAGTATTTCTGTTTTTGCACTTTATAAAAATCTATTCAATATACAGATACAGTAAGTGATTTGCTTATTTATTACTATTTTAAAATTTTATTTATCATTTTTTTCTTTTCTCTGTTAGATTATGTATTGCATTGAACTGCTGCTGCTAAGTTAATAAATTTCACGTCACATGCTGGTGATAATAAACCTGATTCTGATTCTGATTCTTGAGAGTTCAGAAAATGGTGCAAAATAAAAAATCATCCAGTGAGTGGCAGTTGTGTGTGCAGAAACACCTTGTGAATTAAAAGGGTCAGTGGAGAATAGCCAGACTAGTTCAAGCTGACAGGAAGACACCAGTAACAATAATAACCATGTGTTACAACAGTGGTGTGTAGAACAAGACATTGAATGTACAACACATTGAACCGTAAAGTGGATGGGTTACAGCAGCAGATGACCAAGAAAATACACCATTTTATATAAAAACTTGATACAGCAATTATGCATTGATATTTATTCTCTTAAACACTCTCTCTATCTCTCTGTCTCTCTCTCTCTCTCTCTCTCACACACACACACACACACTCAGACACACACACACACTCACACACTTATATAATGACTTTTACCTGCAGCTTTCATGCAAGAATTTGGATTCGAAACTTCTGTGTCGTTTGTGACAGCTACCGAATCCTCTTTACCGAATCTTGATCGTAGTGTCATATCTTCAGCCACCGGTTTATAAATTGTGAAATCCACTTCCTCATCTCTGCGTTCTGGCTGTCCACATCTCTGCCAATCTGTATTGAATTTTTGACCTCTTGGTGGCTCTCCCCTCTTGCTCAGTTTCTTCCTGTGCTCCACCGATCTCACCTCCATGGACCTTCTTTGTTCAAATATTGGCTTTTCTCCTACAGATTCAAGACTTCTGCTCAATGGCACTCTTCTCTCTCCCATCAGCACCATTGGAGCGTCACCTGTTCCACAATCTGGGCTCTCTTCATAGTTCTTCACTTGTTCTTCGCCACCCACTGCTTGATCCTCACTGTCACATCTCACTTTCTCTTCTGTGACAATTACATTGTCTTTGTTTTTATTTTCCACTTTCTCCTCTGCAACCATTCCTTCATTGTGGTTTTCATTTATCATGTTCTTATCCCCGGTATCCTTATTTTCACCCACTTGGGTCATTGTTGGGCTGGCCACATCTGGAAGAAAATTCCTGAGGGCTGACTTGGGACCTGGCTTTCCACCTGGCTGTTCTTGAGGACTAATTCCATGCTGCTTTCCTTTGTCCCCTTCTTCCATATTATCAGCCATATTCTGGCTCCCTGTTTCTATATTCAGATTCCCAGTGCTGAGCTCTGAATAACCTGCCTGTAAATACAGATTATTCTCACCTGGACACAGATCTCCCATTTCATCTTCCGACTCAGTAACCTCTGGATCTGAGCTTTCATACTCCAGATCTGTCTCGAGTATGACTGCGAGACGAGAGCATCTCCCGCTTTCAGGCTCCACTTGCTCAACACTGGGCACCATTCCCCAAACTTCCTGCTGCGCCACCTCTGCTCCTAGTTCAGCTTCCCCTCTGAGGGGGCCCTTCCTGGCATTCTTCCTGCGGGCCCACAGGCTGAAGGCAACTGCAGCCCCAACAGCCGACAGGCCGAGGAGCAGCAGTGCAGAAACTTTACAGCGGTTCATTAGGATGTTCCACGGGAAAACAATAGAGTTTCAAACAATACTGTAGACACAAAGTAAGAAGGTACTCCCCTCTTCGACAGAGACGAGCACAGACCTTGGACTGTGTAGTGGACAACTCCTGTCCGGCAGTTATCAAAATATTTAACAGTCCCCAAGAAAAATAAGATGCACTGATGACATCACAATCTGTCTCATTATGATCTTGTGCGTGACGACAAGAAAATGCAAGAGTGTTGTGGAAATGGCTCAGATCGTCATGGAAACCCCCCACACCCGTACCATAAGATGCACTGATGACATCACAATCTACCGCATTATGATCTTGTACTTTATTGTTTACCTGCACTGCACTCTCTCTGGGGCTGATACACTTTATCCTGCCTTCTGTTATTATTTTACCTTCTTGTACCTCAAAGCACTGTGTAATCTGTCTGAACAAAATGCAAGACAAGCTTTTCACTGGATCTCGGTACATGGAAGAATATTAAACCTATCCCAATCCCAAAACCAAATACTGGAAATAAAGAAAGAAGCCTGAGGCCTGTTGCAGGAAGGGTAGGCGTCCATTTTAATGCAGATTTGGTTATTTTGTGCCCATGTCCCCAACATTTCCTGTGGGCACTCCCACCCCTCACTCTCTCTTGACCATGACACTGAGGCTGAGACAATGCTGATACTTGAAAACCCTGTATTACTGGAGACACAAGAGACGGTAGATTGGGGTCAGAGCGTCATCCCACACACAAACAAGCCCTCAGATCCAAATGGTCCATGCAAACCCAGATGTCTATCCAAGCTCGTCCCATTTGCCTGCATTCGGACCACATCCCTCTAATCTTTCCAAACCATGTTCCAGTCCAACTGTCATCTAAATGTGATGGTACACACCTCTACCACTTCCTCCGGCAGCTTGACTGAAATAGAGACATAAAAACGTAGAAAACCTACAGCACAATACAGGCCCTTCGGCCCACAAAACTGTGCCAAACATGTCCTTACCTTAGAACTACCTAGGTTTACCTATAGCCCTTTATTTTGCCAAGCCCCATGTACCTGTCCAGGAGTCTTTTAAAAGACCCTATCATTTCCGTCTCCACGACCGCAGCTGTCAGGCCATTGCACGCACTCACCACTCTCGACGTAAAAAACTTACCCCTGACATCTCCTCTCTACCTACTTCTAAGCACTGTAAAAGCTTGCCCTCTCGTGGTAGACATCTCAGCCCTGGGAAAAAGCCTCTGACTATCCACATGATCAATGCCTCTCATCATCTTATACTCCTGTATCAGGTCAGTTCTCATCCTCCATTGCTCCGAGAAGGAAAGGCCAAGTTCACTCAACCTATTCTCATAAGGCATGCTCCCCAATCAAGGTAACATCGTTATAAATCTCCTCTGCACCATTTCTATGGTTTCCACATCCGTCCTGTAGTGAGGCAAGCAGAACTCAGTACAGTATTCCAAGTGGTCAGGACCTAGGTCCTATATAGCTGCAACATTACCACTTGGCTCCTAAACTCAATCCCATGGTTGATGAAAGCCAGTGCACCGTATGCTTTCTTAGCCACAGAGTCAACCTGTGTAGCAGCTTTGAGTGTCCTATGGACTCGGACCCCAAGATCCCTCTGATCCTCCACACTGCCAAGAGTCTTGCCATTAATACTATATTCTGCCATCGTATTTGACCTACCAAAATGAACCACCTCACACTTATCTGGGTTGAACTCCAACTACCACTTTTCAGCCCAGTTTTGCATCCTATCAATGTCTTGCTGTAAGCTCTGACAGCCCTCCACACTATCCACATCAGCAAATTTACTAACTCATCCCTCCACTTCCTCATCTAGGTCATTGATGAAAATCACGAAGAGTAGGGGTCCCAGAACAGATCCTTGAGGCACACTGACCTCCATGCAGAATATGACCCATCTAAACCCACTCTTTGCCTTCTGTGGGCAAGCTAGTTCCAGATCCACAAAGCAATGTCCACTTGTATCCCATGCCTCCTTACTTTCTCAATGAGCCTTGCATGGGGTACCTTATCAAATGTCTTGCTGAAATCCATATACACTACATATTTCATCAATGTGTTTAGTTACATCCTCAAGAAATGCAATTAGGCTCCTAAGGAATTTGACAAAACCAAGCTGACTATTCCTAATCATATTATACCTCTCCAAATGTTCATAAATTCTGCCTCTCAGGATCTTCTCCATCAACTTACCAACCACTGAAGTAAGACTCAGTGGTCTATAATTTCCTGGGCTATCTCTACTCCAGTTCTTGAATATGGAAACAGCATCCGCAATCCTCCAATCCTCCGGAACCTCTCCCACCCCCATTGATGATGCAAAGATTATCGCCAGAGGCTCAGCAATCTCCTCCCTCACTTCCCACAGTATCCTGGGGTACATCCCGTCCAGTCCCGGTGACTTATCCAACTTGATGCTTTCCAAAATCTCCAGCTCATCCTCTTCCTTAATATCTACATGCTCAAGCTTTTCAGTCTGCTGGAAATCATCCCTACAACCAACAAGATCCTTTTCCGTAGTGAATACTGAAGTAAAGTATTCATTAAGTACCTCTACTATCTCCTCCGGATCCATACTTGATTGGTAGTATTCTCTCACACCTTATCCTCTTGTTCTTCATATCCTTGTAGAATGCCTTGGGGTTTTCCTTAATCCTCTTCGCCAAGGCTTTCTCATGGCCCCTTCTGGCTCCCCTAATTTCATTCTTAAGCTCATTCCTGCTAGCCTTATAATCTTCTAGATCTCTGTCATTACCGAGTTTTTTGAACTTCTTCTTTTCTTCTTGACTAGATTTACAACAGCCTTTATACACCATGGTTCCTGTACCCTGACATCATTTCCCTGTCTCATTGGAACGTACCTATGCAGAAACCCATGCAAATATCCCCTGAACATTTCCCACATTTCTTCCATCCATTTCCCTGAGAATATCTGTTTCCAATTTATGCTTCCATGTTCCTGCCTGATAGCCTCATATTTCCCCTTACTCCAGTTAAGCGTTTCCCTAACTTGTCTGTTCCTATCCCTCTCCAGTGCTATGGTAAAGGAGATAGAATTATGAATGGTAAATGTGATATGAAGAGTTTACTTCCAATAACTATTCTATGCATGTCTTTCTTCTCTTAGCTGCTTGAGTGGTCTCAGTGGTCATTTTACTGTAGGTTTTTGTAAATAAAACAGCAGAGGAGTTTTATGTTTGAGGAAACTGCAACATCTCCTTTCTTGTCAACCAAACACAGGACATACTGTATTTCATTATGTCATCATGTCAGACCAGCCTCTTAACGTGAACCCCAACTCAATGTGGGTGGTTGTGAATTATGCCAATGTTTTCACCCTTTACATTACCCGACACATCCCACCACCTATCGGAATTCCCCAAAACCGGCATTGTGAGCCTGTCCGGAGCTCAGGCGAGCCACCCGGCTCAGATCCTACTCTGATAAAGAAGATGAGGGAGTTGTATGACATGTATAGGAAGCAGAGAGTAAATAAGGTGCTTGAGGAGTATAAGAAGTGCAAGAAAATACTAAGAAAGAAATCAGGAGGGCTAAAAGAAGACATGAGGTTGCCTTGGCAGTCAAAGTGAAGGATAATCCAAAGAGCTTTTACAGGTATATTAAGAGCAAAAGGATTGTAAGGGATAAAATTGGTCCTCTTGAAGATCAGAGTGGTCGGCTATGTGCGGAACCAAAGGAAATAGGGGAGATCTTAAATAGGCTTTTTGCGTCTGTATTTACTAAGGAAACTGGCATGCAGTCTATGGAATTAAGGGAAACAAGTAGTGAGATCATGTAAACTGTACAGATCGAAAAGGAGGAGGTCCTTGCTGTCTTGAGGAAAATTAAAGTGGATAAATCCCCAGGACCTGACAGGGTGTTCCCTCGAACCTTGAAGGAGACTAGTGTTGAAATTGCAGGTGCCCAGGCAGAAATATTTAAAATGTCGCTGTCTACGGGTGAGGTGCCGGAGGATTGGAGAGTGGCTCATGTTGTTCCGTTGTTTAAAAAAGGATCGAAAAGTAATCTGGGAAATTATAGGCCAGTAAATTTAATGTCGGTAGTAGGTAAGTTATTAGAGGGAGTACTAAGAGACAGAATCTACAAGCATTTGGATAGACAGGGCCTTATCAGGGAGAGTCAACATGGCTTTGTGCGTGGTAGGTCACGTTTGACCAATCTATTGGAGTTTTTCGAGGAGGTTACCAGGAAAGTGGATGAAGGGAAGGCAGTGGATATTGCCTCCATGGACTTCTGTAAGGCCTTTGACAAGGTCCCGCATGGGAGGTTAGTTAGGAAAATTCAGTCGCTAGGTATACATGGAGAGGTGGTAAATTGGATTAGACATTGACTCAATGGAAGAAGCCAAAGAGTGGTAGGAGAGAATTGCATCTCCGAGTGGAGGCCTGTGACTAGTGGTGTGCCACAGGGATCAGTGCTGGGTCCATTGTTATTTGTCATCTATATCAATGATCTGGATGATAATGTGGTAAATTGGATCAGCAAATTTGCTGATGATATAAAGATTGGAGGTGTAGTAGACAGTGAGGATGGTTTTCAGAGCCTGCAGAAGGACTTGGACCAGCTGGAAAAATGGGCTGAAAAATGGCAGATGGAGTTTAAAACAGACAAGTGTGAGGTATTGCACGTTGGACGGACAAACCAAGGTAGAACATACAGGGTTAATGGTAAGGCACTGAGGAGTGCAGTGGAACAGAGGGATCTGGGAATACAGATACAAAATTCCCTAAAACTAGCGTCACAAGTAGATAGGGTGGTAAAGAGAGCTTTTGGTACATTGGCCTTTATTAATCAAAGTATTGAGTATAAGAGCTGGAATGTTATGATGAGGTTGTATAAGCCATTGGCGAGGCCGAATCTGGAGTATTGTGTTCAGTTTTGGTCACCAAATTACAGGAAGGATATAAATAAGGTTGAAAGAGTGCAGAGAAGGTTTACAAGGATGTTGCTGGGACATGAGAAACTCAGTTACAGAGAAAGGTTGAATAGGTTAGGACTTTATTCCCTGGAGCGTAGAAGAATGAGGGGAGATTTGATAGAGGTATATAAAATTATGATAGGTATAGATAGAGTGAATGCAAGCAGGCTTTTTCCACTGAGGCAAGGGGAGAAAAAAACCAGAGGACATGGGTTAAGGGTGAGAGGGGAAAAGTTTAAAGGGAATATCAGGGGGGGTTTCTTCACACAGAGAATGGTGGGAGTATGGAATGAGCTGCCAGACGAGGTGGTAAATGTGGGTTCTTTTTTAACATTTAAGAATAAATTGGACAGATACATGGATGGGGGGTTTATGGAGGGATATGGTCTGTATGCAGGTCAGTGGGACTAGGCAGAAAATGGTTCGGCACAGCCAAGAAGGGCCAAGTGGCCTGTTTCTGTGCTGTAGTTTCTATGGTACCTATGGTAAACATCTTTTCTCACCATTCCAATACTCAGAATGGGCCATCGTAGATGTGTCCAAGGGGATATTGGTGTCTATCATGGTGGAGAAAAATGAACGAGATGGTGTGTAGGTCAACAGGAACCCAAGAATGCTGTATGTCACGATGGGAGGGAGGAATTGGTGCAAAGGAGGGTGGAACACGGCTGATAAGCCGACCGGGCTGTCATGGCATCAGAAATAAAATCACCCGGCCCTCGTAACAACTGCCCAGAAACCAACTCAGTTACTGACAACTGCAGGTCCTCTTTTGGAGCCATGAACCCCAGCAGCACCCATGGGTGATGAACATACCATCTCTCATCTGTCAGGGAAGCCTTTAAGGAGCAGTGAAACCACTCACATTGGACTGAGGATATCACATCATGCTGTGATGGAGCCTAACATGAGGGGTCTGGTGTGGATTGGGGACCACAGTCAGAGGAAATATCAGACGGGTGCCAAACCGAGCAACCAAGGCAGTAATGAAAGCCCAAACCATGTCTGTGACTTGAATTAAATTGACTTTATGACTTCCATACTTCAAACACAGGAGGAGTAAAAAAATCTTTATGTTACATCTCCGTTTCAATGTGCAATGTGCAATTATAGTAATTTATAATAAATGTTCTGTGCAACAGGTTAGTCAATATACGAGGGGTGATTGACAAGTTCATGGCCTAAGGTAGAAGGAGTCAATTTTAGAAAACCTGGCACATTTATTTTTCCACATAGTCCCCTCCTACATTTACACACTTAGTCCAGCAGTCATGGAGCATACGGATCCCTTCTTTGTAGAAGTCGGCGTCTTAGACCTCCAGAAAGTGGTCCACAGCAGAGGTGATTGATAAGTTTGTGGCCTGAGGTGGAAGGAGATGCCTTATTAACTTCAAAGTTTTTGCATAATCACTCAATGAGTTGAGCTGCACGTGCACGTAATGAGAACTGTATAACTCATCTCCTTCTACCGCAGGCCACCAACTTATCATTATTATTTTGGATTAGGCCAATCAGTATAGTGTTGTCAGCAAATTTAATTAGCAGATTGGAGCTGTGGGTGGTGACAGTCATGGGGATACAGAGAGTAAAGGAGGGTGGCCATCGTCAAAGCGAGAGGAATGACTTTTGGCCACCTGGTGGTATGTTCCTCCAAGGTAGGGAGGTGTGTGAAACTATGGGAGGGGGGAAGGGGACAAACCAGCTCCACATTAACATGGTCAGGGGTCTCAAAAGCTACCAGTGAGGCCCAAACATGATGGTTAATCTTCACCCACTGGTGCTACTTATTGTTCCTGTTTTACAATGTGTATGTGGTTTGTGTGTTCAGTAAAATTATGGTGAGATGTCCAAGTTCATTTATTGTTACATTTTAGCTCAGTTTACACAGTTGTTCACTTGTGTGTTTGTGTGTCACCCTGAATGTAACCGAGGTGTGTGATAATCACCTCCCCGTCTGTATGTGACTGAGTTAGTTCTCACCGAGCTGTTGCACTCTGTCTGTTATTGTGCTTGTTAAGATAAAAACAACAGTTGAGATAAACGAGCTTTTGTCATCTGTCACCATCGACTGAATGCTCACCACACTGGTGTCAGGAGTGGGGTTAGAAATTGATGGTTTAACTGAAGAGCTACAATGTCAGATGGAGTGCCATAAACCCAGGGAGTCAGTGAAGGGACCGAGCGGTGAGCCTCCCCTGTACCACGGGGCCGGGCTCCTGAACATGGGACATCAACCTGCAGGGAGAACCTAGGAACCGAGCATCGTACCTTTCAAGGAAACCCGATGGGGCAAGTGTGGACAGGCTCCCCGACCCTGAGTACACGGTGAGTGCATCACCCGTCTCCCTGGCGGCCCGAGCCAAGGAACCCAAGAAGCCGCAGCCATGGGAGTACGGGTAATGCAGCAGACACCACCAACGCCGCAGGAGAAAGAGGAGGACCAACAGCCCCAATAATTAACGTCACAATGTCCACCCAGAATCTCTCTGGATACAATGGTTCCGGCCGCCTGGAGCCTTTCCTGGCACAAGTGTAACTGGCCGCACCGCACAACGGTGGAGCCCCACTGAGATGGTGGTGCTCCTTGCCCTGGCACTGGTGGGGGATTCCTACGGGCCTTCCTCAACCTAACGCTGGCTGAGCAGCCTGACGACAGGGCCCTCCTCAACCGATCATTTCCAGAAGAGGCCTCTGGAGGAAGAAATGAGGGAAGAACTGGGCGGTAGGCAGCACTGTTTGGGAGAAAGCCTGGGACCGTTTGTGACAGATCTCTGCCGCTGTGCTCGGCATGGCTGCCCCCAGTTCCCTCCCACAGTCCAGGAAGAGCTTGCCCTCCACGCCTTTGTAGGAGGCTTCGGCAGCACTTTCACCTGACATCACCGTCATCGCTGGCCGAGGTGTTGGCAGAGGTGGAGAGGGCAGAGCAGTTTCAGTCCTCGAAGGCGTTCCAGTGTCACCATGCACACCGCCAGCCTGGGCTTGTGTCACCGAGGCAGAGGAGGAAACTGACGAGGAGGAGCTCGATAGTCACGTTCAACCAGCACCGCGCTGGCCCCACCGCGTTCCATGGAGCGATCTCTGATACCAGTGTGGCGACGCGGGCCATGTGGTCACTGTGACTGTGTGGCGATGAGAGGGAAGAGGCAGCTGCGTATCGCAGTAGGGAGAACAGAGTACGAGGTGTGGCTAGCCGATACCCGGGATTCCTGCACCATTGGCCTGGACCTGCTGTCCCGCTGGGGAGGCCCGTGTGGATGTGCCGGGGGCCACATCCTACCTCGGCACTACCCTATTCCTTCTTCATCTTTCCTGCCTATCACCTCCCTGCTTCCTCTCCCCCACCCCTTTATCTTTCCCCTTACTGGTTTTTCACCAGGCACCTACCAGCCTTCTCCTTCCCACCCTCCCCCCACCTTCTCTATAGGGCCTCGGCCCCTTCCCTCTGCAGTCCTGACGAAGGGTTCCGGCCCGAAACGTCGACTCATCATTTCCACAGTTGCTGCCCGACCTGCTGAGTTCCTCCAGCATGTTGAGTGTTGCTTTGACCCTAGCATCTGCAGAATATTTTCTGTTTACCTTCCAATGAATGACACATTGTGAATGGTGTCCATGTTTCGGACGCTGGCACGTTGCGTGCCGGAGACTGGGACTCAGGGCCCAGCTCTTTACCGCAGTCTCATCAGCCTCCACACATTGCTGGGTGTGAGGCATCTCCAGTGGCCTGGGATGCCGTCTGGGAGAGTTATTGGATATGAAGTTTAACCTCGGGTGGTGCAGTGAGGACAATTTAAGCAAATCAGATCATCTGTTGCAGTGGACAAGACTGCACATTTGGGTAGAAAGGTTCCTGTGCTCTGGAAGACGTCCTGCCTCGTCCCTGCCCCAGTGGCCTCAATGACTACAGACCGGTGGCATTGACCTCCCACATCATGAAGACCCTGGAGAGACTTGTTCTGGAGTTGCTCCGGCCTATGGTCAGGCCACACTTAGATCCCCTCCAGTTCGCCTACCAGCCCCAACTAGGAGTTCAGGATGCCATCATCTACCTGCTGAACCGTGTCTACGGCCACCTGGAGAAGCCAGTGAGCACTGTGAGGGTCATGTTTTTTGACTTCTCCAGTGTTCTCCAGTGCATTCAACATAATCCGCCCTGCTCTGCTGGGGGAGAAGCTGACAGCGATGCAGGTGGATGCTTTCCTGGTGTTATGGATTCTTGATTACCTGACTGGCAGACCACAGTACGTGAGCTTGCAACACTGTGTGTCCGACAGAGTGATCAGCAGCACTGGGGCTCCACAGGGGACTGTCTTGTCTCCCTTTCTCTTCACCATTTACACCTCGGACTTCAACTACTGCACAGAGTCCTGTCATCTTCAGAAGTTTTCTGATGACTTTGCCACAGTTGGATGCATCAGCAAGGGAGATGAAGCTGAGTACAGGGCTACGGTAGGAAACTTTGTCACATGATGTGAGCAGAATTATCTGCAGCTTAATGTGAAAAAGACTACGGAGCTGGTGGTAGACCTGAGGAGAGCTAAGGTACTGGTAACCCCTGTTTCCATCCAAGGGGTCAGTGTGGACATGGTGGAGGATTACAAATACCTGGGGATACGAATTGACAATAAACTGGACTGGTCAAAGAACACAGAGGCTGTCTACAAGAAGGGTCAGAGCCGTCTCTATTTCCTGAGGAGACTGAGGTCCTTTAATATCTGTCGGACGATGCTGAGGATGTTCTATGAGTCTGTGGTGGCCAGTGCGATTATGTTTGCTGTTGTGTGCTGGGGAAGCAGGCTGAGGGTAGCAGACACCAGCAGAATCAGCAAACTCATTGGTAAGGCCAGTGATGTTGTGGGGATGGAACTGGACTCTCTGATAGTGATGTCTGAAAAGAGGATGCTGTCCAAGTTGCATGCCATCTTGGACAATGTCTCCCATCCACTACATAATGTACTGGGTGGGCACAGGAGTACATTCAGCCACAGACTGATTCCACCGAGATGCAACACAGAGCATCATAGGAAGTCATTCCTGCCTGTGGCCATCAAACTTTACAACTCCTCCCTTGGAGGGTCAGACACCCTGAGCCGATAGGCTGGTCCTGGACTTATTTCATAATTTACTGGCATAATTTACATATTACTATTTAACTATTTGTGGTTTTATTACTATTTAATTATTTATGGTGCAACTGTAACGAAAACCAATTTCCCCCAGGATCAATAAAGTATGACTATGACTATGACTATGACTATGGAAATGTATTGTCTACCAGACTTTGGTTGCTCGAAGCTTATAAAACTTTGGTTGGGCCACATCTGGACTATTGCCTGCACTTCTGGTCGCCCCACTATAGGAAGGATGTTGAGGCTTTGGAGAGGATGCAGAAGAAGTTTACCACGATGCTGCCTGGTTTAGAGGGAGTGTGCTATCACGAGAAGCTGGATAAATTTGAGTTGTTTTCTCTGGAGCGTCAGAAGCCGAGGGGAGATCTGATGAAGGCTTACAAGATAATGAGAAATATCGATAGGGTGACAGAGAGTATCTGTTTCCTAGGTTGAAATGTCTAATGCCAGTATTGAGGTGAGGGGGGGTAGATTCAAGGGGGATGTGAGGGATAAGTTTTTTACTTAGAGGGTCATGGCTGCCAGGTATGGTGGTTGAGGCACACATACATATATTAGAGGCCTTTAAGAGACATTTGGATAGGTACATGGATGTAAGGAAGATGGAGGTAGGAGGAATTGGTGTTTGGATGGTTTTGATTTATTTTTTAGCTGGTTTAGCACAACATTGTGGGCCGAATGGCCTGTTGCTGTGCTGTTCTGTCCTGTGTTGTATTGGTAACGGTTGTGCATTAAATATCCCTCAGGAGTCCAGAGGTACAGTTCAGATGGAACTAGACTTCATTCAATTGATATGAACAGACAGAATGGGTTTGGATGAGAATCTCCAAATATCTGTAAACACTAACTTGCTCACAGCTCGAGACGGGCAATGATCAACAGTGTCGGGCTGGTGTGACCATAAATGAATATTGCTGATGGACAGGTAAATGTCCTGGCCCACTCCAGTCATCCTCCCTACGTTAACATGATCGAGATGATGCTGAGACAGAAATACTTGTAACTCAACAGACCATGTCTGCACAACTGATGATGGTGCGTGTTATAACCAACCTCTTCATCGGTATCAACACTGACCATGTCAAATTTCTGACCACTTTTACTGATTCTAAACCAGCCCCACTTCCTTTACAGGACCAATCCCATATCACTCCTTCCCTGATCTTTGTCTTTGGCTGTCTACACTGATCCAACGATGGCCAACATAAAACAATTCCATGTACTGCCAGACCTGCTGGGCATTTCCAATATTCACCTTTGTTTCAGATTTCCAGCAACCCCTGTGTGCTGCATCACACAGTTCCAGCATGTTCTTTTGTTCTTTTTCTCTCTCTAGTCATTCATCGATTCCCCAGACAAAACTGAAAGGAATCTTGTTACCCAGATAACCTCACTCTTTACCCAGTTACAGACATTCCCGTTCCACGTATCACTGCAGCTTAAACCTGCATAGCTTCTCACTTTTTCCAGTTCTGATGCAGGGGCATTACCAAAAATTGACAAGATGGAGCCAGTGATCATTAGTGACTGTGGTAAACCATATATATGTTGTAACTGGGTTAACTGTCTGGACACGCCCCTCTGCTGACTGCCCCTGTAGCTCCTCCCATAAGGCCCCGTATAAAGGTGATTTCGCCTTGCTCCTCCCCCTCAGTCCGGGGACAGATACTGAGCATGGAGGTCGTATTGTACAGCGAATAAAAGCCTTTCAGTATTTTACCCAACTTCAATCTTTTGGAGTTAGTGAAGGTGCTTCAATTTTATTCGCTGTACATTTTAAAGCATGGAACATGCGCTGAGACTCGACAAGTTAGACCTCAATCCGCATACGCCTGAAGCTGGAAACGCTTTTGAACTCTTGCTGGCCTGCTTCGAAGCGTACCTAGAGGAGATTAAAGCGACCGACACCGTAGCGAAGCGTGGAGTTCTACTCTCCAGGGTCAGTCCACGGGTCTATTCACTGATCAGAGACCAGCCGAGCTATGTTGGTGCGATGAGCGCCCTCAAAGGACAATATCTGCGGCCGAAAAACAGCGTCTATGCTCAGCATCGCTTAGCGACATGGGAACAACGGCCCGGGGAATCAAGTGCTGAGTTCGTCCAGGCCCTACAGACACTCGTGCGAGCCTGCAATTGCCAGGAGCTGACAGTGGCGCAGCATGCAGAACTCTTAGTGAGAGACGCCTTCGTCACGGGGACCAGGTCAGTGTATGTGCGCCAGTGGCTGTTGGAAAAAGCCGATCTTACCTTAAGTTCGGCGATCGAGCTGGCCGACACGCTGTAGGCCGCTCTGCTTAACATCCGAGGCTCTCCAGGCACACGAGCCCCTGATGGCCTCGTGGGCGCCACGGACCCCGCGACCCGCCAGCGAATCGACCTCGGCTGCCGCCAGTCGCGAGTTCACGAAGTGCTACTTCTTCGGACTCGAGAAGCACCCCCGGAAATGCTGCCCGGCCCGACAAGCTACCTGCTCCAGCTGAGGAAAGAAGGGCCTCTTCGCCAAGGTCTGTAAGTCCAAACCGCAAGCGGGATCGAGCAGCGCTGCGTGCGAGATGTGGGAGTCGCCATCTTGCCTGCCGCCATCTTCCCTGCATGCCGCCACCACGTGTGGGACATGGGGGCGGCCATCTTCCCTGCCACCATCTTCCCTGCACGCCGCCACAACGTGCGAGACATGGGGGCGGCCATCTTATTCGGCACCCCCTCCCACTGCCTACGATCAACGGGTGCTCACGGGACACCCCACCGCGCTGGACCAAGAGAGCGACTCAATCTTGGCCTCCGTGACCCTCGACCAAAGTGCTCCCCACTGGCTCGCAAGGTCAATGATGGACATCCTGGTGGAGCGGCGCAGGACAAGCTCCCTGTTTGACAACAGGCAGCACAGAGAGTTTTATCCACCTGGACACGGTGCAGCACTGCGGACTCGTGATACAGCCGGTAAGTCATGGCTTCCGGGTCGCATACAACAGACATCTGGCGGGGGGGTTGTGTAGCGACACTAGTGGTGCAGGGCACAGAACTGTGTGCCCCTGTGCTATTGGGGCTCGACTTCCAGAGCCACCTGAAAAGCGTGACAATGAAGTATGATGGGCCCCTCCCACCAATTACTGTCGTAAATCCCCAGTTTTGTAGGAATACGTCACATACCCCGCTACTGACCACACACACACACCGATCCGCACATCCCACCCAACACCATGCCAACTGCCGCACGACCGACACCACTTGCGGCCTCTCCACCCTCAGGATCCCTCCCCCACCGCTGTTCACCAACCTGACCCCCGACTGTAAACCTGTGGCAACTAAAAGCAGGAGGTACAGCGCGGGGGACAGAGCTTTCATTAAGTCGGAGGTGCAGCGGCTGCTCAGGGAGGGGGTCATTGAGGCAAGCACAAGTCCTTGGAGGGCTCAGGTGGTCGTTGTTCGGAACGGGGAGAAGAATAGGATGGTCGTGGACTATAGCCTGACCATCAATGAGTTCACGCAGCTCGACGCGTACCCTCTACCCTGCATCGCGGGTATGGTTAATCAGATAGCACAGTACAAGGTGTACTCGACTATAGACCTAAAATCCGCTTACCATCAGCTCCCCTTCTGCCGGGAGGACCGTCCTTACACCGGCTTCGAGGCGGACGTTCGGCTTTATCAATTCCTGCGCGTCCCCTTCGGTATCATGAATGGTGTATCTGTCTTCCAGAGGGCAATGGAACAGATGATGGACCAGTGCCAACTGAAGGCCACGTTCCCATATCTGGATAACATCATCATCGGCGGTCACGACCGGCAGGATCACGACAACAACCTCCAAAAATTTCTCCAAGCGGCCAAAACTTTTAATCTCACCTATAACAAGGACAAGTGTGTATTCGGGACCACCCAGCTTGCTATCCTTGGGTGTGTTGTGGAGAATGGAGTCATTGGCCCTGACCCCGACCGTATGTGCCCCCTGTTGGAACTTCCTCTTCCCAGCACCCTCAGAGCTCTCAAAAAGTGCCTGGGCTTCTTTTCATATTACACCCAATGGGTCTCTAACCACGCAGACATGGCCCGTCCCCTGGTCAAGTCCACCACATTCCCCCTCTCAGCCGAGGCCCGCGCAGCCTTCAGCCGCATAAAAGGGGACATTGCCAAAGCAGCAATGCATGCGGTGGATGAGTCCATTCCCCTCCAGGTAGAGAGTGACGTCTCCGACTTTGCGCTGGCTGCTACCCTCAAACAGGCAGGAAGACCAGTGGTGTTCTTCTCCCGGACTCTTCAAGGCCCTGAAATTCGGCACACCGCAGTGGAGAAAGAGGCCCAGGCCATAGAAAAACCATAGAAAACTATAGAAAAACTACAGCACAGATACAGGCCTTTTGGCCCTTCTTAGCTGTGCCGAACCATTTTCTGCCTAGTCCCACTGACCTGCACACAGAACATATCCCTCCATACACCTCCCATCCATGTATCTGTCCAATTTATTCTTAAATGTTAAAAAAGAACCCGCATTTACCACCTCGTCTGGCAGCTCATTCCACACTCCCACCACTCTCTGGGTGAAGAAGCCCCCCATGATGTTCCCTTTAAACTTTTCCCCCCTCAACCCTAACCCATGTCCTCTGGTTTTTTTCTCCCCTTGCCTCAGTGGAAAAAGCCTGCTTGCATTCACTCTATCTATACCCATCATAATTTTATATACCTCTATCAAATCTCCCCTCATTCTTCTACGCTCCAGGGAATAAAGTCCTAACCTATTCAACCTTTCTCTGTAACTGAGTTTCTCAAGTCCTGGCAACATCCTTGTAAACCTTCTCTGCACTCTTTCAACCTTATTTATATCCTTCCTGTAATTTGGTGACCAAAACTGAACACAATGCTCCAGATTCGGCCTCACCAATCACTTATACAAACTCATCATAACATTCCAGCTCTTATACTCAATACTTTGATTAATAAAGGCCAATGTACCAAAAGCTCTCTTTATCACCCTATCTACCTGTGACGCTACTTTTAGGGAATTTTGTATCTGTGTTCCCAGATCCCTCTGTTCCACTGCACTCCTCAGTTCCTTACCATCTACCTTGGTTTGTCCGTCCAACGTGCAATACCTCACACTTGTCTGTATTAAACTCCATCTGCCATTTTTCAGCCCATTTTTCCAGCTGGTCCAAGTCCCTCTGCAGGCTCTGAAAACTATCCTCACTGTCTACTACACCTCCAATCTTTGTATCATAAGCAAATTTGCTGATCCAATTTACCACATTATCATCCAGATCATTGATAGAGGTGACAAATAACAATGGACCCAGCACTGATCTCTGTGGCACACAACTAGTCACAGGCCTCCACTCGGAGAAGCAATTCTCTACTACCACTCTTTGGCTTCTTCCATTGAGCCAATGCCTAATCCAATTTACCACCTCTCCATGTATACCTAGCGACTGAATTTTCCTAACTAACCTCCCATGCAGGACCTTGTCAAAGGCCTTACTGAAGTCCATGTAGACAATATCCACTGCCTTTCCTTCATCCATTTCCTGGTAACCTCCTCGAAAAACTCCAATAGATTGGTTAAACATGACCTACCACGCACAAAGCCATGTTGACTCTCCCTAACAAGTCCCTGACTATCCAAATGCTTGTAGATTCTGTCTCTTAGTACTCCCTCCAACAGCTTACCTACTACCGACGTTAAACTTACTGGCTTATAATTTCCCGGATTACTTTTTGATCCTGTTTTAAACAACGGAACAACATGAGCCACTCTCCAATCCTCCGGCACCTCACCTGTAGACAGCGACATTTTAAAAATTTCTGCCAGGGCCCCCACAATTTCAACACTAGTCTCCTTCAAGGTCCGAGGGAATGCCCTGTCATGTCCCAGGGATTTATCCACTTTAATTCTCCTCAAGACAGCAAGCACCTCCTCCTTTTCAATCTGTACAGTTTCCATGATCTCATTACTTGTTTCCCTTAATTCCATAGACTTCATGCCAGTTTCCTTAGTAAATACAGACGCAAAAAACCTATTTAAGATCTCCCCCATTTCCTTTGGTTCCGCACATAGCCGACCACACTGATCTTCAAGAGGACCAATTTTATCCCTTACAATCCTTTTGCTCTTAATATACCTGTAATAGCTCTTTGGATTATCCTTCACTTTGTCTGCCAAGGCAACCTCATGTCTTCTTTTAGCCCTCCTGATTTCTTTCTTAAGTACTTTCTTGCACTTCTTATACTCCTCAAGCACCTTATTTACTCCCTGTTTCCTATACATGTCATACAAATCCCTCTTCTTCTTTATCAGAGTTATAATATCCCTTGAGAACCAAGGATCCTTATTCCTATTCACTTTGCCTTTAATCCTGTCAGGAACATACAAATTCTGCCCTCTCAAAATTTCTCCTTTGAAGGCTTCCCACCTACCGATCACACCTTTGCCAGAGAACACGCAATGCACGCTTTTTAGTTCTTTTCTCATTTCTTCAAATTTGGCCTTCTTCCAGTTCAGAACCTCAACCCTAGGACCAGATCTATCCTTGTCCATGATCAAGTTGAAACTAATGGTGTTATGATCACTGGAACCAAAGTGCTCCCCTACACAGACTTCCGTCACTTGTCCTAACTCGTTTCCTAACAGGAGATCCAATATTGCATCCCCTCTAGTTGGTCCCTCTATATATTGATTTAGAAAACTTTCCTGAGCACATTTGACAAACTCTACACCATCTAGACCCCTAACAGTATGGGAGTCCCAATCAATATATGGAAAATTAAAATACCTTACCACCACAGCTTTATGTTTCCTGCAGTTGCCTGCTATCTCTCTGCAGATTTGCTCTTCCAATTCTCGTTGACTATTGGGTGATCTGTAATATAATCCCACTAATGTAGCCAGATCTTTCCTGTTTCTCAGCTCCACCCATAAGGACTCAGTAGACAAGCCCTCTAATCTGTCCTGCCTGAGCACTGCTGTAATATTTTCCCTAACAAGCAATGCTACTCCCCTACCTTTCATTCCTCTGCCTCGATCACATCTGAAATGTCGGAACCCTGGAATATTAAGCTGCCAGTCCTGCCCCTCCTGTATCCAAGTTTCACTAATTGCTATAACGTCATAATTCCACGTGTCAATCCACGCCCTCAACTCATCCGCCTTTCCCGCAATACTCCTAGCATTGAAATATATACACCTCAGAAGATTTTTACCACCACTCACAACCTTTCTATTAGCGGATTTGCTTGAACTTTTAACATCATTTATTTTCACCCCAGCCACACTGTCAGTGCTAGCACTCTGGTTCCCATCCCCCTGCAAATCTAGTTTAAAGCCTCCCCAATAGCACTAAGAAACCTCCCTGAAAGGATATTGGTCCCCCTGTAGTTCAAGTGTAACCCGTCTCTCTTGTACAGGTCCCAGTGGAATCTATTAGGCACTGGAGGCACTATCTCACCAGCAAAAGGTTCACCCTGCTAACTGACCAGAGCTCAGTCGCATTCATGTTTAATAACCAACAGCGGGGCAAAATCAAAAATGATAAAATTCTGAGGTGGAGAATCGAACTCTCCACCTACGACTATGACATCATGTACAGGCCTGGGAAGCTCAACGAGCCCTCCGATGGTCTATCCTGGGGAACGTGCGCCAGCGCACAGATCGACCGACTATACGCCCTACATGTAGATCTTTGCCACCCGGGGGTCACCTGGCTTTTCCACTTCGTGAAAGCCCGGAATCTGCCTTAGTCCCGTGAGGAGATCAGGACGATGACCAGGGACTGCCAAGTCTGCGCAGAGTGCAAACCACGGTTTTACTGACCTGAACAGGCACAACTCATCTAGGCCACCCGCCCCTTTGAGCGACTGAGTGTTGACTTTAAGGGTCCCCTTCCCTCCACCGACCGCAATATGTACTTTCTTAACGTTATCAATGAGTACTTGCGGTTCTCCTTGGCCATCCCCTGCCCCGACACCACTACCATGTCAGTTATAAAAGCCCTGCGCAAGATCTTCACTTTGTTCGGATACCCATGATTATGCTAATAAGCATGGAAGCTTTCTTTTCCTCACCATGTCATCTGTGTTACAATACAGTTCAATCCTCTCGATATGCAATTACCAGTCCTCATAAGCCCTATCAAATTCGTCAACTTTCCCAGCTAAGCCCAGCATGTTATTTTCACTATAACTTTGCTAGTTGTGTGTTTCTCACTGTGTACCGTGCACTGTTACTCCTGCGTCCCCTTGTTTGCATTTGTGAAAACCATCTCCAGACAGTTTAACTCTCGTCTCTCGCTGTCTCTCTCTTCCTTCCTCTGAATTCGGTCATCTTGTAGCTGGTGATATCTGCAGACATTCAGGTTTGTACTCCTCGCCAATTTGTTGTACCTGCACAGTAACAGTCCATTAAATAAAAGCACACATGTGGAGGTGGCTTTAACTGGTTTATTCACATTGCAGAGAGGGAGAGAGAACAGCAGAATACACCTGCGTGGAAACCACAAATCAATGCCCATCGGTAAGTTATCAGTCCATCAGTAGTGCTAAGGGGAGTCATTGCTCTAAAAGAAATAAATCCATACAGTACAGAGTCCATTACTAACGATGATGTGTTTGGGTACTGGGAGGCACACAATAAAATAGCCCAGTATGGTTTTTTCAGGTGAAATCTTGCTGGCAAATTTCTTAAAATTCTCTCAGGAAGTAATAAGCAAGATAGACAAAGGAGAATCAGGGCATGTTGCTTACTTGGTGTTGTGTTCTGTAACACAAAACATTCAATTAATTGAAAGGAAGACACAGGGAGTCAGAAATACGGGTGTGACTTCGTCTTTACTTTAAACGAGGCGCGCATGTGTCACATGGTAGAATGATGGTGTATGCAATTAAAATATTTTACATAGAACCTGTAATGAATTATTTAAATAAATAAAAATGCTTAATCAGCCAATATATATACAAGATTATTCAAATATAACTAAAATATTCAATGCACAACACTCCTCCTGGTTAGCTATAAACTCAATCTCACTACAGAGTGCATCTATATTATATTTACAGTATATTGTGTAACACAGCCAGTATATACGACATCCACAGCGTAGTAAATTTTACATTGTCCCGTTCAGTTTTAAAGATTTAATCACAGTGGAGGATTTTTTACTCTTGTGGGATAATGTCTTTCCAGACAAGGAGGATCACTCTGCTTGGGATGTGAGACTTGTGGCTGTGAATATAATCTCAGGTTCTGGGACCTCCTCTGTGTTGGCTGTCAGAGTTGACTCAGACTGCAGGAAGTGGTTCTGTCAGCTCTGGACTCCTTTCTTCTCCTTTTCCCTCTCTGGATCTACTTTGATTCCTTTCTTTTTCTTTCTCACATTCCTTCTCTCCATCTCTTCCTTTTTCTTCTTTTTTGTGCATCTTGCTGTTGAGAAGGTGCATTTAGTTCCCTGGAATATTCTCTTATTAATCCTTCTACTTCTCCCTTTACGATCTGATCTCTCCTTCTGGTTTCCACATCCACAACATCTTCTGATGAATCCTCTGTTTTTGTATCTCCATTGACTCCTTTCTTTTTGGCCTTCCATTCATCCATTGGGCTTTGATCTTTGCATCTATTTTTACAAGCATCTTTTTGTCTTCCTCTTGAAGTTCATGCAATAAACTTAATGCACACAGAGGAGATTCTGGTTCTTCATACTGACAAAAGTCAAATGTTTGCAACTTTCCTGAAGCTTGTTGAACCCTCTTCCAGCTTAAAGCAAAGCCCCATTTCACATGTAACTGTCTGAAGGACACAACGGAAGCTTTCTCAGATACGTTGCTTACAAAAACTTCTGTATTTGGACCAGTGCTTTTATCACTTTCTTGCTTCCTCTGAGTTGTCAAGTCCTTCTTTGGTCCAATATGCTTTGCAACCAGAGGCACAGAGATTGGCTCCAGTACCTGTTTGTCCTCAGTTGGGCACGGTGTTCCGCATGGAGACAGTTGTGGCATCATTCAGTACCTTTCTGAATTCACTTTCAGATGGCTTCGTTGCAGGTGATGTGGCATGCAAATGGTGGGGGGAGCTCCAATCAAGTTGTGCTTGTCTCACCCAATCACAACCCAACATTGCTGGTCCTTAACGCAAGCTCAATGTGGCTTGTTGGTTGTTGTGTTTCACACTTCTGGATGTCATTCCCACAGGCGTTATTTCTTCTCCAGTATAATTTCTCAGTTGGATATCTGCAAGCTTTAGTTTAGCATCTTTGAAATGCCGTTACACTTACTTTGTGGAATGACTGAAACAGCTGAACCAGTGTCCCATTCCATTTGAATTAATTTGCCATTCACTTCTGGTGTAAACCATATTGCTTGTCACTTGATAAAATTTCACTGTAAATTTCAAAGCCACACAATCCTGTCTCACTCTCATCATTGTCAGATTTTTCATCAACAGCGTGCAGATTAGCGCTCTTTTTGAAACGGTAACTTGACTTTTTATCTTTTTCTCTTCTCTGTGCTGTCTATTTACTTTTGTCTGCTTGACAAAATATACCCTTTGTATATGGGTTTTAGATGTTTCCAAAAGGACAGGGATGGAGGCAAAAGAGGTGGGGGCGTGGCACTGTTGATCAGAGATAGTGTCATGGTCGTAGAAAAGGTGGAAGCCATGGAGGGATTGTCTACGGAGTCTCTGTGGGTGGAGGTTAGGAGCAGGAAGGGGTCAATAACTTTACTGGGTGTTTTTTATAGGCCGCCCAATAATACCAGGAATATCGAGGAGCAGATAGGGAAACAGATCCGGGAAAGGTGTAATAATAACAGAGTTGTCGTGATGGGAGATTTTAATTTCCCAAATATCGATTGGCATCTCCCTAGAGCAAGGGGTTTAGGTGGGGTGGAGTTTGTTAGGTGTGTTCAGGAAGGTTTCTTGACGCAATATGTAGATAAGCCTACAAGAGGAGAGGCTGTACCTGATCTGGTATTGGGAAATGAACCTGGCCAAGTGTCAGATATCTCAGTGGGAGAGCATTTTGGAGATAGTGATCATAATTCTATCTCCTTTACAATAGCATTAGAGAGAGATAGGAACAGACAAGTTAGAAAAGCGTTTAATTGGACTAAGGGGAATTATGAGGCTATCAGGCAGGAAATTGGAGGCTTAAATTCGAAACAGATGTTCTCAGGGAAGAAATGTGGCAAATATTCAGGGGATATTTGTGTAGAGTTCTGTATAGGTACAT
The DNA here is from genome assembly GCF_030028105.1 of Mobula birostris. Classification (NCBI taxonomy): domain Eukaryota; kingdom Metazoa; phylum Chordata; class Chondrichthyes; order Myliobatiformes; family Myliobatidae; genus Mobula; species Mobula birostris. The sequence continues at coordinate 35,694,114 of NC_092399.1, forward strand.
TCCAATGAGACAGGGAGGTTATGGTAGGGTACAGGAACCGTGGTGTACAAAGGCTGTAATAAATCTAGTCAAGAAGAAAAGAAAAGCTTACAAAAGGTTCAGAGAGCTAGGTAATGTTAGAGATCTAGATTATAAGGCTAATAGGAAGGAGTTTAAGAAGGAAATTAGGAAAGCCAGAAGGGGCCATGAGAAGGCCTTGGTGGGCAGGATTAAGGAAGACCCCAAGGCATTCTACATGTATGTGAAGATTAAGAGGATAAGACGTGAAAGAACAGGACCTATCAAGTGTGACAGGGGAAAGTGTGTATGGAACCGGAGGAAATAGCAGAGGTACTTAATGAATACTTCACTTCAATATTCACTATGGAAAAGGATCTTGGTGATTGTAGTGATGACTTGCAGCAGACTGAAAAGCTTGAGCATGTAGATATTAAGAAAGAGGATATAGTGGAGCTTTTCAAAAGCATCAAGTTGGATAAGTCACCAGGACTGGACGGAATGTACCCCAGGATACTTGGGAAGTGGAGGAGGAGATTGCTGAGCCTCTGGTGATGATCTTTGCATCATCAATGGGGACTGGAGAGGTTCCGGAGGATTGGAGGGTTACGGATGTTGTTCCCTTATTCAAGAAAGGGAGTAGAGATTCCTCAGGAAATTATAGATCAGTGAGTCTTACTTCAGTGGTTGGTAAATTGATGGAGAAGATCCTGAGAGGCAGAATCTATGAACATTTGGAGAGGTATAATATGATTAGGAATAGTCAGCAGGGCTTTGTCAAAGGCAGGTCATGCCTTACTAGCCTGATTGAATTTTTTGAGGATGTGACTAAACACATTGATGAAGGTAGAGCCATAGATCTAGTGTATATCGATTTCAGCAAGGCATTTGATGAGATACCCCATACAAGGCTTATTGAGAAAGTAAGGAGGCATGGGATCCAAAGGGACATTGCTTTGTGGATCTTGAACTGGCTTGTCCATAGAAGGCAAAGAGTGATTGTAGACGGGTCATATTCTGCATGTAGGTTGGTCACCAGTGGAGTGCCTCAGGGATCTGTTCTGGGACCCTTACTCTTCGTGATTTTTATAAATGACCTGGATGAGGAAATGGAGGGATGGGTTAGTAAGTTTGCTGATGACACAAAGGTTGGGGGTGTTGTGGATACTGTGGAGGGCTGTCAGAGGTTACAGCAGGACATTGCAACACTCACAACATGCTGGAGGAACTCAGCAAGTCGGACAGCATCCGTGGAAACGATCAGTCAATGTTTCGGGCCAGAACCCTTCGTCAGGACTGAAGAGGGAAGGGGCAGGGGCCCTATAAAGAAGGTGGGGGGAGGGTGGGAAGGAGAAGGCTGGTAGGTTCCAGGTGAAAAACCAGTAAGGGGAAAATTAAAGGGGTGGGGGAGGGGAAGCAGGGAGGTGCTAGGCAGGAAAGGTGAAGAAGGAATAGGGGAAAACACAACAGGTAGTAGAAGGAGGCGGAACCATGGGGGAGGTGATAGGCAGCTGGGGGAGGGGGCAGAGTGAAACTGGGATGGGGGAAGGGAGGGGGAGGGAATTACCGGAAGTTGGAGAATTCTATGTTCATACCAAGGGGCTGGAGACTACCTAGGCGGTATATGAGGTGTTGCTCCTCCAACCTGAGTTTGGCCTCATCATGGCAGTAGAGGAGGCCATGCATGGACATATCCGAATGGGAATGGGAAGCAGAGTTGAAGTGGGTGGCTACCGGGAGATCCCGTCTGTTGTGGCAGACGGAGCGGAGGTGCTCGACAAAGCGGTCCCCCAATCTGCGTCGAGTTTCACCGATGTAGAGGAGACCACACCGGGAGCACCGAATGCAATAGATGACCCCAATAGACTCACAAGTGAAGTGTTGTCTCACCTGGAAGGACTGTTTGGGGCCCTGAATGGTGGCAAGAGAGGAGGTGTGGGGACAGGTGTAGCACTTACGCTTACAGGGATAAGTGCCGGGTGGGAGATCCGTGGGGAGGGACATGTGGATCAGGGAGTCGCTGAGGGTAGGATCCCTGTGGAAAGTGCAGAGGGGTGGAGAGGGAAAGATGTGCTTAGTGGTGGGGTCCTGTTGAAGGTGGCGGAAGTTGCGGAGGATAATGTGCTGGATCCGGACGCTGGTGGGGTGGTAGGTGAGGACAAGGGGAACTCTGTCACTGTTGTGGTTGCGGGAGGATGGGGTGAGGGCCAAAGTGCGGGAAATGGAGGAGATGCAGGTGAGGACATCGTTGATGACAGCAGAAGGGAAACCACGATCCTTAAAGAAAGAGGACATTTGAGATGTCCTGGGACGGAAAGCCTCATCCTGGGAACAGATGTGGTGGAGACGGAGGAACTGGGAATAGGGAATGGCATTTTTGCATGTGGCAGGGTGGGAAGAGGTATAGTTGAGGTAGATATGAGAGTCAGTGGGCTTGTAGAAGATGTCAGTGGACAGTCTGTCTCCAGAGATGGAGACCGCGAGATCGAGAAAGGGGAGAGAAGTGTCCGAGATGGACCAAGTGAATTTGAGGGCTGGGTGGAAGTTAGAAGTAAAGTTGATGAAATTGACGAGCTCAGCATGGGTGCAGGAAGCAGCACCAATGTAGTCGTCATTGTACCAAAGGAAAACTTGGGGAGCAGTATCAAAATAGGTTTGGAGCACAGACTGTTCCTCATATCCAACGAAGAGGCAGGCATAGCTGGGGCCCATGCGAGTGCCCATAGCTACACACCTGGTCTGAAGAAAGTGGGAAGAGCCAAAAGAGACGTTATTAAGTGTGAGAACCAGTTCCGCCAACCGGAGGAGGGTAGTGGTGGTGGGAAACTGGTGAGGTCTATTGTCCAGAAAGTAGCGGAGGGCTTTGAGGCCTTCTTGATGGGGAATGGAAGTGTATAAGGATTGGACATCCATCGTGAAAATGAAGCGGTCGGGACCAGGGAACTGGAAGTTATTGAAGAGATGGAGGGCATGGGGTGTATCCCGGATGTAGGAGGGGAGGGACTGAACTATTGGTGACAAAATGGAGTCCAGGTAGGCACATACAAGCAACACACATCAAAGTTGCTGGTGAACGCAGCAGGCCAGGCAGCATCTCCAGGAAGAGGTACAGTCGACATAGGCAGATATAAGTTCAGTGATGCAGGAGCAGGCAGAAACTATGGGTCTACCGGGACAGTCAGGCTTGTGTATCTTGGGGAGGAGGTAAAACCGAGCAGTGTTGGGTGTGGGAATTATGAGTTTAGTGACTGAGGATAGAAGGTCTCCGGAGTTGATAAGGGCGGTGATGGTGCGGGAGACCATGGTTTCCTGGCTAAGCCCAGCATGTTATTTTCAGTATAACTGATGCAACAGCAGCACAATTTGTTCAGCCAGGCCATTCTCATTTTGGACTTTGCAATTTTGATAATGCTCACTTTCATTCCTGACTGCAACTCAGTTGTGTCTCTGTCTGCGGTTTCCAGCGCATTGAAATCTCCAGTTGACCACAATTGAGCCCGTCTCCCGGCAAGCGAACACTGGGGGGTGGGTCAGCACCGATTCCAGCCTGGACACTGCCTCTGGGGGAGTGCACCGGCCCCGGCCGAGACCACGGCTCAAGACCCAGTCATCCCATATTAAACATAAGGAGCACTTAGAATATCAGCCACATAAAACCGCTAAAAATAATATGTATATAGTGCGGATCCTTCAGTCCATTGAAATCTCCAGTCGACCACAATAGAGCTTGTCTTCTGCCGAGAAAATGCTGTGGAGTGTTGGGGGCAACACCAACTCCAGCCCTGATTCTGTGCCACACCCTCCCCCACCCCACACACCACCCCCACACCCCGCCGGTGGAGCACACAGGCTCGGATGTCTCTCTACTGGTGGCTGTAAAACAGGCAACTCCACGGCTCGAGGTCCTGAGGCCATTGAGTGCCAACAGAAACTGCAGTCGACCACGACAGAGTTTGTCTTCTGCCGAGCGAAGCACCGGGAGGGCAGCACCGACTCCGTCCTGGACGCCGCACCACACCGCCCCCTGGTTGAGCACACTAGCTTCGACGGCTCTCACCCCTCTCCTGGCGGCTGCTGACAGGCAACGCCTCGTCCTCACTACGACCGAGGCCGTGCAGCCTCCCTGCCATCCACTCCTGCCCTCAAAATAGATCAGCAAATCAAACTTGCAGCCTACCAGATTAACAATGTCCAAAAGGATCATGCGATTACAAGAAAAGCGACCATGATGGCCACTCATTATTAGACAGTAAACCTCCATCAACTCAGGCAGCAGCACGATGTGCAGCTCTTTCATTTTCTCCGCCAATGAGCAACTCGCTGACGGTGTGGACATGCGTGGTGTAGACAAGTTGTAAATGTAAATCGGGGTCTTGTGATCATTAGAAATACACTGTGTATAAAAAGTATTTACCCCTCTAGGGAGTTTTCATGTTTTACTGTTTTACAACATTGAATCATAGTGGATTTAATTTGTTTTTTTTGACACTGATCAACAGAAAAAGGACTTTTTTGTGTCAAAGTGAAACAGATCTCTACAAAGTAATTTAAATTATTTACAAACATAAAACACACCAAATCATCACTGGTGCAGCCAATTGGTTTTAGAAGTCACATAATTAGTTAAATGGAGATCACCATGTTCAGTCAAGGTGCTTCAATTGATTGTGGTAAAAATACACCTGTATCTGGAAGGTCCAACTGCTGGAGAGTCAGCGTCCTGGCAAAAACTGCATCATGAAGACAAAAGAACACTCTAAGCAATTCTGCGAAAAGGTTATTGAAAAGCACAAGTCAGGAGGTGGATACAAGAAAACTTCCAAGTCACTGAATATCCCCTGGAGTACAGTTAAATCCATCAACAAGAAATGGAATGAAGGCTTGTGGGAGATTCTGAAGTCAACTGGAAGAAGATTCTACGGTCTGATTAAAACAAAATTGAGCTTTTTGGCCATCAGACTAAACACTAGGTTTGGAGCAAATCAAACACTGCACATCATCAAAAACACACCATCCTTATCATGAAATATTATGGTGGCTGCATCATGCTGTGGGGATGTTTTGTGAAGGAGAATGGGGAAAATTGCAGTGTCTATATATGCAAAGCTGATGGAGAGCTATCCACACAGACTCAAGGCTATAAATGCTGCCAAAGGAGCATCTACTAAATACTGACTTGAAAGGGGTGCAATCAACTATTTTGTGTTTTACATTTGTAATTAATTTATATCACTTTGTAGAGGTTTGTTTTCACTTTGACACAAGAGTTTTTTTCTCTGTTGATCAGCATAAAATTAAATCCACTGAGGTTCATTATTGTAAAATAATAAAACATGAAAACTTTCAGAGGGAGGGTGAATACTTTCTCTCGGCACTGCATGTTTACACAGGACAGTAGCAGCTTCTGTTGACCTTGTAGAAGTTGTTGTGAACAAACATGGCACCATCTTACCAGAACATTTTCACATTATATGTCAATGATTTGGATGATGGAATGCATAGATTTGTGTCCAAGATTTGGATGAAACAAATATCGGTGGAGGGGCAGGTAGTGTTGAGGAAGCAGAGTGTCTACAGAGGCCCTTGGATAGATGAGGAGAATGGGCAAAGAAGTGGCAGATGGAATACAGTGTAAGGAAGTGGATGGTCAGGCATTTTGGTAGAAGGAATGAAGGGATAGACTATTTTCTAAATGGAGAGAAAATCCGGACATCAGAGGTGTAAAGGCACTTGGGAGCCCTTGTGTAGGATTCCCAAAAAGTTTACTTGCAGGTTGAGCTGGTAATAAGGAAGACAAGTACAAGTTAGTGTTAATTTCGAGAGGACTAGAATAAAAAAGCATGGATAATCGTGATGGATATTCATTTTCCAGGAGCCAGCAGGCTTATTGCTGACCTCAGCTGTCCAACACAGTGGCATGAGCTCTCCAAAGGGTCAGAGTGTTGGTGACAAAGGTGAACTTCCAAGAAATATTCTTTGGTCAGCTTTTTGTTGTAAACAAGAACTAGTCTTCAATTCCCAATTTAAACTGGAAGCAGTAATCAGTCTGAAGTTAAAAGCACAGCTTTGCAAACAATAGTGTTACAGAAGGGCTGCTAACCCACAGAGGGGAGCTGCTGCTGAGAGATGGGAGGGGGGAGCCATCACTCAGCAGTGAGTATTGACAGCTGGACCTCACCGCAGAGAATAGACAGGGAAGTAAGCTAGTCCTTGGAGAATAGGTTGGTACAATATAGCCTCTGATAGTGAGAATACCTGTAGATACCTATATTGGATAGGACGTGAAATCTTATTTTGAGTTTATGGCTTTGTGGATAATGAACCCAATTCCATCACTGGATGTAATACTGAGGCTTTATAAGGCATTGGTCAGATCACACTTGGAATGTGGTGAACAGTTTTGGCCTCTTATCTAAGAAAGGATGTGCTGAAATTGGAGAGGGTCCAGTGGAGGTTCTATGAGAATGATCCCAGTAATGAAAGGGTTAATGTACAATGCGTGTTTGATGGCTCTGGGTCTGTACTGACTGGAGTTTAGAATGAGGGGGAATCTGATTGAAATGTATTAAAACAGTCTGCCGGTGTTTGCCCCCCAATGTGGTGAATCGCCACCACCGTGGGCTCAGACATTTCCACAGATGAGCCCCTCCTGTCCCCACCGGGACAAACATCCTGTCCGCCCCCTCTCTCACCGTCTTCATCCTCTCCCTCCCCTGGTCAAGTCCACCACATTCCCCCTCTCAGCCGAGGCCCGCGCAGCCTTCAGCCGCATAAAAGGGGACATTGCCAAAGCAGCAATGCATGCGGTGGATGAGTCCATTCCCCTCCAGGTAGAGAGTGACGTCTCCGAATTTGCGCTGGCTGCTACCCTCAAACAGGCAGGAAGACCAGTGGTGTTCTTCTCCCGGACTCTTCAAGGCCCTGAAATTCGGCACACCGCAGTGGAGAAAGAGGCCCAGGCCATAGAAAAACCATAGAAAACTATAGAAAAACTACAGCACAGAAACAGGCCTTTTGGCCCTTCTTAGCTGTGCCGAACCATTTTCTGCCTAGTCCCACTGACCTGCACACGGAACATATCCCTCCATACACCTCCCATCCATGTATCTGTCCAATTTATTCTTAAATGTTAAAAAAGAACCCGCATTTACCACCTCGTCTGGCAGCTCATTCCACACTCCCACCACTCTCTGGGTGAAGAAGCCCCCCATAATGTTCTCTTTAAACTTTTCCCCCCTCACCCCTAACCCATGTCCTCTGGTTTTTTTCTCCCCTTGCCTCAGTGGAAAAAGCCTGCTTGCATTCATTCTATCTATACCCATCATAATTTTATATACCTCTATCAAATCTCCCCTCATTCTTCTACGCTCCAGGGAATAAAGTCCTAACCTGTTCAACCTTTCTCTGTAACTGAGTTTCTCAAGTCCCGGCAACATCCTTGTAAACCTTCTCTGCACTCTTTCAACCTTATTTATATCCTTCCTGTAATTTGGTGACCAAAACTGAACACAATACTCCAGATTCGGCCTCACCAATGCCTTATACAACCTTATCATAACATTCCAGCTCTTATATTCAATACTTTGATTAATAAAGGCCAATGTACCAAAAGCTCTCTTTACGACCCTATCTACCTGTGACGACACTTTTAGGGAATTTTGTATCTGTATTCCCAGATCCCTCTGTTCCACTGCACTCCTCAGTGCCTTACCATTAACCCTGTATGTTCTACGTTGGTTTGTCCTTCCAATGTGCAATATCTCACACTTGTCAGTATTAAACTCCATCTGCCATTTTTCAGCCCATTTTTCCAGCTGGTCCAAGTCCCTCTGCAGGCTCTGAAAACCTTCCTCACTGTCTACTACACCTCCAATCTTTGTATCATCAGCAAACTTGCTGATCCAATTTACCACATTATCATCCAGATCATTGATATAGATGACAAATAACAATGGACCCAGCACTGATCCCTGTGGCACACCACTAGTCACAGGCCTCCACTCAGAGAAGCAATTCTCTACCACCACTCTCTGGCTTCTTCCATCGAGCCAATGTCTAATCCAATTTACCACCTCTCCACGTATACCTAGCGACTGAATTTTCCTAACTAACCTCCCATGCGGGACCTTGTCAAAGGCCTTACTGAAGTCCATGTAGACAATATCCACTGCCTTCCCTTCATCCACTTTCCTGGTAACCTCCTCGAAAAAGTCCAACAGATTGGTCAAACGTGACCTACCACGCACAAAGCCATGTTGACTCTCCCTAAGTCCCTGTCTATCCAAATGCTTGTAGATTCTGTCTCTTAGTACTCCCTCCAATAACTTACCTACTACTGACGTTAAACTCACCGGCCTATAATTTCCCGGATTACTTTTCGATCCTTTTTTAAACAACGGAACAACATGAGCCACTCTCCAATCCTCCGGCACCTCACCCGTAGACAGCGACATTTTAAATATTTCTGCCAGGGCCCCCACAATTTCAACACTAGTCTCCTTCAAGGTCCGAGGGAATGCCCTGTCAGGTCCCAGGGATTTATCCACTTTAATTTTCCTCAAGACAGCAAGGACCTCCTCCTTTTCAATCTGTACAGTTTCCATGGTCTCACTACTTGATTCCCTCAATTCCATAGATTTCATGCCAGCTTCCTTAGTAAATACAGACGCAAAAAACCTATTTAAGATCTCCCCCATTTCCTTTGGTTCCGCACAAAGCCGACCACTCTGATCTTCAAGAGGACCAATTTTATCCCTTACAATCCTTTTGCTCTTAATATACTTGTAAAAGCTCTTTGGATTATCCTTCACATTGACTGCCAAGGCAACCTTTGTGAAGGAGAATGGGGAAAATTGCAGTGTCTAGATATGCAAAACTGATGGAAAGCTGTCCACGCCCACTCAAGGCTATAAATGCTGCCAAAGGAGCATCTACTAAATACTGACTTGAAAGGGGTGCAATCAACTATTTTGTGTTTTACATTTGTAATTAATTTATATCACTTTGTAGAGGTTTGTTTTCACTTTGAAACAAGAGTTTTTTTCTCTGTTGATCAGCATAAAATTAAATCCACTGAGGTTCATTATTGTAAAATAATAAAACACGAAAACTTTCAGAGGGAGGGTGAATACTTTCTCTCGACACTGCATGTTTACATAGGACAGTAGCAGCTTCTGTTGACCCTGTAGAAGTTGTTGTGAACAAACATGGCACCATCTTACCAGAACATTTTCACATTATATGTCAATGATTTGGATGATGGAATGCATAGATTTGTGTCCAAGATTTGGATGAAACAAATATCAGTGGAGGGGCAGGTAGTGTTGAGGAAGCAGAGAGTCTACAGAGGCCCTTGGATAGGTGAGGAGAATGGGCAAAGAAGTGGCAGATGGAATACAGTGTAAGGAAGTGGATGGTCAGGCATTTTGGTAGAAGGAATGAAGGTATAGACTATTTTCTAAATGGAGAGAAAATCCAGACATCAGAGGTGTAAAGACACTTGGGAGTCCTTGTGTAGGATTCCTTAAAAGCTTACTTGCATGTTGAGCTGGTAATAAGGAAGACAAGTACAAGTTAGTGTTAATTTCGAGAGGACTAGAATAAAAAAACATGGATAATCATGATGGATATTCATTTTCCAGGAGGCAGGAGGCTCATTGCTGACCTCAGTTTGAAGTGTCACCAATAGTCTGTGTTTGTGAGGTGGGACACTGCAGTAACTGGTGACCAGTATTCAGAAAGAACAAATCCCTTTGCTCAGAGCAGGATGAGTTTGTGCCGTGTACTTGACTGGTGTTTGTGGCCAGAGTAGACACAAGTAATTCTACGGATGTTGGAAATCTTGAGCAACACAGAGAAACTGTTGGATGAACTCAGTAGGTCAGGCAGCATTTTGACCTGAAGAAGGGTCCTGGCCAGAAATGTTCATTTCCCTCTGTTGATGCTGCCTGACCTGTTCAGTTTCTCTGGAATTTTGTGTATGATAGACAATGTGCTGGACTCCCCTTTAGGGAATCACAAAGGTACGGAATTATGTGAATATACTACAGGTGCAACCAATCGAGTTTAAGCAACAGCCGGTTTTCAGTTCTTCATATAAGTTGCAAGCAGTAATTGATTTGAAGTCAAAAGGACAGCTTTTATAAACAGTACTGTCTATAGGGCACACACTGCGTCCCACAGCAGGGAATGGTTACACAAGGGATATAGTTTGCAAAGTGGAGTGACCATGAGATGTTCTTGCCTGCATCAACCAAACAGAAGGCAATGGAGGGATGTGAATTGGTCTTCATCAAGCCGGCCAACACTCTTTAAGCTATTTTGCACCACTGCGACTGTTCAACACCATCATCCCCTCAGTACCAATCAATAAGCAGTTTGAGGTCAGACAACGGCCAGCCCAGAATGTTGCTAACCCCTGCCAGCCATTTACACTGATCACTACAATCCATAAACCCTTCACCCCAGGGAGAAGCAGAGCATTGGGTCTGAGCTGTCCTCACTTTCATAGACCATAGATCAGTCCAGCTCCGGACAGGCCATTCAGCGCACATTGTTGTGCTGATCTTGGTTATAATTCACACGAAATGTTCCCCTCCTGTTAGACCATCTTCCCTTATTATATCCCTGTCTCCAGCCATGGCCTGAGAGGGCATCATCTCCTTTACCCCTCTGTCTTTTCCAGCACTCCCTAGCTAGAGGTCCCAGTCATTAGTGCACAAGACAAGTTCTCTATCACAATCCTGAATAGTTGTCCCTGGGACATAAAATGCTCACCGTCCTGGACGTCACTGTTTTTTTTAGGGGTCTGTCCCATTAGTGCCCAAGTCCCAATTTGCTTTATATGTCAGGAATTATTATGGATATTTATGTGAGCATTGCAGATATTAATTCCACATAGAACCAGTCCAGAGTTCTTAATGTCAATTGCAAGCAGTAATCAGCCTGGATTTAAAAGGACAGCTTTGCAAACAGCATTGTCTACAAAGCAAACACCAGGAATTCTGCAGATGCTGGAAATTCAAGCAACACACATCAAAGTTGCTGGTGAACGCAGCAGGCCAGGCAGCATCTCTGGGAAGAGGTACAGTCGATGTTTCAGGCCGAGACCCTTCATCAGGACTAACTGAAGGAAGAGTTAGTAAGAGATTTGAAAGTGGGAGGGAGAGGGGGAGATCTAAAATGATAGGAGAAGACGGGAGGGGAAGGGATGGAGCCAAGAGCTGGACAGGTGATTGGCAAAGGGGATATGAGAGGATCATGGGACAGGAGGTCCGGGGAGAAAGACAAGGGGCTTTGCTGAACACCTACGCTCTGTCCACCAGGGAAAGTGGGATCTCCCAGTGGCCACACATTTTAATTCCACATCCATTTCCATTCTGACATGTCTATCCACGGCCTCCTCTACTGTAAAGATGAAGCCACACTCAGGTTGGAGGAACAACACCTTATATTCCGTCTGGGTAGCCTCCAACCTGATGGCATGAACATTGACTTCTCTAACTTCCGCTAATGCCCCACCTCCCCCTCGTACCCCATCCTTTATTTATTTTTATACACACATTCTTTCTCTCTCTCTCCTTTTTCTCCCTCTGTCCCTCTGACTATACCCCTTGCCCATCCTCTGGGTTCCCCCCCACCCCTTGTCTTTCTCCCTGGACCTCCTGTCCCATGATCCTCTCATATCCCCTTTGCCAATCACCTGTCCAGCTCTTGGCTCCATCCCTTCCCCTCCTGTCTTTTCCTATCATTTTGGATCTCCCCCTCCCCGTCGCACTTTCAAATCTCTTACTAACTCTTCCTTCAGTTAGTCCTGACAAAGGGTCTCGGCCTGAAACGTCAACTGTACCTCTTCCTAGAGATGCTGCCTGGCCTGCTGCGTTCACCAGCAACTTTGATGCGTGTTGCTTGTCTACAAAGCACAGGTTTCTGGCCACAGCAGGGGGCTGGATGCTGAGAAATATGGTTTGCAAAGTGAAGTGACCGTGAGACATTGTCATTTGCATCAGGAAAACGTAAAACAATGGGATTGTGTTCATCTGCCTGCGTCAAACCAGGCAACATTATGATTTTTAATTAATATTATTACATTATTTTGTACCATTGCGACTGAGTTCAAGATGGTAGACCAGACTGATGGTGTCACTTAGCACATCAAACACGGTCACAGGTATAGCTGATCAATCAATATCTGGCATCGCTGTGTACTCAGAGACAACCCTTGACAACATTCATTTTGGGTGTCTGGGATCTCTATCCTCAGAAGTTTTTACACCATCTGTGTGAATTAATTTGTCCCAGCAATGATATTTGAACATTGAGGGGAGTCTCCCACAGTAATACACAATTCAAATGAGTCATTATCAATCCAAAATATTGAAGTAAACAATGTCATTGTAACTACTGAAATTGTATTGAATCATGAGCTGTTACCTTTGATCTTAAGGGTATAAAAGGTGATGTACATTGAGCCTGACAGATACCAGAGGGGATCTGCAGAAGAGTGCCTGCTTGTTGTGATGAACACAGACCTTTAGATCACCAGTTTCAGTGTTTTCCAGTGACTCAGGTCACAGTCACAACAGTACACATGGATGAGACTCCCCACAGATTCCATAAAGCCACGGCACACACTTTGGGGAAAGTCAATCTGGCACCCGACACAGTAAAACCTTAGATGATCTACTGATCACCTCAGGGGATGAAGGAGGTCACTTAGGGATGACAGCCAGGTATTGTAGAAATACTGCGGAGGATAATGGGGCTATTTAATTACAACTGTAATTTCATACCGGGGTTATTAGACCCAGTGGCTCTCTTA